>NC_052054.1:94151517-94751517 GCF_903992535.2 Arvicola amphibius | reverse complement strand
GCAAGTGTTCCTGCCTGAGTTTGAAAGAGAGATGGATTTACCAATGGTTTTTGTAGAGGTAACCTCAGTATTTTCAGAGCTGCAGCCTCAGGTCTGTTTAAGAAGCCACAACATCCTGCCTTTTCAATCTCTCCAGATCATAGGTAGTGCATTTTTTCATCTTAGTGAGCCAGCTACCACCAAAAAAGCTGTATTTGTCTTTCTTCTTGATTTCAACCTCTATGGTCTATTTTATTTCCTGCCTCTGACCTTGTTTGGCCCCAATTTTCCAAAACACAAACATAAAGCAGTATAAAAAAATGTAGCCTGGCCATGTTTTAAACAAATCTAATTCAATAACGGGATGAACCGAGGGTTATAATGTTGTTAGAAACAATATGATTTGCCATCAACTTATCATATATTAAATTAGGTCTACCAGAGGTCCAGACTATAACATTTGCCTGACTTACGTCACTATTATGGCCCTGAAAACGGGTTTATGTACACAAGCTGCTAGGTTTTCAAGGGATGATAGATATCCGCAGGAATCACAACTTTTGGGGGGCCCAGGGGTGAAACTGAAGAGAGGTTCTGCACTTGAGTGATCCCCTCACCTTGAAGTCTTTCCACAGTGGATAATGTTTTAATAAGGTGAGCGTTTTATTAAACAGTGCATTACAATATGTAGTGCCTTGGTTTGTGAAGAGTTTTCTCATTTGATTTACAGAATAGCTGCGAGAGGTAAATATCTCTGCGTTACAGAGAAAGCTAAAACACTAAGCAGTAACACGAAGTGGCTCTTGCACCGACGTGAAAAATTCATAAATGCAAGCCAGTGTCCATAATCTTTTTAAAGTCCTGTGTGTATGTGTGTTATAGTATAATCAAAAATCCCTGTGTGTGTGTGTGTTTATGTGTAGTATAGTCAAAGGCCCTTTAAGTAGATGTACAAATTTTATTTTTCTTTATGAGGACTCGTATTTGTTGATATGGTCAAAAATGTATTCACAGCATCACTGATCACAAAAGGCAAAACGTAGAGGTCCCTGTTGTCAGTGTCTGTCTAGAGATCCGCTTCATTAGGTTTGCTTATGCAGTACAGTGTTGAGCATTATGACTGGCTGGCTATCTGATTGCAAAGAGGGCATTTTACATAGGAATGTATCCAGGCCTAGGCTGTATATCCACAACAAAGGATTGCTTCCCGTCCCTTTTTCGGGTGCTTCTTCCAGTCAGAACTTGCTCCAAGCAACATTAGGTTATTAAGACTTAAAAATACAATGAATATATATTGATGTGTTTGACCTTTAAATACCTGCCCAAATATGGAACTGTTTATATATTTCATTGTCTGAGTAGGTGTGACAGCTCCATTTTTTTTCCCAGGTTTTGTGATGAAGGAACCTGTACAGATAAAGCCAACATTCTATATGCCTGGGCAAGAGATGCTCCCCCAACCCGGCTCCCCAAAGGTACATCTGAAATGTCTTGTTGTCTTACTAGTGTTCATCAGCGTATTAATGGGCCTTTCTAAAAGGATCGTATGCCTGTGAGCCATATTGCAGTTTCATTCAAAGTGCCAGCCTCACCTGCTTTGTACTGAAAGGTAGTTGGTCACTTTTTCTCACCTCTTTGGTAAGTAGTTTGCTCTCTCGAAACAGCTTGGACTGAATTAGAAAATAATCAAGTGTACCTCGGGTCACCTTTGGCCTAAGGCACATTGGCTCTTGACAGCAGGAACATTTCCTGAGCCAAGAGAGCCCTGGAAATTAAATAAATTGCTGTTTCAGCAGCAATAATATTTTTTTTAAGTCCTGGAACCTAGGTATTTAATGTAATGTCAAACTTAGCTGGCTTCCTGACTTTACCTGTCAATTGTTGCTAGAAGCAGCCGATGTCTGAGTGAATGGTGAGATGCTCTCTTATTGCAAAAAAATGCTTCAGAATATTAAAAAGAGTGCATGGTTTGGCTATGGGATACATGCACTGTGGTGAGAAGTGGATTTTAAGATGCACACGCCTACCCTCCCTTCCTAGCTCATGCCGTCACCATAAATTGCATTGCTTCAAATCAGAAATCTCTCTGCCTGTTACCTTGTGCCCACCAACAGGCTTAAACATCCTAGAAGGTCTGTCACAGATGTGTTGACATTTTGAAAGCACATGCATTTTCTCAGCCTGTGAATACTAGGTATATTTTAAACACATCGCCAACAACCTCCACATAAACAGTAAGGGCATTCATAGACACCTGGATTGTGTGACCTAGCTAGCAACTGGTCTCCTCTGTGTTACTTTTGAAGACCCTGTCTTCATGTGGGAGGGAAAGTAGCCACTCTGAGATACTTCTAAGATTCTCTTTCCTACAACCACTTTGAAAATGTAAATCATAATGTTTATTAAACAGAAATAGAATCTTTTTATATGTTTGTTAAACAGCCAACAAGGACAGAATTTTGTCCCAGAATTTATTCCCAGTGAGTGGTCTGTTTGGTTAAAGGACCAGGGACCCCTCTGGCTCTAAATTGGGAACTATGAATATAGATTCTTTTAGAATTTTGGTTAAACATTCTCTGGCCAATGCAGTTTCTTTCATCTTCAATGTGCTAATTTTGTATGGTGGAAGTCATTTTGTGCCCCGAGGGTTTCATGTCCAGCAGCACAAAATGACTCCTGACTGTGACGCATGTAAGCCCCAGCTTCCGTAATGACAGTTTGTTTTTATAATGATTTAGGTGTTGGATTCAGAGTTGGAGGAGAAACTGGAAGTAAATACTTTGTCCTTCAAGTTCACTATGGAGATATTAGTGCTTTTCGAGGTAAGTTTTGAAGTGTTGGAACTGAGCAAAATGTTCAATACTTTATTCCTTAAACGAGGTGTGCTATTATCCATGCAATAAAATGAAGGATTGCCCATATATTCTGCCAAGCCGGGATAATTGCCTTAAGTTGCTTTAATTTGCAACTGCTGAAGGAATGGCTTTGTTTCTAAAGGTTATTTCCACAATGCAAGTTTCCATCCTACTCTGCTTTCATTTTTGCTGGCGTCCAATGCGTTATCTAACCTGCTTGCTATGCCTATCAGAAGTGTCACTCATTGCAGTCAATACCATTAGAAAGCACAGAAAAAACCTACTGCCTTAGTTACTTTATGGTGAGCAAGCCACAGGGAGAGTGAACGGCTTCTGCAAGCCATCTGGCAACTGCTGAATTTCATGTGTAATTCGCACGGCCTCTGCATGCACTCCTCCGTGTCCTCTGTACTGAGGCACTGGTCTCAGTCACTGGTTAACATACTAAATCAGCCGACACAAGTTGCTCTACCTGTGATCACTGTGCATTTTATTAAAACGCCCCTTCTCCTGTTAAAGAACCATCAACATGACTAATGGGCTCTGTTTCCAAGGCAACCAAATGTGGTACTTCTTATTTGCTCTGGGGCTTGTAGTGAACTACAGCTACGTTTTGAATTTGTACTCGTGGTTCCATGAGATTGTAAATAGTAACTGAGTTCTCATTGGCTCGTCGGCTGTTTTCCTGTCCTGGGCTGACACACTTCCTCCAGAATTCTATAAAGTGATATGTGGAATAACTGACCAGACAAATTTTCTTCTTCAAACTCATTTGATTTCCATCCAGTAACAAGTTCTAGAAGCCGGTGTCTGTCTGTACCTAGGAAATACATTCTAGAACAGTGGTTCTCAACCTTCCTAATCCTGCAACCCTTTAATGCAGTTTTTCATGTTGTGATGACCCCCCAATCATAAAATTATTTTTCGTTGCTACTTTATAACTGTAGTTTTGCTACTGTTATGAATTGTAATGTAAATATCTGATATATGACACCTGTGAAAGGGGCAATGACCCAAAGGCTGAGAACCACGGTCTCAGAGCTTGTCCTGAGAGACCCCCCATGTTGTGGAGAGACTCCCTAGGTTCTCAGCCCCCAGAAATGGAGCACCATGTTACCTTCCTCTAGAAAAGTATATTGAAAGTTGTAATTTTATAGAACTGAACACTTCTAATTAGACATGTGATCAGTTAAATGAGAACCTGCAGACCAAGGTACAATCCTAAATTACAAATAAAATTTATATATATACACACACACACACACACACACACATACTCAGTCACGACAAAATAGCTTTCCATCTCTGCCCCATAACCTGCTCGTAAATTGCCAGCAGTCAAGATTGCTGAGACAAGGTTTTGCTGCAAGCAAAGGAATAAAACAATGTTTGTGTTTGAGGAACAAAGCCAGAAACAGTTTGCTCTGGAATGCTGCATCTGGCCTCAGTCGAACAGGCAGCTTCTGATGCTGCCTATGGAACTCTGATGGAACTCGTGTTTTGGAAATGGCAAGCAGGCTGTCCCTGAGGCCCACAGCCAGACCAGCTCAACCCACCCACGCGCATGCAAGCCAGATTCTCTGTCCCTCTGTGAGACACTGAACTTTGCTGTCAACATAATTCCTCAGAGATTTTTCTCGAACTCCTGACAGAGGCTGGCTGCATTCCTCAGAGAAAATGGATGATAGGCACCGATGTTGGAAAAACATGACACTTTAATAATTTAATCTCTTACTGATGACTCATTTTAGAATTAGTGTTAATATTAAGGTAATAATGCCCTGATATTTTAATATATAAGCAAGCAACTTTTCTTACTGTAAAAGGCAGATGGGAAATTTCATGTAGTGGCTTCTCTCCTTTCTAGACTAGTTTTTCCAAAAGAAGCCATATAAAAGGTATAGAGACAGCCAGCATTAATATTCAGAGAGCTTATTGTAACATAAAATAGTGTATCACTTACTCTAATAGAAAAGTGTAAAAAATAATTCCCATAATTCATTCAGTGCCAGTAGATACGATCTTGTCACATGGTATAGAACATTAAGGGAGCACACAGGAGAGCATCAAATCTCATTGAAATAATGAAACGGACATTTTCCATTTATTGAATTGGGGATGGATAGGAATTGAATTATACAACTCAAGACTACCAGACTTGGGTAAGCCTAATACAGTTTGGGAAGCTTTATAAATTAATGTATTGTCTTGGAAAATGATTTTTCCATTTTATAAAATTTGTCACTTAATATATTAAAGGTTTTCTAAAGGATGAGACTTTGTTTTTAAAATGAGCTACATAGTCACAGTTGTGTGCCATTAAGGCTGTTAATATGAAAAAAATAGACAATTAGCAAAACAAAAGTAAATAATAACATTTGAACAGGCTGTCCGTACTTATGTGTGCTTGTGTGCATAGGTGGACCGTGAGGAAGAAAAATAAGACGGAAGAGCTGATGAGCAAGAAGGGGCTGTGCCAGCACTTTCTTTTAGAATGCCATCTGTGTCTTTACAATACAGTTTTCATCCCATAGAATTTCTGCTTTTTAAATTATTTTTTTTAAAAAAAAATGATCTTTTCTCATTTTACATTCCAACCCCTGTTTCCATTCCCTTCCCTCCTCTTGCTCCCTCCACCTTCCCCCTCTGCCCCATCCACTCCTCATCCTTTTCCTCTTTAAGTACCTGCCAGCGAGGGCACTGCACTCCACTCTCACCAGCTGAGAGCAGGTCCCCATGTGTGCGCTCATGTGTGCGTGTGTGCGAGCGTGCATGTGGATGGGCTCAGGCCTGCCCAAGTCCCCAGCAGAGTTGCTTCTGTTGAAACAGATTCTGTGCAAAATGCTACATTTCTCTTCATAAGCAATTAGAAGAAGAGAAAACAGCATCTTCTACTTATTAAAGTGCATCCAATATGTGTGGTGTATGTGTAGCTGTGCACAGAAACGCACGAACATATGAAAAGCCGCTACTCTGATAGCAATGTCAGTGAAGATTGGAACTTTACACCTTAAGAATGAGGGATGATCATTTTCTGTATGTTGTAAATCAAAAAGAGTATAACACTCCCAGGAAATTTCTGTTTCCTACTGAAAAGTGGGGAGATATTTGGCTTAAGCAAGCAAGCATTTTTTTTTTTCAGAATGGACTTGTTAAGAAACAGACCTCCCACAATGATGGTAAAGAACCTCCTTAAACTTGTGGGGCCATGATTGACAGCCAGGAAGCATAACCTACAGTCAGAAAGTCTTAGACTGGAATCTCTCACAGTAGGAAAAAGATGGCATATGCGTTCTATGAGATCGTACAAAACGCTTGTTTGCTGTGTTTTGTAACTGTACCAAATATTAAGCTGTAAAAGCTTCATCAAAAGTGACTTAGCTTTTTGAAACACCATGCCAGTCCTGGGCAGGCCTGGGCTGTTGCAGGGTACTGCTTTCCTGCCAGCCAGAGTTTACTCTCACAGTAGTGCAAACACAAAAGGAGTGTGTGCACAGGAAGTCATAGATGAGCATGCTAGCAATGGAGGCTGTAGAGAGGCAGAAGCACCCACGTTAACCCAGGGAGGCAAGGAGGCTTCTTAGAACCTGAGCAAAGCTCTGTAAGCTAAACTAGAGCTCCCATGGCTGAGGGCCAGGAGGGACATTCCAGACAAAGGTAAAAATCATCCAGAGATTTGAGAGCGTAATAGCCCCATTCCTGGCAAACTCTTAGTGATTAATTTGATGTTACCAGAGAAGGGAGATGTGGCAAGCAATTAGAAAAGAATGTGTTAGAGAACAATGGCCCTGGTAAGACTTGGGTCTGAGAGCACTCCCTCTAGAGGTGTTGGAATCATAGTCTCAGTTTGTGATGCTGGCAAGTTCCATGCTTGAGCGTGCAGAAAAGCTACTAACACTGTAAACTGGTAGCCAGGATAGGGGATGGGAAAGTCAGAATGATTTATGAAGTGTACACTGGTTAATTATTTACAAATTATATTTCAAGGGAAATTACATATAGTCTAATTGAAAATGATAGCCTTATATAGGTAATAGCATAGTTCAGAGTTTAATGATTCTAAATCTAGACAGCATAATAATGGCACATCCTTGTTCTGTTGTCTTTGCCCAGTATGTAGGCAGCTCATTGCCTTCTTAAGCCAGGAAATGGGACCAGATGGCTCACCTGGAGTTCTCTGATGAGTATTCATTCACTGAATGTTAGCTGCATTCACTGTGGTTCACATAAGCAAGTAAATACTCCAAAGTGAATCCTTTGTCATAGCTATCTCTACTACAAAAGGGATATTTGCTATTTTTCAAGGATCTTAGAGTTTAGACACGGAACATAGATGTTCATGTCCGTCAGTGTTGTAAGAAGTGTTCAGGTTATATGGTATGTCGTATTCCCTGAGCAGTTTTTTTTTCTTTTTTTTTCTTTTTTTTCCAGTTTATTTATTTTTTATTAAAAATTGCCATCTCCTCCCCTCCTCCTCCCCCTTCCCTCCCCTCCCCTCCACCCATACCCCCACTCCCTCCCTCTCCAGGCCAAAGAGCCATCAGGGTTCTCCTCACTATGTTGAGTCCAAGGTCCTCCCAACTCCCTCCAGGTCCAGGAAGGTGAGCAACCAAACTGACAAGACTCACACAGAGCCCGTCCATGTCGTAGAGACCAAGCCCATCGCCATTGTCCTTGGCTCCTCGGTCAGCCTCCACCATCAGCCACTTTCAGAGAGTCCGATTTGGTCGCATGTTCCATCAGTCCCATTCCAAGTGGACTTGGTGGTCTCCCATTAGTTCTGTCCTGCTGTCTCAGTAGGTGAACGCATCCCTCATGGTTCTGACTTTCTTTCTCATGATCTCTCTCCTTCTGCTCCTCATCAGAACTTTGGGAGCTCAGTCCGGTGCCCCAATGTGGGGCTCTGTCTCTATCTCCATCCATCGCCAGGTGAAGGTTAAGGCTCACAGTGAGCCCGTCCATGCTGTAGTTTATTATTTACAGTTAAACTGTGCAAAAAGCAAAGATCAAGCCCTTGTCCTTAAGGAAATGAAAATAGTAGCAACAGGGATTCCATCTGTCCTTCTTCTCTAAGTGACAGTTAATAGTGTCAACTTGAGAGGATAGAATCATTGAGGAGACACGCCCTTAGACGGAGCCGTCAAACAGTTTCTGCTTGTGTTAATTGAGGTGGGAACCCCCACATTAACTGTGTACACCACTCCATTCTGTGGGTTTGGGTCTTAGACTGAATGGAAAAGAGAAAGCTAAGCCAGGACATTCAGCATGCTCCCATTCCTGACTGAACCACCCCCCGAAGGGACTATACCCTTGAACTGTCAGCCCCAACAATCCCTTCCTTCCTTCCTTTCTTTATTTTCCTATTTGTCATGGCAGCAGGGTGAGTCACTAATGCCTTCCACAAAACATATGCTTTTGTCTTTATTTTTTCCAACCAAATCTTGTTCTGAAGACAAAATTCTCCTGAGATTTTTCTCAGAGTTAGGTATGATTTTGCAGGGTTTTGGTCTAGGGGAATTTTATGAAAACTGAATTCTTATTTCTGGGGTTCCCTAGCACTGGTCACTAGTCTCGAACAATTGGTTGCTTCCCAGGTTGAAAAGTGTCTTGGTCTCATGATCTCAAGTTAGAGCAGTCTGAAAATAGAGCCTCTTCCCAAATGCAAAACCCTCTTTTCTAGGTTAGTAAAATTTACAAATACACCAAACTCTTCTCTTATCAGCTCTTTCTATGGTAAAAAAAAAAAAAAAGACCCCAGAGATACGTGCACATAGACCCCAATCATTGTGCCAATGAATTGTTGTAAGGAGGGTTCTAGTCATGTGATGCTTTCTGTGCCTACACTGTCAGCACAACCCTCTAAGTGTGCCTGCATTTCCTACATTGCAGCGGGATCCTGAAAGTAGAGACGGAGATCCACTTTCCTGAGAGTGAGTTAATACTTATATTCTAAATTAAGTGAATCAATCCTAGAAATCCTTATTTTTTAACTTGGTGTGAATTCTAAAAACATAGTTTAGCTTCCACATTTCTGAATTTTATTAGTAAAATCAGGTCATAAAATTTCAGTAGGAGTCCTTGGAAATGGTTATTTTTTAATAACAACTTTTTCCAGAAAGCTAAGGTTTCATCTCTTTTAAGTACTATAAACCATCTTAGACAGGGGCTACAGAGATGCCTCAGCAGTTCGGAGCATAGACTGCGCTTGCAGGTTCCTGTAGATCAGTTCCCAGCACCCACATCCAGGTGGTTATCGTTGCCTGTAGCTCTAGCTCCCACAGCATCTTCTGATCTCTATGGACACCAATGTCACAATGCACATTCCCATGCAGAGAAACATACATATAAACGTGTTAAAAGCTAAATGGTTCAGTAAAACAATTGGCTAAAAGTCATCAGAGAATATATGATGTGTCTATGAAGTTGTCAGATGTGTGGTGTTGTATGCTGTTATATAAGTGGCAGCATGAAGCAGATTGGCAATAAATGTTAATTCAAAATCTTCTTACCCCTTCCCCACATTTCATAATGCTATGGTGCATTGTACTAAATAGGAACCCGTGGTCTATTATAGTACAAAGGCTGTTGCCTCGTGACTGGGCTATGGTGCATTGTACTAAATAGGAACCCGTGGTCTATGATAGTACAAAGGCTGTTGCCTCGTGACTGGGCATATTGCCCGCCTCTACCTGCTTTTCTGTATTCTCTGTAGCTTCATTTGTTGCCAGACTACCAGTTAAGCTCGTTTCATTTCACATAATACACTACATGGAAGCAAAGGTAAAAGGAAAATCTGTGTGCATGTCATTTCCTGTCAAGTAGAAGCACATGCAAATAGAACAGAATAGCCATAATAATGTAAGCAAACAAGCGAGGGGCCTGAAAAACTGGCATGATCATGTGTACTTTATTTTTTTTAAAAAAAAATGTAATTTGTCTCTGTGGGGGTAGGTGCATATGATTGCAGGTGATTCTGGATGTCCAAAGAGATTAACAGGTATCTAGGATCTGAAGTTACTGGAAGCTCTGGGATACCCAACATCCCGGAACCAAACTCTAGTGTTTAGCAAGAGCAGCACGAACCGTTATGCCCTCGGCCTTCTCTGAGCCCCAGTGCCATGTACTTTAGACGGTTTTTAACCTGCAAGACTTTAACAGCCCTTCTCCCATCTTCTGATTTTGTGCTTTAGATTTGGACTCTTGTCACCCAAGTTGTCTTTTATTTAATTTCTCTGTGAATGCACAGGTAACTGATTTGGAACTTTGCAGGGATTTGTTTGTGTAATATCATGACAACAAGAATGTCCGGACGTCTTCTTGCTCTCCAGCCTTGTTCTAGCCTTCCAATAATCCATGTAGGTGTGCTTCCTCCTTCTCTTTATTTCAGACAGTTGCATGTTCCTAAACATAGGATCAACAAACCCACAATGCAAATACATCCAAGAGGATGCTGTTCTCCCACACTGAGGAGCAGAGCAAGCATGGAAGGGTGGTAGGCACGGCAGCCTGACGTGAAACAGGATTTCAGAGGAATTGTCATTCCGCTGGATCCAGCCTTCTCTGGCTGTTACAAGGCTGCGGCCACAGGGGAATTGGGGGAAAGCTTTGAAATTGTGAGCCCAGGAAAAAAAAAAAAAAACCTTGCTAATGCATTTTTGAACCAGATAGAGCAGAGATCAGTGGCAGGGAAGCTGCACTTAAAATGATTGCATTCCAGCATAAAGAGGACGCTTCACTTGAATGTGTGTGAGTGCTCCCAACTCTCTGATGTGTGAGTGCCAAGCTGGTGGGAAACCGAATCAAAGATTGCTCACCATTGCTTCCTCCGCTGTCTCCCCTCCGTCTCTCAAAGCAGCTTCCACCTATACATGCTTTCCTGCAGTATACACCAAGCTGGTTTTTACTCATTCCTCTGCAAAGTGTGTGCTGCCACGACCCTAGTATTTAAGCTGAGTCCTTTTAGATCATTTTTGATTTCTTATTTAAAAATCTCCTCTGGGGGTTGGTAAACATCATGTAGCAGGTGAGTTCAATCCCCCAGACCCACGAGGTCGGAGGAGAAAAGCGACTCCTACAGATTACCCTTTCACCTCCACTGACATGCTGAGCCAGCACCCGCGCACACACACACACTCACACACATATACACACACACTCACGCATGCATACACTCTCACACGTGATGGAAGGGATAGGAGGAGAGAGGAGAGGAGGAGAAAGGAAATCTTTGGCAGTGCAGCTTAAAGCCCATTCTGTTATGCAGATGTGTGAAATTCTTGCCTCTGTTAGAGTTGGATAAGGTTTTTTTTCCCTGCAGTGGATAGTGTTAGCAAATATTTTGGGGCAGATATCTAAAAATGCTACTTTGAATCGCCGAGTGTTTGAACGTTAAGAGATTCCACCAAATTACCCAACAAATCACGTTTTACACTTTACAATCCACAATGAATAAGCAAACTCATTTCCTTATCTACACTCCGTATTTTAATACTACATTTTTATGTTTTTTTTAAACGAACCACTGTAATGTCTCATTAAAAGAATTAGAGTGAATTGCAAGATCCTAATAGATTCACCTCAAAAGTGCATCATCAAACTCTAAGAGAATCTAATCCGAGGACTCTTTACATAACCCTCCTTTGTTGAAAATAGAACTCTCTGCAGCACACTAGACATACTGGATGCTATGCGCAGTCAGGCATGGGCTGTGGTGCCCTGGTGCTGTCTTGTATGTTTACAAAAGCCAACAGGTAATACTCTGGTTGTTAAATATGCAGCCATCATTATTGTAAAAAGAAGCAGTAAGTACTGATAATTTATCACCTTATTGTTATTTTACTATTAGTGCAACACTTTTACACGTGTTGTTTCTGTGTGCTAGAGACGCTCAAACCAATGCAATGTTGCTCATTTCTTTCTGACTCTGTGTTCAATGTGGTTGTGTTGGTGATAGGAAATCAGCCGTGCTGTAAACATTTACACCACAGAAAGAGACTCAGGAATCCTTCATGTCAATCTTGTATAATACTGGATTTTTTTTGTTCATTTATTTGTTTCTTTTGCTTTTTGCTTAGAGCAAGTACAATACTGGAAAATCATGCCCATGCAGATTATGGTCAATGATTAAAATAAATAAGAACTATAATTATAATACCCCCATTTCCAGGGACAGCAAAGATTTCGCTGTGGTTAAAGACCAAATGCAGTTCCAATGTATATCTTTATTGCCTCAATAAACAAAACAAAAATCTGTAGATATTCTCACTGTAACTACACATTGCACATCTACAGCCACAAGTAAGTTACAAAATTGTTTTTCTAAACCCAGTGACAGAATTGGTGAAGCCCAACTGTTCATATGGAATTTATAATAAAGTATATTGTATATTTTATCAGTTTTATAAATTGTACGCTACATATTTTGTGAATAAACCTACAGTAAATATATAATCGCACATGTACATATTTTTGCCATAAAGCTTATAGATTATCAGCATACCACTAGATCCAAAAAATGACATTTTAACACACTTCCCAGTTGCTTTGTTTGCAAACTAAACTTTGACAAGCACTCAAATATTACTCGTAAGGATTGAAGTCAGTTCTTTTTTTCTTATACTACAGGTGTGTCGTATCAGTCTCTTGGGTTTGGGACATGAGCAGAATAATTTTCATTTACCAAAATATGTTTAATTAAATCTGAATTCTCTTAAGAAAAGAGGAACTTTGAAAGAAGAAAATGCATTTAATTACTATCTGGTTCTTTCTCACTTTCCTTAGAAATTTGAAAGTTAATTTCTTTTTAGTCTCAGCATTTACCTAAAATCTGAACACTGGGTTTGAGACTACTATGAGAGAAGCCATGTGACATTCGCAGAGATCGCCCTCCTCATTTTACAACCGTGTATGGATGCACACCTGCTTCACACCTAATCGAGTCAAACATTTGGAAGGTTTATTTGTTATTCCTTTGTGTGTAAGTGTGAGTGCCAACTTGTATGTATTTGCACTGAGTGCATAACTATTGAGTTCAGAAGAGAGCAGTGGTTCCCTTAGACCTGTAGTGACAAGCAGTTGAGGGTCCCCTGTGTGGGTGCTGGGCACCGAACCCCGGGTCCTATGGAAGAAGAGCACCAAGCACTCTAAAACACCAAGCCATCTCTCTAGCCCCAAGGCAAGCCTTTTCACGAACTGACCAAAATAAGTTATAACCCTCCATTTTGGGGACGTTTTAAAATTTTTAAGTGAAATAAACGAGTGGCAGACTAGATGGGAAAGGAACGAGGAAGTGAACTCTAAGAAAAAAATGGTGGTCCAGAAGAGAGCATTCTACCCGCTGAAAGACTCAAGTCTTTAGAGATGGTTTGAGAATGATGTGTAAAAGCAGAAATTTGCGTCTCTTCAGAAAAGAAAGCAGTTTAGCCAGTAGACTCTGTGCATTTGTCTCCTAATTCATTTGTAAAGCACTTGATTTTTTTAAATCGAAGACTGGGGAAAGGCCACGGAATGGAGGAATTACCTAGCCCAGCCCTTCCACCTCTCAGAAATGAACATCAATGTGCAGAAAGGTTATGTTTGGCCCAGGGTATTATAGCTGCTTGTTCACGCTGTTGAAACTGGAAGAATTGAATTTGTGTTGTATTTCTCATTTGCATGTGTGCCAAAGTGCATGGCCTACCTATGTAAGGCAAGTGCTGTAACAGGCAGCGTTGAGAACAGCCCTTCAGGCTGCAGTTACCTAGAGACCTGGGTTCATGAGCAACGTGGAATATGTGGAAAGATCAGGATAGTTGAGTTCACTTCGTTTGTGCCTTGTCTTTCTGATTGTGGGGGAGTCAGTTTCCCTTATCCTTCGGGTCCTTCCTCCATCAGATTGTTTGATAATCCCACTGGTTTCAGAAGACTCGAGATCAAATGTTCTTCCCTATTTTTCTGTTGCCTTCTCTGAACACAAGTGGCTTGATATGAGCCCTATGAATGATTTAGGAGTATTCAGTACCTCTGAAATGAACAAAAAGAAGCCTATTATCCCTCAGCATTTTTTTCTTGCCAGTGTCTCCTTAAAAATGTGAGCTGCATGATTCACTACCTCCCTGCATTTCAACTTTGTTAATCATCTTCATTATGAAAGACTAAATGGTCCTGTTTCATCTCATTCGTTCCATTGAATAACTGTTTATTTTCAATACATATATTTAATGGCCATACTAAGGTTTTTATTCATGTAATTATGTTTTTATTCATTTAGTTATATAAAACACTGCAATACCACTGACTGTCTCAAAGACTGCATTTTGAATGTAATACATGGATTTTAAGAAAAAGCACTTTGGCATTGAACAGTACAGTGTTGAAGTGATTTTTTTTCTTAGGGGCAGGGAGAGGCTTTCTTAATGCACTTTAGTTTTTCAAGCTTTTGAATTATGTGTAGTTTTGCTTGTTTTCAGAATGCCTATGCTTTGCCTTCATTTATCCTATCTCAACCATTTGGACATATTTGTAATTATTAATTCCATTTTTCTTAATCATATTGCCTTTAGTCACTTATTGCTTGCATTTATTTAGTGTGACATGCTGCAGCATGCATATGGTGGTCAGAAGGCATCTTACAGGGGTTGGTTCTCTGCATGTGGGGTCCAGAGATTGAAGCTGGGTCTTTAGGCTTGGTAGCAGGAACCATTACCTACTGAACCATTTCACTAGCCCCGAAATTCCCTTTGTCAAAAAGATCAAAACTTGGAAATAATACCAATCACCTAATTGATCCATTTAAATTGCTAGGGAATGGCATTTTGTTTCAGCTCTTCCTAGTGACTCTTCGGAAAGCCACCAGGAAGAGAAAACCTTACCCATGGAATGTCTCATGTAAAATTAGAGGATACGCTTCAGTTTCAAGACCCCTGATTCACACAGACCTTGCCGTGGTGACCGTGGTGTTCTTTCCACTGAGCACGCAGGCTCTGGCAAACTTCTGATGCATCACACTCTGTTCTGTTTCCTTGCCCACATCCTCAGCTTTCTTAGACGGAAGGAAGTCATTCGGGAGAAGCACAGGGCTCCTCTACTCCATTTCCCATCTGAAGATAAACCTAATCCTTCCTCCTAACACACCCTTCTGGCTGTTTCTATCCATGCAGATTTCTCCCTCTTCTGAAGCTTAACTATGAATATAGGGAGAGCTTATTGAGAGATAGGGAGCCATGTGAGAGAGGAGGCTGCTGTGTTCTTCCATTTGTAACTCTGTTAATTGTTATTAATCAGTCTTCAAGTTCAGTTATTCATAGTTCTAAAAATATCACCAGGAATTCTGTTCTGATCTTTTAGTTTTTGAAGTTATATTGTGGCTTTTGGAAATAGAAAATTTCCTATTTTCAAGACACGTTTGTCATTCCTAACCATGTAGATTCCTAACAAAGGTGAAAGAACTCATGGTTACCTGAAATAGTAAAAAATTGCAAAGGGCAGGAAAGATAAACTTTTTATATGCTACCAAAGATGCCCTTAAGATGATTCAAAAATTGGAAATGGAGCATTTGGTGTGATAAGTATCCTTTCAGTTTTATATTTAAAATCTTATGTAAAAGGATTTTCTTGATGCTATCCCTTCAAGTCACTTTTGCTTCTATGACCTATTTGATCCAGGTCCATCTGCCTGCTTCCTCCTATAGCCTTTGCCTCATGCTTTCTGGTCTCAGTGGAAACGATAAATAATAATTGGGAAAGTTCCAAAAGAAACTCATAATGCCATTTAAAACATGAATATATGACACATCATAAAATAGCAATAAGGAAGAGGAAAGTGATTGATATGACATTCGGGAGGGCCTGGAAGGGAAAGGAAAAAAATATAACCCAGAATCAACACTGTCCGACAAAAACCACTGAATCTTGAGAACAAGTTGGCTGTGAAGATGTCCAGGATATCTACAGTACAAATAAATGTTTAAATGTGGTATTTGTTCAAAAGAGAAATTTAAACTCTAATGCCCAGGAAGGGAACAAAAACAGGATTTTTCTGTTTTGATTCAAGTGCTGACAATGCAATATGTGTACACGTGTGCATATGTTTCTGTGTGAGTCTGTGTGTGTGTGTGTGTAACTCCTGCATATGTACCATCTGATTTGTGTGTTTATTTGTATTATAGTTCAACGAAGAGTTTATAAAATTGGACATTTAAATTTTCATGACATTTTAAAATTGAATTTATTTAGCATTGGTACAATGTCATTCCAATTTTATTTCTGTAGATGGATGGCTCATAATTCCAAGAGGAAAAAAGAAATTCAAATTGATATTTTTGCTATGATTTCATTTCTTATTTGCAGTCCTAAAAAGTGATAACAGTGAAGGATCTTTGACTGTAGTTATACCCAAACACCCTCCAATCACTGCCTTTGGAAGAGTAGGGTGGTGAGCTTTCATGCCTTCCATTTGATCTCTTTTGGGAACACACAAGCCATCATCTCTAAAAGTTGTCTTCTTCAATGCTGGATAAGTACGTTTTCTCTTCCTTGCCACGAGGCAAATGGAAGCTAATAATTTCTATTCCCATAGCAGTGAATACAAAATCAAAAGAGGCTAAGTCACTGCAGTGACAACTTCAAAGGGAATTCCTTTTTGAAGTTCATAGCTTTCATTTATTTAGTACTGAAACTTGTCTGCTAAGCCTGCTCTCAGTGGCCTCAGGAACCCTCTGCATAGCTGGAACCACATTGTAACAGCGCCAGTATTTCTGTCACGTTTCGCTTAGCAGACACACATATGCCTTGACAACCAAAGGCATCATAATGTGCCTTGTGAAGGGGTCGAGGGAGGGAGTACTCAGAGTGGGCTTTCAAGGATCCAGAAATTTTCCAGGAGAAATTTGATAACTCAGGTTACCTTTGTCTCCTGTTCAGTATTAAGAGTGCTTTTTTGTTTGGTTGTTTTGTTTTGTTTTTGTTTTTTGTTTGTTTGTTTTTCTTGTTTTGTTCTATTGTAAAACCAGGGTTCTTTCAGATGCCTTTCCCCTGAGTAAGCAAAGGGACTGATCTTCTGCATTCACAGTCGTTTTCCCTCCTGTTAGCCTCTCATGTCTGTGCCAGGGCTCTGCAGCAGAACTGCACAGAAATAACTTCTATAATAGACTGCTACAATGTAGCGGGACAAAAATACCTTTAAAAAATGGCCCTATTGGTAACACTCTGTTCCAATGCGAAGTTAACTATAGGCTGGGTGTGTTAAGAAACACATTTCCCAAAGGGATTTTCAGAGGAATTCTAACTTATGAAATGTTTCCTGACTTCAGAAATTAATTCCTGAATGATCTTCTCTTTCTGATCACCTTGGGAGCTATGATTTTTGTCTCAGGAAAACATCACCTGTCCAATTATTTCAACATCAGTAATTTAGAACAAAGAGCTATAAGATACAGACCAAGACAACACAAAAAATTTTAATGTTTATGTATTGTTATTTACACTTGTTGTAACAACTTTAATTCATTTTTGTTTGTATGTTCGATACAGGAAAGTAGTGTTGATTATATTAAGAACATTTGGGGAGGATGGGAGGGAGGGAAGAAAGGAGAATAGCCATGATAGCATTTGGAATTATTAGGCTGCTGACACAAGTCCTGTTGTTAGAGATGTCACCTCTTTGTATTTCTAACATTCGTTAATGGTCCTAGCCTTGTTTTTCCATTGCTGTATAAGGAAAGTATCCATTATCCAAACTGACTTAGGAGACTAAAAGATGGATATGCTTCCTTACTTCCCTTCCCTTCCCTTCCTGAGAGAATATAGGGAATTGAAATCTGTTCTCCTGCCTTTCTGGAGGACTTTCTAATTAGTGGGATATAGTTTATAACAATACCCTGGCTCCCTAAGGGTCTTTGGTTGACCTATTCTTTTATTGAAGCAGGAAACAACCAGGACGAGATGAGCTCATGGAAGGAGGGCTATCTCTAGAGGGAAAACTAGGAGAGGCCAGCAGACGTCTAAGAACCTGAGATGGAATGGGCTGTTGTCATACATTATTCTACATGCTTACTTTACTGCTCAGCTAGGGATCCAAGCAGAAATTACAAGCTATTATTAGAAAAGCAAGCTAAATAGTTTGGGATGGATAACCTCATATCCCATGCGTTCACTTCCCATTAAGATCCAGCTTCCTGCTTAAGTGGATGCCTTTAAGTACTACTGGCTCTTTATCCATTCTAACTGGGGTCCGTTATCTTTGCTTTGGAATACTTCATAAAGAAAATGCCTTTGAAATCTCTAAGAAAGAGAACTCTCTGTTGGAAATAGGTTTATTAAACACTAACATTGGAGAATTAGATGTGATACCCAAGTTTTTCGCCAGGTACATGAATTCCTTGAACAACATTCACTCTCTGAATCCTCTTGTTCCCCTGTACATAAAAAAAGGCAAGAGTTGAAATCCATCATCTCTAGGGTCTCTTTCAATGCTGAATTCTATGAGTCTATATAGTTGATAAAATACCCTGCTGTGGTTATCCATCTCGGGCTAGACAGAAGAGAGTGATTTCTCATAAAAAGCAAGCTGGGAGCCTTATGAAGCGGTCGCCCGGCTTTCATCATGATCAAGATTTGATTCAGATAGAACACCGATTTTGAGCCACCTCTGGGCTCTGAAACTACTCATTCTTCCATTGTGTGTCCACGTATTAGGAGTGGTGGCTTACTCATTAGCCCTGTAGTGATGTCCTGTGCATTATTAAACTTGATTGTTGCATGTGTCCTTTTCAAAATTATATTTCAACATTTCCACTACATTCACTATTACTAAAGCTTTTTATATGTGCATATAACATTTAAAATGGAATATAATGATATAATGAGCTATCCTTAATGTCATCTGCTATCTAGTAAATGAACTCTTCTCTCTATAGTTTGAAATCCATTAGGTCTCACTGGTTCCCTCGGTGCAAAAGAACAGCATCCATGAAATATTCTTTTACCATGGATGCCTTGTATTTAATTCCCTGTATATATGAAACACATTTCAGATCAGGTGTTAATCACTATGCATCTTAGCGAGTGCGAGAGAATAGAGAGAGAGGAAGAATACATGAAACTACCTCAACAGAATAACCTTCAAGACTATTGACTAAGCACAAGCAAAATGGTCTCAATACATTATGCAAATATAGGGTCTTATTGAACTGACTCATAGTCCAGATCCCAAAACACAGTTGGCCCCAGATCTAGTCAAGAGGAGCATTTTTATTAATAAAACTCAACGATCTTGAAACAGCATATTGACATTCTTCACAGTCTCATAGCTTCGAATCCAGGAGTTTCATTTTTAATGGATCATGGCATTTATCTTACTAAAATTTCTTTACTTCACTGATGACCTAGTTTCTGCCTAGTTAAAGCTTTCCTGAGAACATCCTTATTCCATATCTTTAACAACAAATTTTCAAGTGTAATTAAAAAATGTATTTATGATTTATTCATTGGGCCTATTCATGTGTGTTCTTGGGTGTGTGTACATACACCATCTGCATGCAGGAACCTGTGACAGTAAGAGACGGGCCTTTGGGTCCCTGGAACAGGGAGTTACAGGGGTTGAATTCCCAGCACCAACAGGGCAGATCTCAGTCATCTATGACTTCCCTTCCAGTGGATCTGATGCCCTCTTCTGGCCTCCTTGAGTATCAGGCATGCATGTAGTATACAGATAAACATTTGTACATACAAAATAATAAATTTTAAAAAGTAAAACAATTACTAAATTTAACCCTGAGCTCTAAATCTAAAGCCAAACTCCTTTACTCATCTCATCTATGCACTAGAAATTTTTTGAAATAAAAATATTGTTCATTAAAAATAATCTACCACGAATTAATCTTCCAGATCACACCTGTATTGGATGAGAGGACTCTGAAAACTCGTGTCATTTTTAAAGTTCTAATCTTGCCTGGAGAGCGGTCTGAGTGGAACAGGCCAAGCCCAGACCCTCTCTGCAGCAGAACTGTTGTGTGGGAATGCACAGCATTTATGTGTCAAAGAAGCAGCTGCCTTCCTCTTCCTCTCAGTGACACAAACTCAGTGCTGCAATATTCCAGAGCATTCTAGTTCGATACTTCCTTCTGCTCCCTCCCCTTTAAAGCGCTGGGTTTTATTTTCTTTTTGTCCTCAGTTAACTTTTCCATCTATGCCTTCTTCCTTCTGTATTCTTGTGTTCTGGTCTCAGAATGTAGCTGTCAGCTGTCGGACACAGTGTTCAGCCAGTATGCGATTTCGATCTTCTCAATTCCTTTTCTATGCATGTTTTAACTCCTTCAATCCTGACTTCAGTTTCTTCCTCTTTTATTCAGCAAAACATTAGCGGTCGTCGTGTTGCTTAGTTACAGTAAGCTTTTTAAAAGTACTTTCCTCTCTAATAATGGTTTTCACGACAGAGGCCGATGTCACCTATAGCTGAGTGAAATGAAAAGAATTCATTTTTGTGTAGGTTAATTATCCTGTGGCCTGGTGGTCCAAGCCTTGTGAGTTACAACCGAAGGGAAGTCAACATCAAGGCATGTTGCATGGCATCAGTGAAATATGGAAAACTATCTGACTTAAGAGCTTACCGGAAGATCAGGATAGAGGTTATGAAAATAGTAATGAATTACTGGGACAAGGGCTATGTTGAGTTGAAAGGTCATGTTCATTACCCTAAACACTTCGGCTGAAATGAAAGCTGCCATCTTCCACAGGACCTGGTATGTGTCTGGAGCATGCCCCTCTTCCCTGATTGATGAGGTTTAGGTGGCTCTCACTAGGAACTCACTATGTGAATACGCAAGCACATGGGGCGTTAGGTCAAGATGCAGAAAAATATACTTGTAGGGGTCAGGATCGCTCCTAGTAATAAAATTCCATTTTGCAATAATATGCAAATAGCAATACACATCAGCACTGCCTAAAATATATGTAAATATGCTTTAGAAGTATTTGAGTTGAAACAGCATTTAGAATTTTGTCCAACTACAAAAATTGTTAGGCTAGATATTCGTCCATCACATAAAACAAAATCAGTGTCATTCTTTTTCATCAGTTTTTATAATGTTTTAGGCTAGCATATAAAATAATGGGTGTCTCATTGATGCTTTCACATACATATATCCTTATACTTCTTACATATTCTTTTTCCTGCCACCTCTCCAAACTTTTTCTCCCTCATCCCTGGTCCTCTTGTTCCTCCCAGGTGAGTCCTCTTCTGTGTATGAAATGTGTTTATGTGTGTGCGTGTTTGTGTGTGTGTTAATTCTGTGTATGAGAGATTCTGCATATGAGAGAAAATGTGCATATTTTCGCTTTCTTTCCATTACTGTGTTGATCCCCCTTCCCCTTCATTCCGGTTCTTCCCCTTCCCTCACAGTCCCTTTTTACTTTCATGTCTAGAATGCATACATTTATTAAAAAAGTGCAACATGTAAAGATCCACATTTGTGATTCTACTAAGCCAAACCACAGTTTTTTTTTAAATGATAGATACCCTAAAGGATGACCCATAAAATAAAGACTATGATGTATGCACACATTTTAAATATGGATGGGCTCTGTGTGAGCCTTGTCAGTTTGGTTGCTCACCTTCCTGGACATAGGGGGAGTTGGGAGGACCTAGGACTTAACATAGTGAAGGGAACCCTGATGGCTCTTTGGCCTGGAGAGGGAGGGAGTGAGGGTATGGGTGGAGGGGAGGGGAGGGAAGGGGGAGGAAGAGGGGAGGAGATGGAAATTTTTAATAAAAAAATGAGGAAAAAAATTCTTTGGCAGGACCAACTGAATAGGACCATATTATTTTTGTTATCGTTCAGCAAGTATACACTATAGTTTTGAAGTGCTTCACTTTGATAATTTTCCTTTTATATGTTCAGCTTTCTGGGACTTTTTTGTGAAACAGGCAAGGGTTTTACCCTGGACCTATGCAACAACCTCATTCCATGCACGATGTACGTTCTTCAAGACAAAACTCAGATTCACTAACTCAGGGGCTTCTCTGTAAGTCACTGCAGGGCAGAAGTGCTCAAGATGCATGTGGTTTTCTCCAGGATGTTATTTCTCACACTATTTTATTTGGTGCTATTTTATAACTACTAGATAATACCTTTGATTTTTACAGGATATTTATAGTTATCATTATAGTCATAATTATCGTATTTGTAGATAAAAGCAGAAATAAAAACACAGGAGTTGGCAGGTTAGGTCAGGAGGTGATAAATGCTAGTTACGCACACTTGGAAGACATGACTTTGACTCCTAGAGCCCACAAAGAAAAGCTCTAACTGCACAAAATTGTCCTGACGTCTACCTGGCTAGTGTGGTTCAAATGCACCTCACCCCGCATAGCCATCATATGCATATAATAACAATACATTTTAATGTTCAGAAATATAAGACATTTAATTTGGAAAAAAACTATGATAAGAGGATTATAAATATCCTTCAAATTTGCTCCTATTGATGTGCTTCCAGAAAAGCTACTAAATTTGGACAGTTCTAATACACACTTTAATGAGAATATATGCCATTTTATTACACTTGGCAAGATGCTATGAGTAACATTCGTGATACTCTTATTTGGTTGCAATTTTAGCTTTCAAAGCTAAAAAGGTTTTGCTTTGAAACAACGTTTAGAATTTTGTTCAAATAATTATTTTTAGTTCTTAAATGTCTATTTGATTTTCAACATTAAAATTTTTAAAGTCATGATAAAGATGACCAGTTTTTTGTAATAGAAATCAAATGATGGTTTCCTTAACTATTTCAGACACAATGTAATGAAAGTACGGAAGACAGATCAGAATGTATATTGTACTTGTCGCTTGCACTTACATTGAAATGGAGGGAAAACTGTTCCTTCATATGGTGTAATTAAAATGAAAACTACTGGGGAAGGGGTGTTGCTCAGTGTTGCTCGTTGACAGACTACATGCCTACTACATGCAAGACCCTTGGTTCCATAGCCAGTGCCACAAAACAACTAACCCAACAACCATCGACAACTGTTAGACTTGACACTCAGTAGTTAGTGATAATGCCTAAGTGCTAGGTACTTGCTCTGGGGACACTTTACATGCCCCTGTCACTTAACTGCACGGCTTCCTTGAGCGTAGTATAAAACCAAGACTCTGAGCCTGCTATACACACCCTGTGAACCCTGAACATCAGTCCTTACTGTCACCCGACAGCCTGTGTATACTGGGAGTTTTTGACACTGGCCTGATGCTGGCATGTCCCGCTAGCATACCCAGTCTTTCTAGCATCTTTTGACCTCTTTCTTCCTGTAATGTTTCTCTACAGATCTACGGTTATGCCATTTCATTCAGTTCTTGGTACTGTTCTATGGACCAATCTCACATTGTCTTATCAAGTGCATTTTATAGCCAGTTGGTGTTTGGTTTTTTCTGTGCCTCTTCTCCATTGTGTCTATTGGAGAACAGGAAAAGAGTGAACACTTCCCTTCGCTGACAGCTAGCTGCAGCCCAGGACTGAGTTGTACTCCTTGCTCGGTATTAATTGAATGAAGATGATTGTCATTTCTTAAAATAACCTTTAAGTGCAGTAGAATTTCCATGCACGTGAAAAAATGCTTCCTGCAATTATCTAAGCTAATTAGGTGAGTCCCTAGAGTTCTGAGTTCGGCTGATGTGACGGAAGGTCTTCTTTAACTGTTCTCTGTCAATCACCGTGGATATTCGCATGTTTCTCGATGAGATCATCAACTAACCATTTCAAAAGTAGTACTGACTAGGTATATTTATTAAGTTGCATGTAGTTCATACAAGAAAGTCTGTTCTGAAAAGTCAGTATAAAATAAATGAAGGAATTATACTCATTTATAATTTATATTTTTAATAACATGGGCAAAGCTTAAAATATGTGTGTATTCATTATTCAGTATTGTTATTTTCCTCCTCATCCTTTTGTTTGTTTGTTTCTTTGCTTTTGTAGTTTTTCAAGGCAGGGTTTCTCTGTAGTTATAGACCTTGTCCTGGAACTCACGCTGTAGACCAGGCTGGCCTCAAACTCACGGAACTCTGCTTCCTTCTACCTCCCGAGTGCTGGGATTAAAGGAGTGTGCCACCACCGCCCGGCTCCTCCTGATTCTTTAACCTCTCTTTAAACTCTCACTCTTTTTTAATTGAAAATAGAATTTTTCATACACTATATCCAGATTACTTCTTCCTCTCCCTTCTCTCCAAGATCCTCTTACCTCATGTACACTAAGCCTCTCTCTCTCTCTCTCTCTCTCTCTCTCTCTCTCTCTCTCTCTCTCTCATTGGTAAAATAAAATAAAAACAAACTTGGATATGAAAAAAAGAAAAAACAAACAAACAAATGAACAGGGATAAAAAAAAAAAGCCAAAAAAAACCGCACAAGACACATGTGTAAACTGAGACTAACACATTCACACACACAGATATCCCATATAAACATAAACTGGAAGCTATATAATATACACAAAGGTAAAAATAGAAAGAAAGAAAGAAAGAAAGAAAGAAAGAAAGAAAGAAAGAAAGAAAGAAAGAAAGAAAGAAAGAAAGAAGGAAGGAAGGAAGGAAGGAAGGAAGGAAAGAAGGAAGGAAAGAAGGAAGGAAAGAAGGAAGGAAATGCTTGAACCATTGTGAACCCCACCCCACCCCCCAAAAAAACCTTCAGAAATACCATACCATTTTATTCATTTTGTGTTGGCCATCAACTTCTGTACCTGGAGCCTGCGCCATGCACACACTTAAGAGTGTGGTTTGTATATCCAATTAAGCACCAATGGAAAAAGTTAAATTTTCCTTTGTAGTTAATCAATTTTGATTTAGGGATGTGGGTTCGTGTCCATTTTCCCTCTCCACTCTGAGGCCCAGACTGGCTTAGACTCATGTGGACCCTGTGTAATGCCACAGTCTCTCTCAATTCATGTGTGAGTCAGCCCCGTTGTATCTAGAATGTCTGGTTTTCTTGCTGTCATCCATCCCTTCTAGCTCTTATGATCTTTCTGCCTCCTCTTCTTTAGAGTTACCTGAACCCTGAGGGAGGGATCTGATGGAGACATCCCACTGAGGACTCAGTGTTCCACAGTCTCTCACTCACTGCATGCTGTCCACGTGTGGGTCTCTGTGTTCAGTCCCATCTACTGCAGGAGGGAGGCAGCTGATGATGGCTGAGCAAGACACTGACCCATGACTATGACAAAAGCTTGTTAGGAGCCATTTTCTTGCTATATTCCTTTACCAGAACAATAGTATTTGGTTTTCCCCTAGGCCAATGCCCTCTCTAGTCTCAGGTTCTAAACCACCTGAGCCGTGTCGGGCATGGCTTCCATCTCTTGGAGTGGGCCATAAGTCCAATCGTATAGTGCTTAATTAATTCCAAAACTTTTGTACCATTTTGCACCAGCATATCTTGAAGGCGGGTCACTGTTGTAAATCAAAAGGTTTGCAGCTGGGTTAGTGTTTCCTTTCCTCTTTTTGTGGCATGTAGACTACTTTCCAGCACCATGAACACTAAGTAGAATGTAGGAGTGAGGGTCTGGGTGGACAGCAGCTTGACTTCTCCATCCCCAGTGAGTTGTGTATGTATTGGATTCAGCAAGAGGACCTTATTAACAGTTTGTGGAGAGTAACCAATGGCCTTGGCAATGGCCTGGGTTATTTTCAGGTTTCCAGGGGTCCTCTTTGGTCAACAACTTGATTCAATGTAACTCTATTCCCGGCATGGAGGACTTCATTCTGTGGTATACGCTCTTATTCTTTGGAAAGCACTTGAAATTTTTTCAAAAAAAAAAAAAAAAAAAAAAAAAAAAACGGTGCTTCCCAGAAATTGATTAACAGGGCTAGACAGATATCTGTGTATAGTTTTTGGAAAACAACATGCCAGTAAATAGATAAAGAGACAGTGTTTTAGCTTCCTTTCCTCCCAGCGTGATGAAAACCTCTGAGGAAAAAGGGTTAAGGCATATGGAATTTATTTCAGCTCGCAGTTCAAGCTCGAGGGCGTCAGGACAGAGAAGTCTGAAGGGGAGGACCCTGACGCAGTTGGGGATATCAGATTCATCAGCTTTCTCACATTTCTTCAATGAAGATGGTGCAGAACCCAGCAGCCATTTGCTTCCGTGCCTCCTTGGCTTCTGTCTGGGCAGAAAACAGGAGTGAGGTGGCAGTTTGTCTTCAGTCTTGTGACTCATTGGCAGATCTGTGACTTGAGGAGTATGAACGTTCTCGGCGAAGTACTTCATAGAACAAATGTCACGCGATTTTATGTTTTAAATACTCCGTGTTAAGTGTTCATGAAAACACATGGCTTTGAGGTCTGTTTCCACCTGTTCTCATATGTAACATGTGTTTGTGTCTTTTCAGACAATCACAAGGACTGCTCTGGTGTGTCTTTGCATCTCACACGTGTGCCGTAAGTGCCTGCAAGTTTTCCAGACAAGATCTTTAAGAACATAGAAGTGTCTTAGTCATCTGAGGCAGAAGATTAATTAACCTGAAGTTACTGGATCAGAGCAATAAATATCTATTTTCTCAGTGTCAGGTATCTGGGCAGGTGTCTGCCACATAGGCTTCAGTGAGAGGCCATTTGGGGCAGTCAGTCCGTGTTAGATTCAGCAATGGAAGAGTCATCTCTAGTCTCTCCCATAGTTGACTGGAGCTCTCCCTTAGTTTTTTTCCTCCTTCTTTACAGAATGTAAACAGGTCAGATGACAATACATTACAAGGAGGGAGAAAGAGAAAGGAAGAGGGATATTGAGAACAGGGGACATTATTGAGAATGGGGACAGTGAGGAGACACGTTAAGGGACTAACTAGTCCAAAATGTGTAGGGCTAAATAGAAATTCAGGAGAGAGTTGATGTGGATGCATCCCCAAAAATAAGCTAATAATAAAAATAATAATAAAAGGGTTTGTATGAAAGATGAGATTTGAGCCATTTGTCATTTCATAAACTAATCTTAGCAATAGCATCCCTCTGGCTATATTTGTTAGATGACGCCAACTACACTTATATTGCTGACACTCCAGGGAGAGAGCATTAAACAAGAACATGTGGATCACAACTTTGGATCATGACAACCCTGTTAAGGTCTCCAAAGAAGTTTGAATTGTGGGGGATAGAAATAGGATGAGCAGAAGAGGAGGAAAGGAAAGGCAGGAAGAAAAGAAGAAAGAGAGGGAGGGAGGGAGGAAGAGAAAAGGGAGGAGGGAGGAAGGGAGGGAGAAACATAAGGAGAAAGAGTGGAGACAGCGAGGAGACATGATTTGGGACTGGCAAGCCCAACGTGTGTAGGGCTAACTGGAAATTCAGGACTGGTTGATCTGGTTACATTACTGGTAGCTTGTAAAGAGAATTCCATCATTTTAGGGGAACTCAGTTCTTTCTTAGGACCTTCCAGGGTGGAAGGAGACCTCAGATTATGGAGAATAATCTGCTTTCTTCTCTGTTTAGTTTTCAATGTTAGTTAAATCTGCAACAACAACGAAACCTTTTTCAACAATCCCGACCTTGGTGTTTGACTGAAAAAGCAGAACCCTTAGCATAAACAAGTTTCCATGTAAAGTTAGCCACCTTTCCCATATACAGTCACAGAAGTGAAGCAGTTTTTAAGGGAAAACAAGGTATCATATGGTCTATATCTTCTTCCCGTCTGCTTCATTTTGATTTCCGTGAGAATCACATTTTATAAACAAGTCATATTTGTCCAAGTGGGTATTTTGGCTTTATCACAGAATTGGGAGAAAAGCCATTTTTTTCTTTCTTTCTTTTCTTTTTTTCTTTCTTTCTTTTTTTTTAGACAGCCTTTGATTGCCGGCATGTATCTTATGATGTCTGTTGACACTGTGATACCACCAGGAGAGAAAGGTAATGACTGCTTAGCATTTACATTAACTCATCAACTAATTTATAAGAGCAGATTCACGATAACGTTCTATAAGCTTATAGAATGATCAATATTTATGTATATATCTGAAAAATAAACCAGTTTTTTAGCATCCTTGGATTTTAAATGAATTTTTAAAAATTACTCTAAGCCAGTGATTTGTTGGTTTTCCAATATTTATTTATTATGCCAAGAATGAAGGTCCTGGGTTGGTCATGTGTTGTATAAAGACTAAATATTATTTTACAAACAAGCTATTCATTCTTCAGATGTAGAATTTTAACTGCATAAGGTACAGTGGTATAAACTATTACATGGAAAGGTTCAAAATCAAGAGGATAGAAAACCCAGCACAGCTCAGGCTTAGCATTTAAATACAGTAATCTCTCTATTTGCAAAATGGAAATAACAACCTAGTCTTCCAAGATAGCATAAGAATATATATGGCATCATTGATCCAATGAAAATGTCACATTGAATGTGTTATGTTTGTTTAAACGGGAATCTTTTAAAGTTAATGTTTAATATGGTTTATCTATTACTGTTTTTAAAATCTATTTTAAAAGCATATTTATTTAATATTTATTATTTGCTAAGGAAAAAAGGAAAAGTATATGGAATGAGTCCATTGGAAATATGAACTACAATTTAGTGATTGTAGGTATTTATTTTAAAAATTCTTTTTGCACTAACATAACAAATTTAATTTTTTTCAGCAAAATAAATTTCAATAAAAAGGTAACAGATCAGGCTTCTGTCTGCATACAGAGTACTTTGATTTGCTCCTTATCATTCTCTTGTTAAATATACAAAAACTTGAGGGGGAGTTAGGATCCAAGTATATTGTATGAAAAAGATTTGAATAAATAAATATGAGGCATGAGGCTCATAATGCATCTTCCTAAGATGTCTGGCACAGAATAAGTATTTCCGTCTGCTGGGTAATGAATGAGTGCTTGTTTCACAAGAAAACTAAGTGCTGTGCCAGCACCTGAGACTACCTCACACATACTTTTAATTAAAAAAAAACATGTTTTCCAACTGCATTGTGACTTCCGTCTGTGTTTCTGTTTCCCACAGTGGTGAATGCTGATATTTCGTGCCATTATAACACGTATCCAATGCATGTGTTTGCCTACAGGGTCCATACTCATCATTTAGGTAAGGACTCAAGCTGAATGTTAAATTATAAATATTTGCCATATGCTTGCTGGCTCAATAAACATGAAATTGGAGTTTTACTAGACCTTAAGTACAACTTTATCAAACTCCTTGAATTCTTACACGGTTTCATCATGATTTTATTAAGATGTCAGTACTTTGAATTCTGAAACTATTTAGGTTTTTTTTTTTTTTTTTTGAAAAGAGAGTAAATATGAGGTGTGGCCTTTTGCTATTCTAAATGTTTGTTATATTGCACGATTCTGATTTGTGTTTATTAAGGTAAGGTAGTAAGCGGATACAGAGTCAGAGACGGACAGTGGACGCTGATTGGACGCCAGAGCCCGCAGCTGCCGCAGGTGCGTAACTGCCAGCTTAATGCTTTTCTTGGCACTTCTCTCGGTATGCTGACGATGCTTTCCTTCTGAGAAATGTTTCTTATGAATTCTCCGAGAATTGTGTACACTTTCCTTTGATCCTGCTCAACTCTCCAGCTTCCCACCGATCCACCAGACCTCCCTACCCGACTTCAAGTTCTCGTTTTTTCTTGCTTCGTGGTTTTTGTTTTTGTTTTGCTCTGGAGTTCAGTTTATGTTGCTGACTGCTCTTCTGAGTGGACCCTACCCAGGAATGCGGTCAACCTAATCAGGTGTCATATCGTTAAAGAGAACGAGCTCTCCTACCAGCAGCCCCCAAATGACAGTAGTTTCTCGGCTGGTGGTGGGACTTTGCACCTACCTCTCCCACCCGCCTTCTGGGATTCTCTCTCCTTCGAGTTTGCACAGGTCTTTTTCATGCTGTAATTTCATATGTGCAACTGCCCTGCTGTGTCCAGAAAGGACTGTTTCCTTGAAGTCGCGGTCACAGTCTTCTGCCTTCTCTTCTGATGCAGTCTGGTGCGATCTAGACATGCTATTTAGGGCTGAGCATTCCAACCTGTCCTCTTCTCTGCTTGTTGCCCAACTGGGGTCTCTTGTGAATCGCCCTTTGCGCAAGGGAAAGCATTGTGATGATGGTTGAGAGGTGCACGGATCTGTGAGGACAGTAATGTCACTAGGAGCCATCTTGATATGCTGTCAGCAAATCCGTCCCAACGTTCAGTCAATTACAGAAATGTCTTTTAGTCCTATTGGGCATTGGGGGCTGTATAAATAGATTTTGTTTATTTTAGAGTCTGGCACTTGTGCTCTAATGTGGAATTAATGAATTAAGGGAGAGCTCATTTTATCTGGCAGTGATTTGTGCAAGGATCGGGAGAGTCGTCTGTGTGTCTGTCTTCATCTTCTCTATGCACAATGCTCCAAACCTCATATTCAAGCATGTAATTCTGGGTAATTGTAGTCATTTTAATGAGTTGTTAAACTTGTCTTCTGGGCAGGCCTTCTACCCTGTGGAACACCCAGTAGATGTTACTTTTGGTGATATCCTGGCAGCAAGATGTGTGTTCACTGGTGAAGGAAGGACAGAAGCCACCCACATCGGGTAAGATTCTACACTTCCTCCTATTCCAAGACAGTATATCAGGTTAAGTCATTGTTGTAGGTAATAGTTATCTCCAAGAATAAATTAAACACTTTGGTATCTTGGGAAATTACAACAAAGTCACATTATGTCACTCCCAAGCTGATCGGTTTGGAAACGTCTTAGACTGTGGCCTTGCTTGTGCCTACAATATTTCTTCCTGACTCATCTTTCCTTTGCATGTTGTAGTTATGAAAGACCATGTTTATTCTTTGGACTCGTCTTAATAAAGGTAATAAGATGATTGTGAAAATTTGTTTTCACAGGAACCCTTTTGCCTTATCTTAAGGTTAATAAAACTAACACTCAGACCCATGATTCTTTCTGTGTGCTGAAGCAGTTTTCCAGTCTATAATTATCAGTTGCTAGTCTACTAAGTGAGTATGTATCCGTCCCCTTTCTAATAGTGGATGGCAGGACATAACTACTTTTCAAAATTCTGACACTCCATCAAATAATTTTAATTTTTGTCATAAAAACATATTAGCAATTTCTAAAGCATTAAGGTCTCTTCAAAAACTTAGATTAGATATTTGAAATGAGGGGCAAAGTGTCTTGGGCTTTCTGTTAGAAAAGAATGTAGGTTGTGAGGTGGTTGTGCACGCCTTTAATCCCAGCACTCAGGAGGCAGAGGCAGGTGGTTCTCTGTGAGTTCCAGGCCAGCCTGGTCTACAGTGCAAGTTCCAGGACAGGCTTCAAAGCTACACAGAGAAACCCTGACTCAAAAAAAAAAATTAATGTGTATGCTTCCTTTTCATGTTAAACTAGGCTCAAAGCAACTTACTTAGTCTACTTAGAAGCTTGAGAAGTTACAGAAAATAAAGTTAATGTAGAAAGAGTGTTTTCAGAAGAGCAGTAACTGCTTACAATGAACCACATGGGGTAGAAGAAAGGAAGGGCTGGGGAGCATTTGAGAATTTTTTTATGTCACTGTATTAGAGTGGCTTTCATATTGTATGATGTTTCTTAAATTCTGAGAGAAGGCTGGAGCAAAACAACAAAATTATTGAATTTTCATAAAAGAGGGAGGCTTGACAACGTGGACACAATTATACTGGAAAGAGGAGTGGGGCTGCTCCTTCTGTAACCGTCTTTGACACTGGAGGGAAAGCGAGCCACAGTGTATTGATCAGCTGCTCTCCGTTCTGTGCTCTTGTGGGCCCACAAGAATGGTAGTTAAGTGCCAGAGGTTATTCTGTTAACCTTCTCAGTAAGTAAACAAAGCAGTTCAAAATAAACGCTTTCAGGGCATTCCGTGTATTGATTTGCAAGCCTAAGTGTGAGGAAACTAGAATATTTTAGCCTCAAGGACCGTAACAGTTTGGGTAGGGGACTTACAACCTTGGCCGGATTCTATCCTTGGAGTTTTTTCTCTCTGAGGTAATTTCCACCATAGAAATTAATGACCTGTTAGAGTGCCAGCATGAGAAGCCGGAGTGATCCCAGGAGGCCTCTTTCAGTTTCATGAGTATAGAATAATTCTAGTCTTTTTAAAATTGTACAGTTTGCTTTCAGATAATACCCTAAAATGATGATACTACTCTATCCTTTAGTAACTCTCTTGTGAGATAAAGTAAATACTATTCTTAATACAAAAGAAAGAGAAATGGATTATAGGAAATTAAGTTATCTGGTGAGTCTGTATTTTGAATAGGAATTCGTACTACAGATACATTTTTCTAGAAGAATAACAAACAAATGAGACAAGTTTGAGAAATCTAATCATGAATAAATTTTTACTGTAATTCTGCTTGCCTATGGTACTTAATGTGCCTTTCCAGTTTAGAAAGATAATGTCTTTAGTGTTTCTGTGTGTTGTACATTAACAGGTATAATCTCCATAGGATACTATAGGTTCACAGTTGAAAATGTACACAGTGAATGTGTGTGTCTGTCTGTGTGATTGTGTGTGTGTGTTCGTTATTAAATTATACTCTGTAATCTTCCCTCCCATCTAACATGTCCATGTATAGGCAGGCAAGTCCACTGGATGAAGGTCTAACCCAGAGCTTGAAGCAGTTAGATATAAATCATAGTTCCTCCAAGCTAGTGTGAGACCCCATGATGTTTTTCGAGAATTATCATCTAGACTTTGGACATTTTCCCTACACCACCTCAAAACCACATTGGCTTTGGCCCACTACTAGGAAGATTTTCAGTTGTGTGATATTTCATAGAAGTCAAGTTAAATCCAGTAAACTTAACATTTTAGAACTAGATAAAAGTTTGCTTAGAGGAAGCAATCATGGTCAACAGTCAAAGGGCACATTCAACAGGGAGACTTAGTTTCCATGGTAGAGATTCATTTTAGAACATTGCCAGTGGAAAATAGATCTAGGCATGGTGTTCCACACTGGTTTTCCCTGCCCAGTGAGTTCAAAACCAACCTTGACTTTGACTGGACTTTACAGGAAGATAGCATCTCAATCAAGACAAAAATATGTTGATTTAACAACTTGCCTGCCTGTCAGGACTGAATAGAAAAAGGAAAGATGGAATATTACACAATAGGACTCTGTCCAGCCTTTAAAAGAATGAAGACTGATTTGTTACGACATGGATAAATCTGACTTTGTCCCAGGTAAAAATAATCCAAGAACAGAGAGACAAATGCTGAACGATGCTACTTTTAATAATACCACATTTATTTGAGTTTTGTGTGTGTGTGTGTGTGTGTGTGTGTGTGTGTGTGTGTGTCTGTGTATTGTACGCAAACACCTGTGTCCTACAGTCTGTGTGTAGAACTCAGAGGACCGCTGGAGGGAGTCATTTCTTTCCTTCTACCTTATGGTCTCAGGGATCAAACTCTGGCCCTTCAGCCTGTTGGCAGGTGCCTTTATCCACTGGCACATGAATGGAAAAATGGTGAGGTAGGGATCAAGTCATGTTTAGCAGGAGCAAGAGACAGTGGGAACAAAGTGGGAATGAGTAGGAATTGTTCATTGGAGTGTATAAATTTTTAAATAGACAAGAAAATAGCTTTTCATTTTCTCTTAGACAAAGTGACAATATATAATGATAAACATTTTAAAAATAAATAAATTTCAAGTATCTGACTATGAAAAAGTGATATTTATGCAAAGTGGTAGATGCACTAAGGCGCCTTAATTATTCTTTGTTATATGAACATGCTAAAACATAATATTGTTCCTAATAAATGTGATTAATTAAGATGTGTCCAGCAAAAGAGGTGTTAAAAGTATATTTTAAGCAATGTATTTAAATCTAGATAAATTAACAAATATACCCAAGGATAAAGTGTCATACACAAATATACATTTATCTTAAGATATAAAATGATACATAAGACCCCAAAAAAAGTTTATACTAATAACATTATGCAAATGAGTTTGTGAAGATTTATGTATTTATGCCTAATGGTGGTGCCTATTTTACATTCAGTGAAATACTTCTCTAAATTAATTTCAAATGTTTATTCTGGTTTAAACAAATAAATAGGCTCTATTTAAGTCAGTCAATTGAGCTAATTAAGTCAGCTAATCATCCTAGAAGTTTGTAGACTAAAATGTCTAAGGCCTGAGGATCATCAGGTGGCATTCACCTGCTGGTCGCACTTCCTCTCTGCTCACAGTCACCCTACACACCTTTCTCTTGTTGCCTTCCTTCTCCTCTGTTCACTCATTGTTATAGCATGCGTATATGTATATGCCTATACATATCTATTTCTAAATGTAACCTACTCAGTGCGTTGCTGAGAACTGCCGTGTGGGTGCTAAGAATTAAATCCAGGTCCTCTGGAAGAGCAGTCAGTGTTCTTAACTCTGAGCCATCTATCTCTCCCGCCCCTCGGCCACCATAATAACACACTTCCTCTAACAAGACCACCCTACTCCACAAGGACATACTGCCTAATAATGCCTAATAATTTCTTTGGGAGCCATTCTTTCAAACCACCACATCTACTCCCTGCCCTTCCAAAGGCTTGTAATCATATCATAATGCAAAAATACATTCAGTACAACTTCAAAAGTTCCTATAGTATATCACAATCCCAAGCTTTTTTTTTTTTTTTTTTTTGGTTTTTCGAGACAGGGTTTCTCTGTGGCTTTGGAGCCTGTCCTGGAACTAGCTCTTGTAGACCAGGCTAGTCTCGATCTCACAGAGATCCGCCTGCCTCTGCCTCCCAAGTGCTGGGATTAAAGGCGTGCGCCACCACCGCCCAGCCCAAGCTTTTTTTAAAAGTCTAAAAGTTCAGAGTCTCTTGAGATTCCTGTAATCTTAACGCTTATCAACTTTACTCACCTACTCACCTATAAACATCAAAATCAAAAAGCAGATCACATACTTTGAACATACAATGACACAGGATGTACATAACCATTCCAAAACCTAGAGAAGGAAGCATAGCGAGAAAATACTGGACCAAAGCAAAACTGGAAGCCAGCTGGACAAACTCCAAACTCTGCATCTTCATGTCTGATGTCAAAATGCTCTTCAGATCGCCAATTCCTTTCCGTTTTGTTGAATGCAACACACTTCTTTCTTCAGGCCAGTTCCACTTCCTGTTAGCAGCTTTTCTTGGCAGGTATCCCGTAGCTCTGCCATCTCCAGCATCTTGAGGTCTGCAAGGCAATCCAGGCTTCAACTTTACAACTTTACAAAATGGCGTCTCTAGGCCTCCATTCAGGGATATCCCTCACACATTCCTGGTCTTAGAAATCTTTACACACAGAAGCAAATTCCATAGCCCCTTTTTTCTGCTGTTTTCTATGGTTTTTCTTCACTGCCTATGTTTGGCTGTTCTGGAACCTGCTCTGTAGAACAGGCTGACCTTAATGCCAGCCTCTGCCTCAGCAGTGCTGGGATTAAAGGCGTGTACCACCACACCGCACTCTGAGTTTTTCTTTAGTTCCTTTTCACAAATTGGAAATTTAGCTGGGTGGGATCTTGCCTTGAGGTCAGCACTCCGTTTATTCCATTTCTTAATCCATTTATCTCCTTGAACACAGGATTTAGCTCTACTCCACTTCCTGGTGCCCCTTTTCTCAATCTCTACATTTTGTGTTTTTGTTTGCTCAGACTGCTCCTTTTCATTATAAATTTTCATCAGAGATAACACCAGTAACCAAAAAAAAAAAAAAAAACAGAGTCTACATTAGGCTGCTTGAAATTTCCTCTGCCAATGGAGTTAATCCAAAACCTTTCACTTTTTAGCCTCAGGCAGAGTTTTCAGACAAGGGCAGAAAGCAGTCACATTCTTTAACAAAATTTCACAGGAATGATTTCTAGACAGCATGCTAACATTCTTCTCTTTTGAAACCTCTTGAGCCAGACCCCACACTTCAAATCACTCTTAGCACCACTGTCTTTTATCCTTCTACTGATATGGCCCATTAAGTAGCATTTAAAACATTCCACTGCTTTCTTAACTCAAACTCCCGAAGTCCAAATTTATCCAAACAAACACATGGTCGGGCCTTTCATAGCAATACCCCAGTTCCTGGTGCCAACTTCTGTCTTAGGGTTTCCATGGCTGTGAAAAGACACCATGACCACAAAAACTCTTATAAAAGCAAATATTTAATTGGGGTGGCTCACTTACAGTTCAGAGGTTCAGTCGGTTATGGTGGGACATGGCAGCGTGCAGGCAGACATGCTGCTGGAGAAGGAACTGAGAGTCCTCCATCTTGCAGGTAACAGGAAGTAGACTGAGACACTGGGCAGTATCTTGAGCATATCTGAGACCTCAAAGTCCACTTCCACAGTGACACACTTCCTCCAACAAAACCACATATACTCAACAAGGCCATAATTCCTAATAGTACAACTAACTCCTTTTGGGGGTCATTTTCTTTCAAACCACCTCAAATAGATATGGAGAGAGTGTACAGCCTTGCCTTGTTTCTGATTTTAATGGAAATACTTTGAATTTCTTTTCTTTTAAGGCTAATTATTAGCTGTGAATTTACTATAAATTTATTATGTTGGGGTATAGCTCTTGTATCCTGTGCTGGTTAGTTTTATGTCAAATTGACAGATGCTAGAGTCATTAGAGAGGAAGAAGCCTCAATTAAGAAAATGCTTCTATAAAACAGGCATGTAAGCAAACCTACAGGGGATTTTCTTAATCAGTGATAAATGTTGAGGGCCCAGAGGGTGGTGGTCTTGAGTTCTATAAGAAAGCAGGCTTAACAAACCATGTGGACCAAGCCAGTAAACAGCTCCCCTCCATTAGCCTCTGAATCAGCTCCTTCCTCCAGATTCCTGCCCTGTTTGAGACCTTGCCTTGACTTCCGTCAATGGTAGACAATGATGTGAAAGTATAAGGCTAAACAAACCCTTTCCTTCCCCGCTTCCTTTTGTTGGGAAAAGCATCCCTAGCTAGGACACATTCCAAGTCTAAGACTTCTATCATGAAGGGCTATGATTTTGTCTTTCAGTATGTTTATGTGGTGCATGACATTTATTGATTTGCCCGTATTGAACCAGCCCTGCTTCTCTGGAATGAAGCCAACTTGATCGTGGTGTATAATCTTTTTGATGTGTTCTAGAATTTGGCTTACAGGCATTTTATTGAGAATTTTTGCATTTATTTTCATAAGGGATATTTTTTCTTTTTCATTGTCTCCTTGTTTGGTTTTGGTATCAGGGTAATAGTGGCTTCATAAAAAGAATTAAGCAATATTCCTTCCATTTCTATTTTGTGGAATAATTTGAAGAGTATGGCCATTATGTCTCCTTTGAAAGTCTAATAGAACTCCGTGCTGAATCCATCTGACTCTGACTTCTTGTTGCTGGTGGTAGGAGCATTTAACTAATGTTTCTATTTCACTAGGGGTTATGGGTCTTGTATTAATCAAGAGTTCTCTAGAGGAACAGAACATCTAGAATGAATCTATGTATATTAAAAGAGAATTTATTGCCAAAGCTTATAGGCTGCCATCCAGCTAGTCCAACAATGTCTTTCTGCTGATGGGAAATCCAAGAATACGAGAGCTGTTCATTCTAAAAGGCTGTATGCTTCTGTTTACCTTCAGTAATCCTTGGAAGCCCAAAGAATCAGTTCTAATAGCAGCCCAGGGATGCCTTAGCGTCATAGATGAACTTGCCTGTGAAAATGAGGGCAAGCAGGCAAAAAGCCAAAATTTGCCTTCTTCCACGTCCCTTTAATATGGGACCACCCATTCCTCTCAGAGCTCATGATTTTCTGACTTTAGGTGGCATCTTGATGCCATGAAGAAGTGCATAGTGAATAGGTGTTTGCTTGGGATTGCTGCACTTCCCTGTTTGCTTTTCTTTCCCCGAAAAGGTCATTAAAATGACGTAGATCAGATTTGGAGTAAGAAGCCCAAATGATTTCTGAAGCATTATCAGAGCTTCTCCTCGCTGCAAGAGCCAATTCCCGAGGTCTCCCAGGGTCATACGTTTTCAGAGCTTACAGGAATCACATCCTATTTGGGAAAGATTTTTATTTTTTTTCCCCTTTTGCTGATGTCATCTATGTTGCTATGGAAAAGAACTGCTTGCCGCCTGACGCTGCTGGAAAAATCAACACTGATGAACATCTCCAGAGCAAACAGTCTACTTTAGAGCTGGTTTTTGATTAGGCTTGCTAAAAATTGTTACAGCTGATAACCAAAAAGAAGTGTTCTTTTTCCAGCACTACGTTGCCATACAAGCCTTCTGAAGTACGTGGATACAAAGCCTTCTCAGTTTCCACAGAAAATCTTAGATACCTGGTAGCCTCTGTTGACTGAGGAAGAAAGCGTGTTTTGTAAAGACTGGGTGTTATTTCTATTACCTGGAACGGTTTTCTTAGAAATAGCTGTTTTGTTGTTTTAAGCATCCATATTTAGCATTATCTATCAGCTGTGCAGTAGTACATGTACTTCCTGGGTAAGACGTGTACCCTTAGAAGAGGTTAAGCAGAGACTCTTTTGTTTCTTGCTCCTTCGCTCTAGTTGCAAGGTCAGATATCAGGGGTATGCTTATGATGCTTGAGGTGGCACATGACCATAAAAAGGAGGCAATGGATCCAAAACAAGTTTCTAGACATTGGACAGTAAGTGTACTTGTACTTAATACATGATATTCCTATTGAAGTATTTTAAATTTTACCATCTGCCCTGGTTTTGTTTCTGCTGACTTGATAATATACCCTGATAGAAACCAGCTTAAGGAAGAAAGGGTCTATTAGCTCTCAATTCTGGGTTACAGACCATCTCTGCATGGAGGTAATGGCAGGTAGAAATTGAAGCAGCTGGTGACATTTATTGTCAAGAGCAGAAAGAAAATGATTGCATGCATCTGTATTCTGCTCACCTTGTCCTAGCTCAGGACCCCAAAGCAGGGAATGATGCCACCACTGTTGGGCTGGTTCTTCCAATCAAGAAACTTACAAATGGTCTTGCCTGCAGGTGAACCTAACCTACATCATTCTCATGGAAACGCCCTTTACAGATGTCCTGCTTAGCTTTTACTATGCACTTGTACAGGCATCTGAGTGTGAAGTCTCGATTGATGGACTGCCTAGATCAGATTAGTATAGTGTCTTGCATTTGGGGAATTTTCTTGATTCTTAGTTGATGTAGGAGGGCCCAGCTCACTGTAGATGGCACTATCCCTAGGCTGGTGTCCCTGGGCTTGTAAGAAAGCTACCTAAGTTTGAGCATGCAAATGAGCCAGCAGATAGTGCTCCTCCATCATTTTTCCTTAAACTTACTCCTTGAGCTTCTGCCCTGAATTTCTTTAATGATAGACTGTAACCCGTAAGTTGACTCACGCCCTCTCCTCCCCTAATTTGCTATTGGTCAAAGTGTTTTTCTCAGAGCAGTAGAAATAAACCAGAATACCACATGATCCTAGCTTCCTGAAAGTTGATAATTAGAACGGTGTAATTTATCAAAAATGGAATTTATTTATGGTTTTTTAACATGGGTGGTAAATAAAGAATAAAATGATTTGGGAGGGGAAAAACTGCATCTCTGAGCTATTTAAACACCATTTTCACCTGTGCTATTGGGTAACGTCCACAGAGGACTCAGACATTAATATTCCATTGTTAGGTGGAATTACACCTTTGATAATGTGATTTTGGTGTTTGAGATTGTGATACAGATGCAGTTTTCTCACTGCCGAGTCCATTGTTGGCAGATTTACTGGCTTCACTTACGCTGCATTAAGGATGTGTTTTGTATGAACCGTTTCTAGCGCTCTATCTGCTTGATTTCCCCTACAGTGGCACATCGAGTGACGAAATGTGCAACCTATACATTATGTATTACATGGAAGCCAAATATGCAGTTTCCTTCATGACCTGTACACAGAATGTGGCTCCGGATATGTTCAGAACTATACCAGCAGAGGCCAACATTCCAATTACTGTCAAATCTGACATGGTTATGATGCATGGCCATCACAAAGGTGAGTGGGATATTTAACAGAGTATCCTGTGATCTGGGGCTTCGTAGTTTCATTTGTTGTCTCGCTTGATTATATGATGAATGTAAAATCATTTTAGCATCTTTAGTCAATCATTATGCATGCATAATATCCCCTCTCTTTCTTTCATGTGCAGTCTCTACTCGCTTACGTCTCCATCAAAACAGTCAAAAGAGGTCACTGGGAAAATGGTTCACTTGGTACATTGCTTAGCATGAAAGCCTGAGGCCCTGAGTTCAGATCCCCAGCACTGATGTAAAAAGCTAGACACAGTGGTACACATCTGTGCACATTAGGAAGGCAGAGACAGAGGACCCTAAGCACTCCAGCCCAACCAAATCATGGAACTCCTGACTCAATGTCTGGAAAAATAAGAGTTATTCAGAAAGGCATCCAGTGTTGACATATGGCCTCCACAAACTGATGTACAGAAACATTCACGTCCATACGCACACACATGAATATATATACAGTGCATATACACATACACACACACACACACACACACACACACACACACGACAAATATCAGCCAGTGATGAAAAAACTGTTAGTTTTGTGACCAATCCCACCAATATAATCCTCTCTTCATATAATTCCTGTGTTACTTTTACCTCATTCCTTCCGTAGGCAGAAATGACTTACATGATTTATAATCTGTACCATATCCTGAATAGTGAAAATGCTTATCATTTCCAACCATATCTGCCTAATGTGACTTTTCAAGTAAAATATAATTCTTGATGTTCCTGGTCTTTGCTCTTAGAGTTTGATTCTCAGATTCATGTTTTAGCTTATTGCTCATCTGCACAATGGTCCTCCTCGATGGCTATTCCTTTAGTTTAACATTGTAAAACACACACCAACCCGGTCTCACTGCATGAAGTTGTACCAGGCTTTTATTTTTAGGCCACTGCAAGCTCCCAAATCAAGACATGGAGACTTAATATTAGTTATGAATGCTCGGCCTAGCTTAGGCTTATTTCTGGCTAGCTCTTTTAACTTAAATTAACCTGTTTCTTTTCATCTACCTTTTGCCTTGGGTCTTCATATTTTTCTTTCTTTCTGTATATCTTACTTTCACTGCTCCTAGGCTCTGGATGGCTGGTGGCTGCCTGGTTTCTTGCTCCCCATGTGTCCCCCTCTTTCTCCTCATTATCTTCTTCTTTTTTCCTTTCAAGCATAGATTTCTCTTCCTATTTATTCTCACTTAGCTCCGCCTAAACTTTCTTTACCTAGCTATTGGCCAGTCAGCTCTTTATTAGACCAATCAGGTGCCTTAGGCAGGCAAGGTAAAACAAATGCAACACATCTTTACATAGTTAAACGCACACTTCCTTACTTTGTTAAGCAAATACAGCATAAAAAATGTAATACATCTTTACACAGTTAAATTAATTTTCACCAAACGAAGTATGCTGAGACCTTTGTAAATTCAACCATAAAATGCCACAGCAGCTAGTAATCAGGTCATTTACTAAAATGCTAATATATTTAGAGAATATAAGTTTATATTTTCTTGAAGTATATTAAATTATTATTAAAATCAATTTAAAAATAAATGAGTACTTTGTTGAAACATTTTTTCTTTTAAAAGATTTATTTATTTATTATGTATACAACATTCTGCCTCGATGTATGCTCGCACACCAGAGGAGGGCACCAGATCTCAGTACAGATGGTTGTGAGCCACCATGTGGTTGCTGGGAATTGAACTCAGGATCTCTGGAAGAGCAGCCAGTGCTCTTAACCTCTGAGCCATCTCTCCAGCCCTGTTGAAACATTTTTAATGCTCAGTAATTAATGTTACCAAAAAATAATAGTTGCTCTGCTTATATAACAAACCAGGTAACTGATAGTTATGCTGGGGGTGGCAGAAGATTGTGAATGAGTACATTTCTAACATAAAGATTCTTGATAATGTAATCAACACAAGATTCTGAGTAATACTGCTGTTAAACTAATAATGTATGTAATATATGCTGATAATTCATGCTCAACTTCTTTAATTCTTTACAGAAACAGAAAACAAAGACAAGACAGCTCTAATCCAGCAGTCAAAGCATGAAGAGGAGGAGGTATTGGAGCAGGGTACGTATCCTTACTTCTGTAATTATCCTATGAAAGTATTCGTTGTCCAAATAGGCAGCCAAACTATGAAGCCATCAAATAGTTGTCTCTGTATCAACCTCAAACCATATCAAGACTGTTCTTATATGATACATAATTTATGAGGAAATGATCAGTTGTGCTTAGCCACAAGAGCAAAATTCTTTAGTGTGACTTAGTCCTCGTAGTCTTCTCCACCTTTGCTTCGGTTTATTTCCTATTGTAACTTTTTAATATAGCTCATAGACGTTCAAATAGAGCCGTGAGAAACAAGCCTTGGGCTGCTTTTGAAATCCAGTATACTTTTTCATTTAAATTATGATGTTTATTAACTATATTTGCCTTTGAAGCGAAAAGAAATTGAGAACTAAGCCTGCCTGTTTCTGTCACTATTCTCTGCTCTCAGCAGGGCAGGATGGACTGCTGTTATACACTCAGAGCTTGTGTTACGTTGCCGTGAGTTAAGAAGCACCACTTTTCCTGTGTCCTGTGCAATAGGACTGTTTATAGCTATTACGTCATAAACTACATGTGCTGACAATGAGAAAGCACTCTCCAGAGTTTTGGTCTCTTGCCAATTGTTTAGAAAATAATGTTTTGTTTTAGGTATTAGAATATATCTCCAATTAATTCATTTCAGATTAAATATGATACGTTTGTAAACATTAGCTTAATATTAATGCAATAACTTGTCAATATAAGAAAATAAATAAATGTTTTCTATTGACAGTGTGTGAAAGTTTGGGCCATGGAGATAGCTCAGTGAAAAGAGCACTTGCTGAGCAAGCATGAAGACAGAGCTCAGATCTCCACTACTCACATAAAAGGCAGGCAGGCATGGTGGTCCATCTGTAACCTCAGAGCTTGGAAAACCAAGACAAGAGATTCCCCAGGGCACGCTGACTAGCTAGACTAGCCAAAGGGGTGAGCTTTTGGTTCAGCAAAATAACCTCCCTCAGGAAAATAGAGTAGAGATGGGTTGAAAAAAACCTGCATCAGTCTCTGACTTACACACACACACACACACACACGGGCACACACATCTGTGCACCCATAAATGCAAACACACATAAATGCATACACACCACACTCACATATACAGGCAACAAAAGAAAACACCTTATTAAAGTAGAGCATTCTAAAATATAGCTTAGCTTCAGGTGTTTCTGTGTTTCTGTTAAATCTGAAACAGGGAGATGATTTTGCACTAAAAACCTGTGGGTATAACTTAAAACAGCTAAATTTATCAGTCCTGTTGAAACATTTGTAAGGAATGCAGGATTCGCAGCCTGATTACAGGCACTATTAACAGAGCTTACAGTTACTATGCTGAAACTTGCCCAGATTTACAAATAATTATTTTGACGTTGGACACAGTTTGAATTCATGCCTTTGAAATAATTTGTGCACTCTTAAAATTCCTTCACAACTGCTAATGTGCATGTGATAGTGTTGAATGAGAGCGCCGTTTGTAGATGCGTAAACTAAGGCTGGACTATCATTTCCTCTTCGCGTTAGTTTAGTTAGTTGGTCAAGGTTAAAAACCTAAAATCCCTATGAGCAAATCATTCTTACTTCGGGTTGTTGTTGTTGTTGTGTTTTTTGTTTTTGTTTTTTCAAGATCAAGTTTCTTTCTCTGCATAGCTTTGGAGCCTGTCCTGGAGTTCACTCTGTAGAACATGCTGGCCTCAAATCATTCTTACATCTAATCACTAAAATTGAGGGAGTTTCACCTATACCTATTATCCCTTAAAACGCCCCCCAAAAAAACCCTTCTTACGTGCGATGGAATTACCCTTTGTTTTATAGCATCAAACTTTAAATGTGCCCAGACTCTTGCGAGTTCCAGAGAAGAATTTCCCTACAGTTTCTATTTTCTTCTACTTATAATTTAAAAAGAAAAATACTATACAGAAAATAATATAACTTGGAAAGCCATATTCTTCTGCCTCAGTCTTGGAAAGTAAGCCCTGGTGCTCCCATGTTGGAATGGCTCTATCTATTATTCCCCCAATATTCTGTGAAGTAATAACTCTCAAAGCCATGCCAATGGCCACTGCCGTCTCTGTGTAAGCCCACTGGTCAGTGGAGGACATCAGCTAAGGATTCAGTAGAGACACAAAGCTATGCACATTCATACAGATTATCTGATATATTAATGAGGTCAATCTATTTCTTTACAATGCATAAGATGGATCTATGCATTACTGAGAAAACAACCTATTCTTCAAAGAGACATTTATTTTCACAAAGTTTCTATTTATTTCACTCCCTAGGAAGTCATGCTGACCAAATAGCTAGTCGGAGGACTGTAATTATTCAAATAAATTACTCCATGTGCTATAGTTTTTAAAGTAAGCCCTTAAACTTAACCCAGGATTTTATTTTATTTGTTGTTCTGACTCAAATTGTTCCCAATGTTTTCCTCCAAATTATATTAACTCTTTAATGATTTTGCCTTCAATAAAAAATAGACCTAAATTATTTGTGTAGTGCCAGCCACAAACCAACAGATAATATCTATATTAGTTCCACAGAAAATCTCAAACAGTGGTAAAGAGTAGAACAGTTGTGAAACAAGAAAACAATGACCTATAACATCAGGAACCTGTATGTGAAGGCAGGTTCTGTACTGATCACCAGGCACAGGTTGTTCTGCAAATAATTTAGGTAGTTCTACACACATACATATATGTATGTGCATACACATAAAGTATTAATACGCTATCTATCTGTAAACATACATATAAGAAGTATGTATGAAGCATTCGTTCATTGGAATGACAATAGGTAGAGAAAGTACAATATAATAAATACTGTATCTTTTTAAAAGGATAAACTTTACTAAGATCATAAAAGTGCATGAGGAATGTTCATATTCTATCAACTGAAATAAAAGATGTAGCTACAGGGGCTGGAGAGATGACTCAATTTGTAAAATTCTTGCCATACAAACGTGAAGATTTGAATTTGAATCCCAGCACCCACAGAAAAGTAGACGTGGTGGCATGCATTAGTAACCCCAGATTTAACAGGGTGGAGATTGGGAAACCCTGGAGCTTGCCGTTCATGTGGACTAGTCAATCAGAATGTGTTTCCAATATAGACAAAAAAAAACAAACTCTACTATCCTTTTAACATGGCTTCATCCAATTCTTTCTTATCTTTGAAATTCTTACCACTAAAAATCTAGCTATTAACTCCAAAAACATTAATCTTGACTGGAAATCAGTTGACATATGAGTCACGTGAAGCCATGGGGCATGGCCTCTGTTCTTCCTCTTGGCACACGGGCCTTCTACAGTATCTTTTGCAAGACTATCTCGTACTCTGTTTCAGATGGTGTCATTGCTCAAACAACTACATAACACTACTACATAAGAGATTTATCTGTCCAGTTGTCTTAGCTAATACACCAACTGAAAACATTTTAACAAGGTGTTCCACGAGTCTGCAGGGCTTCTTAAATAATGGTTGCTTTGAGCTTTAAAACACTACTCAGGAAAGAAGATAACTATACAAACTATAAATAAACAAGAGATTGTTAGCACAAAGAAAATCCTGTATGTGAAATATATGTATATTTATATATTTATTTTATATATATTTGTATATACATATATTTAAAATATGGTATGCATTCATATATACATTATATGGAAAAATATTTATATTAGACCATTATTTATCATTTATATTCTCTTTTTAGAACTATTCTATCTTTCATATTCCCTAATATAATAAAAAACTGCTGGCAAGGTTGATTTTTTTTCCAATGTTGAGACTCAAACCCAGGTAATGTTAAGCAAGTATTAGCTACTAAGGTACATACCCAACCTGTAACAATTATTTTTAATGGTGGCATAATTAGGTTATACTGCTGTTGATCTTTAAATATCTCCTTTCTCTATATATGGGCTTATATGTGGAAAAAATAATGTGTTTCTATGCATAAAAATAAAATATCACCATCCCTTAAATCATTGTGAAGAATTACCTCCATATATGAGTACAATCAGCGGTGAATGATTACGTGTACTTAATAAGTCCAGTAAACAAGCGAACTAGTGCCTACATGTGTAATAAGTACAATAAATTAAACATGAGCTCTTATGTATGTGTGAATTCAGTCCCTGGGATTCTGGGTGGAGGAAATGTACTCGCACGCTGTCTAAACGGAAGTGATGCTGAGCTTTTCCAGAGCAGATGTGGACACACTCACAGAGAGCAGATGTGGACACCACACTCACAGAGAGCAGATGTGGACACACTCACAGAGAGCAGATGTGGGCACACTCACAGAGATCCCTCCTGTCTCAGGTGACACGCTTAGAACACAGATGGATGTTTTCAAAGTTTTCCTTATTTCGCCTCACAGTTATTTGCTGGGCTAGAGAGACAGCCTGATGTTTCTGTCAGTGTTATTTAGAAACCAAAAGCTTACCTGCTTCAAGTGAGAATCTATACAAGTGTGTTTAGAAGTTTTGGAAGCCAGTATTGCTATCCTTAAAATTCTGAATACAGTGTTGCTCTTAAATTATGTCGCTTGTAGTGGTGTGGTCCAGTGTTTTCCACAGCTCAAGACAGAGTTGAGAACTCAAATGTCCAATGCCAGCACATCCTCAGAATGGGGCCTTTTCCTCGGGACAGCATTTCTTTCGCTGCTTCCAGAAAGGCCCGTCAGCGTGTTTTATTCAGTTTGCTCAAAACCATTCTCACTGTAGTCTCTGTGCCCTCCTATAATCAATCTTTCTATGCAAAGGTCAGAGAGAGCAGCTATTATCCCAAGGCATGGAGAACAGGACAAAAATGCAATTTGTAGAGGGAAAACAATCCGTGACCCCAGGCAGTTAAAGGTCATCAAACACCTTCTGTGAAACAGAATAATTTCGCAGTGGTTTTATGCTAACAGAAAATGAATTTTCATTGACATGTTTTATCATATAAGCCAAATCAAGGAACCGGGTGGCAAGTGAAAGCCATAATAGTATACCAACAAAGCTTCCTCAGTTAAGTTCTGGTAAACTGTAGGTGTGAGACACACTCAGATGTAGTAGCTGAAATGTATAATTCTTTGCCTTGTTCAGAATGAGACATTCATTTGATCTCCTTACAAAGTACACGTGATTTTAATACTCTCTTCTTAGCTAATTCCAAGAACCCTCAATGTCAGTTAGCCCCATTTTAAATACTCTACAGTTCTTGTATATGGTCTCATTTGCTAAAATTTATCAGTTTGTTGTGATTTATGAGTTACTCACGATTCTTTATTTATTGAACTCATCTATCAAGCACAATTCTAAATACCCCCAAGCCTCTGGGAAGCTGAATGGATGCTGTTCAGAATTGGGTCCCTAATAACGAAACATGAGTGATCATTGTATTTCCCATGTAGATCTGTATGCATAATTGCAAAAGCCTATTCCTAGTTGATATTTCTCACCTATCTCCTAGTCTCCTGTAATAAGACTCATTTCATCTGTGAGCCATGAGCTGGGCTTCATGTGATCTCATGTTTATTACTCTAAGGCTGGAGAGTAAATGTGAGTTCATAGCAAGTAAACGGTCAACAAACCAAATCGAATTTGACCAATAGAGAAAGTCAGTTCCGACAGAATCGTAAAACCAAGTATTAACCTGTTTTTTTAAAAAATACTTTCTGTTTCCATTCCACACATCCTTTTCGTTAATCAGTAATCTTACACATTAATATTGGTTTGTTACATGTTATTACTGTGTAACCTGGCATACCTTGTCAGTGCTTAAACTGCCAATGAAATGCATACTTCCTCTCTGTGTGCCATGGAAAGCACAGCCTGGTTAGTGATGGGAGCACTCTGCTGAGTACAGTAAGCACCAGTGACTTCTGTGATCAGTGGACGTTTATATCCAAGAAGATTACTAAGAGGTTCTTAGTCATTTTAAATTGTCAAATTTTTACTAATTTATTCCTATGTGTAAGACTGTTTTGCCTAAACATATGCAAGTGTCCCACGTGTGTGCAGTATCCACAAAAGACAGAGGAAGGTGTTGACTTCCCTGGAACTAGAGTTCCAGATGGTCGGTAGCTGCCGTGTGGGTGCTGGGACTTGAACCTGGATCCCCTGCAAGAACAGCCATTCCTGGTGACTGCTGAAGCATCTCTCCAGCCCTTGCAGCTGGCCATTATTTTTAAGGTGAACGATCTGCCACAGTTCAGATTTTACATTTTATATAAGTTAAAGGCAATCGTTTTTTTAATCCAATTATCTTTATTTAAAAGTAACTTCACAGCAATTTTTCTCTTCTATTTTTTTCTATTTTCCCTCTTTTGTTTTATTTATTTGTTTGTTTGTTTGTTTGTTTGTTTTTTGAGACAACATCATTCTCTACCCCGAGCTGGCCTGAAATATATATAGGCAGTGCTAACCTAGACCTGTAATCTCCCAGCCTGTGCCTACTGAGTGCTGGGATTACAGGTATGAACCACCACATCTGGTCTCATGGCTCAGTCTTCATGTTTTTTCCAGTGTATGTTTACATTTATTTTAGTGTATTCTCATCATGTTCTCGGATGTAAACAAGGGAAATTCCTCTCAGGGAGCAAGGAGCAGTAAACGGTTCCCACCAAGTAGAAAACCCTCACTGTTCTGTTTGGTGGTTAATGCAAGCTCACACTGCTAGAAATTTAGAGTTTGGTTGTTGTTTGCACCTATGGACTGTGCACTCCCGCTTCTTCAGCTCATCAGCTGCTACTCTAATTGGGCTTTTCTAATATCAAACTGTCTCAGTCCAAGTACATCAGAGACCTGCCCGTGCATTTCATAAACATCAAAAGTGTTGGTGGATGTTGGAGAAACAAATGCGATCTCTCTGCAGGATAGCATTATCAAGGCAAAAAAGAAAAAAGAATTGTTTCTGCTGACACAGAAGCAACATCTTACAGGAGCTACTTTCGTAAAACCCTAGAACCATTTATTGGGCACTCCCGTGATAGGGACTGCACTGAACACTAGGAGTGTGGCAGCAGATGAGAAAAGAAGTTTCTTCGCTATTGACATTTAGATCATAATTCCTGCATTCCCAGAGATGATTTAAATGTGTAAAAACATTTTAGTGCGTTGTGGAGGACTGGATAGTGCGTAAAAGATTATGTTGTCGGCGGTAGGTAAAACTGATGGGGTAAACAGCGAGCTCCTCTCGTGCTCCACAACAGAGAAACCAGTCATTATCCTTCAGTTCACTGGACAAAGTGACTGCTGTGAACGTGCCTCAGTTAGTTCACAAGCTCTTAGTGCTATACTATGAATAGGTTGGCACAAAGAGAAAGTTATTTCTTCCTAAAGTAAACCTGGCTTCTGAACCAGGAAGGAAGGTAATTTCAAAGAAAAACAATGTAGATTGCCAGATTGGAAGTAAATTTTAGGAAGAGAAAGGATCCCAGATCCAGCGCAGTGAACAGCTTAGAAGGTGGATTTGTCAGCTGTGTGACTATAACAAAATGCCCAAGGAAATGGAGCTGTCTTTTATTTTTTTTAAATATTTATTTATTATGTATACAATATTCTGTCTGTGTGTATGTCTGTAGGCCAGAAGAGAGCACCAAACCCCATTACAGATGGTTGTGAGCCACCATGTGGTTGCTGGGAATTGAACTCAGGACCTTTGGAAGAGCAGGCAATGCTCTTAACCTCTGAGCCATCTCTCCAGCCCCTGGAGCTGTCTTTTAAAAAGAGGTTTTTTTTTTTAGTCTACCTTCTGAATGGATATGTATCTGTGAATGGACTTCTTCCTATAGAATTTTGAGATATTATGCAGCAATCTGATTAAATTTCCACCTTGTTAATAATTAGGAAAAAGAAATAATTTTTGGCCTGCAAACACTTAGGAGCCACAGTGTATCCAAACCTCAGTAGAATGGATCTCAGTAAGACTATGTGCTTAGAGTCCCTGCTTAACTTCCTATCAGCTGGGAAATAATAGAGACTATGTCACAGGGTTGAAATATGCTAAATTACATGAGGAGTCAGCAAAGTTTTGAGGTCATGCTAGCCTAAAACAGAATGGCTACTGTTGCCATTCAACATGTGGGTGCTGGAAGCCACTGGAATGACTGTGATCCGTCAGTCACAGATATGGTAGCAAACTGCTTTCTAGGATCGTCCACATTTTCCCTAGCATAAATATTAATAAAATGTTCTGCCTCACCCAAAGTATCCCAGATTTGGAAATAAATTATGCGATTATTTTAGTAGAGAGTCTCAGAATGGAACTGGAGAAAGCCACTTAGAAATGCACAGGTGAAGGGAGGCGAGAGGAAGGTGTCTGGACTATAACCCAGAGGTCTCTGAGAGGCGGGCTCTCTTAGCTGCAAGGCAGTCAGCAGAGGGGGAGAGATTTCAACATCTCATGGTAGGTTTCAAGTTCAGACCAGAATTGGGGTCTGTTGGGAGGAAAGGGAACAACCTTTCCCTCAGCCTGATAACCAGAGGATGATGGGAATCCCTGATGAGAGCTGTGGTCAGCAAGCAAAAATCGCTCCTAATCAGTATAATTTGGACTTAGTGGTCACTAGAGAGAGAAGGGAAAATTCAGTGTTTTGGACTGAGAGCATAATTATAGAAAAATGTAAAAATGGAAAGCAAAGAAATAATTCACTTTTAGACATGTCAAGTTTCCAATATCTGAAAAGGGGGCATTCAAGGAAAACATATCAGAATGCAGAATTTTTTTAAGATTTTTTTTAAAATTGTGTAAAGGATGCATGCATATGAGTGCATGCATGTGTCAGAACTTCTAAGCAGAAAGATGTAAGACTGTGAGGGATAAGAGTCTCTGTTATATAACCCAGGAGGCTCTAAGGAGGTGTGGCCTTACCCAGTCCATCCTCCGTGAGCACTGAAGCCTTCAGTGAGGCGAAGAGAAGATATAGGTAGAAAAGATGAAGATGTGAAGGAAGGACAGGTAGGACTGGCCATCCAGTACACCTAATTAGGTGTAGCTTCCTCTTCATATGTTGACTTTACAGACATGTGAACCAATGGAATTGAAGACCCAGAAATAACCCAACAGCAAAGCAAGTCACCTATAATTTTTGAAATTTTTTTGATTTATCCTTTGACAGCGAATACATGCATGTAATCTGCTTTAACATGTTCACTCCAATTTTTTTTTTTGGTTTTTCGAGACAGGGTTTCACTGTAGTTTTAGAGCCTGTCCTGGAACTAGCTCTTGTAGACCAGGCTGGCCTCGAACTCACAGAGATCCGCCTGCCTCTGCCTCCCGAGTGCTGGGATTAAAGGCGTGCGCCACTGCCGCCCGGCATGTTCACTCCAATTTTATGCAATCTCGCTTCCTCAGGACCCCTTCTTCCCAGCAACACCCCCACCCCTTTATTCATGTTTATTAAAGAGCCACTGAGTCTAATTGGGGTTGTTAAATGATCACAGGTTTTGTGTTATTAACTGGGACATGGCTAACCATGTCCAATGAAGAAAATGATCTCCTTCTCCCCCATGCCTGTTGTTGCCAATAGTTCATCTACAGGTTGGCCACCATGAGTCCTCCATCCATGATGGAATGCTAGGCTTCGGTCTTTTCTAGTAGCCCCAGCTGCTCTGAGTTCGTGAGGGCAGTAGTCAGGACACAGGATGGCATTGCACAGCCGCCCTTCCCATTTTCTGGCTCTCAGATTCTGTCTTTGGCCTCTTCAAACAAGTGATGCACATGACCTAATTATGGTGAACACTGAGCATCCAGTTATCAGCATTTTTTATCAGTGATGGGTCTCTACACTACTAGCCACTGCCCTCTGAGAGGATCAATGATCTCTTGTGTGTGGAAGTATCCTTGCTCCCCCCGCAGCCACCTTACCACCGCCTTCCAGCTAGTGGTCCTAGGGTCACATCACCAACTCCACCAGATCCCACTGCCTGAGAGGAAGTCCCAGCACTGTGAAAGCTAGCCCACAGAGAAGTCTCCAGCACAGTGCCAGCTTGCTTTCTCTATGTCATGTAACAAAAGCGAATGGTATCTTAGGGTCTTAGCATCTAGTTCTGTTGGGTAACCAAGAACAAGAGCCTTTATTGCTTTGGGAGCTCTCAGAGCCTCCCTGACAAAGAGCTTACAGGGAGGTGTCCCGTGCCTGGTTCTGGAATTTTTGTTTAATACTCTTTGACTTCTGGGAACAGCACTATCCACTCATGCATGCTATCTCAGTTCCAACTCCTTTAAAAATTACGTTTCTAAATTAGCTCATAAAATAGTGGGTTTCAATATAACCTTTTCATGTATCCTTATTTTTACTCAACCTTCCCCTCAATACTCTCCTTCCTTCCATCTGCTCAGCCCTGTGCCCTTTTAAACAGCCACCTTTTGACACAAAGATGTCAAAAATGTGTGTTGGAGCATCTTCAGTAAATGATGTTGGGAAAGCTGGATGCCAGTATGTAGAATTCGATTAGATCCTTATCGGTTACTCAGTTTAATTGAAAGTGGATCAAAGACCTTAAATGGAAAATAAGAAATTCTGAAAATGGCAAAGGAAAGCTTGAGCAAAACCCTTCAATGTATAAATATAGACAAGGAAATTCTGCAAAGGACTCCAGCAGCTAGAGAAGAGCAGGAACTGACAATTGGGGTTATGTGAGATTGAACAGCTCCCGCACAGCAAAAGAAACCATCTGCAGAGTCGAAACAGTTTACACAATAGGAGAAAATCTTTCCCAGGCAACCTCTTCCATTCATGACCTGCCCCGTCTCATATCTCATCAGACATAGATCCACAGATCTTTAATGTGCTTAAGAAAAACAGTTACCAACTCAAGATCCTATCTGTCCATGGGCGTCCAGGAGAGAGGGCGAGAAAGAGAAAGGAAGAGAACGGTTGACTTGTCAGCTTCCTGCATTAAAGAAAGAAATTGAGAGATAGTGAGACAGCCATCTAGTGGTCTCAGGAGCCGTGTTTTCAGAGCCCAGTGCAGCCAAGGCGATCATGTTGCTTTAACACTTTACTTTCCTAACCTAAAGATGATTTCAAATGACTTTTACAAAGGGACCAGAGTGTTCCGCATGTGATACCTTACGACCACTTTTCGACTTCGATGAAGCTGATGGGCTAGGCAAAGTGTTCAGTCTGTGTTTCTGCTTTCATATTAACCTGATGACATTGATTTAACTTTGAAATGATGTGCTTTAGCTCTTCTTGAAATAACATTGTATTTTATTTTCTGTGTGAAATATCTCATTACTCAAGCATGATGAGAGGAAAATTTAGCTGAAGTGGATGAACTTTCTTCTGGAAGGCAGAATGTGACTGTAACCTAACCCATTTGGTTGAGTCATGATTTGTTTTGTTTATTTTGAAGAGATTTCCCCATTAGTTAGGATATTTTTTTCCGATTGAAAATTTCACCTAGGATAAGCTGATTGCACCGGCAAGAATTTCAAACCTACTTTGAATTGCTAAGCCAAGATTATTTGTAAACTCTGACTAGTGTGTTAGTGTAAGTTTGGAAAGACTTTGTATCCCCTTGCACAGATGTCTTAAGATTATATTCTTCAGTGGCTTACAGCAAACCATTTATGACTTTTTGGCTTCCCATGGCCCTGAAAAAAGAAAAGCTTACAAAAGTTATCCAGTGGTGCTGTAGATACAGTTAAATGTAGGCAATCAGAATCTATAATCATGGTTTCCTAGCAGCCAGCATGTAGAATAGGTTGGGAACAGGAAAACCTAGGAGGTTGCCGGGAGACTACATGTATATTTTCCATTCACATAGCAGATGTAATGGGTTTGTTCATGTAAATGATGCTATGATGATAATTAAGATACTATATGGGCTTTCTTTTGATATTATACCTAACCACAATTTATGCATGGCCTGTTTTCATAAAATCCTACCCATGTTTATTCTTTAATATAAAACAACACTTAGTGATGATTCAGCTAATGATTTTCAGGGTTTTTTTTCTTTTATGTTCTTTGTTTCCAACTGCTTTTAAAGGATTCTTATATCAAAATAATAATAATAATTCTAGAGCTGCTCCACTTATTGCTTTAGAGGAGCAATTGGATCTACTCATGCTAGCTATAGGGAAACCTTAAGACTGGCTTCTCAGTTGTCACATGTACATATGTCTGATCCATTGGTTATATTCCCCAAATAGTCTTGAAAAAACGTATTTGATTCATTGTAGCTTATTTTTTAGCAGGTTTTTAAAAAAAAAAAATCTTAAATTGTTTGGTTGTGATGATAGCAGCGGTGGCTATTTTTATTTTTGAAATCTGATGGATTCCTAAATTCTTAATTTCCATAGAAGTTAAACTGTTCTCTGAAAGCCAATTATTAAAACAGACCATGCAACCCCATGTGAGTTATTTTGTTTCGTTTCTACTAATATGTCTGTGGTCACAGCGTGTGTGAAGTAGCAGGGAGAAGATGGTATAAGAATGAAATGTAAACTGTAAACTAGTGTTTGAGTTCCCTCTTCTCTCTGTCCCCTCCTCTGTCTCTTCCATCCCTCCATCCCTCCATCCCTTCTCCATATGAAAGTCTGAAAACACCCTTGCTTCTCAGCCAATGTTGCAATCAAGAAATGATGTTTCGAAGGTTTTGTAAATCTGTCTTGTAAACACCCTGCCTATTTCTCTCTCTTTTTCCCCCCACAGGTGGTTTCTATTCACTGCTTTCCAAGCTGCTAGGAGAGAGGGAAGGTGTGGTTCATGTGCACAGACATAACCCCGCAGAGAAGGCAGACTCCGGTTCAGACCCGCTAGCTGAGATTGCGAACATAGTCCAGAAAAAGGACCTGGGTCGACCTGATGCCAGAGAGGGTGCAGAGCGTGAGGAGAGGGGTAATGCTATTCTAGTCAGAGACAGAATCCACAAATTCCACAGACTAGAGTCCACTCTGAGGCCAGCTGAGAGCAGAGCTTTCTCTTCACAGCAGCCTGGTGAAGGTCCCTGGGAACCAGAACACTCAGGAGGTGCGTTCAGGGTTTCGGTGAAGCACTAAAATGTGAAACACTGCAGGCCACATTAGCAAAATCTGAAGGGAATAAAAATGGATAGGTAGTAAAACTCACCAATAAAAAGGACTTATTGGAACAAGTATGACTCAGATTCGGGCTATCAAATACCACATTTGTTTGGAAAAGATTTTTGGGTTTTGGTCCTGTACTGCATCAACTCAACATTTATTTGGTGAGTGAATCCAAAGTAGGACCACCGCTGAGTCATTTTGGAAAGAATGGCGTGTGAAATTCAGAGTAATAAATCAACATGAATCAACATGTTCCCCTTTTGCTCACTGGGAAGAAATTGAAATTTCAAAACCTCGCCTATAAATACCAGTGTATGTCATGCTTACACTGTCTTCTCAGGTAATTAATGTCTTCTCAAAGGAGTCAAATACGCTCAGCATTGTCATCCTCCTGACTTGTGAAATATAACTATTTTAAGACCGATCTCTTGTTCCGTTATCAGCAACTAGCGTAATTGAAAATTGAGTATATATTTCGGAAGGCACCTCCAGTAAGTCAATAATTATCAGATTTGTCTTTCTTTCTAGCCAGGATTTGGCTTCCACAAATTAGAGAACAATACCTTATTCCCTTCAGGTTTCTGTGCCAGCAAGCTGTAGAGGACTCATCTTTGTCTTTGATTATGCTGTGGCCTCTGCGATATGGATTGTGTTTCATGTGACTCGCTAATGTGGAAATCCAACTAATAAAGCATGTGGAGAGAATCTCCAAAAAAAAAAAAAAAAAAGGAAGAGATATGTGTGCGTGGCAGCTGTCCATGCGTGGGCTTCGATGGCACAGGCTGCCAGCTTGATGTTTTCAAATTCAGCTCTGCAGGAATCCATGAATTATTCAACACCCCGCTGATTTTTATTTATAATTGAAAAAATTAGCATGCAGTGCCTTTGCTCACATGGAAGTTTCAAGGATTGTCCGTTGGGACTGGACTAATGGTCTGTATGTGGTGTTAAGTGGAGGCTAGACTTTTAACTCCTCATATTTTAACAGGCTCTAACTGGTTCCAAATTCCTCTAATAAAACTGTGTTTCTCCAGAGGTGATCTGGGACACCCCTTGCTTGAGAATTATCTAAGCTGTTTAAGGAAACCTCTGTATCTTTATCAAAGAACAAGTGAAATGGTATCTGTAAGTCAGGTGCCCAAGATGTGCAGTCTGTGGTGTCTCTACCTATCTCATAACACATGAGGACATGAGGGTCTCCCTCTCTCTCTCTCTCTCTCTCTCTCTCTCTCTCTCTCTCTCTCTCTCTCTCTCTCTCTCTCTCTCAACCCCGGGGTCAAGAGCACAGATATGTGCACAAAAGCATCTGGTGAAGCCCAATTCTGTTCACATATTAAATGTTAGAACTGCAGTCTGTGTTAGTCTGTCACTTGCTTTTTAATTTCTGAATTTGAGGTATTACCATCGCTTTTAGCGTCATAAGGGGGAAATTCAGCATTCAGGGAGTAGAGAGATGTTTCAGTGGCTAAGGGCACGCACTACTCCTGCAGAGCACCCAGGTTTGCTTCTGAGCACACATATGAAGGCATACAATTACCTGTCACTCCAGTTCCAGGGAATTCTATACCATCTTATGGTCTCTGCAGGTAGCAGGCACACACATGGGGCCCATAGATACATGCAGGCAGTTACATAACATTTTTAAAAAAAGGGTTTGTATTTCTGAAGTCTTAGTTTTTCTAAGAACGAAATCTTAGAAAGTAGGAAATGCATTTTTTGCTGTGTCACTTGGTATTCCCAAAGCTAGTCATGAGGCAGTGCTCAGAAGTTATCTCTGAAGATCTCAACAGGGAAGTTTTTCTTCATCGTAAAATGTGGGTAAATGTCACTAAACTTAATAAGTCACTGAGTGTTAGGCAGCACAACTCCCAATTATTGAAAGAACTCTATGTGCATTTTCTTTCTGATGTGGCTTGTTCTAATGTTACTTCATGGTTCTAACTCCAAAATCTTTAAAACTGAGTGCAGCATAGAAAAGCTCACATTTAATGAGTCTTAGCCTTTCCTGTTCCTCTTGCCTATTTGCCAATATAGCATGCCTTGTTCATTAACAAAGGTGTCGTTTCATTGCATAAGTCAGAGGAAGCTGGAATCTGCAGCAAGCTTCCATTTTTCAAAAAGAAGGGAAGGCGTGTTCCCACATATAACCACCGCATGCAATTAAGCATTAGTCTAATTCGTGTGTACTTCCCAGAGTATCGGCAAGGAGAATAAAGGTGATGGATAATGTGTTATTGTCTCTCTTCTGCCCTTTCTTTACTCAACTCAAAGTGTAGAATGGCCTTAATGGTCTAGAGGAATTAACTGTCTCCTTAAATGCCCAATTTGCTAGATGGAATTGTATTAGCTGCAAAGAAGAAGTTAACTTTTTTATGGCCACTGTAACCAAAGCAAAAATGCAAGGCTATTTTGTCACTTAATATTATAATAACACAGAGTCATTTCAGATATCTTGAAGGCATGTTAATTTTCAGGAGAAACTGAAGCCAAGTGGAATTAACCTATTGAATGAGGTCCCAGACTCTGGATTTAAGACTTGAACATTATGGTTTCTAATATGCACCTTCTAGTGCTTTAATTTCAGTTGATTTTGGCTTGGTTGAAATTTGCTTGCCCAGTTAATATAGTCGCTGCTCAGAAGCTAGAGGCATCTACTCAGAACCCTGTTGTATGTCTCTGGTTCTTGGTATCTGTATAGCCCATAACAGTGATGTGTCCGTCCACAGTGTCTTTTATTCTCTTCCCTATATATTGAAACTGTAATATGGGGATGGATCCCATCAGGCTGAATTGAGGTTTCAAAGGTGTAATTCGTCGTAGATTAGTTCAAAATTTTGTGTATGATGCTCTAGGGTAGACCAGGGACTTAATGTTTTCTAAACAATACCATTTATAAATGTTTAACTTAGTCAGGATTATATGTAATTAGTTTTTTATTTTATTCTACTTTTAAAAAAACTATCTTTTTTATTTTACATACCAATCCCTGTTTCCACTCCCTCTCCTCCTCCCAATCCCTTTACCTTCCCCCCCCCATCCATTCCCATCCACTCCACGGAGAGGGTAAGGTACATTGCTTTGAGGAAGGACAAAGGCCCTCCTTACTGTATCTAGACTGAGCAAGGTATCCATCCAAAGAGAATAGGTTCCAAAAAGCCAGTAAAAGCAGTAATGAATCTTTTTCTGTCCTGGCAGCCATCCCCCAAATAATAACGTGGAGACTTCTTATTAATTACAAAAGCTCAGCCTTAGCTTAGACTTCTTCTAACTAGCTTTATAACATAAATTCATACATTTTTATTAATCTGTGTGCTGCCACATGGCTCATGGCTTTTATCTTTCCTTCTGCATGCCTTGCTTCCTCTGTGTTCAGCTAACAACTCTTCCTTCTTTTTTCTCAGAGCTCTCTCTGTCAGGAAGTCCCACATGTACCTCCTGCCTAGCTATTGGTCATTTAGCTTTTTATTAAACCAATCACAATGACATATCTTTACACACTGTAATCAAATATCTCACAAGAACTATACTTGATTCTGCGTCCTAGTGTCTGTGTTATGCAGGGTTCTCTATTTCATTAAGGGTCAAATATCTCTTAGTGGTCTTAGCATTCTTCAGAATGGAGCATATATGCTGTGTGATCCCTGTGTCCCTAGAATAAAACTCTCCACTTTCCCAAAAGTTTGCATTTGGCCCAAATAAAATTTAAAGGCCTGGTAACAAAGGTCATGTGGTGGAACAGACTCAGCTATGGATCCTGGCTGCCTGATACAGTAGTATATTGTTATCACTGATAGAGTAGTTTATTATTATACTAATAACCTCCAAAACTAAGTATGCAATGCACAAATATTGTTCTACATTAATCAGAACTTCCGAATGAATATTCTTCTTCTTCTTCTTCTTCTTCTTCTTCTTCTTCTTCTTCTTCTTCTTCTTCTTCTTCTTCTTCTTCTTCTTCTTCTTTTTTGGTTTTTCGAGACAGGGTTTCCCTGTAGTTTCTAGAGCCTGTCCTGGAACTAGCTCTTGTAGACCAGGCTGGCCTCAAACTCAGAGATCCGCCTGCCTCTGCCTCCCGAGTGCTGGGATTAAAGGCGTGCGCCACCAACCGCCCGGCTATTCTTCTTAGTGAGAATCAGTGAACATTTTTTTGAGAATTTCATACATAAGTACAATGCATTTTGATTATATCTGCACCTCCACCTGCAACTCTTCCTGTGTCCCCACCCATTCCCCCCTCAAATTTATGACCATCTCCTATTCTCCTCTCTCTCTCTCTCTCTCTCTCTCTCTCTCTCTCTCTCTCTCTCTCTCTCTCTCTCTGTGTGTGTGTGTGTGTGTGTATGTGTGGTTTGCATGTGTGTGTCTGTGATCTATTAAGTCCAGTCACCATTGTCCACGTGCACATGGGTGTAGGGCTGATCAATGGAGCATGGGCAACAGTCACAGGACCTTGTCCCTGGAACAACTGACTCAGCTTTCCTGGACAGTCATCAGCCTTTAACTCCTTAACTAGAAGTGGATCTTCCTAAACCCTTGCCTGTTTCATGCTGGAATGTTGATCAGCATGGTCTTATGCAGGTCTAGCATAGGCAGCCATAGCTCTTGAGAAGTCATGGGCCTGTGGTTTTGCAATAGTCCTCCTGATTTTTTTTTTTTGGAAGTTTACAAAATAGTAGGTTTCCCTTGTGGTCTTTCCAAACAGTCTTAGAATTATTTATTCTTCTTCCCTGTTCTGCTTTACCCTCCTACACTCCTATACTCTCTGCCCTATGCTGTTTAAGTCCCACCCATTTTCCTTTTCTCCCTTAATAGCACCTATCACCCTCCTCTCTATAGTTCCTTATCTCTCTCCCTCCCACCATGGTCCCTTGTAAGTTTCCTGGTTTCTATGTGACTCTGAGTTATGCACTCCAACCTAAGGATTCAGAGCTAAGGATCCACAAATAAGAGAGAACATGTATTTCCCTTCATTGGTCTTGGTTGCCTCATGCAACATATTATCTTGCAGTTAGTTCAACCCAACTTTAGCTTGCAGATTTTATCACACGACTGTGTACAAGCATATGGAAAATTGCTTCAGCCATTGAAGCTCTCTGTATGTTATAAAAACAGTTCTGCACTTGGTTGACGCTTATGATTCAACCCAGAGGTCTTTAATTTTGATTCACTGGATTTTTGGCTGATTGCTAAAATCAACTTTCATTTCATTTTTTGAGGGCATCCTTAAGATACATTTCAGTCATATGCTTGTATGTGGTACAGCCTTAAAGAATTCTCAGGTTACAATAAGGCATTTGGCTGGCTGAGTTTTCATCTTCGGAGTGAAATGATAGCCACAGATAACTACATTGTGTTTCCTTTGAACAAGGCTCGTGTCTTAGATGTATGAATTCATTTAATCCTTACAAAAGCCTATTTTTAATCACATCTTAGAGAGGCAGAAACTAGGGCATGCGAACATTCCATCACAGGCCCACAGTGTCAGAGCTCTGAAACCAAGAAGCAAAGCAATGCAGGTCTGCTCCCAAGTCTTACCTTTTAATAACTTTGTTAGTCTGTGCCCTGCAAGAACATAATCCAATTGGATCAAAAGACAGATAGGCAGATTTTCCCTGTTCAGTCATCTCAGCTTACAATTTTAATAACCACGGTATATATTACTTTTCTCATGGTTGCTGCCTACATCTAAACAGTTTGGCCGCAAGGAAAATCCTACTTGCTTTTGTCTTCTATAGAGATTATTAAGAGTTGATATCTTGCCGGGGGCAGGAGATGAGTTGTCTTTAAGGGTGTGACTCCGGTTAGGCTGACCACACTCTAGTGGGTGGCCCCACACTGGAGTACATGGGCTGCTACAGAAATAAGGCTCTGTGGGTTATTAAACAAACAAACAAAAAAGACAAACGTTCAGATGGGTAAGTATTTCTGGAAGGAATAAAAGGGAAGTCTTAGGATACATATGATCAAAATGCACCACATACATATATGGACTAAGCCAAGAATTAATACAAATATTACATAAAAAGACTAATTCAGTCTCACCTCAGTCCAGCTGATTTACATCTTTCTAGTTGGTAAGATTATTCCAGGAGAGTACCATTTAAACAGTATTTCATTTTGAAGTACATTTTCAAATGCATACTAAGTCTTTGATTTTATGATTGTTAGAAATATCTCTACTACACTCATTCTGCCATTGCTTTTGACATTCTATCTCTTTCCTCTTTCTTCACTCCTGTTAAATGAGACATTATAACTTATTCTTGTTTCCTTTTTTGACTTGTAAATATTCCCCATAGTATTTGCTAATTATAGTTGTTGCCAACAGTTCTGATAAATAATAAATCTGTTAGCTCTAAAGCATATTTTCTAAACTAGTAGAAACTGACAAGTACAGAGGAAACAACTGACACATTTTATTGAAATGTAGTGATTTTCTCCAGTTTTGGGGAAAATGTAAGCAGCCTTGATAGACTGAAGTTGCACCATACTCCTGTTATTAAATTTTTATCATGCTTGAGTTTTATGTGGCTCTGTTTGTCCTCCTGTGACACAGATAAGTGGGTGCCCTTTTAAATGCTTATTAGTAAGATCATGTGACAGTAGCGCTGATCACTAACATTAATCTCTTTCTGGGAAAGGCATAAGATTCTTTTACTGATTTATTGATATAATTTTAATAGTAATGCTTGATTTTTCTATCAGTAATTTTTTAAATCTCTGTCAGTATATGCGGCTACACATTTACTGTTTTTGTAATAAATGCAAGCGTTCTTTGGCGGATAATATACTTCGTTATAAAAGTCTTAGATCTCATTTGGAAAGAATGTCATTTAAAGTCTCTGGAAGGTGCTTTTATCTTTCTTGGCATCTTTTTCGAAAGCAATGAATTGTGTTACGGCTACTAAAACTAATATTTATTTACATTATTTAAAAAAACATTGTTTCCTTTATTTTATTCTCAAATCTAGAATTTTAAAAAGGAGCAGTCAATCTTAACCATGCTATTTGCCATCTGAGTTTAGCACAGGTCACATTTTAGAGATGGGATGGCTGCCCATGGTCAGGGATAAGAAATTTTTATTTAATGTCTAATTTAAGCCAAAATTCTACAACATTTAACTAGCTACACATCAAATCATTTAAGTAAAGAATAAATGAAACAAGAAGTACATTTTTTCTCTGTGATTAAACATATCAAATTAAAGATAGAACCCAAATACATCTTATCATACCATTTGTTTGGTGAGGCTTTTAAATGTTCCGATTTTAATAATTAGAAGAAAATTATCCTTGGTATTGAGGTCTGATGTCTGGCCCCAGTCTAAATCCTGTCCTGTCAAATGAGAAAATGACATGTGTTGATGCCATTGCAGTTGGAAGGTTCTGATTCTTGAGCACCTTATGACAGGAGTCAGATCAGTCAGTATTAGATCCATGTTCATAAGTATTCCTAGATGACCTTCGTAATTCTACACATTTAGTCTTATAGGATGTAGTTTTAACCTTTACTAATAATAGAGCAGATACATTGGAGAGGAAAATGTTCGTTATCCTATCCAGTATGCACAAAGGAAAATACGAACTCCTTTCCTTGCCCCATCCTAGAATCTGATTAGCACAAGAACCCAGATGCCTGACGTTGAAGTCTCAGCTGGGTCATCCTAACAGCCTCAAAGCTGTTGTGACTGAAATAGAAATGCATTCCAAACGTCTGCTAGTAAAAGCCAAGTTCTTCATAGTGCTAAGGTAAATTTTCTTAGGCACCACCTCTCCTGTACTGAGAATTCCTGAAAGTGGACCTGTTGATAAATACATTCTAGCTATTTATACTGCCTGGGTGTTTTGCAAAAATCTCTAACCATATTGACAAGTATTTTGATTTTATAATCGGTGTGGTTGGGCTCCAAACAATTTGTACATAATGATCCTTGCAAACTGTCTTCTTAGCCAAGTAAGGTCATATGCTGTTGGAGTTTACACACAGCCAGATTAAACTTATGTATACAGTAGTTCCAATATTTTATGAAACTGGTATTTGACACCAACACAATGCTTGCTTTTGCACATTGGATACTTTTATCACCATTAGTGACATTCATCTTCACAAGTACTTAACCCTGTCGCACGTTTGGTGGCCTACTGAACTTAAAGCAGCAGGAGCGAAGACATCTGCCCATTATCTTAAGTGAGCGCAGTTAGTAAAGGCACATTTTTACTAAGTAGTCTTATCTTACTGTCAGTATTACTTTAGGGTAGGAAGAGGTAGTGACACCCATACATTCCCAGGGTATGAGAGTGTGAAAATCCTGCCCTTTTAGAGACTGGAGCATCCGTGAGACGCGACAAGAAAGTAAATGGGAGGTGGTAGTTGAAATGGTTCTGGGCTCCGAGAATCTGAGGAAAGCAATTAAATATCTACTTTGGTATATACTTAAGATTCACTTAGTGTCCATCCATAAGTTCCAGGTGTAGGCAGAAGTTTCCTGTCCAGCAGCCACTCTCAAATACTCTCTCAGAGGCTTAATATTAATCACAAACACTCGGCTGACAGCTCAGGCTTGGGACTAGCTAACGCTTAAATTAACCCATATTTTTTAATCTATGCTTCATCACATGACTTGGTACCTTTTCTCAGTACAACGTGCCCATCTTGCCCTCTCTGCATCTGCCGGCAGCTCTCTTACTTAGCCCATCTTCATCCCAGAATCCTCTGATTGTCCTGCCTAACTTTATCTTTTCTTGCTATAGGCCAGTCAGCTTCTTCACTACCCAATGAGAGTAACACATATTCAGAGCGTGCAGAAGCATTATCCCAAAGCATTCCAGGAGTTGGCTACACAGGACAGAATGATGACAAATAAAGGCCAAATCACAAAGAAAAGGAGAATCAAATACACCTGAAATCAAGACTATCTAAATTATTTTCTTTGGGGAATGATTTGCCCCTCTGTTCACCAATCTAGACATCTGTAATTATCATGTTTATGCCCTTACTTCCAAAGCTAACTTTCAAAGGCACAATTTTAATCACATCACCCCCATGCTGAAAACCCTTCGGTGACTCACAATTCACTGCAGCATCAATTTCCAGCCTTTTTTCCTCTTTTGACAGCCAGTGTGATAGGTGATGGATGCCCTTCATCCCACAGCTCCACAGCCCAGGGTTGTCTGCAGATTGAAGCATGCGAGCTGAACTATGCCCCCTTCTCCAACTCAGAAAAGCCTATTACAGTACACGCAAGAAAAAAAAATAACATCAGTGTGTGCTCCAGTATATCGCAAACTAAATTATTTCCCTACTCCGTGCTCTTCCTACTATTCAGAAAGTACTTGCATCATGCCTTAAAATTAGCTGTAGTATAGGTCATGACCGTACAAGGCAAAAGCACAACCCTCCTTATAAGTATCTTCATGTAATATATAATACATCTTCTGTCTGAGTTTACATCGGATCTGATGGTTGGCTTCTCCTGTAGTCCTGCTTGCCACAACCGCCAGGCTTAGCATTTGTTTCTCAAGTCAGGCTTCTAAACATTATGAAACATGTGTTATAGTTATGAAAGTCTTTGCTTTTCTTCTTTCTGACAAAAATATTCTCTTCCCACTTCCAAATCCCCTCAGCCTCCACTCAGCCATGCTTCACTTGACACAAAAATCACATCTTTTTGCTACTCTAGGAGATCTTGTGGCGAGAGAGATTTTGCTATGCCAGCCAAAGCCTCCAGCCGGATTATGGGACCATTTCTGTGTTCTCATGCTCCTCTGTGTCCCAAGTATTTGATTCCTGTTTTCTCTGACCTTCACACTTGTCTTACTTTGCATTCTTACAGTAAATTCATCAAGACCGAGAATCATGTATGTTTTATTTTATGTTCATCGTATTCAGTGTAAAGGCTACACTTATCTGTTGAAACTGCATTATTAAAAGCCATTGGTAGATGTTAGCGTTTTTGTTACCTTATATAAAAAGCTGTGTGGAAAGGTACATTTACGTGAACAGGTGCTTTTCCATAAATGAGAAGATTATTTGTAAATTCCGATTCTTACACTGGCACTCTCCCAAGGGTTCCAATGCCTGGTATGTAAGTCCTAGGCCACATTCTTCAGAAAGTGGGAAAAATCAATGGAGCTTGGATTTCTGCTTTGATATTTCTCAGAATCTCTTGTTGAAGCATGGGGGGGGGATGAAACTTTGATACAGTAGCTTTCAATGTTATCTTAATAGTTACATATCATCAGTATGTATATAACACTGTATATAGAACCTGTTCATTTATGAGCTGGTTTATGACTTGGGTTAATGCAAATTAACTCGGGTGTACACTGAAGATTGTAGTTCTCTGAATACAGAATAGGAATCATAGGGTCAGAAACAGGAATAATTTGTCAGTCAGTAATAGAGTTGTCAGTGCTGTCTGTTTGTCCTGTTAGAAAACAAGAAAATATGTACAAGGACAGAGAATTCCAATTTTTATAAGAACACTGAAGCTAAGACAAATGATGATGTCTTACATAGTTCCAAGTGTAATGGGTAATCAATAAATAGCTTAGCCTAGGAACTGCTGTCGATCGGTCATCCAGATTTTATTCATATGGGAGATAGACGGACGGACAGACAGACAGACAGACAGATAGATAGATACAGACAGAAAGACAGACAGGAGAGAGTGAAATATTGAGGGTTTTTGCTAATTTCTGCCACTTATTTGCATTTTAAAATTGTATATTTAAACAATACCCCCCAATGTTGGCATAAGTTTTCAAAGACATTAATTTAATGTTAAAAATCTTATCAAGGAAGAAGCGATTTCAAGTTGACTCTTTTGTAGCTTAAGATCTGTCTGATTTTTACAGACATCTCAGCAGTGGGAAAGGAGAGCGGAGGGTCTCAAGACGAGTCCAGTCCCTTTATGTCACAGCTCGAGAGGCTGCGCGGCATGTGCATGCGCTTGGCATATTTCCTGCTCGAGTTTGTTTCCGTGTCTGTGCATGAGTCTGTGTGCCAATGCTGCGTCTTTGCCTCTGTTTTTACACTGAATCCATGTGTGGCTTTATCTTTTAGATTTCCATGTGGAGGAGGCCCTGGACTGGCCTGGAGTGTACTTGTTACCGGGCCAGGTCTCTGGTGTGGCACTGGACTCTAAGAATAACCTAGTGATTTTCCACAGAGGTGACCATGTTTGGGATGGAAAGTAAGTAAGATTCTTTTCTCCATTGAATTAAGAGTCCTTACAGGTGAACTCTTGATTTAGTTTTTTCCTTTGGTTTTTTTTTTTTTTTTTTTTTTTTTTTAGAAATTCTGAAGAAGTGTGGGTGTATGTGAAAGTTAGGTGGCTCTCCTTTTTGTGATGCTCGTAGCTAGTTATGAGTATATCCAGGATTCAGGACTAGTGTTCTGCAGAGTGGATGCTCGGGTTCTATTGTAGTAGTTCTTTGATTACGTCTTCCCTTTCAGCTCTACGATTTCAAGAATTGCCGCGAGATGTTTGCCTTATGTTTCCATATCAACCTATATGCGTTCTGGGATTTATTCTTATATAGAAAACGTATTTGTTAGTTCAGCCCCCAACTATGAAAAATAGCAGAGGGGAAATCTTGTGCATTTTAAAACAAAGTAGTCTCTCATACTAGTTTATAGAAAAGGCAGGAACAGCCTGAAATCCTGCCTGCCTATTATCTCTATCTTCTTCTTGAAACTACTCTCTTTTCCCGGGTGAAACATAAAAAGCTCAGCCCCACACTCATGAAGCATTTCAAGACATCAAAGAAAGTAATCCAGAGAAGCAATCATCTAGGAAGTTACTAGGTGGCGACAGAAAAACATTTTGCTATTTCCCAGCTTGTTTAGAAAAAAAAAAAAAAAACCACCTTCCTGTCCTGTCCCTGCTGCCATCCCATGCCATGACAGTGTGAACTTTGTAGATGTTGTGATTGGGGGGTTGGCTTCCATGAGTGTGGGAGTCATGAGTGTCATGGCCTTCATATCTTCACACAGGTTTATTAGTATGTAAATTCTTTTATGAGCACTATGTCTAATGCCAACACTGGACCCATTTAACTTCTGGGGCTTCTTCCTCTGCATTTTCTTTCTGACCTTTCATTCCGTCTTGTACTGTGTTCTTGGAGTCACTCTAAGGGTCCTGTCCTGGATGGACTGCCGTAGGCCCATCAGTGCTTTAAGTGAACAAGAGTTATTATCACCATGACAATTCACATTTTACAAATGAAAACCAAGGCTCCCCTCAATGTCTCATCAGCAAGTGGCAAAGCTTCAGGTCCTTTACATCTGAAAACAGACTTGGCCACCTAATTGCTTGGTGATAGCTTTCCATAAGTTTATAAGTATGCTCAGTGGTTAGATATGTTTAGGTGTGCCACCAAAACATAGTACATTGTTTTGGTTCTACTTACTGATGAATATCCATTTGTCATTTCTTTAACTGCAGATTTACACATGAAAGTAAAGTTTTGAATGTTTTCAGTGAATTTTAATGAGTCTTCTCCTTTCATATGTACAATTACAGACTCTCATCTGGGAAATTGGGGCTCCGCTCCTCTTTTTAAGAGCTCTTGATTCAAATCATTCTGTCACGCACATATAGATGAGTTTTTTTATGCGGTTAGATATGAAATATAATCGACATTTCAAAAATGCATGACTACTTGTATTGCTATGTAACTGTCCTTCCTGGTTGTCACACAAAGTGAATGGGAGAAAGATACTTGGAAGTCCAAAGCAAATAATAGTACTCAGCATGCCATCTTGCCACTCCACTACGTTGACTTGGTTGATACTAAACATCTAATGGTATTTTAACAAGTGCTTTTAAAAGCAAACTATCAGTACTCATTGTGGCATATTCTTCATTTTAATGAATATTGCTACATTTTCTGCATGAATTTCTTAGTACATTTTGCCAGACAAGAAAATTACAGCATCATTTTCTCCCATTGATACGGCTTCAGCTGGCAAGAACTAACATTGGACAGAGTCCAGGCTTCCATTTTAATATTATATCCACTTCAAGCAAACAGTAAAGGCTGGGATAATAGTTAAGTAGCAAGGAAGGGTCAGGAGAGGTCAGCTTGAAGGGAGACAACACAAGACTAAGAAACAGGAGCCATTAGGATAAGACTCTCTGCAGCTTATGCGGGAGTTCTGGCTGTAAAACTGCTTTTGCCTGACACCCAGAATTCATCTAGATACCCAGAATCATTTGGAAGTACATTCACCACCAAGCCCTGTGTGTGTGCCAAGGTAAATGACATCAGTAAATGGATGCTTTGGAAAATGCAGAGGAAATTGATGGCTTCGCTCACTATCTGTTTCGCCATTCTCTTCAGCTTTATTTCTTGGCTATAAGAATGTGTGTAGTTTCTCTTTCTCTCCCTGGCATGGTCTGTTGGTCACAGCAAGGTTTTCCATTCATAATTTTAAAGACGTCTTCAGGATCACACAGATATCAGCTCCCAGACAGTTTCTGCTTTATTATTCATGAAGACAATTAGAAACAGATTGTTCTGTCGGGGCTTGGGGGGGGGGGTTGTTGTTGTTGTTTTAATTGATTTGAATTTATTCAAAGAAAAGCCTTATATTCTGTGTGTGAGTGGTCATGCATGGCCATTATTCCTGTAGGTATGGGTTGGTATAAATTGGAAAGAAAACCTTATTTTCTTCCTTGAAAGCCAGGCACTGCGCAGTGATGCCTTCTTGTAGGATTTATGCCGTACTGATAGAGACTAGAATTAAAGGCTGGTTGAGACTGCATTCTTGTTGCCACACTGTTCGCATAGTGACACTTCTTCCCTTGATCTCAGCTGAGAAGCCATGTGGCAAATCTTACGCTCATTTTCCTTGAAATCTTTCCAATCCAGTTTCTCAGCACAACAAAATTCTAGGTTTCACAGGGGGAAAGGCTTACTCTAAATCAAATCTAAGTAATTTCTATCCCACAGTTCTTAGAAAGGGATCACTTCTCTGTATCAGACAGAACTTGGAGCTTATCATCTCGGCACCCCAGGGTTCTTTGGATGCTATTGCAGCAGCTGTCTTCACAAGTCGCATCCCGATAGCCTCCATCCCTCTCACTCTGCCACTTAACCTGTTGTAAGTCAATATGCCAATCAAAATAAAATAAATAAGAATCCTAAGCCACTTAATATCCTGAAAAATTATCTTCCTTTCTTGACTTGGTTTTTATTTTCCTCCTGACTGTCCCCAACTTCAACATGACAACTTTCAAGACGCTCCTTAGAGCAGAAATAGGAAGTGCCTATTGTCAGCAGAGAATAGTGCAATTTATAAGAGACTCCCATCTGCCCAGATGTGAGCAACTAGCCTCCTTTAAACTTTACGTGTAACTTGTCTCCAGGACAGCTGCTTCTCGCTGTGTTTCTCAGAAGGCATCGCCATAGTCGAAGGCTTGTTTCTGGGTCTCTTCTTCATTCGTCTCAGACTTGGTTGGGTTGTCTTGGCAATGACTCATCGCAAAACCCTTTGCTAGACTCCATACCTGTGCCCTGATTTTCAAGTGTTTAAAGTTGTATCCCCTGTGTCACCTATAGCTTCCCCACATGGAGTTGGAAGAGATTTTGGAAATTTGTTTGATTCAGACTTTTAACTGCTACTGACAGGAAAGAAAATAAAAACTAGGGAAAGGCAAAATTTATCATTGTATATAAATGAAAGTGTCAAGGATATGGTAGCCCAAACTACAACAACAAGATCCCTGTTAGGATTGTATACTGATATACTAATATCATATACTAATATACTAATATATACTATATATTATATATAATATATAATATATAGTATATATTATAATATATTATAATTATATAATATACATTATATAATTATAATTATATAATTATAATATATAATATAATATACTAATATACTAATATCATAGAGAAGATAGCCTTCATCCTGATATTCCAATAGAATGTCCCTAAGATGAGTTTTGTATCATATATTGGTATGTCTTTTTTCTTTATCCTTGTGAATGTCAGACTTGGGGGTCTAGAATGTTGGATCAACCAAACAAAAGCCAAGATCTCATTAATACAAAATGGGATGCCATACATTGAGCACTGCCAGAAGAAAACACCACCAGAAGGCTTTATTTTAGCTGCCAGTGCATCTGTTCTATGTATCATCAGTAGTTCTATGCCTGGACTTCTTCCAGTGCTAAGAAAGTCCCTGTGGGGCTGGAGAGATGGCTCGGCCACTAAAGATGAGGCTCACAACCAAAAGCGTGTGTGTGTGTGTGTGTGTGTGTGTGTGTTTGTATATGTCACTGTATATGGACATGCTATCCAATTCTGATGCACTTCCAGATGCCATAAAGTTCTTCACATGCTAAAATCAAATCTGAGGGGCTGGAAAGATGGCTCAGCAGTTAAGAGCATTACCTGCTCTTCCCAAGGTCCTGAGTTCAATTCCCAGCAACCACATGGTGGCTCACAACCATCTGTAATGAGATCTGGTGCCCTCTTCTGGCCTACATGTATACATGCAGACAGAATATTGTATACATAATAAAATTAAAAAATCAAATCTGAGTCTGCCTTCATCATGATAATTTAGAATGGGCTTTCTCCCGTTTTTCCATGTCTTTATTTGCATTTTGTAAACTAAATGTTCCCCAGGCTCTCAACTATCTTAATGATGATTTGATTATTTTCCTCTGAAAGCATTTTGGTTTCTTAGATCTTTAATTTCTTTCTTCTAGAAGTGGCCACATTACCTCTTGTATTGGATCCAAGTAGTGGTACACCACTTTCTTTGCTGTTGTTTTCTAGATGTGTATCAGTACCATAGGACTGTATTTCCTGTGTGTGTGTGATTTTATATGTGTGCCATGAGTCTATGGGTATCTGTGTGTTTGTGTGCCTGTGCCTGTGTTGAGTGTATTTGTATGAGTGTATGTGTGTGTTTGTGTTAGTGTCTGTGTCTCTGTGTGTATGTTTGTGCGTGACTGTGTTTGTGTATGTTTGTATGTGTGTCTCTGTATCTTTCTCTCTCTGTGTGTGTGTGTGTGTGTGTGTGTGTGTGTGTACATGTGTCTGTGTGTGCTTTGATGGGCACCAAATTCAGAAATTTCCTCAGCTAGGCAAACACTCTATCACTGAGTTTCTCCTTCAAATCATTATTTTATTTTTCTTTTAATAAAAGAGTGTCAGGTTGCTCTCTTTTTAATTTTTAATCTCCTAAAGTCTTCAAATATACATATAAAAGAAGTCAAAAAGTTTTTTCCAAAAACGTATATTTCTGTTTTTCAGAATATTAAATTTAAAACTTTGTCACAGCTATGTGTCACTCAATAGGTTTGACATTGTTTAAATTTACAGATATTTTCCTCCTAATTATTCAGAAAATAATGTGTCCTCTCTGTCCTGTATTAGGTATCTGACAAGCATACCTTTCATGCTTTATAAATGTAGTTTAAAATGTGTGTCTAGGGGCTGGAGACGTGGCTCCTCACTGAAGAGCACTGGCTGCTCTTTCAGGAGATCCGGGTTCAATTCCCAACACCCATATGACAGGTAACAACTGTCTGTAACTACAGTTCTAGGGGATCCAACACCCTCACACAGACATACATACAGAAAAAAACACCAATGGACGTGAAATAAAAGTAAATGATTTTTTAAAATGTGGGACTAAGTGCATGGTTAATCCTGTAAGCTGTGTGCGCTGAGAACTTGAGATCTTTAGATTTCCTCATGTAGCTTTCAAACCGAGTCTTCCTTGATGTCCATCACAGAGGACTGTTGCTTAGATTTGCTGGTTTAGAAATCGATTTTCCTGCAAATTTTAGTTTAAGAAAGAAAATCCATTGCAGGATTTGCCGCTGTAGTTTTCTGGAGCCTGCAGTGATTTTATCTGACTGAGGTTTTGCTTCAACAGCTGCCATTTCTTTTATACCTTAAAATTTGATTAGGCCCGAACAACACAGCTCAAAGTGCCTGACCCATTCCGAATCCCTGTGTATCTGAGAGAAACTTGAGCTTTACAGAAGGACTGCCCCCATAGTCTCCTCCTTTCTGCCGTGTTGCCGTCACCTGAACTGCACAAGTATCTTCCACTTCCGTGCCGCTCTTTGTGGTTCATCTTCATCCCTGCGCTATCCTCCCCTCTACTACATCTATGCCGTAAATCTGAATCATGGAAATCATGCAGTCAACTCTCAAAAGAGAAAAAGCCGTGTTTATAGAGACAGGTGACCTGACTTTCTCTTGGTAGCTGCTACCCAGCTTTGAGATATGCAACAAAGTACTTGAATTGCCTGCATATCAGCTCTTTGTCTAAAATGAAAGGGGGGGTAATAATTACCTCATATTGCTTAGTAACAGCATGAATTTGTCACGTCATTTGTGCCCAGTGGTCATATTGACGGAACGTGATCTGAAGCCCAAGACTCCTGACAGCTGGTTCTCCACTCTCTTCTGCTTATCGGGGTCGCCCAGCCGAGGCCCATCAGAGGACTGAACAGGACTGCTGGTTTCCTTGTCTTCCCCATTTTCTTATCACAGGACTTTTCCAAACTATGTATGCAATCAGGATTTTTTTGATGTAATATTTTAAGCATATCCCACTTAGGGGGGCTTTATAAGCTGTTCCCCTAAGACACATTTTTATTTATTTGTTCAATTGGAAACCTATGGTTCCTTTCACAGTCTTAATTTATATAATTACAGCAACATGTCATTTCTTTCCTTACTTTATTACTTATTTTGCATTCCCTTAATTTTGATTGATTGCACAAAAGTTTATTTTGTACTTATTCTAGCCCTTTGTATGTGTGTGAATTCGAAAAAAGCATTTCTTCTGAGCCTTATCTAAACTGTTTGATTAGCTGGTAATGTACAAAATCATTAATGGGGAATTCAAACTGTTAGAATAAAGAACTGATGAATTCCAGCCCATAGGCCACTGCTCAGTCTTTGCAACCGAGTGCTTTTTTAGAGACGCATACAAAATCCATCAGTGCTCCGGGCACTGTGTGAAATGTGCAGGGTATTATTAGACCCCATGAAAAGTTAAATGTGGTTGAAATAAAGACTTCTCTGCAGCACAGAAAGGGAGGGGGGGTGGCTGCTTTAGAACACTAAATAATCAGTTTGCTATAGCAACGATATAATCTGCCATCCATTTGTGAGCTGTTCAAGGGTTACCTTTCTTAGAATTACAAGAGAGTTTATAAACCATTCTGTTTGGCAGATTGTGCGTGTGCGTGTGTGTGTGTGTGTGTGTGTGTGTGTGTGTGTGTGTGTGTGTGTGTGGTGCACAGGCTTTGCCTTTATTATTTGCCCTGTGTAACACCCAAGACCAGCTGCTAGTTCGTGGAACTCCAGCCATCCCAAGTGAAAAGCTTATAAAAGACCACCAGTCGTTTGAATGACTGAATGTCCCCTGGTGCTGCCAGTTTAAACACACAGACATCTGCTAAAAAATGTTAAATGGGAGGGTCAGGCCTGCCGAGTCTTGGCTAATGCCTTTGAAGCTCCATTTCTCCTAAGAATGTTATCCTTTCCTTACATGTTATTCACATTATTAGAGGTGAATTGATAAAATTAAATGATGTCAGTGTAAGTAGCTTCTTTAATATTTGGATTTTGCTCTCTTTCCTTTGTGTTTCCTTTTCCTTTTGTTTGTGGGTGGGTGCTAGCTACGTAAAGCGTTTCCCTTGTTAGTAAAGTCAACAGCATACATACTCACTAGCTGAGAGACCCCTAATGGATACAGCATAAATGTAGTGATAATCGGTAAAATAAGTATAATTCTTTGGAAAAGTAACTAGTTCAATATGCAAGATGCCATTTTCCACACAGATGGCATAAGTGCATCTAGAGATATAAAATCAAGCAAAAGCCCTAATATTCTATTGCTATATTGTCATAAGGTATTGGGAAATACATAGTGATAAGATGAGAAAGCTGGTGGCTTCAATTGTTCCAAATTATGTTAAGAGAGATTTGATTTATTTTCTTTCCATTGTTAACTTTTGTTAGCATTCTCTTCTCAGTTGGCTGTTTCCTAGTTTTCTCCCATACCATGAAAAGATCACTGAGTGAAGTAAAAGGAATTGGCCCCTAAATTAACTTTACTGCTTGTTATCATGATGAGAAACCTGCAGCCTCTTAGATAAGCGCAGACGCCATCACACAGATTGTGTCTGTTAGAGAAGAACATCAGTTACTCGACAGATGTTTGTCCACATTGTGAGCACTGCAAGACAGTGCATTTCATGAAGGGTGTTCTCCACTGACCTGGTCAGCAGCTGCCGTGTTCTCCTTTGACCTGACTGGCATAGGACCCTGAGTCTGAATTATTTATATCTGTTCATCAACGCAACTTTTATTCTCAGAAGTCAAGTCCAGTGCTCAGGATCTGTGAAATCAAGGAAATAATAATAAAACTTTAAATTTGGGGGATGGACAGTGAAGCTGAACTTCAAAAACAAAGACAGATTCTCATTTCTTTCAATGAAATAATAGTTTTGGGTTTTGATCATTTACAAGAATTACATGACCAGAGATGGAAAGGAGGCAGTTAACTTACAGACTGACTACAACGCATCATTAGAGGAACCTGCCGCAAGGAAATATACTCTACTTCCATGTGGCTTATTATTCTGCAGAGAAGAGAGGCAGAATTAGGTGTGCTGAGGTCTGATATGCTGCTGCCTTGTGAAAGGACACAATGAGCCACTGGAATGGCACAGTTAGGAGCTATTAATGATGAGTCTGAACGCTTTCTCCTTCCAAAATGAACAGCACTTGGTAAGAGTTGTGAGGACTTAAGAATGTTTCGTGTCTGCTATCAGTCAGAAAAGAAATGGGTCCATATATTCTACACCCAAGCAACAAAACTTTTTTTTTTTTTTTTGGTTTTTCAAGACAGGGTTTCCCTGTAGTTTCTAGAGCCTGTCCTGGAACTAGCTCTTGTAGACCAGGCTGGCCTCGAACTCAGAGATCCGCCTGCCTCTGCCTCCCAAGTGCTGGGATTAAAGGCGTGCGCCACCGCCGCCCGGCTGCAACAAAACTTTCGAGTATCATCAGTGATATAGGGGAATCAAAATATGAGCAGTGGATCTATCACTGTTAATACCCTGGCTGTGATCTTCTATGTAGTTTACAAAAAGGTCATTATTGAGGAAAGACGAAAGATGAAGTCTACGCAGATGCCCTTTGGCATTTCTTATAGCTGTGTGTGAATCTAAATTCATATCAATTAAAATTTCCCCTAGAAAAGGGGGAGGGGAAACATAGTTTATACACTCAGTCTATATGTACACCAGCAGATAAGGGGAGTGTAGCGTATGTGAGCAGTGGAATCTTTTTTTTTTTTTTTATTTTTTCGCCCATACCCCCACTCCCTCCCTCTCCAGGCCAAAGAGCCATCAGGGTTCCCTTCACTATGTTAAGTCTAAGGTCCTCTCAACTCCCCCCAGGTCCAGGAAGGTGAGCAACCAAACTGACAAGGCTCACACAGAGCCCGTCCATGTCGTAGAGACCAAGCCCATCGCCATTGTCCTTGGCTCCTCAGTCAGCCTCCACCATCAGCCACCCTCAGAGAGTCCGATTTGGTCGCATGTTCCATCAGTCCCATTCCAAGTGGACTTGGTGGTCTTCCATTAGTTCTGTCCTGCCGTCTCAGTGGGTGAACGCATCCCTCATGGTTCTGACTTTCTTTCTCATGATCTCTCTCCTTCTGCTCCTCATCAGAACTTTGGGAGCTCAGTCCGGTGCTCCAGTGTGGGGCTCTGTCTCTATCTCCATCCATCGCCAGGTGAAGGTTAAGGCTCACAGTGAGCCCGTCCATGCTGTAGAGTTCACATTCATTGCCGTTGTCCTTGGTTTCTCAGTCCTCCTCCACCGTCAGCCACATTCAGAGAGCCCGGTTTGGTCCCCTGTTCCATCAGTTCCATTCCAACTGGACTTGGTAGTCTCCCGTTAGATCTGTCACACCGTCTCAATGGGTAAACGCACTCCTCACAGTCCTGACTTCCTTGCTCATGATCTCCCTCCTTTTTGAGCAGTGGAATCTTATTCACCCTTGAAGAACATATTCATGTTATTTGTATGAAATGAGTATTAAGCAATGCAATTAAAACTCAGGAAGCTAAATATTGCATTTTATCTCTCATATAAAATATCAAATTAAAGTAAATAAAAGTGACTGGCACGAGGGAATTATCATAATGGGGGTGAATGTAAACAAAATCAAAATAGATAATAAATATGTATGAAAATGTCTTAATGAAGTCATCTTATACAATGAGTAGGCAGTAATTTTAATTCACCAAAGAACAGTAAAATAATATATATTTCATTATAAAAAAGACATTACAACTGCTGTTGTTACAGGAAACATAATTTTCACATTATTTATAGCCACTGAACCTTTATGTAGCCCTAAACTGATTATGAATAATGAGAAATATTAGACAAACTTTTTTTTTGGTTTTTTGAGACAGGGTTTCCCTGTAGTTTCTAGAGCCTGTCCTGGAACTAGCTCTTGTAGACCAGGCTGGCCTCGAACTCAGAGATCCGCCTGCCTCTGCCTCCCGAGTGCTGGGATTAAAGGCGTGCGCCACCACCGCCCGGCTAGACAAACTTTAGTAGCTAATGAACTAGGGACTCCATGCTGTGTAAAGTTAAGTTCAACCTCAGGTATCTATTTGCTTATTTTAACTTTAGTTATTTAATGTCATAGCTTAGAGAAAGTAAGATTATTGATGGCTAAATCCTTTATTTTCTAGAGGAACAATAGTAGTATTTCAAGTAAAAATTAATTTTTAATATTATTTCAGATATAAAATAAATTCCTGGATGCTTACGATAGCAATAGTGCATGGCTGTCCTTTACTTCCCTCCCATGTTTAATGTTACCTTGTAAATTCATACCTTACTTTTGTCTTAATAGGATTTTATATTTAAATTTAATCATGTTACCAGAATATCATGTGTTTTGTGTGGTTTTTTTGTTACTGATGCTGTGTATGTTTTATAAATGTGATTTTTTTATTAGCGACTGCTGTGAGGTTTTAACTACACATGTCAATGTGTTTACTTAAGTTTTAGACTGACCAAGATAAATCAATACTTTGTGTTCAATTGAATACATCTTTAATAAGAACTACTTCAGGGACTTACTGTTATCTTTCAGGAAAAATATACCCTAAAGACTTTACTAGTCAAGAAGCTCAGATAATTATGTGATGGATATTTTTAATGGCAAGAGAGTATGATTTAAAACTTTATGTGTTCCTACTGGGACCTTTCTGTTGGTTCCACCAAAAAAAAAAAGCCAGGTAATAAATGAATGTATGATAGATTTGAGCAGCTTATCACCTTCCCAAGTTGTAAATATTTCTTGACAAATATTTGATGTTATTCCAGTTCTTTTGATTATCTAGGTGAACTAAAAGAAAACACACATATCTAGTTTACATAGAAACACATCTGTGTGTGCGGATTCAAAGCTTTGTTTTTGGACATGTGAAATGGCTTCTTGGTGTTTGGTTCATTTACATCTTTGCTCCATAATAAGCTTAGATACCAACTCATCTTTTTAAATGCACAGAAAACATGAAACAGCCTCTGTATTTGAGTTTTCACTTGCTGGTTTCAGTTATTTGCAATTAACCCAGTCCAAAAATACTAAGTGGAAAATTCTAGAAATGAATAATTATACATTTTAAATCTATAACTTTCTTATTTGGAGAGGTATGATAAAAATCTCCTCCTTCTTGAATCATCTCTTTGACTATCATCTACACGCTGGATCTGTCCATCACCGCCTCAGACACTTAGTAGCTCTCTCATGATCAGCTGACAGCATCAATGTACTTTGCTTGACTTATGCTCTCTCGACCTAAAAATGGTCCCAAATCCCAGGAGCCATAATGCTTGAAATTTTATTTCAAAATTCCACTGTATTTATTATGCTGTTATTTATTGTTTTTAGTCTCTTGATGTTCCCAGTTTATAACTGAAGCTTTCTCACAATGCGGCTACTTAAGAAAAAGTGTAGTAGACTCAGGGTTCGGTACTACCTGTGATTGCAGGCACCAATGGTGTCTAGGAATGAATCCCCTAAGGATGAGGAGGGGCTAATGTCGACTTTTGAAACGGGAATTGAAATAAATCAGTATGTGTTATAACTTGCATTCTAAGGAAACATACTACTATTTAAGTACAAATAAAAAATAAATATATGTGTGCATAATGGTTTATAGCCCAGAAGATACTGAGTTTAAAAAGCAGAAATTGCTTTGTTCATTTGAAACAGTTATTCTATAATTATCCATTTTGCACTAATGAAAAGCTGCTCGAAAGAGAAATTTCATGTCTCTAAGTGTATAGTTTGGTTTCAGTAATAAATACTGTTTCATTTTATAGAAATGTTTTGAACGTTCTATGTGTATCCTTTTGTGTTCCCTTGTTATACATTGGGCTGGGACATAGATTCCTTCTCCCTACTCCTGTCCCACTGTAATCATTACAGGGAAAGTTAAGATAAGTTTACCTCATATAACTTTAAAGAAAATAGCACTCATTTAAAAACTGTGAAAAGCTTTTTAAGAAGTTTTAATAGTCTTAACAACTCCAGATCAGGGCTTCACAAACCCTAATGTGTAAATGAAACTCTTGTTTCGGACCTGGTGAGTCTGAAAATACACACTGAACACAGCACACTGACCATCCGTGATGATTTATTATACAATTCAAGAGATCATGAAATCAAGAACATCCCAGCCCTTATGAGTTTTATTAAGGTTCTCAAGTAAGTGGCCTGCATTTTTCAAGTGCCCCGGAGTTATGGATTGTTAATTTTCCATTCTAATATTTTTTTTCAGCTCTTTTGACAGCAAGTTTGTTTACCAGCAAAGAGGCCTTGGACCAATTGAAGAAGATACCATTCTAGTCATCGATCCAAATAATGCTGCAATTCTCCAGTCCAGTGGGAAGAACCTGTGAGTAAAATGGCTTACGTGTTCTTCAAACCGGCATGCCTATGCTGGGTATAAAATATATCATTGGGTCAGGAATCTATCACAAGACTACCCTTGAGTAGGAAACAAATTGAATCATTCTTTCATTTACTTTCTCAACAAGTGGTTCTGGTTTAACTGAATGTTAAAATCATCTGGGATGCTGAATAACTTATATACATACAAAAAGTTTGACCAAAAATTTGTAATAATAATAAGAAGAAGAAAATATAAAAAATATATTTAAAAAACGTTTGGCCAATTGTGTATCTTCTTTCAAAATGACTAAGGATCATTTTCTTACTATGAAAAGTATGTGATGACCTCAATTGTTAGCTTGACTTAAACACCATGGTATAAGTATGCATGCATCTTACCATACTTATAAGCAATACTAATTTGTCCATTTATAATTTTTAAAAATTCCATTCTGACTTGGTCTGGACTATGGCATATGTTATTCCAACTTTCCAGGTGACTATGGCCTAGTCAGCATTGAGACAGCCATTGATATGTATGAGGAAGTCAGCTGTTGGTCATTAGACCGATAGGTTTAAAAATAATTTTCCTAGTATAAAAATTATATACTCAACCAAGTAATCACTGATAAGAATAAAAGACCTTTTTCTCTTCCCATCCACAAGTGAAGAGGAAACAAGTACCATTTTAAGCTTTCCCCTAGCTTGCACGTGTAATTTGGATCTGAAAGCCACTCATTATGTGGTCTGATTCCTAGATGGCATTTGGCAGGCAAAAGAGTTGGCTGATATTCATGGTCATTGAAAGAAAGGGACATCTGCGTCAGAGTTACCCTGACCCATTATAACCTGGCAGCTTCCAGGACTATGCCCTGCTCCATCTGCCTAAGCCCAGGGAAGGCCAGCTTCTGTGAATGCAGCTTCTAATAGAGATACTATAAAGAAGCTTAGTTTTTTAAAATAATATTTTAATAAGTCAGGGGCCAAATTATAATACCATCTCCTTAGAGCTGTGTCCATTAATCAGAGGTCTCCTGAATCCCAGAACGGAATTCGCAGGGATGGTAGAATAACTGTTGCCAAGCCCATGTGGCCAGCTACGAGGTATCAATGCTGCAAGCAAACCATAACCTCGCTTTCAGTGGCCAAAACGGGCATCTAGTTCAGCCAGTTAGTTAAGATCAAAGGGTTATGCACTTGGCTCATGAAAAAAAAATCTTGATGACAATACCCTACTAAGGCTAGATGCAGACAAAGAAAGCTTGGATTCTCAGATGGCATTTGAACAGGGCCACTTTAGTCTGTTTCCCATGTGTTAACTTCCTCTGTCCAGGCTTTTCAATCCTGAGGGCCTCTGTCTGCATCCCTTACATGTACTAAATAGATCAAGCTTTTCTAATGACTCTTCAGCTCACCACTTCACTGTGCCTGGAGGGTCACAGTCCTTCTGGAAGTTACTTTCTTTATGTTGTATTGTCTTCCATAGCCATTCTCAGTGCTTTCAAGTCACATCCAGAAGATTGTATGTTGATGTGGTATTATAGGACTGGAGAGATAGCTCAGTTGGTAGAGACCTTGTTATAAGGAACCAGAATCCACATAAAAGCTGGACAGAGTCATATTGGTAACCCCAGTGCTGGGACCAAGATGGGGTAAGGGATTGGAGACATGAAGATGTTTGGAACTATCTAGCCAGTGAGGATAGCCAATTGGTTCCACGTTCAATGAAAGGCCTTATCTTAAAAATTAAGATGGAGAGTGATCAAAATAGACACCTGATATCACTCTCTGGACGACACATATGTATAGGTACACATCATGAATAGCCGCATACAAAAATGCCCATAACACTGTATTTTCTTTTAATATATTTTAACTATTCAAACTATAGAAATCCACTGTTATTTCTCAAAGCTGTTTGTTTTATGCATATTCTGAAGCATTAATATTTATCGTCTGAAAACTCGCTTTTCATTTGATGTGATTTGTGCTGCTTAATAAAGCATCCTTTTATAATAAGTACAATTTTATGTAAATTTTATTTATAGATCTTAATATGATTGGTTAACTTCTGCTTAAGCTTTGTCCCAAGGAGGTCTCTGCCTTTTCAAATAGGTTAGTTTACTTTAACAATTCATTTTGGTCTCTGTTGCAATGGAACAAAAATACTGTTTTTACTTTATAGAAGTATATTGGGACGTTCCTCTCATTTGTGCTTGGAGAACTATAACTAAGATAGTTATTCTTACTTCACAGGTTTTATTTACCACATGGCTTGAGCATAGATAAAGACGGAAATTACTGGGTCACAGATGTGGCTCTTCATCAGGTGAGCTTCCTTCTTGGCAGCATTCAAAGAGAAGCTGAAATGGGTTAGTTTTCAAAAGTCTCTGGATTTTACTGAAATCCTTTCTATGACTCAAAAATTGGTAGCCAAAAAGGGGGGAACAGTCATATCTTAGGAAGTTCTGTGTGCTTTTATAGAGACCAGAGACTCAGTGGCTTATTCCAACTCTAAATTCTGGGCATCTATGATCAGGGTACCAGCATGACAGGGTTCTGGTGAGGGCCCTCTCCTGGATTTCAGACAGCCATCTCCATCGATGTCTTGTATTATGAAGAAGGAAAGGAGAGCAAGCTCTTGTGTCTTCCCTCACAAAGACACCAACCTTCCTCATGAGGTGTCACTGTGACAAACAGTTCCTTCCTGCTTCCATGACGTTAGAAGTTAGGATTCTGGTACATGAACTTAGAAGACACCAGTGTGCAGTCTGTGTCAATCCTTACCTCAACGTTTTTCTTTTTGTACTCTACTGGGAAAAGTCAACATGTTATCAGGCCTCTCTCCTCCCTTGTATGCTAATAGCCAGATACGGAGCGTCCCTGTAATGTCTAGAGCCCTTCAAACTTCCTCTTCACTTCCTACATTGCCCATTATGCCTTTTATCCTTAGGTCTTATTTCTTTCCTTTCCTTTCTTTTTATTTTTGCTTATGTTTTATGATGTCTTTTCTAAGCCACCTTAGTTTTCTATAAATTAAAGCAAAGACTCTATTAAGCATGTAAGACAATCAAACTTTTGTCCTTTTCAAAAGATACTGCATTTCAGTCATGGAATTGTCTTAAGGCCTCATCCCCATATAAGCTTGTTAAATGCAATGATGGTGGTACAGAGTTAGGAAATACAGGACAAAGACATCCAGAGCTCCAAAGACTCGCCGGTGAGTCATTACAGTGTTCTCTGCAAGAGTTGCAGGCATCAGTGAATCCCTATGCCTCATATGCTATTGTTGTATAAACTAAGGAAGACAGAAAGGAAGTGGAGATGAATGTAATGTTTAAATACTAGTCCCTCCTTCCCAAAAGCAATGTGCCTTACCTTCTATGAGGAGTGGATGGGGGGGGGTGGAGGGAAGGTGGAGGGAATGGGAGGAGGAGAGGGAGTGGTAACTGGGATTAGTATGTATGATGAAAGAAAATAGTTTCTTTAAAAAAAAAAAGAAAAGAAAAAGAAAATTCCTCAAAATAAATAAATGAATAATACTGCTTCCTATTTGCTATTTATTAAGTTGCTGTCTTTGAGAAAATAATTTCCATATGTCTAATTGTGACATGAAGAATTAGACCAAATGATTTCTATGGTCCCATCTTGTTTTAAAAGCATCTTCTTTAGAATAAATTTCTGTCTGCCATTTATACTTTAATTTCCTGTTCAAATGAGTGTGTGTGTGTGTGTGTGTGTGTGTGTGTGTGTGTGTGTGTGAACAATAATCAGGAAAAGGAGATTAAGCTTTCTTTCTTGTTTTAAAAAAGGTGTTCAAATTGGACCCACATAGCAAAGAAGGCCCTCTTTTAATTCTGGGAAGGAGCATGCAGCCTGGGAGTGACCAGAATCATTTCTGCCAGCCCACTGATGTGGCTGTGGACCCCAGCACAGGAGCCATCTTCGTGGCAGATGGTTACTGCAACAGTCGGATTGTGCAGTTCTCACCAAGCGGAAAGTTCATCACCCAGTGGGGAGAAGGTACCTCTACCAATCTTGGTCTCTAATCAGAATTCTGAGTCCATAGGACCAAAAACCAGACATGGGATTGGTTTTCCCCAGATAAAATCTGTAATAAATGGCTTGTTCTGATAAATTTGAAAACTTACACAGCTGTGGCATCAGACGTTGAAAGACTCCATAAACCGTGTATCTGCGACTTTCCTTTGTTCTGTAGAATCTTCCGGGAGCACTCCCCAGCCAGGCCAGCTCAGCGTTCCTCACAGTCTGGCCCTTGTGCCTCATTTGGACCAGTTGTGTGTGGCAGACAGGGAAAACGGTCGGATCCAATGTTTCAGAACTGACACCAAAGAATTTGTGCGGGAGATTAAACATGCATCGTTTGGAAGAAATGTATTCGCAATTTCATATATACCAGGTAGTTTACTATTGTGTGTTTTGTTATGTTTATTGTATTCTGCCCTTAATAGTTTTTAACTTCATGTGCTTTTTAAATAACCTTGTTCTTTTTAGGAAGTTCAAGATACTTTGTATATCAGATCTGAAACATCGTACAACTATTACTTCATTGTAAATCGCTTCCGTTCAAATGTCCTATTCCTTTTGCAGAAAAAAATGAAGACTCTATAAGAGGTTAACAGCTGTTTGTATTGGGTTTTAAATGTCCCCAAACACTGGGTTTAAAATATTCCCAAATGCTGATTCTTTTTTACTTATGATCATCCGACCTAGCTATCAAATGATTAATATTGGCTTTGATAGAATTGCGTCCCAACTATTTCTGTTTCGTGTTTCTTGAAAAAGTGCTGGCTGTCTTAGTTAGGGTTTTATTGCTCTGAAAAGGCACCATGGTCATGGAAACTCTTACAAAGGAAAACATTTAATTGGTGTTGGCTTGCAGTTCAAAGACTTAGCCTATTGTTGTCGTGGCGGGAATCGTGGTGGCATGCAGGCAGACATGGTGCTGGAGAGGTAGTTGAGCGTTCCACACCTGGATCTACAGGCAACGGGAAGAGCAGAGTGACACTGGGCCTAGCTTGAGCATTGAAACCTCAAAGCCCACCCACAGTGACAGACTTCCTCCAATAAAGCCACCTCCCAACAAAGCCACACCTCCTAATTGTGCCACTCCGTATGAGCCTATAGGGGCCATTTTCAATCAAACCATCACAGTGGCCAATTTATTTAAGCTAGATTGTAAAGCAATAGAGGTTTGTGTCTAAATGCCAGGAGGGGCCAGGCAGTGGTGGCGCACACCTTTAATCCTGACACTTCGGGGGCAGAGGCAGGCAGATCTCGGTGAGTTCAAGGACTCCCTTATCTATAAAGTCAGGTCTAGGAAAGCCAGAGATATTACACAGGGAAACCCTGTCTCAGAAAACCAAAGATAGATAGATAGATAGATAGATAGATAGATAGATAGATAGATAGATAGACAGACAGATACTAGATGCTATAAATTGTAGTGGTTTTTAAAAAGTTTTTACAGGGCAGTGATGACACATGCCTTTAATCCCAGAACTCAGGAGGCAGAGACAGGTGGATCTTTGTGAGTTCAAGGCCAGCCTGGTCTGCAGAACAAGTTACAAGAAAAACAACTAGAGCTGTTACACAGAGAAACCCTGTCTCGAAAACCCAAAAATAAAATTTGGAAAAAAAAATCCAAACTTATAAAATAAGATATGTACAATCCACAGTATAAAATAAGTTACCATAAGATTTCTTTGAATGTGTATTAAGCAACTTAATATTTTAAGTAAAAGCATACACAAATCTTCAAATACATTATGAAATATATCTAATTTTGTGTTAACTTACATTGACTATACTCCCCACTTTAATACCTACACATCTTAGGTCACCAAGCCATAGAATAAAAAGGTTTAAGTGACTAGATGGGAAACAAGTGTGTGTTTCCTCAGAAATAATCAAAAAAAAAAAAAAAACCTCACTGACATCAACAAAAGAGACATTCTGTAGTTGGCTTTACTTCATATTCGAAGAATTAATTTGCCAAGATCATTCAGTTAGTAAGGAAGGTGATTAAGTAGATATAATAGTTTAAAATCTGGAAAAAGGTAAAAATTAAAGTTCAAAACAGGAAAGTTAAAAGCACTAAGCCAGAGATAGTGTCTTTATAATATTCTGTAGTAATAATTGGTGCTCAGACTGTGTTATGTTATAGGATGTATTCTAAAACTCTCTATGATCCTTTTAAGAAAGATGAAAATATAGTGAACACAGACTCGGCATTATATGGCTTTGCAGTGCTGGGGCTCAGACAAAGAACACATGCCCAGCAAGCCCTCTATCACTGAGCTATCCTCTCAGCCTCTTCTTGGGGGAACTCTTTAATGCGTTCTTTAAAAATAAAGTACTCAAACCTCTGAATGATTTAGGTCATCACTATTTCTATTATTTCACTTTCATCCAAAGAAATATCGGTCTATCACAAAGTATGTTCATAAGAAGGTGCTTCATTTTTTTTCTCCCGTGACAATATGCCTTTAACAGTCTCAAATACAGATCTCCTGTTAACAAGCTGGAATTATCTAAAATCAGATTATTTCCTCTGGGTGCTGCAACTCCCTTTATAGCTTCTTTACATTCTCTTCTTATTCTTGCTGTAGCAAGGCAGATATTACTTAGTTTTCCCACCTAATCAGATGTTCCAAAATGGCTGTCTTTGATAAGCTGACCTTTTCCCCATTCCTACCGAGGATGTCTCTCTAACCCTATATGCCAGTAGGTATGTTTGTCAGTAATTATGCATCCTGACTGCTCATGGATGGCTTACTAAGTGCAACAGGCCCTCCAGTTTCTGATTTGCTTGATGCAATATGGTTAGGCATCTAACCTGTTTGACCTACATCTGGTAACTCACAGGATAGTGTTTGCTAAGTAATTTTCATTGCCGTTGATATACGGACCATGTTGATGGTAACTGTTTTGTTTGTGTAATGTTTGTTGCTTCTGTTTCAAAGCCAATCTTCATCTATATTTTAAAGAAAGACCACATCTCTTGTCACAGGTTTGCTCTTTGCGGTAAATGGGAAGCCCTACTTTGGAGACCACGAACCTGTACAGGGCTTTGTCATGAACTTTTCCAGTGGGGAGATTATAGATGTCTTCAAGCCAATCCGCAAGGTAATTAATACAAATACAAATGCCTAGATTTAAATATTTATAACAAAATTAAAACACAAATATCCATATACAGTTCCTGTTTTTAAATATGGAAGACGTGAGAGCTTTCTTAGCCGAGTTGACAGATGTCTTTTGTTATGTTTATTTAAAATAAATGTCCATATCTTTCCCTAGACCATCAGTATTATTTTCAGATGAACATTATCCGATACAGTTCTATCTTTGTGGTAGAGTCTACATATAATGACAATCTTCAATTGACTATAGTCAATAGAGATACTTTGATTGATAGATGATAGACAGATTCTTTTTCTAGTTTCGTTCAACTGGTGAAGAAACCACACTGTAAATGTACTATTATAGTTCTCTTTAGAATCAGCAGGCAGCTTGGTTTTTTGTTGGCAGTAGTGGTAAGACTTTAATAATCAACAAGAATTGAAAATAGTACTTTATGGAGGCAGTCTGTTCAAATTCTAAAGACTTGGCTAGGTGAGAAGTTAAGGCTCCACAGTAAGTTGCCACTATGTATTTTAACATTTTTACACACTCTGTGACTACAGCAGAGCCTTCCATACTGTATTGTATATGTAGAGTAATTGCCAGAGTGATCGTAATACTCGTGCACACTACAAGCATAAGCCTGGGATCCATCAGATGCTGGAAGATCAGCCTGCTAAAATGCTCAGGCAAGGGTTATTTTTTAAAGTGTAGAAAGGTTTATTGTGTTTACTTAAAGCAAAATGCAGCTATCACAAGCCACTCAACACAGTATGTCTTAGTATCATAATTCTTAACCTCTTAGGATAGCAAGTTTGCTAGGTGAGGAAAAAAAAAGGACTTTAAAATATCCCAGTGTTTTAGAAATCTCTCATAAGATGAGCAGTCTGGATACTATCAAAGTTCACTGAAGTTTTTATACTGGGTCTTAAGGATCTAATCATGTATAAGACAGACAGTCTGTTCCTCAGTGTGCCTTTGTTAGGGAAAGCTACAGCATCTGAAACAAAACAAAGTGAACATGAGCTAAAGAATTCCATCACAGAGTCTCTTCATTTGGGTCTCTGTTTATAGTTTGTATGCACGCGTTTCTTGAAAGACATTTTATCTGAAAAGCAATGTGCAATCACATTTAAATCATTGCATCTGTTAGAAGGAAAGCCATTACATTTAAAGTACATATTTTACCTGAACAGTGTTTTGAATTCTCATTGATTGTCTGATCTTGAGAGCTAGTCTCCTTTGAGCTAATTTCTTCATATTTATTGATTAAGGAAAGAAAAATATTACCATTCTTTCAGGCTTACCGTTTGTCTTATCAGAGTGTCTCTCTCTGTCTGGTCCCTTTTTATGATAATGTTCTGTGTCAACTAGGTTATTAACTTTTAAATGAAATGCACACCAGTACATCAAAACTAAGCACTAAGCAAGAGACCACCACTCATAAGACCATGAGTAGGTCTGAATTAGAATTTCAGAGAGCCTTGTTCCTAAACATCAGCAAGTCATCAGACTTGTGGTGATGCATGAGTCACAATGTGTGGGTCAATACAGGGGACCTGAAAAGAGTCTCATGCTGAGACAGAATTTGCTCTTCCTTCCCCCAAACAAATTATGATATCACCCCTCCACATGGGAAAGTGTTCTGTGTTGGTTCAGTAAAGTGGAACCAGTTTATGGATCCCTCAGATCATTCGCTTACTTATCATAAGGACTCAAAGTCCGGGTAAAGGAATAACGCGGTACAATGATTCGCTATTGCCATCAGAGGCTGAGTTTTACCCGGTCTTTCCCTCTGCATGTATCTGCTACTTCTCCTCTCACATGGTATGAGTCTCCCTTTTATTGACTATAATCTTTAGAAATGCACTGATGGCGCACGCCTTTAATCCCAGCACTCAGGAGGCAGAGGCAGGCAGATCTCTGTGAGTTCAAGGCCAGCCTGGTCTACAAGAGCCAGGGCTGTTACACAGAGAAACCCTGTCTTAAAAAAAAAAAAATACATTTGTTTGATGGCTCTTTATATTAGCATAAGGTAAATAAAACATTAAGTCTAATAAAGAAGGGTTCATTCTTCTGCATATGGACACACAGATGATCCAATATCGTTTGCTGAAGTTACTGTCTTTACTCCTATGCTTTTGGCATCTTAGTGAAAACAAGGGGGCTGTGACTGTGAGAATTTAAGTCAGGGTCCTCCAGTCTGTAGTCTTTCTTTGCAGTGAAAGACACTGGATGCAGAAACACATGAGTGCTCAGAGGGCCAAGATTGAGTAAAGGTTAAGTGATCACAATAATATGATATCACCACTGCTGCAGATAAGGGGACAGAAACAACCAGAAGACAGATTAAGAGCCTGGGAGGTACATTTGCTAGTTGTGATATGGTTGTTCCAGTCATGACTCCGGTGCAACTGTACTTGTCGGCACAGAGCCTGCTCGCCGATGGGCCTGTCCTCAGTACTGCAGAGCTCTCGCAGAGAACCGAAGTTCAGCATCCACATTGGTGGCTCACTGAACCTGTAAATACAGCACCAAGGATCAAATGCCCTTTCTTGACCTCCTCTGGCACTGTGCTTATGCATTTACCTACACCCAGATACAAACATATAAACACAATTTTAAAATAATAAAAACTTGCCAGGCAGTGGTGGTGTAAACCTTTAATCCCAGGATTCAGGAGGCAGAGGCAGGTGGGTCTTTGTGAGTCTGAAGCCAGCCTGGTCTATAAGAGCTAGTTCCAGGAGAGCTAGGATTGTTACACAGAGAAATCTAGTCTCAAAATAATAAAAACCATAATAATACTACTAATAACAACAACAACAACTTAATCTTAAAAGAGAGTGGACCTGTTAACAGCCAGCCATGGATGGAGGAGCTTTATTGCCACTGTTGGTCCCCCACTGCTGACCTAGTGGCTACGGATAAATTATGTGAAGTAGGGAGTTCCTGCTGTCAGTCATGTCCCTGCTGGTGAGGTTCCAATGGGAGTTCTGAGCCAAAGTTACACAGATGGCCCTGGAGAAAATGATTGGGTCTCAAAACAAAAAAAAAGAGATAAATATGGGAAATATGGAAAGAGAACTTATGGGGAGGAGAGGGGGCTGAATGGGGTAGTAGGAAGGGTATGAGCAAACTTGGGGATGAGAGTAATCTGAATGTATGGTATCCATGTATGAAAATGTCAGAGGAGAAGCTTGATCATCAATTTTTTAAAGGTAGAAGATGTTTGAAAGCAAAAGTAAGCATAAATAAGTTATTGAAAATAAAACAACTCTGAAAAAATAATCAGCTTATGAATTTCCAACATTTAAAGGAGTTGCAAGCCAGTGTGTTCTCAGTGCCTGAATTATTCCTAGCAGAGTCAGGGCACGATGGTGGTGAGAGTGGCTCTCTTCCGTTTGAGTCGCACACCTTGTCTCATGTTTCTGCCATTCCATGACGTGTTGAAGTAAAGCCTCACCATGATAACCCGTGTCTTTACATCTGGCAGCACTTTGATATGCCTCATGATATCGTCGCTTCTGAAGATGGGAATGTGTACGTTGGAGACGCGCACACAAACACTGTGTGGAAGTTCACCTTGACTGAAAGTATGTTGTTACGCTTTTTTACTTGTTTGTTTTTACAGTATTTTTAATCCATAATTTCCATCTGGTTTATTGTTTAAAGTCATGGGGAAAAAACATTTGCCTTTGTTCTCTCTCTCTCTCTCCTCTGTATCTCTCTCTCTCCTTCCCTCTCTCTCTCCCTCTCTCTGTCTGTCTTTAATGCCAGGAATAGGAAATCAGGTCATAGGGAGTATGGGTTTGGGGTTCAATGTTAGTATCTACCATCTTTGGTTCTCTGTTCCCTGTACTACAAAGGACATGGGAAATGAAGGATGAGCGAGGGAGAGGAGGAAGGGAGAGGGTCATTATTTGGTTTCTATTTCAGAAATTAAAATAATTTCTTAAATGTGGAGAGAGAGGGTTTTTTTTTTTTTTTATTTTTCCTGGCAGACATTGCCTTGTTTCCAGAGACACTCCACAGGAAATGTTTGATGTGTGAAGTAATGTCTGTTACATTAAAAAGCCCCCGTTAATTCCAGCTTGTTACAGAAGAGAGAGACGGCATTGGCAAAGGAGAGGTGGACTTGTTGCCACAAGACATCACCCCATCTGGCACTCAGCGCTTTTTAGCACTGAGCGTGAAGGGACACCAGCATCTTTGTCTGACACGTTATCTGAAGCAGAGTTTCTTTCTGTTTTCCATTTAGGCCTCAGCTTTATCCCCTCTTCCACCTCCTTCCCCCTCCCCGTAATACTGAGTTGCTGTATTTTTATTTATCTGGGAACATAAAAGAACAGATTTGCTCTTAAGAATCTGGTCAGCAAGTGGATGAGTTGTTAGGTTTTGGAGTGGGGGTTGAGGAATGAGATTTGAGGGGACAGTGAGATAGATTACTTAATGTTACTTTTATTGAGGGGACTGAAGAGGACATGGAGTTTGATTAGTGGAAAGTAACAAGTTTGTTGGAAAACTTACTGGTGCCATGGATAGACAGATAGGCAACAACATGGCAGGGACTCTGGGGAAATTTCTGGCCCCAGCACGAGAAACAGACAGATGGTCTGGTCTCTGAAGATGTAAAGCAGAGGCCTTGTGGCAGAAGTGGGGTCTGCCTGCTCTTCTAACTGTCTAAAGATGGTTGAGGTTTCCCAAGAGCCCCTTAGCCAGAATCTCAAATCCCAGGAAGAGAAAAGGGTAGGGAGAAGGATATGTGGCCAGTATCCCTTTTAATGTTAACTTGCTTAGCAGATGAGAACTGGCCCCAGGAATTCTGATAGCCAGGGACTCACAGTATCTCTATCTGCAGATACTATGGCCTGAGTCAAGGCTGGATCACTAGTGTTATAGTCTTCATTGAAGTCAGTATTATCTCATTTATTTGTATATCATTAAAAGTGGACAAGCCTCGTTCCCGGCTTCAGACTGTAAAACAAAATTTCCCTTAACTGAAGTTCACTGAACGTTTACTTCAATATCCAGAGATGCTTTTTAAATATGTTGGGGTCTAAGCAACAGCAGAGAGTGGTAACAAATGGTAACAAGGAATTAGGGGTGATAAATTTGAGGTATCAAAAGTTGCTGCAGATAGCAATATTAGGTAAAGAATTAATAACAGCATGAAAACTTGATGAATAAAATGATGTTAATTGTAACAGCATAAATTCAAGTTATGAAATTCATAATTCAAGGAAAGAAAACAAATTACTGGAAGAAAAGTAAAATCAAGAGTCTATAAACTTTAACCAGATGCAATGTAGGTTTTACATCTCAATTTAGCCAGTGCTGTATTCAGTAACTTTTGAATTTTGAGTTAATCTTTGAGTAGCACTTACTGTTCTGCAATAAGGACACAATTCTAGTATCATGAAGATGGATTCAACTATCGGGTATCTTTGCACAGATGTGCTAGAAATGTCCATGAGGAAACAACTTGTTTTACCTCATGGTTTCAGAGGGTTCAGTGTTTGGTGGTTTGGGCAGAACATCACAGTAGCAGGATCACGTGGCATAAGGGAGTGTGTGGCCAAGTAGCAGATAAAGGGATGGGCCACACTAAAACAGTCCAAGGACTTGCTTCTACACACCTCCATCTTCTGAGCCTCTGCCGTCTCTTTATCCCACTGCAGTAAAGCTATCATATTAATTCCATACTGGAAACAGTGCATGATTAAATCAGTTCTCATCATCTAAGTATCTCGGAAAGTTCCCACACGGACCCACCCAGAGCGCACTGCATTGCTCTCGTAGGCATTTCTTACTCCCCTTCCATGTGGCAGAGCCTCTGGCCTATACTACCCCCAGAAGTCACTTTCCCTTTTCCCTGTAAGAGATGCATTCAGCACTTGTGTTTTTAGCAAGGGACCCTGGAGGCATGGGCAGACCAAAGTAAAGATAGATGGATAATCCTCAAATGACTGACCGAGTTAGGATTTTTAGAACAATAAAAAAAAAAATGTGAAATACCCTTTCAAAGATGGAAAAGACTGTATAAGGAGAAATGGGAACAATTTTAATATGTCTGTTTTGAAAACTCGTCCTACATGATTTTGGTACAACCTCTGATGGCTGTTTAAAAAGCAGTACAAGCCAGGCGGTGGTGGCGCACGCCTTTAATCCCAGCACTCGGGAGGCAGAGGCAGGCGGATCTCTGAGTTCGAGGCCAGCCTGGTCTACAAGAGCTAGTTCCAGGACAGGCTCTAGAAACTACAGGGAAACCCTGTCTCGAAACACCAAAAAAAAAAAAAAAAAAAAAAAAAAAAAGAAAAGAAACATAAAAAGCAGTACAATATAGCATAAAACTTCAAGATGATAAAAATCTATCTGTGTAATCCAGACCACAATAAATCGGTGAAATGGGACCTCTGGCACAGGAAGAGTGTTTTTGCACTCTAGTGCTTAGTCAAATTCATAGAAGATTGCTGTCCTACTTGGCTTCTCCATTGCTGTGTTAAACACCGACCAAAACTAACCTGGTGAGGGGAGATATTTGACTTCCATTTCCATGTCACTGAGGGAAGCTAAGACAAAAACCAGGAAACCAGAACCAGAGTAGAGACCATGCAAGGATGCTGTAGACTGACTTGCTCTCTGTGCCTTGCTCAGTTTGCTTTCTTACATCATCCAGGACCACGTACCTTAGGGTATCACTGCCCAAAGTGGGCTTGGACTTCTCACCTAAACCTTTAATCAAGAAAATGCCCTACGTAATTACACCAGGCCAAGCTCATAGAGAGGTTCCTAAACAGGTGTCTTCTCCCTTGGCCACACTAGTTTCTAGGCATCAAGGACAAAGCTAAGTAGCACAGCTGAATACAGGGCAGTATTGTAGAATTATACACCTTCCTTCCAAGGAGGAATCACTCCACACGTTTAGAAATCAATAAAGGAAAAAGTTCTTTAGTTATACCAGGTGACTGGATCTGGCTAATGCACAAAAGGGGACCAGCCTGGAATGGAAAATTTTTTACCAGTTTTTATAGGCCCTAGGCTTATCTATTTCACATACATTATCATCCTTTGAACAATCTAAACAGAGACAGGACACTACCGGTATGGCTACTTGGGTTAGTGGGAAATTTACACAGCCAAATATTGTTAGAGTTATATCTTAAGTATACCAGTATTGTTATTGGTGGTGTTGTTGTTGTTGTTTTCTGGTAGCTGTTACCCGGGATCACCTTACACACCTGGCAGAATTATGCTTTTTTCTTATAAGAGCATGGGGGGAGGGGAGGATAATGGCAGATCAGGATTTAAAGGTGGTTGCCACACTGCACTGTTCCCGTGAGCTGCCCACTGGAGGCATATCTCCTTGATATGGAGATGAGCTTATTGGCCTGATGTAAGTCAAGTTTGTCTCCTTCTGTGGTTGAAATGGAGGGCAAGCTTGGTGAAAGAGCATTAGCAGAAGTGTTTTCTCAGCAACCCGAAAATAAACTTAAATAATGGTGCTGAATTTTCTCCCTAGCAGTTTCTAGCAAGCCTGGTCAAAGTGCCGCTTACCTTCCGGTCATATTGGAGTCAGCACTCCCTTAATTAAATTCCGCTTGGCATAACGTAATAATTCCTAAGCAAGTTTAGTAGTGCATTTTTTATAGCGTCAATTTTGTTACTCCAAATTCCTGATGCATCAGTTGAAACCATCTTCAGTCTAAGACGTGATCCAGGTGAAAACGCAGTAAGCAAGGCAGTGATGAAGCTGCTGAACTGGACCACGTCACAGGTGGAAAGGAAGGTTTACTGGGGATCGAACTGCCAAGGCTGTACTCAGGAGGGCGCGGGAAGGGAGCAGAGAGAAGCAGAGAGAAGTGGTGGAAAAATCAAGTGGATTTTATGTGACAATCAGCAGTGTGGGGGGTCTTCAAGCTGGTACAGGCTCTTCAGATTAACTGGGAATTAGATGTCCTTGCCTTAGACAGTTGACCTTTGAGGACAGATTAAGGAGGTCCTGATGAATGGAAATTCCTGAGGAATGCTGAAGTTAAGCTTCAGTTTACCCAGTAACAATTCTTCTGTTTACCAGACCAGAGATCTTCTGTTTAGGCCATTGTTGCCAGCACTGCCATGGGTAGGGTCGGGAATGGGGGCCAAAGGGTGTTTTGGCACCAGCACTGCCATTTGGACCTAACAATCAGAACTGGGTGATATTTTAGAAACATTTTCTTTCTTCTTTCTTTCTTTCTTTCTTTCTTTCTTTCTTTCTTTCTTTCTTTTTGTTGTTGTTGTTTTGTTTTTGTTTTTCAAGACAGGGTTTCTCTGTGTAGCCTTAACTGTCCTGGACCTAGCCCTGTAGACCAAGCTGTCCTCAAATTCATAGATATCCGCCTGCCTCTGCCTTCTGGGTGCGGGGATTAAAGGCGTTTGCCACCACCACCTGGCGAAAACTCTTTTCTAAATCTAAAGTTATTAGAACTATTAGCTTACCCAAGGATGTTTAATAGAAGATTCATAAACCTGACCACTAATTAGACTTAGGAAATATTTGTAAATGAATAAAAATTATATCAAAATTAAGTTTTTAAATGTTCTTTAAGAGGATTCTGATTTTTCTCACTCTTTATTGTGCCTTTACAGAAATGGAGCATCGATCGGTGAAAAAGGCAGGCATTGAGGTCCAGGAAATCAAAGGTTGGTCAGAGTCCTCTTTTAAACCAAAATCTGTTTTGTTGGGTTGTTTTTGGCTCTTGATTGCAGTATAAAATTATCAGGATAAAAATATGTAGTGCGGTAAATATTCATGACTTCTGCTTTGTACCCAGCCCTTAAACTTCCACGTTGCTGCTTCTGTTTATGGTAAAGGAAGTTGTCAGGGGGGCCTCCAATCACTGATTCCCAGGAGCAGGACATGGATGCAGATCTCAGAAACCTCTAGCTCATGATCCAAAGATAATGCAGGAAGGAAAATATTTAGTTAGTCATATTGGGAAGTATTGTTGATCTTACACAGAAAAATGATTCTTTAGTATGCTAGAAAATTCTACGTGCACTCTCATTTAAGCAAGTGAAAATCCTTGGTGAGTCAGTCCTATCTGATGAGAAACATTGGCACGTCTGCCAGTTCCTGCCATGGTACCTCTCAGCCTATAAGACTGACTGAGGGCAGTGTATTGAGTCTAAGGGAAATGGAACTACAGCTGACCTCAGGACAGTTACTGCCCATTTAAAAGCAGGAGAGACAGAAGGCACACATCCACATGTCCCCATGTGCAGGTAACTGAATCACAGACGTACAGTATCTGAGCTTGTCTACAGGTAAGCAGCTACTCTACTCTATTCAAAAGCTCTGTCTCCTTACTTTTCCCTCTCTGAGAACCAGTTCGAACCTGCAGTTTCTCTGTGCGGTATGAGTTTTTGACTGGTGCTGGGTTGTTAAGGACCCACCATGCTTAAGTAACCAAGTGATTCCCTTCTTCATATTGAACCTGGAGATCTTTAGACCAAAGTCTAGGCGTCCTTTGTTTTCCTGCCTCATGACAGTAGATTGGAAAGACATGCAGAGCCAGGAACAAAAGGAAGTTCATACAGGCAGAAAGGAAAGACAGTAGGCTCCACATTGAAAGGGCTGAGAGAACATAATTGAGAAAATAAACTACAATTACTTGACATTTGTAGAGATTCTGCCCAGAGGACCATACAGAGTGGTGCTCATATTACTCAAATACATATACAAGCTTTAAATCATTGCTATTTATATAGTATTACTGATGTTACATTTATCCCCAAATAAGGGTGATTTAAAAGATATTTTTGTTAATAACAGCTATCATATATGGAACACTAAAACTGGACAACACAAAAAGTATCCAATTTAATCGTTCTAACCATATAATATTTATTTTACATATGTGGAAATATGGATGGGTATTAATGAAGGAGAAAGTCAGTGTTAAAGTCAGGTTTTAAATGCAAGTCTTTTGATATCAAATTCTGTGTTCTTAGCCGTTGCTGTAGTGTTGAGGACAGATCAGTCCTGTCAGCACATCAATCCATTCGCTATAAGTTCTTCCAAGAATGCAGGCAGTTAGGAATGATTTGCAGTTTGTGTTCCAATCTCTTAAACTGTAAATTATTTCAAAGTATTTCCATTTAAATATGCCTTACCAAAACGTTCTTGATGGTAATATGTGGGAAACAGTCCAATTATCCTGACCTGACCTCACCTTAGCTGCTTGATGAAGGAAAACAGTGAGCCCATTCAGATGGGAAACCTCCCAGTCTTGGGGCAGAACCCAGCAGTCTAAATAGTGAATTTTACATAAGTGTCTACAAGAAAGTTCAGTCTAATAGTTGGGACTATCCCACCTCAAACAGAGATACTTTGTTCCTTTAACCCAAATAATTCTTTTTCTACTATAAGTTATATTCTTATTACAAAAAGAATACGGATCATGCTGGATACCTAGATCTTATCATTTATCAAAACCATGAAGCTACCCTTTGTAACAGAGGCCAAAGCAAATTGCCACTTGGCAACATAGGAGGTGTTTGTTAATTTTACAACTCTAAATGTGAGTTACTTTGGTGATACTTATTTCCGCATGAGGAGTCATATAACTGAGCAGTTATAACAAGGTTTCAGAAGCAACAATTTAAGGGAGTTTCAGAAATAAGAGAATTGGAAATGACAAAAAAAGCTTAGGGAAATGATTTAAAGTTTCAAATAGAGTTACTAGGAATAAAATAGGTCAAAACCTAGATCTCACACGGTCCCCTGTCCCATGTAAAGAGGACAATGATGATCAGTCTCCAAAAGTAGAAAGAAGAAAAAAGAAAGAGGCCCTCAGGTGCAGTGAACCTCTTTGATCTTATTGAGAGGAGGGTTTATAAGGATCTGTTGGCGAGGTAGGAGGAGAAGAGAAAACATGAATGAGAATGACGGTCATTGATGCTGGGTATAGCTTTCATGTTTTCCTAAGTCACAAGATCATGTGCTTTCCACAATCCTCCCTTCTCACTTCTGTCTGTTATGAGCTAGGTAACAATTTCCATATTGCTCTATTAAGAATGTACCCCCATTCCTGATTATTATCCCAGTTGCTTTTATTAAAGAAGAAGTCTGAGGGAAGACAGAAGGAGTGGCCTTGAAAGATAGCTCGGTGGATTAACGTGTTTGCTTCAGAGGCATGAGGACTAGAGTTAGGATCCCCAAGAGTCCACACAAAAGGAGAGCAAGCATGGCAGCCTCTTGGAATCCCTTCGCTGGGGAAACAGACACAGGAATCTTGAGGGTGAGCCATCCAGCTAGATTCTCTGGAGTGGTTAAGCTTTGCATCCAGGGAGAGATTCTACGTTAGAGAATAAAGTGGAAAGCAACGGACAAAGACACGTAATACCGACTTCAGGTGTGCGTGCGCATGCGCGCGCACACACACACACACACACACACACACACACACACACCACACAAACACACACAGAATGCATTAACACATGCAAACACGCACTCACACAAATGCATACACAACATTGGTTATAGAGCGAAACATTCAGCTTTACGTTCATAGAAAATAGAGGATATGACAATGAACTTGCAAGTAGATGAGACAAGACAGCAGTAACTTACTAAGATATGTATCACTTCAGACATTCTTGGCTTCCATAATTTTGGTGTTTTGGATGTAATCTACTAAAAAAGCTACATTTTAACATTTGGAATAAGATGAAATGTGTTTAAGATTTAAAAGGTCCTATTTTTTAAGAGGAAAGTTTTTAAGTAACGTATTACCATGCGAAATAAATAATAATAAAATAATAGAAAAATGCAAATGCCAGGCAATTACCCTCACAAAGAAGTACAGATAGTTGTCCTTTAAAGAAATATTGCTTTAAAGGGCAGAAGAAGGAAAAGAAATGCTTCTTATCTATCAGTTTTTTTTTAACTATGGCTTTTTCTTTGTATCTAGAGATGCGTTGACAGCTTTTGAATTCATAAGATATTTTTGTTCTAGGCACACTGTATATGCCATCTTATATGATACAAGAGTGTCATATTCTCTTCCCTTTTATCTCCAGAAACTCGGGCATTGGCTCATTTTAGAGTCTTTACACTCCATGCTTGCTCATTGGGGATTCTCCAAAATATGGAAATGCTAAATAAAGAAATTTCAGATGAAGAGTGGAACGATGTAATTTGGATTATTTATTATTTGAGTAGAATTCCTGGACTCTTTTGTGATAAGTGTTCTGTTAGACTTTTCATTCTACCTATGTCATCCCGTCAGAAGAACAGCAATATTGCTTTTCTTTCTAAGGCTGGAACATTTTTTAAACTGCCCTCATTTTAGCAAAGCACCTTTTAAAATCTCAAACACATTTCAGTTTACTCCAAATGTTAGAATGTTCAAGTATTTTTAGTAGATTATGTCCAAAATATGAGAACCATGGAAGCCAAAAAAGCCTAAAGTGGTATGTGTCTTAGCTAGTTCATGACCGTGCCTCATCTACTTTCTATGAATGTTAATCTGGTTCTCTCAGTCTATAACCGATGCCATCTCTGGTTCTCTACATTTAATATACTTCAACCCTGGCTCTGCCTCATGCAGGATACCAGATGTAAATTGACAAAACGATAATAGCAAAAAACCTTCTATTTTCTATGATACTGGGTAATTGTCTCATAGTATATACTGCCTTCAAATACAATCAGGCCTTCCTTCTAAAGGCAACACATTCTTGAATACCAAAGAGGCAAATTTGTTTTAGGTTATTTAATCCCATGATTGCATTTTGTTCTGTTTAAATATGGAACACGTTTAAATGTAGAATAATTGTGTATACATTTTCTGTAGTAACAAAGAGGTTGATAGAACCATGGTTAGGTCTGTGAACCAATTCTTTTCCTTCCCTGCTCTTAAAATTCTAAGTCAATAGTTATTAAAGCCCCTGGCGTAGCTTCTGCAGCTTCGTTGAATCTGTTTCTCTACGGTGCTTAATGCCTGATCAGCCTGATACCTACCCAGCTCCTGTCAGTGTCTCAGAAAGTTGATGTTATTTTCATCACCAATAAATTATATATGTTGCATTTATGTCCACATATTTTGCTGGGAACTATATAAAAGACCACAAATGTACGGTTGCTTTTTCTCTTTGTCAGTCTATAACTTTGTAAATGTCTGTGACTATATAGAGAGAGTACTAAAACATCACAGAACATAGAAGTGAGTCATAAAATAAAGGTACCATGAACCAAGTACATATTAAGCACCTTCTTTGTGGCCCACATCTAAATCAAAAAGTTTTATGAAGGGAATCACATCATAGCTTTACAAATGAGATGCTGCTAGGCCAAAATAAATTAACTAACTTGCCCAAAGTTATTCTGCTAGTATACCTGAGAAGAAGTATGATTGGCTCCAGTAGTAAGCACCAGCTCCTCTCCTCTACACAAAGCAGTGTGTGATCCTAACCCTGGAAAAATGCAAAAGGACATATATGCTATGGAGTTACTGGCTAAAGAGGGAATTAAAGGTAGATTAAAGACCACCAGCCAGAAGGTGAAAACTATATAGCAATCACCAAAGCTGCTGTTGACTTTATAGATGCTGAGATTGAAACATGACCCCACATACACTGGTCTCAACAAGTTCTTGGTGAACCATTGTTGATTTGACTGGGTAGGGGTGGGTGAGAGGGCTTGGAATATTTGAATCAGTTGCATACTGTGAACTCTTCTCTCCCTGAAGAAGCCGAGGCAGTTGTTGAATCCAAAATGGAGAACAAACCCACCTCCTCAGAATTGCAGAAGATGCAAGAAAAAGAGAAACTGAGCAAAGAGCCAGACTCGGGAGTGCCCGTGGTTCTCATTACAACCCTTCTGGTTATTCCTGTGGTTGTCCTGCTGGCCATTGTCATGTTTATTCGATGGAAAAAATCAAGGGCCTTTGGAGGCAAGTAAAATGAGCCCCTTGGATTTGGACCCTACCTTGGAAAGCATGTCTGGCCTAATTACCATTAGGAACTTTGTCATATCTGTCTGTTTGGTTTGGCTTGACTTAGTTTGATTTACATGCTGTCTACCTTCTTATGATATTATTATCTGTGTCTTGAAAGGTGACTATAAATAATATTGAATATAAAATCTGTTTGGAACCTCTGAAATTTAGGTAGTTTGCTTCGACTATAACTTCACTCATTGCCTTTAAACAGTTGGCTTAAGCCCAAATAATATCACCTTAGAAAGCTGTGAAGTTGTAGATCTACTATAAACCATCTTGCAGATCAGGGAGAAGAAAATACCTGCTGTTAGGAATGGACCAGAACTCGCAATACTTGGGTTAGGCATCTTGAGGTTGTATTCTTCCCCTATCAGGTTGACTCTAGCTTCTAGCTGCATGACATTGGGCAAGTTACTTAATCTCTCTAAACCAGATTCTTCATGGATAAAATGAGAATAAAATATGAGGTTTGTGAAAGTGAGCTAGAGCAATGGACACTACGCATTTGCCACAGTATCTGGTACCTGCTATGTCACCAGTGTCATTAGCAAGTATAAAAAGTAATGTCGTCCATAGACCAAAAGAGATGCCCATCTCAAGCCTCTGCTTTACCCAGAATCCTCCTGTCCTAGCAAACCACTTGGTTTTTAAATAGTCATAAATTTGACCATTAGATTTCCTAACTGAATGAGGCAGGGTCCAGTACCATAAGTCAGTATCTTTAAAAATAATTGTCATAATTTGAGGCCCCTTCAGTGATATTGAATGAATAATTGATATCATTTTTATATCACACTTTTCAGTAGCAGCCTCTGGATCCTAAGGCAGATAGACATCTATAGTTGTATCTGGGAGGGAATCTGTGGAGCACTGTGGGAGGCAGCATTTGATCAGGAAACAGAGTCTGGTCTCTATTTGAGGACAGGCAGCCAATGGCAGGGATTCAGGTACCCATGACAAAAGCCTTAACACAAAAAAAGACCCTGAAACAAAGAATGGAGGATTCCATTTAATGAGTTATGGAAATAATGTTTCTTGGATTCTTTAACTCTTTATTTATTTCATATAAATCTTTGAAAAAATGTAATTAGCTCTTCCCATAAAGGACTGTTATGAACCTGGAATTGTCATGAATAGAAAGAAAACCGGCCGTGTCGTGAGACATAGACTTTAAGAGAACAAATGTGTTATATGTGGTATTGATTGGATGTGCCCAGCACAGACAGCACTTCTTGATACTAGTTGCTGAATAAGATAATTGTTGGAAAGAGTCGGATGAGTAGAGGAAACTCACACAATAGGCGACACACAAAAGATGATATGAAAACTTCAACCAAAGATGGAAATGAGGTAAAAATGACAAAGGATGTCAGTGGGGGGTGGGGCCTCGGCATATGGCAGGACTCTTGGATATTTAAGCAGGACAGGAAGTGACTACTGGTCAAGAAAGCCTTCATTCCCATTTGCTATTAGGGACATGTGACATGGAACTGAAGCCTAAGGCTGTGTGGGAAGGGAGCAACATTGTGCCCCTATGTGTTATTTAAGAAAAGTGTAATTCTATGCAGTTCTGTGACATTTAATTGAAAAGGTAGATTAGCCTGCTAACTATTTTCAAGGATTGTTTTTCATAAATGGGTTTTTATCAAAAAAGGAGGGAGGGAGGGAGGGAGGGAGACAGACAGAGAGAGAGAGAGAGAGAGAGAGAGAGAGAGAGAGAGAGAGAGAGAGAGAACCCTCCTAAAGTTTGGTTTGCATTGATTGCACTCACCCTGGTTGTGTACTCCACTGAGAGTCGGCCCGGACACCCAGCTAGGCACGGGGCACACAGGACTGGCCAAGGAAGGCACCGCGTTCTTTGTGGATCTGAGTCTATTCTTGGCTTTCTTGCAGTTCTTTCTCCATGTTGTTTTCTATCTGTCAGCTGCCATCTGCCTTTCAGCTCTTGTCGTGAGGCTGCTGGGTACCCTGATACTTCTCTGAGTATAGCCCCGTGAAAGAATGATGAGAGAGAGAACACAGCAGGGGACAAGTGGATTCCTTTGGGAGCTCTACCTCTCCATAAAAAAAGAAAAATCGACTTCTCTTACAGATGGGAGCCTCAGGGGAAAGGGCTGAGGTCTCCTTAAGTGCATGGGAATTATTTGGGGTTTCAGGTCATTTGCCTTCACATCAGCTTCCTATGAAGGAGGTTATGTAGATCCAAAGCAGGATTGTATGCTTCTATTAACAGAAAAAGAAATGTCCCTGAAGTTTTTAGCAAAAGCTTCCATTTTTTACACTATTTTGCTAACTTAATTCTATCCCAGTACAAATACGAGGGGGGGGTGGGAGCATGAACACTAACCAGCGTGTTTCTATCCCTTCATGTAACACTCCCTATTATACATCACAGATATGGGAAGATGGATACTGACCTACTGACCTCTCATTCCTCAGAGTGGGAGGGACCTGAGGCTTGAGAAATTAGTTTGTCAAAATTACAGCCTATAAGAGGCAAGAGGCAAGGCAAGATACTACCCCTGATATACATCTCAATTTCAACCATTTCAGCCCCCTTTATGCTCCTCAATGATATATAGCCTTTTCTAAAATCGCATGTAAATAAAACTTTTTAGTCTCTTGTGAGTTCCTGACTTCATGTTGACAGCTGAGCCCTTAGATAGAGGAGGGTGATTGGGACACATTTAAAATGTGCCATCTTTTTGTTTGTCTTTTGCTTTGGTTTTTTTTTTTTTTGTTTTGTTTTGTTTTGTTTTGTTTTGTTTTTCCGTTTTGTTTAAAGCAGATTCTGAACACAAACCCGAGCCAAGTTCTGGAAGAGTCCTCGGAAGATTCAGAGGTATGCCTGTGACCTTCAGAATCTCATGTTTGGTTCAGAGTCAACAAGCTTGTGTCTTGTGAAGAACAAGGCCCTGTTTTGTATTTTGATCATGAAAATTCAGCACCTGGTGGGCAGTGTCGCCAGCCCTCAGTGTAAAAGTGAAGACCTTGAAGCATGGGCCTGGCAACACAGTTCAGGCCTTGTTTCTTTTTTCCTATTTGCCTTTCCGGATTATCTCGTTCCTTTTCCCTGCCGTCCTCTGTTTGCGTTTGTCTTTGGTAAACTTGCTGTCACGGGTACTGGAGTGTCAGACCTTGTCTTAGGGAAGAAGACCTTTTCGTAAAGTCATTGAAATGAACAGCAGTTTAGGAGTTGCCGGTCCAGGAGGGGTGTAGAGAAACAGTAGGAATAATGGATCTGAAATGTGCCTGCAGAAACATATTCTGGTGGAGCTTAGAATCTCATTGTTTACTTTGGTAGAGTCTGTTGAGTAGTGTCCGTCTGGTTAAGACAAATCTCTTTGAATATCACTCTTTAAAAAAACATTCGACCATTTCCCATTCCCTACTTCTTTCCTTGTTTAAAATGTTTGAAAATTTACAAGGGAAGGGAACAGGCTCGTTTGTGCACATTTTACCTGTACAATGTCATTTGTTTTTTTTTTTTTTTTTCCAGGAAAAGGAAGTGGAGGCTTAAACCTAGGAAATTTCTTTGCAAGCCGGCGTAAAGGCTACAGCAGAAAAGGGTTTGACCGCCTTAGCACAGAGGGCAGCGACCATGAGAAAGACGAAGATGATGGGAGTGAATCAGAAGAGGAGTACTCGGCCCCGCTGCCCGCACCTGCGCCTTCCTCCTGAACGCCAGGCGCTCCTCTCGGCGGAGTGAGGTTTACCAAGGATGCCCAGATTCCTTTCCTTTTAGTGCGTGTAAAGTTCTGTGCATTTGATTGTAAGCTGTACTAGTCTGTGTGGGACTGTACACACCTTATTTACTTCATTCGGTTACGTTGGCTTCTGTGTCTAGGTGAGGGGTTGCCTAACAGTTCACTACAGTGCCATTGTCTTTATATGAACTTAGAGTAGAGAAACCGCCCTCCTCTTCCACCGCCGCACTCCCACCCCAGGATGGAAGTTTTGCTCCTTTACACTGGGGGACTTTTTTGTGGATGTAAATAGCCCCCTTCTCTGCTTGAACACACAGTGTTTTCCCGACCCGCGCCCGTTGCCAGTGTCTTTCTTTGGTGCCTTTCCTGTTCAGCATTCTCAGCCCGTGGCAGTAAAGAGAACCTTTGCGCTGCACAACGAAAAGCTGCTAGATCTCCTTCTATTTTTTTAAAATCACTAACATTATATTGCGATGAGAGAAATTTTAAAAAGTCTCTATTTAAATTCTTTTTTTAAATTTCTCTTCAGTTGGTGTGTTTCCGGGATGTCTTATTTTTAGATGGTTACACTGTTAGAACACTATTTTTCGGAATCTGAATGTAATTTGTGTAATAAAGTGTTTTCAGAGCATTAGCAGTCCGAGTGTATTTTGTGATTTTTTTTCTGCATACTTAAAACACTTTGTGAACATCTTTTAATAATTACACAAATCAGAGAGTAGAACTAGTTCATTCTTTTCGACCAAAATAAATGCTTTGTGTAAAATGCAGATGATAATTTTATGTGGCCAAGCTATATTAAAAACTATGATTATTCAAACATGGGAAAAAAAACAAGTTCTCTTTGAGAAATCATGACGCATTTCACATATAGTACTTCAAAAGGTAAAAACGGCTAATTGGAGGGAGCCTATGTCTCAGAGGTCAAACACAAATTAATCCATCAGCATAGTTGACTATTGTTCTATTTCTTTAAAGAATTACTTGACCCCAGGGTCAAAGGTCCTTGTGATACAGGGGAAGTCCTCACACTGACTTCCGATTACTTTCTGAGAATATTTTTAATGCTACATAAGTGTAACTTAGGGAGAACCTGGTAGCTTTCCAACCTAAATGATTTGACTCTAGAAACCTTCTATCAAAATGCCCAGTTGTATTTCAGACATCTTAGGAGTTGAGCTACTAAGGTACTTGCTCAAAAATGTTATTGTTTAAAGTCTTATTGGATTGTTTTTTTCTCCTTTGTGATTAGATCTAATCGGAAGTGTTCCACACTTCTATATGTTAAACTCACCCTCAAGTAAAAGCATCATGTTTTTGATTCCTGTGTTTTCTCAAATGAAAAAAACAATCCATTCTCTCTCTCTCTGACCATCCTTTTATGTTCTTCTCACCACATTGTTCTTGAGACTCCTAGAAGAACAGTGTTTGGGTGTTTGTGAGCATGTTCAACTCTGCCTTAGGACTTTTTATTGCAAAGCAGAATTAGTCCAGTACACAAGATGCCTGTGATGTAGACTGGCTTGGATGCAATCCAAACTTTCTTACACCGAAGAAGTTAGTCTGTTGACACCAGAGCCATCTTTCCCGGCTCAAAATTGGATAATCAGCTCCATTTGCTATAATTTTTAAATATATACACCTGATCATATCTGAGCAGTTTTGTGGGGGAGTAATTGATACAAAGAGATCAAAGTGATAAAAATACAGGGGGGGACAAGGAAAAGGAAGTAGCTTATTAAAGTGGAATAATTGATACAAGCCTGTGAAACCTGCTCATGAACAACAAATTTGGCTCCAGATTTTCTAGTAGCTCATTAAATAATACTTGATTACTTACATAATTCATGAGTTCATTAAACATTTAGTATTCTTAATATTATGATCAAAACAATTGACTCCCAAGTGTCTTCAGAGACATAGTGCCATAGTGCCACATAAGGTAATTTGAATTCTTCAGCAGTAGAGGCAGAGTAGACAAATACATTTTGAAGATCTGTTTGTGTGTGTGTGTGTGTGTGTGTGTCTTTTTTTTTTCTTTTTACATTTATCGAGATTTTCTTTTTACATTTTTATTTTATTTTTTCTTTTTACATTTATTACAGGGTTTCTCTGTTTAATAGTCCTAGCTATCCTGGAACTAGCTCTTGTAGACCAGGCTAGCTTTGAACTCACAGAGATCCACCTACCTGCCTCCCAAGTGCTGGGATTAAAGGTGTGCACCACCACCTCCCGGCTCACGTGTATCTCTTAACATAAACAAGTAGCATCAGAAGTAGGAAATCTCAGAAAACATTTTCCCAGACATTGTAACCCTACACTACTTCACCCCAAGCAGTCTACTTCTGTGACTTAAACAACGGTAGGAAGGAGAAACAAATGACTTGTGTTGACTCCAGGCAATCTCTCCACTGACTGTTGACTGACTTGTTTTTAGCTGAACTTTATCGAGTCAATTAGAGATTGCTCTGCCTGAGACACACCCTAAAGGAAAGGATCCCCAGCCCTCAGTTGACAGAGAAATTTAAGAGCTTTGTTACTCTTTCAGACACCCATATGTACTGCAGTTGGCCTTTAATGGATTTCAGCAGAGATTGATGGTCTTAGGTTTTCTGTAGATGGGTCTAAAGTAAAGCCAGGGTTGAAAGTCACTGCCTTGGAGAATGGCCATTTCTGTCCACCAGTTACACACAGGTGACTCTATTTTCCCTCCGTTATAATTTACAGATGATTTGAAAGGAAAGAAATTTTGAAGTAATTTTTCAAACTTTTTCTTCTACAATTTTACACACTCTGGGTGCCTTAATTGTTCAGTGTGTTATGTTGGCTATTAAAATGGTATGATTGACTAATTAAGAAGCATAGGTAAACATCTGTGGGTTTGTTTATATTGTAAACAAATTGGTCAGAGAGTATTACTTGGAGAGGTTAAATTAATGGCTTTGTCATTCACTGAGTTGGGCCTAAATTATTATATGCATAAATGTTTTTCGTTCTTAGCTTCCTTCCTTTTTTTTATTAAACCAGTATCTTCTTTCGCATGCATCCCTAAACTTTAACCTGAATTTTCTATAAATCAAATATCTAAGACAGTAACAATGAAAGTCATGGACTTTGCATTAGCATTTATTCGACAGTCAGCTAAACTATAATTCATTGTTGATGTATCCTACAGCAAAGAAGACTTAAACATTGGGTGGCTGAGAGCAGGAAATACTCATTACAAAGCCCCACAGCTTTGGTTTCACTTTTTGGATTGTGAGCCAAAGAGTTGAATTACGAAGGAACACCTTTGGTCATTAGGCCTCCTGTTCCATGGCCCATCTCCAAGAAATACATTGTGCAGAGAGTAGCTGAGCTTAACATGCTGTCAGACCAAATCGTATTTCCAAATAAATGGGGCAATAAAGTGGTACTTTTTACTCAGAAACCACCCACTCCTGTACCTCATACTCAGGACACAAACACACACACACACACACACACACACACACACAAGTCTCATCTGTAAGGTTTTTCTTCAATTCCAGAACTTTCCAGTAACTTCTGTTTAGCCTTGAACACTGAGTATCCTTCCACCAGGGAAAGTAGCTTCAGTGTGTGCAAGAGCTTCAGAGATATCAGAGCCTCCTTTTAGAAGACTGTCCAACAAGGAAGTGGAAATAAAATACCAAGTTACAAAGGAGTGATGGAAAAAATGGGATATGAGATATCAAGTGGGGTAGGTGGTGGGAGGACAGGGTAGATAATGGAATATAGGCAGGTTTAACTAACACTTAAGGCCTTTTGAAAACAAACAAACAAAAGCTATGGTAAGTATCACTGTAGAAGCCTCCTAAAATATATGCATATAAAAGGAATTTAAACAGTTACCCCATAATCAGGAACAATACCCCAAATCAAAGACCTTCAGATAAAACCCCCAGTACTAGGAATGGGTGACTTCCTTTGAAGTTGTTTGCCAATGGAGTCTTATAGAGGTCCACTCCACCAAAGATAACAGGCTACTGTCAAAAATAATGTCAATTGGTTAGCCTCCAGAATTTGTGGTAAGAACCTATTGCTAAAGACAATACATACTTGTCGTAGAACATTAAAAAAAATCAAGTTGGAACTACAGGGAAACCCTGTATCGAAAAACCAAAAAAAAAAAAAAATCAAGTTGGTACTCAACAGAAAGCTTCACCTGTATTGACTAGTGTTCATAGGGCTAGAGGGCTAGTTATGTCAATGGAGGAGCATCAGCCTCACCCAGTGTGAAGTTTGTGAGGTTCATTTACAACTTGCCTGAGCTAGGTGCAATAGTGGCATGAATACCCAACTATATTGGGGGGAGGGAGATCAACCATAACAGAAGCAAATTGTCTTCTACCAGAACAATGAAAGACAGGTGTCTCTCCATGGAGATGGGAGCAGAGACTTTGCAGAGGCATAGAGGGCTTGAGGGTGGTAAATCCCATATGCAGCTCTGTTCCCCTACAGTCTCAGTGTTGTAAATCCCAATGAAGGTAGACATGTTGGCTTTCTTAGCAGGAGCTTTCTAGTTCTAACTGCTAGCAAATGTTATCACTTTGACAACTGTCCCATCCTGCATTTCCTAGCTCCCTGAGGCTTTCGAAAGTCTTTAACCCCCTTGCTCCAGACTCTGAGGACAGTTAAAATGACCCACCTGCTTCCCTGACCCTTCTGCTCTCCTGCCCCCCCCCCACTTCCCTGACCCACCTGCTCTCCTGCCCCCCCCCCGCTTCCCTGACCCACCTGCTCTCCTGCCCCCCATTCCCTGACCCACCTGCTCTCCTGGTCCATCTGCTTCTCTGAACCACCTGCTCTCCTGCCCCCACACCCCCTGCTTCTCTGACCCAACTGCTCCCCTGACCCACCTGCTTCTCTGCTGCTGTAGCTTCCCAATGAATGTCTCTTGGAGTTGAAGGCTGAGACAAAGGGATGGAGTAGTGAGGAAGGATATGGGAGAGCTGCTGGTCCTCTGAAGATGGGGCAGAGGGGAAGAGGGGAGCATAGCAGGTGTTCTGCAGAGGTGGGGATGAAAGTGGAAATTTGCATTTGGAGGAGAGGAGGGAGAATGAAAATCTACATCCCTGGTTTAAGATTATGTTTTTATAATCCTCATTGTGGAAGGGAAGCTTACATATTTTCAGACTGGACAGAAACAAAAGCAGATACATGTAGAACAAAGAAGTACTGAGTTAGAAAAGAACATTTTATCTCAAAGGAAAATGGGCCTAGAGATATCAGGCATGAATAATAGATGCTTAGACCCAGCAGAGCCTATGCAGCATCTCCTCACAGGCAGAAGCTTAGTGATTTATCCCAAGTCCCTATTGCAATCTATGTAAAATTTCTAAGTGTTAGCTATCTTTATTTGTAGGCCAGTGTTTGAGACTTATGGCTGGGAAAACTCTTGGGTCCTCTTTAGAGGCCAGTAAATGTATCACGTTAAATTCAAATTAAAACAAAACATTAAAATTACAAAAAAAAATTATTGCAGCGTCACAGGAGGAGGACCTTAGAGGTCAGATTTTACCTCCTTAATCTAATATAAAAATCGCTAAAGTGAATCTCTGAAGTTTTCCTGATGCCGTTTTGGTTGAGCTTAGCTGCATGGTAACATGAGCCCCTGTTCCTTCAAGGCACAAGTCCCTATGGGATCCACGATTCCACAGTTTAAATGTGGATCTGTGGAGCATTGCACCTTTTTCTTTAAAATGACACTTCAGTTAGGTTAATATAGATATAGGAGGAGATGGTAACTGTGGCCTCGACAGGTAGGCCAACATTAGCAAAATAAACAGAGGAGAGAATTGCCTGGTCTCAGTTCAAGGAAGCAGAGTCCATATGTAGCTGCGAGAGTAACTGGAATCACAGTGTACTCACACAAATAGAGGCCGAGAGAGAAGAAATTTAGCATCATTTAATTTTAGTTCAGAATAGTACTGGGCCTGTGTCTCTGTTTTGAGATTGCAGAAGAGACAAGAGAAGGCTGGGAGGTACAGGAATGTGTATAACATAACAAATATAATATAATAATATAAAATGTAATAAACAAAACAGGTTTGTTTATCTCCAGGTAGGGAATAACTTCCTAAATCTCCCTAAGTGGTGTTACCAGCCCAGTTCCCAGATGAGAGCAGGGTACCAGCAGTTCAACTTCATTCTTTCTCCTCTCTGTCACAGAGTTAGGGGCTAGTTTTTACATTTGCATCCCTTTACAATATTCGTTTTTCATTATAAGAATGAAACTCATTTAATAGCAACCTATGGCGGAAGTAGCTACCTGCTCACCGTTTTTAAGAGTCCAATCCTTTACTCTTTAACTGTTTCCTTTTTCCTTACCCAGGACAGGGATTTTGCGGACATTTTGGGATAAACATGCTTGAGTCTGAAGTGAGAGAGCCAAATCCCATCTCCAGAGCAAGCTACTCAGTGAGCGTAAACAGCACAGGACAGTCTGCCTAATTAACCTATGTTCCTGCCTCCACTGCTGATACTTCAGCAACTCCCATTTGACACTTTGACAGATAAGATCTTATTGGAGCACACTTGGAATAATTTATAACCAGAATAAAAAAAAATGTATTTTTGTTGTTGTTGTTGTTCTGGGCAGGATTTAGGACATTCATCCCTCAGGAGAGAAGAGATCCCAGATTTCAAGTGGACCTTTTGTGTCAAAGAAAAAAGGAGATCTAAGTGTCCACAGTCTGTGCTGCAGCATAGAGAAGAATGGGGGAAAGAGTCTGATAGGGAAGGGCTCATCAGCCAGATCATCATGAAGGGAGAGTCTAGGGAATTGGGTTTTGAGGCTTGATACACAGAAATGAATAAATAAATGGAAGGATGGGAGTAGAAAGGAACAGGAACATTATGGAGAATTTCAGACTGCTTGACATTTCATATTATGAAGTTGTCTGAGTCAGTGACTTATTGGGTCCAGATCTCAGTCCACAGGCATGAGAATGCCTTGCTGAGGTTTGTTTTCAGGCAAGTCAATGTGTTTAGGAATGGAAATCTTAGACTCCACTTTGGAATAGTCAAGGATTGTTGGAGCCCACAAGACTACAGTAAATGTACAGCTGACAGATTCATACGTGTACACACTTACAAAGTGTACAACTTACAGGGCACCCCATTTTGCAGAGCTGCAGGAACACTTGTCTTTTGGGAAAGTCAGGGTCATACCTGTGGAAACCTTGTGAAGCCATGATTCTGAAAGACCTCTGGAGCAAGGAGACTCTCACTCAAGTCTCAGGATAATACAAGCCCCCAGGAACTCACAGAAGACTGTCTTTGCTGCAATCACACAAGGTTTATTGACAGGACAGGAGCCAGTGCACTGGGGCCAAAACTCATTTCCCACGCAGGGGTAGAGAGTTCGAACCCAAGTAGCTGGGAGAAGGGGTATTTAAGGGAAGAAAGCATCCAAAGGGGGTAGGGAGGCCGTCATTGGGAAATTTAGAAAATACCAGTGATCATTGAAAAAGTAACTCCCTGTTTCTCAAGATTATAATGTAACTTTATCTTCAGCTAATTCCTGAAACAGAGTCACTGAACCGGTTAATCTAGATTTTTGATTCTTCTCTCCCTGCTTAGATTTTTGGCTCTATTTTTTCTGCTAGAGGGGTCTGGATTTATCCAGGTCTTTCAATTCTTCCCTTTGAAATGGGATTCATTCCCAAAACACCTCAGCAGTGTGACTTCTCCATGGGCAAACTTGCTCCATTCCCCCACACCATGAGGCCTTGGAGTGATGGCCTTCATTCTTTGTTCTAACAGTCAAATATATATAGAGTCAGTCCCACAAAATTACCTGCTAACAGACCACAGAGAAATTTCTATAGAAGATAGGCACTGGTCAGGAAGGCAACATGCCCCCACTTTTGCTAACAAACAAACAAACAAAGCTGGTTATCACCAGAGAGATTAGATGAGGAGAATGGGTGGATCCAAGACTCAGGGGTGTTCAGTAACTTTATCTAATGGTTTGGAATGTCAGGTACTTCCCCTTTAATGCTAACTCTTTCAAGGATCGAGCCAGCTGTTCCAGAGTACTACTTTGTCAAGTCCTACCTGCCCCTCTTTGTGATTTTGATATGCATATTATCATTGTCCTTGCCTATGGAATTTTCCAAGTATGTCTGTAAAAACTGGAAACCTTGTGGAGATCACCCATTACTCTTTTTCTCCTCGCTACGTCTTCTACTTCTTCCTCTTCCTTTTCTTCTTCTTTCTTCTTATTCTTCCCTTTATTCTTCTTCTTCTATGCACCTCTTCACTTCATTTTTCCCCTTGCATGAAAAATAAAGAACTTGCAGAGGTAACGTACTTGAGTTAATTTTTTACCCTCAGATCCTCACCTACCATAGACATCCAATTCCGAGCCCTGAGCGGGTACTGAGGCTGGCACTCAGAACCCCTGATATGAGGCTCATTTCTGATACTGAGTTCTCAAGACCAGAAAGTGGCCAGGAATGGCAGACCAGTGGGCCAGAATGTGTCCCTGGTTCTAATACCGTGGAAGGCAAAGTCAATGGCAGAAAGCTGAAAGAACACCCGGGGTTTGAAATTCCAGAACCCTAGCAAAAAGCCAAGATCCCCCCACCCCCAGGAATTTAACTGCAGGAGGGTTACTCTGAGGCACCTCTAGACTGAACACGAATCTTACTTTGGTGTTCAAAGTTCCATGTGCTGCATGGCCAAAGGTGTCTGCTCTGGGGCATCAGAGAGAGTATTATTGGAGGTGAGAGAAAAGGCATTTTGTGAGACTGGGAACTGAGTTTATCCAGGTTGTGAACAAAACCTCAAAACAAAACTTGCATCACTCACAAAAGCAGAGGCTATAATAAAACAGATTTTCAGGTAGGAACAGGCAGATGTTTTTAGATGGTAAAATGAGCTTGGAAGGTTCTTTGGAGAAGTAAGTGTGAGGAAGAGAGAGAGAAAGAACAGGGGAGGGAAAAGAGAGAGAGAGAGAGAAAGAGGGGAAAGAAGAAGAGGAAGAAAAAGAAAGAGTTTGTGTTACCCAAGGGAAGGGCTAGAGCCAAAACACTTTCTGGTTTTTGAAACCAAATGTTAGATCTGGATTGATAGATGTGATATAAAAAATAAAAGAAAGCAGTCATTAGAGCAATGAAGGGCCTCAGGCTCTACATGGGAGTGAAGACCCTGTGAAGAGGTGCAGGGTTCTTGAGGGTTTGAGAGGACAGAAGGCAACCTTTAGGATGGTAAATTCCATCTGCAGTTCTGCCCCACCCTACTCCCAGGCAAAATCTGAGTTGTAATCCCAATGGAGGCTGATATGTTGACTTTCTCATCAGGAGCTTCCTAGCTCCTAACTGCCTACAGATGTTCCCAGCTTGTCAACTTTCCTGACAGGAGTTTCTTAGTTCCCTTTAGGTCATTAATCCATTACAAAGTCATTAGCTCATTATCTGACACTGTCAGTGAAGCCAAGAGCCTAAGGATAGTCAGGTCATGGCACCTAGTGAAAAACCTTATAATATCATTCTGCCAAATGGAAATAGCAATAAAATAGATCTTAATGACATAATTGCTATCAGAGACCGTCACTGCATGACTCAGCCATCATGAGAGAAGTTACTTTTCACAGTAAATGGCACTTAATACAAATACTTAATATTATACTTAATAATATAACCTACATCTAACTCATCAATATAAAGACAATAAGAGACTTGGCAATGCTTGGACCTAAATGGTTTATTTGTATCACTCAAGGCTCAGGGGTCTATGCAGAAGAAGAGCAGAAAGACTGAAAGCCATGGGTGGTGGATACCTTCAAGGAGACAGTGTTTTTCAGACTAAATAGGCAAAGACTGTGACAGCATGCACAAGATTTGTATAAGCTAAAGCCAAGCAAAACCCAAGCCTGAAGGTAAGAAGGCATGAAGTCACATCTGTAGCCAGAAGCTGTTGCCACATTATTACTGCTGGCAAGGAGAAAAGTCAGTTTCCTTCAATGGCATACACTGGGTATATAGACCACACTCCAGGGCAGACCCCAGGAGTAGTCAGGAGTAGTAAGCCAACACAAGCTGGATTCCACAGGTTTGGACTACCCTCCTCCGTGAGAGTAGGGGGTGTGGCAGCACCAAGTCAAGTTGGTAAAGACATAGGGAAGATCTAGGAGGAGTTGTGGGAAAGAAATAAATATGATCTAAATATACTGTGTGAGATTCTCAAGAAATAGATAAACATACTATTTAAAAATCTGAATGTTCAGTTCGAACATTAACTTTAAGGTCAGACCACACCCCTGTGTGCCCAATGATGACCTATTGTGCATTATCAGTTCCAAAACATTCCAAGGCCAAGATGGCAAGCCTCAAGGACGAACTGATTAGGAATCTTCTTATGAAAGAACACCTCCTCCCAGCTCCCAGAACAAGATTATGGTTTTGGGGGTTGGTGTTGTTGGCATGGCTTGTCCCATCAGTATCCTAATGAAGGACTTGGCAGATGACCTTGCCCGTTTTGATGTCCTGGAAGACATACTCAAGGGAGAGATGATGGATCTCGAGAATGGCAGCCTTTTTCTTAGAACACCATAAATTGCCTCTGGCAAAGACTATAGAGTGATTGCAGACTCCAGTCTGGATTGTAACAGCAGGGTTCCCATCAGCAAGAAAGAGCCAACTTGATTTGGTCCAGTGAACATGAACATCTTTAAGTTCATCATCCCCAACAGTGTGATGTACAATCCAAACTGCAAACTGCTTATTGTTTCAAACCCAGTAGATATCTTGACCTACATAACTAATAAGTGGCTTTCCCAAAAATCGAGTTATTGGAAATGGTTGCAATCTGGATTCAGCTCAGTTCTGTTACCTGACGGGAGAAAGGCTGGGAGTTTATTTGCTGAGCTGTCATGGATGGGTCCTAAGGGAACATGAAGACTCCAGTGTGCCGATGTGGAGTGGCTTCAGTGCTGCTGTCATCTCCCTGAAGAATTTGAAGCCAGAACTGGGCACAGACGCAGACAAGGAATAGTGGGAAGAGGTTCACAAGCAGGTGGTTGACAGGACCTATGACATGATCAAACTGAAAGGTTATATGTCCTAGGCCATTAGCCTCTCTGAATCTTAGGAGGGTGCATCCCATTTCTACCAAGAATCTATGGAATGAAGGAAAGAAGGATGATGTCTTCCTCAATGTCACTTCTGCCCCGGGACAAAATCTTAGATGTTGTGACTGACTGACTCATGTAGAAAGGGCCTACTTGAAGAAAAGTGCTGATACATTCTGGGGGATCCAGAAAAAGCTGCAGTTCTAAAGTCTTCAGATGTCCTAGCTGTGCAGATGTGCAGGCTGCAACAGGGTTTCCATGAGACCACACACCGTCCCCTTCTCATCTATGCTGCGGTTAGTGAAGTCGTATTAAGGTGAGTTGGAGAAAACCTCAGTTCCTACAGCTCTATGCTGATGCTAAGTGGTACTTGTGTAGTGGTAACCTGCTTAGTTGACAGTCGCACTGTCTCCAAGATACACTGCCAGCTGTGTGCGGGCTTCACTTATCTTGTGAGCCTGTTATGTTTCTGTGCTGCAGAGCTTCACCAAATGTGCCTAAGCCAATGAGATCCCAAATAGTCATAACCTGGCTCTAGTATGTAAATCCCTTATGCCCATGTTGTATATAACTTTTCTACAGGATATTATTTATGTCTATAGTATACATTGCAATATTATGTAAAAAGTAAGACCTGCATATGGGTGATGCAACCAGCTACCCAAATGTCATGCCAACAAAAACTCCAAATAAACCTTCAACAGTAAAAAATTCTTTGAAGGTTCAAAAAGTTTTTGTTTTAAATTTAAAAACCAAAGCTGGGTGGTGGTGGCACACACCTTTAATCCCAGCACTGGGGAGGCAGAGGCAGGTGAATCTCTGTAAGTTTGAGGCCAGTCTGGTCTACAGAGGAAGTTAGTTCGAGAACAGCCAAGGCTACACAGAGAAACCCTGTCTCAAAACAAAGCAAACAAAGCAAAAATTAAAAACCAAACACAAGTGATGTCTTCCACAGAATTTTTTTTTTTTTTTTTGTTTCTTCGAGACAGGGTTTCTCTGCAGCTTTAGAGCCTGTCCTGGAGCTAGCTCTTGTAGACCAGGCTGGTCTCGAACTCACAGAGATCTGCCTGCCTCTGCTTCCCGAGTGCTGGGATTAAAGGCGTGCGCCACCACCGTCCGGCATTTCCACAAAATTTTTAATATTGAGTTTTTAGCTAGAAGGCACAATGTTATAACATATTTCCTGATCCTCTGGCACTTAAAGCTCTTCAGCCCTCTCTTCTGCCATGTTTCCTGAGCTTGGGGTATAGGGTTTGTGTTATATACATCGATTCAAGCTGGGCACCTCATGGCCAGTTGCTCTCTGCATTTGTAGATTTCTGTAATGGTCTCTGCTGTAAAAAGTCATGTCTTTGATGAAGAGTAAACAATATACTTATCTGTACTTAGAAGGGAAAGTGTTTAGAATGAAGTTGGGAATTATACTGGTTTAGGAAAATGGCAGTATTAAGTTCTCCTCTAAGATCCATGACCTCACCAGCTACAGGTAGTTAATAGGTTATGAATAAATCCTTTAATGAAGTGAGATAACACAAACAAACACTGGTGGGAAATTATGAAAATAGTTCAAGACATGAACGTAGAAATAGAATCATTAAAGAAAATACAGTCTGAAATAATACTGGAAATGAAAACTTTAGGAAGTCAAACAGAGGCCTCATAGGTAAGTCTTGCTCAGAAAGTACAAGAGGTGGAATAGAGACTCTAAGGCATTAGAGACCAGATAGAGAAATAGATACCTTGGTCAAAGACAATGTTAAATCTAAACAATCCAGCTCCCCCCCCCCAAAAAAAAACAGGAAATCTGGGCCATTACAGAAAGACAAAATCTATGAATCATAAGAATTGAGGAAGGAGAAGAAACCAAAATCAAATGCACAGAAAATATTTTTAACCAAATCATAGAAAAAAATTTTCCTAAACCCAAATAAGAAGATGCCTATCAAGATACAGGAAGCTTACAGAACGACAAATCTATTGGACCAGAAATGAAATTTCCCATAGTATGTAATAATCAAAACACTAAATATACAGGACAAAGAAAAATATTAAAAGCTATGAGAGAAAAAAAACCAAATAACACACAAAGGCAGACCACATTAATAACACTTGAGTTCTCAGTAAGAATGTAACACAAGCTGCCACAGCTGCCTGCCCAGACTACTATACCAAGCTACACCTTCGAACACAACAGAGAACATTCCATAATGAAAACATATTCAAATGTCTATCTACAAATTTAATCCAACAGAAGGTGCTAGAAGGAAAATTTCAATATGAAGTAGCTAACCACCCAAATAAACACAAGGAATAAATAATGTCAGACCAAAAAATCAAAAGAAGGGGTTAAAAGAAACCCACACCACTACAACAAAATAGTGGGAATCAACAAACACTGCTCATTGGTAACTCTCAACATCAATGGTCTCAATTCCACAATAAAATAACGCAGACTAACAAAATAGATTCAAAACCAGGATCTACCTTTCTGCTTCATCCAAGAAATGCACCTTAACACAAAGGAAAGACATCGATCATTTCAAGGTAAAAGGATGGAGAAGCATATTCCAAGCAAATGGACATTTTAAAGCAAATAGCCATTTTAATATCTGACAAAATAGACTTCAAATCAATGCTAATCAGAAGAGATAGGGAAGGACAGTAAAGAACATTAAAGGAAAAATCCACCAAAGGGACTTTATAATTCTAAACATTTATGCATCAAACACAAGGGCACCCAAGTTCATAAAAGAAATACAACTATAGCTAAAACCACATAGTGACCCTCAAACAATTGTAGTGGATGACTTCAATGCCCAGCTCCTGCTAACAGATGGGCAGGCCATCAAAGCAAAAAGATAAACAGAATTGCTCGAGATAAATCACATCATAAATCAAATGGACCTAGCCGATATTTCAGAAAATTTCACCCAAACACAAAAGAACACAGCTTCTTCGCAACAACTCATGGGACTGTTTCTAAAATTGACCACGTACTTGGACACCAAGCAAGTCTCAACAGATAGAAGAAAACTGAAAGAACACCTTGCACTCATTATATGTGACCATCAGATATTGAAGCTGGATATCAGCAAGGGAAAGCTTACAAACTCATGAAAGCTGAACCACTCAGTACTGGGTGGAAAATGGGTTGAAAAAGAATTTAGAAAAGAAATTTAAGAATTTTTAGAATTAAATGAAAATTAAAACACAGCATATCTAAACTTATAGGACACATTAAAGGTAATTCTAAGGGGCAAGTTTATAGCACTATCTAAAAAAAAAATGGAGAGGTTTCTTATTTGTAATTCAATGGAACACCTGAAAGTCCTAAGACAAAAAGAAGAAATAACTTCCAAGAATAGACAGCTGCTGAAGTCTTACAGCTAGTGGTTACCCACCCACTGGGGCGTGGCCTCTTATACTATATATGCTGATGCAGAGCATGTGTATGACCTCCCACCCCCACTTCCACCCCCACCCCCTTTACAGTTGCGGATTTTAGTTTTTGATCTCCTTTTCAGCAAAGGATTCAGATTTTTAAGTTTACCCCTGAATAAATAACCATCTATTTCTCATTTCTGAGCTAGTGTGGGATTTCTTTTAAGTGACCATCTTCAGACAGCAAGAAAAATCAAACTCAGGCTGAAATCAATATAAGAGAAACAAACAAGAAAGACCAATATGAAGAATCAATAAAACAAAGAGCTGATTCTTTGAGAAAATCAGTAAGATTGACAAACTCTTAGCCAAATTAACTAAAAGACAGAGAAAAAAGACACTAACAAAATTAGAGATAAAAATGAGTACATAGCAGACATTGAGGAAATCATGTGGACTTTACTTCAACAAACTGAAAAACCCAAAAGAAATGAATAATTAATTTTCTTGATATATACTACCCACTAAAGTTAAAGATTAGATGAACATTTTTAAATTGGTCTATAACCCCTAGTATTATAGAAGCAGTAATTATAAGTCTATCAAGTATAAACCAAAAAAAATGCCCATATCCTATTAATAAAAAGCTGGGAATACAAACCACTGTTAAGGGCGGGACCCATGCCAAGTAGTAGGTGACCAACACCAACAAAACTAAATAATATTTTTGGAATAATTTTGTCTCATAATGCTTTGTCTGTGCATTTTTTAACTCACAGAGCTTTTGCTTCTGTATTATGGGTTCTGGTTTTGTGGTTTTATGGGATCTATGTATGAATGTTGGTGTGTGTCTACATGCCTCTATGTGTTTCTTGTGCCTTTCTTTGGCTCTTTTTTTCCAGAATTTTTATTTGTTTTGTCCGATTCTGTTGCCTTCTTTTACTCCTGTTTTTAGTTGTCTGTGTGTTCTAATAACAGAGAAAAGAAGGATGTGAATTTGGATGGGGAGGTGGGAAGGATCTGGGAGAAGATGGCGGAGAAAAAAGAGTGATCAGAATTTATTGCATGAAAAAAGAAACTAAAAATGAAGCAAAACTGTGATATTTTCAATCCTACTCATTCTGAACCATGAGAGCAAACTAATGTGTTTTATTTCTCCACATTTTATTATGAAAATTATAAAACTATAGGAAATATTAAAAACAAATACAATGATACCCATTCTCTTTTCACTTACATACAAAAGTGACTAACATTCTGCCAATATTTTATTTTCTCTTTCTCATAATTTGTGCTATGTGTGAATTTAGGAGTATAATCATCCCTCAATAAGACACATGTGGGTTAGTGTTCTCTAGAGGAATAAAATCAGTAGGATGAATATGCATCATGAAAAGCAATTTATCAGATTAGTTTATGTGATAGGAACTGAGTAGACCAACAGTGGCCATCCACATGCTGGGGAGAGAGGTTCAGGCTCCAGGAGCTGCTCAATCCCTGAAGCTAGATATCTCTTCAGTCCCAATTTTGTCCAGAAGTTGTGGGAAATTCCTGGAAAGCTGCTGGTCTTTGCATTGGAAGGTGGGAAAGACTGGGTTCTGAAGTAATGAAGGATGGCATCAGCCACAGAAGTGACTGAGGTCATGCACTCGCCATTGGGTGGTGAAAAGGAGGCAGACAAAACCAGGAATGAGCCAGGCGGTGGTGGCTCACGCCTTTAATCCCAGCACTCGGGAGGCAGAGGCAGGGCAGATCTCTGTGAGTTCGAGGCCAGCCTGGTCTACAGAGCTAGTTCCAGGACAGGCTCCAAAGCTACAGAGAAACCCTGTCTCGAAAAACCAAAAAAAAAAAAAAAAAAAAAAAAAAAAACCAGGAATGATTCTTACTTATGCTTATATCTGGGCCACACCCAAAAGTGCTTCCTACTTCCTACCAAAGTTCTTATCTCACCGGGTTTTAACTGATTTTTCAAGGGAGAGATGGTAGATAATGGTTCCAAAATTCAAGGGCAAGAAAGGGACACAATAATATCTGAAATCTGTATGTGATTACAGTGACTCTATCTCTATCTTGCTGTGTCTTTTGCAGAGCTCTTGTTTTCTTTATATTGGTTTCATTCTCTAGAGCATCCTTCTTATTTGATTTAAAATACCTAGAAAAATTTGAAGTGTGTTACTCCTTCTTGCTCCATGTCTTCATTCAATGCCCCACATTTCTCTAGCACCAGAAGGATTGAGAAATACAGCAATGTTTGTGTGTGTGAAACCATAGTATGTAATGTTGATAGTTTTGCACAGATTTATTCACCAGTCCTTATAGCTCATTCTTTCACAAGTAAGACTTTGCCTGAAAGCCTTTCCAAAAACTTCCCCACACATTCTGTATCGACATCTGAACAACTTCATGATTAGGAAAATAGGATTACTTTTTAGAATGTTTGGGCTGATTTAAGAAGCTTGGGAAATAAACATCTCCTCAGGCCTCCAGCCCTACAGAAGGGCTAGACAAAATCGAGGTAGGAAGGAAGAAAATGATTGCTTAGTAGATAACCAAAATGGAATTCTTTCTTTAAGCATTAAAGAAATTATTTAAATCTCTGCCCCATATTTAATTGGATTATTTTGCATTTTGATGTCTAATTTCTTGAGTTCTTTATATATTTTGGAGATCAGTCCTCTGTCTGTTGTGGGTTGGTAAAGATGTCTTCCCATTCAGTAGGTTGCCGTTTTGTCTTATTGACTGTGTCCTTTGCCTTACAGCTTCTCACTTTCAGGAGGTCTCATTTATTTATTGTTGTTCTCAGTGTCTGTACTACTGGTGTTACATTTAGGAAGTGGTCTCCTAAATATATGTGTATGCCTGCAGGCCAGAAGAGGGCACCAGACCCCATTACAGATGGTTGTGAGCCACCATGTGGTTGCTGGGAATTGAACTCAGGACCTTTGGAAGATCAGGCAATGCTCTTAACCTCTGAGCCATCTCTCCAGCCCTGTGTCCATGTGTTTAAGGCTACTTCCCACCTTCTCTTCGAGGAGGTTCAGTGTAACTGGATTCCTGTTGAGGCCTTTGTTCCATTTTGGCTTGAGTTTTGTGCATCAGTTTAGATATGGATCTATTTGCATTCTTCTACATGTTGAAATCCAGTTATGCCAGCACCATTTATTGAAAATACTTTATTTTTCTATTGTAAAGTTTTAGCTTTTTTGTTAAAAATCAAGAGTTCATAGGTGTGTGGATTAAAATCGAAGTCTTTGATTTGATTTCATGTAGTGAGATGTGGCAGGCTGTGTTCCTGCGGCCCAGCTCCCGGCCGCCTGGCTAGCTTATGCCCCAAAATAATTACATGGAAACTGTATTCTTTTAAATACTGCCTGGCCCATTAGTTTCAGCCTCTTATTAGCTAATTCTCAAGTTTTGCTTTAACCCATTTCTAATAATCTGTGTAGCACCACAAGGTGGTGGCTTACCAGGAAAGATTCAGCACATCTGACCTGGTGGCTGGCTTCATGGTGACTGTCTCAGAGAGGAGAGGCATGACGATTACCTGAAGCATCTGCCTCACTTCCCTCTTCCCAGCATTCTGTTCTATCTACTCCACCCACCTAAGGGCTGGCCTATCAAATAGGCCGAGGCAGTTTCTTTATTAACCAATAAAATCAACTCAAAAAGAAGACCCTCCCACATCAGTTTCATTGTTCCACTTGTCTGTTTTTATTGTTTTCATTACTGTAGCTCTATAATAGAGCTTGATATCAGGGATGGTGATACCTCCAGAAGTTCCTTTATTATACATTCTTGTTTTGGTTATCCTGGGTTTTTTGTTTTTCCATATGAAATTGAGTATTTTTCTTTCAAGGTCTGTGAAGAATTGTGTTGGGATTTTGATGGGGTTTGCATTGCATCTGTAGATTGCTTTTGGTAAGATTGTCATTTTTATTATGTTGATTTTACCTATACAAAAGCATGGGAGATCTTTCCATTTTCAGAATTCTCACAGAAGAATCTTAAATGGCCAAAAGACACTTAAGGAAATGCTCAATATCCTTAGCCATCAGGGAAATGCAAATCAAAATGACTCTGAGATACATCTTATAACAGTCAGAATTGCTAAGATTAAAAACACTGATGAAGCACTATTCATAATATCCAGGACATGAAAACAACCTAGATGCCCCTCAACCAAAGAATGGATAAAGAAAATGTGGTGCATTTACACAGGGAGTTCTACTCATGGCCATAAAACAATAACATATTGAAATTTGCAGGCAAATGGGTGGAGCTTGAAAAAAAGAAACATCCTTAGTGAGGTAGTCTAGACCCAGAAAGACAATCATGGTGTATACTCACTCATAGGTGGATATTAGATGTAAAGCAAAGAATAACCAGCCTAAAGTCCATGGACCTAGAGAAGCTGGGTAACAAGGAGAGCCCTAAGAATGATATTTATGAATTTTGTGGGGAAATAGACAAGATCTCCTGAGAAAATTGGGAGTGTGTATGGTGGAGAGAAGGGAAGGTGGAAGGGGAGGGAGAAAAAGGAAGGGTAGAAGAACATGAGGGATCAGAATGGCTGATATGGGGTAAAGACAGAGAAGGAAAGCAATATCTTGATTGAAGGGGCTTTATGGGGCTAAATAGAAATCTGGAACCAGGAAAATTTCCAGGAATCCACAAGGATGACTCTAACTAAGACCCTAAGCATTATTGGAAAGGGTGCCTGAGCTGTCCTTCCCCTGTAATCAAATTGATGACTATCTTAATTATAACCATAGACCCTTTACCCATCAACTGATGGAAACAGATGCAGAGATCCACAGCTAAGCACTGGGCCAAGCTCCCAGAATCCAGTCGAAGAGAGGGAGGAGCGATAATATGAGCAAAGATGTGGGAATTCTTTCTGTGTGTGTGTTGCTTTTATGGGTTAATAAATAAAGAAACTACTTTCAGCCAATGTTTAACAGAATATAGCCAGGCTAGAAAAGATCATCGATAATAATCAAGCTTATAATCATGTTAGTTAGATTTTCTAGATGTACAGAAATATATTTCAGATGAATAGTTATTCTTCAAACCTTTCAATGACTACAGAATATGCCATTTAAAATGTTTTAAGAACTTAGGACTTTTCATGGCAGTGAGACACATCTGCTCCTGGCAATACCAATCCACTACAAGAGGATGATGGGCATCAAAGAGGCTCCTCATAGATTTTGTTAGCTATTTGGGCAAGAAACTGCTCTTTCCCAAACTGTTTGACTGGACTTGCAGGACCCACAGAAAAATGACTGCTGAACTTGCTTAAAGGTGAGACCATTCTTCGGGTTCCTGTTTCATGAAAGATTCTACCAGACATTCTGTAGGACACAGAAGAAAGTAACTGTTGGACTTTGCCATTGCAAGGCAAAACTGATCTTCAAATTCACTGCTTAATGGAAAAGTCTGCTGGATACTGTAGGCCTGTAGGCTGAAGATAGATGCTCCAACTATACAGAAAAACTTTGGGTGACTGTCACAGCAGTGAAGTGTCTCTGTCAACTCTAGAGTTTTGAAAGTTGTTTGCAATGCACTTTCTGTTAACGCAGGTAATATTATATCCTTCTGGGGTCTTTGATGGAGTTGAAGAATAGATATAGTTTTCCTTAGTTGTGATAAGAGATAAAGTAGATATAAATATTGTAACTGAAATTCTTGCTTGGTAATTGTCTTGTTATATATAACTTTACTATGTTAAAGTTAAAACCTTTTTTATTTAAACAGAAAAGGGGAAATGGTATGGAAAGTCCTTCTGTATATGTGTTGCTTTTATTGGTTAATAAGTAAAGAAGCTACTTTTGGCCAATGGCTTAACAGAATATAGCCAGGCTGGAAAAGATTATATAGAGAATAGTCAGAGTTCAAGAGAAACCATGTAACCACAGGTGGAAAAAGACACATTGGAACCTTGCTAGTAGGCCACAAGACTAATGGTAAAATATAAAATAATAAAAATGGGTTAATTTAAAATATAAGAGCTAGCTAGCAATATGCTTAAGCTATTGACCAAGCAGTATTACAGTATTCTGAGGTATTATTTTGTGATCTAGGCATCCAGGAACAAACAAGTGCCCTCTTACTATAGTACATAGAAACAGTTGACCTGAGCTAGTGGGTGCTCCCTGACTCCAGACTGACAATGGGGGAAACTGCATTGGAACAAACTAGGCCCTCTGAACGTGGATGACAGCTGTGCGGTTTGGGCAGTCTGTGGGGTCACTGGCAATGGGACCAGAATTTATCCCTAGTGCCTGAACTGGCTTTTTGGAGTCCATTCTCTTTGCTCAGCCTAGATAAGGTAGGGAGGGTTTTGGTCCTGCATCAAACTTATGTGTCAGACTTTGTTGACTTCCCAAAGAAAGCCTTACCCTCTCTGAGGAGTGAATGTGGGACAGAAAGTGGAGGGAGCAGAAATAGGTGAGGGAATGGGAACTGGGATTGGTAAGTAAAATGAGAAAATATTGTTTTAAATAATAATAGTAATAATAAAACAAAAAACCAGATCAAACAAAAAAAGAAATTATTACACTTAAGGTAATAAAATTCTTTCTTTAAGAGATTTGGTAAATTTGTTAAACCTAAGGTAGCCCACCATGTAGAAGGGACCTAAAGTATAAATTTATTATATTCAGCTCAGTAATAGAAGTGGATCCATATACTCCATGTCATGGAAGTTTGTATGGGAGTTCATAGAACTATGTTAATTTCAATGGGTACTGCCTGAAAATTATAAAAATAAATGCTGCTATAGACATATAATTCCAATGTAACAAGAAGACTCAATAATTATTTCAAACAAAGGCTCTAAACATTTTATTGGTCTCAAAATTTCTAGGATTGAATACTCCATTTCCATCCTAAGTATATAAATGTTTTTGTGTTTCTCACATTTATATACATGAATTCTTAATTATCCTAATAAATTATTTTTCTCAAATTACCTAGATATGTCACTTTCAGATCGATTACAATGGATATTTGACTTCTTAAAATTTTAAGAAGACTGATGGTCAAAACAGAGAGGAATGAAAGAAGATGGAGAAGCCAGATAACAGACATCCACAAACATACATTTTTCATGAAGATTTCTTCAAAGAAGTTATCGCCATCATAGTAGTGAATGGCTGACATCTGGTGGTCAAACTCGGAAAAAAAAACATGGGTAGATTTGTACATTCATAAAAAATGGTTCTGTTAAATAAATGATGGTTCTGCTTTAAGAATAATTTTAATGTAGTTGACCAAATATAATAATACATAATTTATCTGTCTGATTGCTATGTCTGTGTCATCCAAAGCATCTAGGTGTTTGTAAACATCTGGAAAGTGAGTTGCTCAATAGATATTGAAAGTGCTAAGGCCCTCTAGCACACTGTAAAGAACCAAACTGTGCTAGACTTGGGGATTGAAAGAGGGGAATGAGTTTTAAAATCTCACAAGTGTTAATGAAGCTAATTGATGATGCTTTTACTTTACCATATTCAAGCTAATAAGATTTCTAGATAAACTTATTAGGACCTATGTTGGGTTGTCTTTTATTTTACGTTACTGCAGCAAGCTTTCAGTGACTGCCTACCTTATACTCAAATCTATATAATATACTACTCAAAATTATAATCATAAGATCTTTAACCTAAAATTATAACTACTGAAAAGAAATGATGAAAGAATAAAATATCAAGATCTATAAAAACAGTATATATTAATATCTGTGTATAACAGTATATTCAATATAATACTTTCCACAGACAATTAAATTATGAATACTAGCACTAGCAAGTAAGATTTACTGACTGAAGTAGGTAAGATATGAGATGATCTTTCAAAGTCATATGAGCTGGAGAAAAGACTGGGGGAAGGGATAAGGTATAAACTTCCAGTATGAGTAGGGACAGGAGTGTGAGGGATGGTGAACTCGCTCATGGAGGACTGATAAAAAAGAGTACAATATTTGCCAGCCAGTGGTGGCACACGCCTTTAATCCCAGCACTTGGGAGGCAGAATCAGGCAGATCTCTGTGAGTTCGAGGCCCGTCTGGTCTACAAGAGCTAGCTCCAGGACAGCAAGGACTGGTACACAGTGAAACCCTGTCTTGAAATGAAAAAGAGAAAGAAAGAAGGAAAGAAACAAGAAAGAAAGAAATAAAGAATGAAAGAGAGAGAGAAAGAGAGAGAGAGAGAGAGAGAGAGAGAGAGAGAGAGAGAGAGAGAAAGAGACAAAGAAAAAAAGAAAGAAAATCTAAAAAGAATACAATATGCTGGAAAGCTGTCTATCACTGTTAGGTAGGCTCAGAACAGAATGGACTTTGCGAAGGGTTGGTTTCAATTTCCTTGATAAGAGATAAGATCTTATTTTTCCCCAAAATATAGTGACATCAAAAATATTTTTCCCTTTTTTTTCATTATTTTTTTCTCATTTTTTTTATTAAAGATTTCCATCTCCTCCCCTCCTCCTCCCCCTTCCCTCCCCTCCCTTCCACCCATACTCCCACTCCACCCCTCTCCAAGACAAAGAGCCATCAGGGTTCCCTTCACTATGTTAAGTCCAAGGTCCTCCCAGCTCCCCCTAAGTCCAGGAAGGTGAGCAACCAAACTGACAAGGCTCACAGTGAGCCCGTCCATGCTGTAGAGTTCATGCTCATCGCCGTTGTCCTTGGTTTCTCAGTCCTCCTCCACCGTCAGCCACATTCAGAGAGTCCGGTTTGGTCCCCTGTTCCATCAGTCCCATTGATAAAGGAGATTAATGAGCAAATACAAAAACTTCAATGAAGTAAGGGAATGCTGTGGGACAATGACCTTATACCCTTAAAAGATTTATTGTTTTGTATTGTTTTACTATAATTTAACTTAATAAAACGCTGATTGGCCAGTAGCCAGGCAGAAAGTATAGGTGGGGCGACCAGGCAGGAAGTAGAGGCAGGTAGACAAGACAATTCCGGGAGGAGGAAGGAGGCAGTCTGCAGTCATCACCCAGACACAGGGGAAGCAAGATGTGACTGCCTTGCCAAAAAAGGTACCAAGCCATGTAGCTAACACAGATAAGAATTATAGGCTAATATAAGTTATAAGAGTTAATAAGAAGCCTGAGCTAATAGGCCAATCAGTTTATAATTAAAGTAGGACCTCTGTGTGTTTCTTTGGGACTAAACGGCTGTAGGACCGGGTGGGACAGAAACGTCTGTCAACAAGGGAGCCAGTCTAAGATACAAAAGTAGAATTCAATAAAGAGATAGACTTTCTGCAGAAAACAAAACTGAAATGATAGTGAAAATGGAAATCCCAATAAGCCAAATTAAAAGTCAGTGGAAAGCCTCACCAACAGAACGGATCATGTGAAAAATAGAGAATCAGGACTGAAAGACAAGGTAAAGCAATTGGATCATACAGTAAATAAAGTTCATGATAGGAATGCTAGAGAGGTCTAGAATACCATGAAAAGACCAAATCTTTGAATTATGGGCAGAGACATAGAATAGTACCATATCAAAGGCATATAAAATATGTTTCAATAAAAACAGAAGAAACTTCACAAATATAGATAAAAAAGACACACATTCAGGTACAAAAAGCTACAGAACACCAAATAGGACAATAAAAGAAACTCGCCAGGACATATGAATAACATGAAATCACAGACTAAAAAAAAGAGTATTGAAAGCTTTAAAAGAGAAGGATCAAGTCACTTATGAAGGCAGACAAATCAGAATAACACCTGATAATCCAGTAAAAACATTTAAAACAAAAGGGACCTGGAAAGATGTTTCCTAATCTCTGAAAGAGCACAGATGCCATTATTTACTATCAACCGCAGAAATCATGTATTAAAACTGAATGAGAGAAAATTAGTTCCATGCTAAAAATAACCTAGCAGAATTTATGAACACTAAATGAACTCTGAAAGGGGGCACTGGAAGGAATATTTTGTCCTAAAGAGAAGAATAAGCACACTGAAGATGCTGCCAGGATAAGTAAGCAGTACCAGGAAAATTAATCAAAAGAGACTTAAATATAACACCACAAACCCAAAGACATAACAAAAGGCATTAATATACATCTTTGGAAAAACCCACTCTGAACATTAACAGTTTGAACTTTCCAATAAAAACAGAGCAGATTTGATGAGAAAACAAGATCCATCTTATTTTTGCCTTAAAGGAACAAATATTGTCTTAAAAGATAGTCCTTGCCTAGGGTAAAAGAGAGAAAAAGATGTTCCAAGCAAAACTAAGAAAGAAGTAAAGACTACTATTCTACTATCTTTAAATTGGACTTGAAACCAAAATTACAAGAGAATAAAGATCATTTCATACTCATCAATGAAAGAACTCAATAAGAAGACATTATAATTTGTTTATATGTTACATATATATCAAATATATATGTTACATATATATCAAACACAGATATCCATTTTTATAAAACAAACGCTACTATATGTAAGGTCACAGGATCAATACAACACAGTGTTGGTGGATGACTTCAATACCCTATACTTACCAATAGACTAGTCATTTGGACAAAAACTCAACAAAGAAATATTTGAGTCAAATGAAATCATAAATAAAACAATATCTATAGACCATTGCACCTGAATATTAAATACACATTCTTTTCAGCAGTCAGTGGAACCTTCACCAAAATTCATCAGATATTCATACACAAAGCGAGTATCAAAACAGTGGAACAAAGGTCTTTTACCAGAATCCTACATTCCTAATGCTAAAGGTCTTTTAAAAGATAGGAATGGAGGGAACTTTGCTTTAATATAATAAATGTTATCTACAGTAAGTCTATAGCCAACATCATGATAAATGAAGAAAAAGTCAAAGTATTCTCACTAAGATTAAGTAATAAAACAAAGATGTCTGTTGCCTCCACTACTAGACAATAAAGTCATTGAAGTCTATGGAATACAAAAGGAGTTAAATGGATGTAAAATGTGAAAAGAACAAATTATACAATTCTATACACAAGACCCTGATGGTCATCAAAAACCTTTTAACTAAAAAGCACATTCAGCAATTGGAAGAATGAAAAATCAATATATTAAAATCAGTAGGCTTCTTATGTGCCAATGACAAACATACTGAAAAAGACCAAGTAATAACTAAAAGCTTCGATCTGATGACTTTTGCTTTGTCTTTGCCTCATCAATGTAAATTAAAATCTTGCACAAAATTATTAGTTCTCCCTAAGCAATAAATATGTTTGTAGATAAAGAAAGCCTTAAAGTGAATTTTTGTTTAAAGAAAAAAATTCATCTCAGTTTTTACTTATTAACTAAAATGCATAGGAACTCCAAAGGTAGAAGTGGTCCAGTCGTTTTGGGACATTGAAAATCACTTTTTAACAGTTTTCTGAGAGGAGAGAAGGTAAGCATAATAGTTATTTTTTTCAAGGTTTCATCTACAGTTCCTAAATGTGTATTACAAAAGGCAATGAGTGGAATTTTTAAGTTGGCTCTAATGAAGAAATGTAAACATAAATACTGGCCACTATTTCACTATCTTGGAATATAAACTCTAGGAAAGCAAGGATTTCTGTCTTTAAGATAGCCTCAGTGCCAAAACAAAACCTGGAACAACACACACACACACACACACACACACACACTATATATATATATATATATATATATATATATATATATATACACACACACACACATTTTTGAGTGCATAGATGATTTCATAGCTAAAGGGGTATTCAGTTATATCATAAATCTTAATAACTCATTAGATTACAGATGGTGCTATAACAAAATTATGCTTGAAATGTTAATTGCTTTAAAAATAACGTTTCAAATAAACACATTCTCATCCAAAATAGATTGTCTAATTCCTTCTAGATCATATTACATATTCATGAAAGCACCACAAGGTGGTGTAAAAAGCCTCACACTTCTGAAATCTTTTGGTCAATATTTTAACTCGCTTTATTTATTTATTTATGTTTTTTCAAGGCAGGATTTCTTTGTGTAACAGCTCTGGCTGTCCTTGAACTCACTATACACACCAGGCTGGCCTTGAACTGGAAGAGATGCACCTGCCTCTGCCTCCCGAGCACTGGGATTAAGGCATGCACTTCCACCGCCCAGCTCATCTTACTTTGTAAGTAAATTGTATTACCTAAATACTGTCAAAAGATGCCTATTACTTGAGGAGTAGTGGGCTGTGTCCAACAGTATCCTATGCTACTCACTGCAGAGTAAGACCTAAGATTCCAAGTTGGCATTTATTTGTTTGTTTGTTTGTTTGTTCGTTCATTCATTCATTCATTTATTCATTCATTCATTCATTCATTCATTCATTTATTTATTTATTTATTCCTGAGGGACATCTTTTAGGGTCCCCTGGTTTGTCCCTACTGGGTAAACAATTCCAGGACTTTGGGATAGGGTGCCTCTGCAGAAATTGGAGCCAATTGTACTTAAAGGACAGGATGGTAGAATGGAAACCTGGGAGATTGCTTTTTCTGTGAGCTGTTACTCGCATGGGTGGGTTATATGTAGGCCCCATTTTGGACTTTAAAATGGTGTGTTGGTTTATCAGCTTGAAGTATAGCTTTGAAATATTTAGGCATGTGGCATGTAGACTCTGTTTTCACTCCTAACATCATGAGAATCTTGAAGTTAAGTTTGTGGATAGAAAAATCAAAATGTTCCCTGCACGTATTTGCTTATTTAAAAGATATATCTGTAGTGTCTATATTATAAATTTGAAATTTCAGTCATGACATCAGTAATTTATTAGGATAGTTTGTATTAGCTACTTGTTTACTAGGAAATAAGAACTTAACATTTGTTTCATTTAGTTTTTCTTTTTTGTTGTATATATTAAAAATGTTATCCTGGCAGTGGTGGTGCACGCCTTTAATCTCAGCACTTGGGAGGCAGAGGTAGGAGAATCTCTGTGAGTTCAAGGCCAGCCTGATCTACAAGAGCTAGTTTCAGGAAAGGCTCTAAAGCTACAGGGAAACCCTGTCTCGAAAAAACAAAAAACAAAAGGAAATGCTTAACAAAGATACATGTGGCTAGTTTTATTGTTATCCGCTAGTAATCTAGTTTGTCTCTTCCTGGAAATATGATAGGATTCACCTGTCTTTTATTACTAAGTGTGGCCTTTTACTTGTATGATTTAGATTGTTGTTCGTTGTTGTTGTTGTTATAGCACTGAACAATCAAAGCAGGGCCTTGTTTATGCTAAACAGACACCCTACACCTAAGAACATTCGAGCTCTGTTATTATTTTCTTTAATGAAAGGTCTCACTATGTTGCCTAGGCTGAGATTGTCATAAATGCATGATTCCGCTGCCTCAGATTCCTTAGTACCTGGGATTAACAAGCCTGATTTGTGGTAAAGATAATAACTGGTTTATTGAGATGTAAAACAGCAGAAATGTATTCAGAAGCCATGTGAATAAATTTCACCCAGGATTTGCCAGGACAAAGAGTAGCTGAGACTCCTTTCAAGTCATTTCTACAGCTGCTTTGTTTCCTGGTCAGAACTGCTACTGAGCCTAGAATCAGTGAATTACTTTTATTCATCTATTTATTTGCTGAGCTTTAGGTATGATTGACAAAAATTATGAACATTATCATATATAGCGTGGTGTTTTCATATGCATATGCATTATGAAACAATTATAGTAAAACTACCGAATATCACCTCATATAATATAAGGAAGGTGACAAGGTAAACAAACACAGAGGGGGGTTGTTAAGGACATTTGTGTTGTTAGAAAGGTTCCTCTGACTATGCAGTTTTTATTCTATCTTTGAGCTTGTTTATTATTTTCCTAGATTTTGGGCTTGGTGTTTAGGAATTGGCTGGAATATACTCATTGTAGGCTCAGGCTGAAAAGTTGGCTGTGTCCTAATTTTCTTCTGGTAGCTTTTGATGTGACATGTAAGTCTATAATTTACTCTGACTTGAATTTTTTTATTTTATAGTAGTAGTATTATATGTAGATAATTCCCCCAAGATAATTTACAGAAGACTACTTTCAGCATCTCGTATTCTTGGAAACTATCAATGATCACTTAACTGGGAAGGAAAGATGGCTCAGTGGGAAAAATACTTGTTATGTAAGTCCGATGACCTGAGTTCAATATCCAGAACTCATATAAAGGTGGACAATTGCGCAAAGTTGTTCTCTGACACACTCTCTCCCTCTCCCCACCTTTCATTCTTCCCACCCAAACTAATGAATAACAAAAATAAAACTTTAAAACTTAACGATAAATGCATACTGTAAAGTTTGTATGGCCTGATAAGCCTCTCCAAATTAGACAAAATCAAACCAAATTAGAAAAAGTCCAGGTTTAATGGATGTCAGTGCTCCCGTGTGACCCTTGGGAAAACACAGAGAGGGGAAAGGAAGAACAGAAGACCACCTGTTCATTCTCTGGGGAGCAGTTTAAATAGCCTGTGGGAGTGGTCTTGACCCTCTCTTGGAAGGGGTCACCTTTTGGCAGACTTTCTCGGAGGTGGAGTCTGGATTGGGGCAACTCCCAAGGGGAGGGGGCTTGAAATGGAATTTTCCACCCAAACATGCCAAAATGGATGTCAGGGGCTGGGGAGAAGCCCCACCCAAACATTCCAGACTCTTTGGATATAGGGATAGCAGCAGCTGAGGTGACACTTCCAACCAAACACATAGGTATTTGTTTTTTGGTTTTTTTGGTTTTTTTTTGTTTGTTTGTTTGTTTTTTGCTCTGATGAAACAGCAGGACTATCAGCAACTTGGGTTGTGTTTCTTTGCCTTATACTTTTCCAGCACAGTTTATCATCCGAGGAAGTCAGGACATAAACTCCAACCGGGCAGGAACCTAGGAGCAAACGCTGTGGTCAGGGAGGATTGCTGTTTATTGATCTGCTTTCTTGTACCACCCAAGACTACCAGCCCAGGGGTGGCAGCACCCACAGTGCATATGTGCACCCCCACATCCATCATCAAACAAGAAAATTGACATAGCTCTGAGGAAAGACAGATGTTACAAGTCTCCTCTGACTCCCTCACTGATGTAACCCTCCTCCCCCAACAATGATGTAATTGCCGGGTTTATTTTTAAAACCACGGTGCCTCTGAGCTCTGGCATCAAAAGATATTTTGAAGTCAATACCCTATTCTTGGCCTGGCCATTATTAAAGGACTCATTCTCTGAATTGGCTTAATTAGTATGCATGCTGGTAATTGTCCCACGAGGATTGTTTCACTCTGAATTGGAAACATTCCCATAAAGAAAGACTTGGGACTGAATAGGCTTCACGTGGATGGAAAGAATCAAAGTGAGAGCGTTCATGGGGACCCCTTGCCAAGGATATATAGATACAGTAAACAGCTGCTGGAGAGGGGACAAGTCAATCAACCTAGCTACCAAGAGGAGACACTGCAACCTGTCTAGCTGCCTAGAGGTCATGCAGAGAGCTCTGGGGATTTCATGACTTGCACTCCATGTTTGGGAGGGCTTTGGCGATGCAGCTGTTTTGAGTCATCTCTGCTCCTGTACGGAACCTCAATGAATAACCTGTCATGCTGCTTACCATATTGATGCAGTACACTTTGAAAAGTTCTTCTTTTCTTGGTGATTTAAAAAGCTGTCTTGGTTTTTTGTTTGTTTGTTGAGACAGGGATAATCTGTGTAACAGCCCTAGCTGTCCCAGAACTAGTGCTGTAGACCCGCCTGCCTCTGCCTCCCAAATGCTGGGATTAAAGGCGAGCGCCACCATGGCCTAGCTCTATCTTTGGGTTTTGAGAACTTGATTATGTCAGGGTAAAATATAAGTAGGGTTCATGAATCTGCATATTGAATTTTCACTTTTGATATGATAAGATTTGACATGTCTCAAACAACTCCTCACCTTTTCGGAAAGGAAACCAATATGCAGATGCAAGAGCCCTGCCAACACTAAATGCAAAGATCTTTAGCAAGGAGAGTGTAATAGCTGCTCTGTTGTTGCTTCTTAGCAGAACATTCCTTAGGCCTTTCCTCCCTAAGGGTACCCCTCCATTTATCCCAGTGCAGATCATTGTCAACAGATTAGCCTCCCTCACAACATAGTGACGGCACATTCCCATTTCAAACAATACAATGAAGACAGTCTTTCCCAGACATGCCTACAGGCCACACTAATCTAGACATTCCCTCATTTAAATGTCCTTCCCCGGGTGATTCTAGACTGTGTCTGAAATATAATAAACACCACCACAGCATCACAGCTTCTTTTTGTTAAACTGTTCATTCCTTTTTCCATGTATTGTTTCAGATTTTTTTTAGTTATCTACGCATACATGTAGAATATTTGAACTTCTTTCAGACAACTGTTTGGAATTCTTTTCCAGACACATTTTATATTATAGGCTTTTTTTTTAGTGGGGGAGGGGTCAGCAATTGGTGATTATTCTGCAGCCTTGGTTGTATAACATTTCATTCTCATCATCTTATGTTGGTGTCTACACACCTGAAAAAGTAGCTACCTCTTCAAATATTTCTAAACTATTTCAGCAGAGAAAGGCGTTTGTTTAGTCTAACCAGAGTCTGTGGGTGGTTTACCTGATAATAACCTCAGAAGGTTGCTCACAGGGGTCTGTTCCAAGGGGTCATCCTGGGGAAAAACTGAACAGCAGGCAAAGGCAGTAAACCCGAAATACCCTTGTAGATGGTAAAAATCACTGAATTTTTATATGGTCACACAGTCAAAACTATCATCAGTTTCAAAACAAAAGAAATTCTGTACCCACAAGCAGAACACGACATTAACTACTGCAGCGATGAGCACCATGTCTTGATAAATCCCCTTTGATCTAGTGCTCAGGTCAACATGCCACCCTCCCGCTGACAGGACGCACAGTGCCATTTCAGGAGCTAAGCTCCATCGCTCTACAGTTTTGAAGATGAGACTGCAATCAGTCACTGACGACCAAGAAGGACAAGTGGGTGGCCAAGAAAAAGCTTTATTGTTTTAAGCCACTAAGATTTGGGGATAATTTGCATGAAGAACAATGCAGCCTGATATGACTCATACACACATAACAAAAATCTGACGAGAGATTACTAAGGAAAGGAAAACTTTATTTTTAGCTGTTCAGAATCTGCGACTCAGAAGTGACTCTGAATGCTGACATGCCTCTTTAAATAGAACAAGTAAAACAGGCTGATTTCAAGTAAGATGATCTCTAAAAGAAACAGAGGACAGTGACTTCACTGAGATGAGGAAGGACACGAGCACTTCATTATTTACCATGGGGGCACTGCAGTAGGTGCCCTTCATGGACTCTGTTCTGCTGAGGAGAGCAGGAGAAGGCTACTATACTCACCCCCGCCCCCCACTTTTACAGTTTCTTTCTAGAATTCTATCAGCAATTTTCTTTGGTCTGTACTATGATGTCAGAGACTTAATTCTCTCCCTGACAGTCACTTGCCTTTAGGCTACAATGTATCCTGCTGACGGAGCAGATCCAAGTTTGGTTCCCAGTACTCACACGGGCTGGCTCATAACCATCTGTAACTTCAGCTTCAGAATGTCTGTCACCTTCTTCTAGTCTATACAGGCATGTACTCGCATGCACAAAGCCACATCAGAAACGCATGCGTGCATACGCACGCGAGCGCGCACATATACACACAATGACACTACACAAAAGTAAATCTATAAATACAAATTAAAAAGTTCTAATGTCACAGGAAAAAAAGTTTCACTCATGCTATTGTTCACTAAATATTTATTAACTAAGCCAAAAGTAGTTTAAATTTACTTCAAAGAGAAGATATTTCTGAAAAAAAAAAAAAACTAGAACAGAAAATGCAGTACCAATATTAGAAAAAGGTTTAAGAATTTTCTCCTTGAATTTATTTCCAAAGAAGCAAATGGATTTTGTCTGTTGTCTAAGAGATTCCTGAATTCTATGCAATGTATATTTCTATTACATATTTTTATTTGTATTCAAATGTGTCACAATTTTACATAGGTTTAAAATAAGCCTTCAGAATTTAGTTAATAATATTATATTAAGAAATTTCTTCTATACAGCCTACTTTAATAGATAAAGTGCTTACAACCGAAAACTATATACATTCTAAGTAAGCATTTTAAATTAATTTTGGTATTTACTAACTTAAGTACTCGAGAACTTGAGTCGAAGAATCCAGCAAACTGAAAGTCTGTTTCTCAAGAGAACTGTTATCCTCTACCAATGCAGAGATTTTGGAATTTCTGTATTCCAAGAGTTCATGATCCTTGCTTGATGCCAATAACTCATTATCAGCTACATCAATAGTTCCATCTTCTACCAGAATATTTGCCTGGTATGCTCCAACTGGGATTTCAGGTAATCCAACGTAGTCGTGATCTGCTACTACTGAACCTTGTAAGAGATAAAGACTGTCTGAAAGAGAGAGATCAATATTTAATCTTAGAATTGAAGGCAAACACCATTTTAAGGTTAAGCATTGAGTGTGGAACAAAACTCAAAGTAATAAAAATAAGTTATGAATGTTAAAAAAATCAAAACCAAAAAACTGTCTCAAAAACCCAAACCAAACCAAACAACAAAAAACCAACCTCCCTTCCCAAACCAAACTTCTTACACATTAAACATACACAAAAGCAAACAAAATTATGTATACACACACACACACACACACACACACACACACACACACACACACACACACAGTATTCACATATAACGAATGTAGGACCATCAAAGATGCTGAAACAAAGCTTCCTATTTCCTTGAGTGGTCCTTGGTGCACATTATCTGTATAGGTCAAAGGGCAGGAGTGATACAGGTTGAAACAAAATTATAGAACTATAATTTTGATAATGATATCCTTAATATGCATATACAAAGCATATTTGTCTGAATTAATAAGGGTATTTTAGCCAACTGAATTGCTAAACTCTTATATTTCTAATTTCAGATGCCTTCCAATTTGTACAGAATTCACAGTAGTACAATTACATTAATGAGTTATAATATAAAGCTATAAAATAGATGAAGATAAAGTAGCCCAAATCTGACTCATGTGGCAGGAATGTGTAGGAAGGCAAGCTCCAATAAAGCAGCTAACCTTTTATTTAAGTTGACTCTGATAGCAAAAACCTCAGGAATGTTCAAGATCTACCTAATCTAAGATCTACCTCATTTACACTCAACAGGGAACTTTTCCTTGTCAGTATTTTGTTATACTATAGCAAAATATTCATTAACTCCCTGAAAAACACGTTTAAAATAAGTTGATAAATTAATAACAAAACAGCAACCTCCTTCAATACAAAGAATACAATAGAAAAAAAAGATTCTTCCAGGTCTGATATTCTAATTCATTACAAAAGGAACTCATCTACCATTGCTGATTAATGTCAACATTAATTAGAATTAATGCATTCTTTTTCTGGATTGTCTCCCAATCATGAACAGATTCTCCTGAAGATTTTAATGGTTTATAGAACCCTCCAGTCTAAGTGTAGGAAAAGAAGACTAATTGCCCATTTAGATCAGAGATCAGTGGGCATCACATCAGAATTGGTAGTATGTTTGGGAAAATGAACCCTCTCTAGAAGTTCATACATTTAAAAACTTAAAATTTATAAACTTTAGTAGCTCTTAGAAATCCATACTATAAACAGGTGGCATAAATTGGCTTATGTGGGAGTCTCTGTAAAATAGAGAAATGATCTAAGAGAGGCAAGAAGGAAATCTGATACAGCAGATTTCCTGGCTGGTTCAAACTTCTAGAGTCTGACACCAAGCAGTTTATTTTAGCCATATTTAAGGCATAGCACATTTTTAGAAAGAAGTTTCCTGCTAATTAGTTAACTCAATCCCATGTGCACAACAAAGTTTAAGACATGTTTACATTGAAACTTTTTATAAAGTAGATATGGTTTCTTTACATAAGGATGGGTACTGTTGACTCAGAAACAATCAATATAAAAGTCTAGGGAGAATTACTGAGGCAAGTCAAATAGCCTGCAGGAGTCAGGATTGGTCTGGCATGAGGATTAACAAAAGTTACCTAGGCTGTTGTAAAGCACAACTAACATCTCTTGTAAAAAGTGACATTGCTCATAAAGATGAGTTGTACTGACTGAGAGGCAATGCTCAAAATGTAGCGGGGGTAAGTCTGGGATAAACAAACATAATAGTCTGGTGGATTCGGGTGAAGCCTGGCCCTACAGATAGCAAAACATCACCAGGTAATAAACTACATCCATTTCCAGCATTCTGGGTGGAAAACAGGTCAATACCTCCTTCCTTTGAAGAGACAAGCAGAAGGGTTTAATTGTCCTGTTTTCCTTAGTACTTACTTATGTGCACAAGGGCCTCATATCCTCTATAGGCTTGGGCTTAGTCATTTAGTTCATTATTATGCAAAGTATTACACTTTACTAATTCTCATGAAAGAGTATGTGGTGTTCAGACTGAAAATGAAATTCAGAAGATAAATTATTTGTGGGGGAATGAAAGAACACAGAATTGCAAGGGGCAAGAGAATGACGAGCTGCATGCTGGGCTGGAGAACTGATGCACAACAGAAGCAACTTTGCAAGACCAACTACAAATCATTCACTGATGATGACTGTTTTCACTAAAAGCATCAGGAAGATGGACAAGGGTCAATGAACTTAAAAGGGAGACTATTATTAGAAAATTAACATGGCAGCTTACTTATTGAATTATGCGTAATACAAAAGGCCAGCTTCATAAGCTCAATTAAAAGGCTAGGTATGATAGAAAGTGTCGTTGAGTTTAAAATATTCATGAGGAATTCCGTAATTTCAATGTCTACATGTTAGATGACATCATCACTGATGGCAGACATCATAACACCTAAGGTATGTTAATGATATCATCATTGATGGCAGACACCATAGCATCTAAGTATATTAAGCTGTTATAATATCAATAGTAGCTACCAGTAATGAATTGGATGGCTCTAGGTCTGGAGAGTATGTAGCTATAAGGAAACTATAATACTAATAATGTGGAGATCATGGGTTTATTGTCATAAAGCATTAGGACACTATGACATTATGACACACTGTTTTATTAATGAGACTGTTAACTGTCATCAACACAATAATAGTCTTGTATACCCATTAATCTCTGTAACCAGTGGATATGTAGCTTTACATGGCATGAAGGAATTTGGGTAGTCATGAAATTAAAGCTGCCTCTGATCTGATCTTAAAAACAGTGAGATTATTTTAAAATATTTGGGCGGGTCGAAGGACAAAGGCTCTCAAATGGAGAAGAGGGGGGTAAGTGGGATATGAGGCATCACTGGCTTTGAGAACAGAAGAGAAGGAACAGGATAAAGGAAGCAGCTAGAACAGTGGCTCTCAGCCTGTGGGTTGTGATCCCTTTGGGGGCCACAGGGGTTGCATATCAGATACCCTGCTCACCAGATATTTAGATTACACTTCATAACAGCAGAGACACTAGTTATGGAGTAGCAACAAGATAATTTTATGGTTGGCGTCAGCACAACATAAGGGACTGTATTAAAGGGTGGCCGCATTAGGGAGGTTGAGACCACTGAGCTACAACCTAGAACGGACAAGGAAATCCATTCTCTTCTGGATACTCCAGAAACAAGTCCTGCCAATGACTTAGCAACAGCCCACTAATACCCATGTAGGAATTCTAAAGTACCTAAGTTTATGGCAATAATGTTTGAAGCACTAAGTCTGTTGCAAATTGTAATGGCAGCAATATGAAACTTGCACAGTGAAAAATTATTTCATAAATAGGCTCTTTTTTTTAAAGAATGCAACTAAATCTTTGGTGAAGTAGACCCAAATCTATTATCAATCAAGCAAATAAATTAAAAGCCAGACTGTGTTGGATGGGACAGCAGGTCAGCACCAAAATTATCTCTTTAAAATGAGATTATAGTTACAAAGGGTCACTAGTATATTTTTAAAAAATTCTTTATCAAAATAAGGAGCTTAAAAGTGTTCAGCATCCAATCAGACGAAACAGCAAACAGGCCTGCTTAAAATAGCAAAGGCAAATACTTCTAACCCAGTACAGGGATGTGTTAGCTCAGTGTTATGTTCCAGATAAGAACGACGGGAACTTGGCAATATAAGTCCACCTGTTCTAGACTGTGACTCTTTAACACAGCCAACAAGTCAACAGCAGTACAGAGTAATATGACAAGTATAAACAGACACTTCAACTCCTTTGGGATATTGGGTTTTTTAATTTATGTCAAATAAAAATGTTTGATGGCTAAAGAGACTGTTTTCATTAAATTCACTTTGGGGACTCTTCAGGGTCAGCTGCTGAGAGAAAGGTATTTAGGGAAATGCATGTTGCTGAGGAAAAAGATGGAATACACCAAATTTCCTTTGTATTTCAGCCAATGAAACACCACACACACACACACAGACACACACACACACACACACACACACACACACAGGACCAAACACTACTGAAGAACTAGTTCAGAGCATGGTTGGTAGGAAACTTGAAAATAAATCCACTAACAAACTTCAAATGTGTGTGTTTACACCAATAGTAACACTACACTTTTCTTATATTACTAGAAGAAACATTCCAGACACTGTAAACATACAGCGAGAAGCATACTGCTTCTATGTGGACAGCTGTCTTCTCTGCTTGTTTCTGACATACTCGGATGGAAACTAGCTGACTTCCAATCTGAATGTCTCTGATAAGAGAAAACTGAAGAATGCTGCATAAGATCTTGATGCAGCAACATTTTATAAGTAAACTTCATATGAATGAATATTATCATTAGAAGGAAATATATTCTGAAGGGGAAGGAGGAATCTTGGTGGGATAAAAGAACTCATACAATCCCTTTTCCCCCACTTAGTGTGTAAAAGGGAGAGTCTATAAACAGCTCTGAAGTGAGAAGACACAGAGAATGAACATACTGCCCTCTTTCAGGGAGGATGAAATTACCACGTGTTTGGAATCAGAACAATCTGAGCTAAGCTTCTGACTAGAGCAACTGGTTCCATCACAAGAAAGAAAAGTACCAAGAGCTATTAACAAAGTGCTGGTGTCCAGAAGTGGGTAAGTACTACTATACTGAAGAGCCCCATAAGGCCTTCATATATCAACAAAGGAATTTAGGTCATTGCTTATTGCTTGTTATTTACTTGTGCCTAGTAAGTAACTTGTTTTGATATTTAAAAAATAAATTACATCACCATTAGATGTAACCTGCATTCAAATAGTATTAATGCATCATTTTTCTTCTGTTTATATAATATTTATTCATTGTACAAAATGAGCAATGATATGCACTGCATGAAAATGATGCAAAGTACCATGCTCTTTACAGAAAAAGCATAATTATAAAATAAGAGCCAAATAACATCCTCTCATTTATCTACCTCAGAGGAGTTCAAAGGAGCAAATACAGTAGGAAAAAATAAAATAATCTTGAAATGGTGTAGGAGGTTCTTCTGTCTATGCGTTGCTTTCATTGGTTGACTAAAGAAATTGCCTTGACCTTTTGGTAGGGCAGCATTTATGTAGGTGGAGCAGACAGAACTGAATTCTGGGAGGAAGAAGAGAGTCAGAGAGAGAGAGAGAGAGAGAGAGAGCTGCCATGGAGCCGCCAAGTCAGACATGCTGAATCTTTCCGGTAAGCCGAGACCTCATGGTGATAGACAGATTATTAGAAATGGGTTAAATCAAGACGTGAGAGGTAGCCAATAAGAGGCTAGAGCTAATGGGCCAGACAGTAATTTAATTAATACAATTTCTGTGTGATTATTTCGGGTGTAAACTAGCTGGGCGGGATGGAACAAAGGGCCCACGCTCCTCATGACACTGAAGAAGTAAGGGGACTTAATCTGAAAACCATGTCAAAATATCATTCAAGGCCTATAAAGGAATGCCCGTTGGCATAGTCTTGGGCATTATAACACTCCCATAATTATAAAATTATAATAGAATATAATAATTATAATTATATTTAATTATATTTATAATTAAATGCATATAATTATGGGAATGCCATAATTCTATGGTCTGATAGCATTCTGAATATTTCCCATCCTACACCCTTACTCATCCCAACCTATGATCTAATTATGAAGCCACATTAAAAGGAAATAAAGTTCCCTTATTTATCTCACAATTAGATTCTGGACAATATGTTTCTCTTTGGCACTAAATAATCATAACGGCTGTTTTTCCACATAAAAATGAGGCAAAAGTAGCAGAATATTATACAAAACTGTAGGTGGAATCTTTCCTTTTTTGAAACAGGTTCAGCATTTTTCACAGCAATTATGAAAAGTTAACAGAAGTCCGAACAAAAATCCTGTTTGTTTTTTATGAACTACTACTACTACTACTACTGCTACTATATGCCTGCTTATTTTCTAGTAAGAAAGAGAAAGAGTGGATTTGGGTCGGTGGGAAAGTGGGGAGGATCTGGGAGGAGTTGGAGAATGGGAAAAGGCAATCAGAATATATGGTATGAAAAAAATCCATTTTCAACAAAAAAGTTTAAAAAATGTTAGTAAATTACACTCTAATCAGATTACTAGGGAAAACTAAAACTCTTATCAAATACTATAAAATTTAGAGGAAGCAATTTGACCAAAAAGGAAAAGATTGTTTGAAATTCCAGTCTCTCTTTGCAGAAAAGACAGCACACTAGAGGAGCTACAAACACTTACCTTGCTCAGCGGACTCTCTCACATAAGGTCTAAGGTGGGACATTTTGATAGGCCTTTTAAGCCGGGTCCCAGTGTTATCTCTCAGAACAGCACATCCACCTTCTGTAATATAGTCTATGACACAAGGACCAACCCATTCAGACTGGAAACGGCCATCTTTCCACCAGTTTTTCCTTTGTCTGAGGACTTCATGACCCACTTTTAAGTGAAAAGGATTTAGCTGCTTTGGTTTCTTTTTAACACTCTTGGTTTTGTTTAGTTCATCCAAATTGTTTTTCTCCATCTGGAAATGAAAGAGCATCATGACAGGACTTAGGTTGAAATGCACAGGGTGGTAAGACCATGGCAGTGGGGATTTGCTGAGCTGTGAATGAAGGAAGGACTGAACCCTAGTTAGTTCTTTACTGAAGTCAGTATCTCTCTCCTCACACAGATGGTAATCACGCTGAGTGGCTCTGAGGACTTGCACTAGTAAAAGGACAGAGTGCGAAGCTCCACAGCTGCTTTCAAGGATACAGATTAGAAACCAGGCCTTCCCAATCTCTCTAAAGCCATAGCTTTCCCAGCAGTCTCAGAATTTCATAGCTTACAAGCAGACTTCTTAGGGTTGGGAAACATATTCAGTGATAAAATCCTGAAACATACTCGCTAGGACCCGAGTTCAAATTCTGCGCACCACTGGACACAGTAACACACATCTGTAGCCTCACAGTAACACACCATATCTGTAGCCTCACAGTAACACACATCTGTAGCCTCACAGTAACGCACATCTGTAGCCTCAGCAGCTGAGGGAAGGGGTGAGACTGGCACAGGCAGGTGCACTCTGGTCAGGCTATGCAGCTGAATTGGGGAGCTCCAGTTTCAGGGAGGGACCTTGATTCAAAAACTAAGGCTGAGAGTGAGGAAGACAGTGGATGTCTATTACCAGCCTCCATACGCGTGCTCACACAAGTGCACACGCACCTGCACACACACATCCTAATCTACATAAAGCACATACACACGAAAACAATGAACAAGCATATTACTTAACCAAAATAAGCAGAACTTGGAAGATAAAAACGTTTTAGTTTTTGCTTAAGGGTATATCATGTCCACATACATGAACATGTCCACATGCTGAGATTTTAAACATAATTCCTCTTTTGCAGGGCTTCACAGAACTTTTCTAGTAGACCGAATTACCTGGCCGGCTGACGGTGTCTTGTTCTCCAGTACTGCATCAGCCTCTCTAACTGCAGCTACGATTCTGGCAAACACACTTGTATTTTCACCACCCGCTTCATGAGAACACTCCAGCACACAAGGGTTCCGGTTGAACATTTGGAAAAACGGTGTGTTCTTAGTAGGCTCTGAGCGTGTCACATTGAAGGCAAAGGAAAGCGCTGGCAGGTGTTCATCCCAGTTGTTGGGGTGCTCGGCACAGTATTTGGAAAGAAAGGCTTTGACTGTGCTCGGTGTACTCTCGGATGGATGGACACTTTCAGAAGCATGAGAAATTACAATCTGTTTTGTACCGAACAATCTATACAGTTCTGTATTGATCTGAAACATACAAAAAAGAAAACGGACTATTCAATATTTGTATTATTCCTCTGGCTTAAAAAAGATTTCAAGAAACCCAACTCTTGTCATTCACTGACTACAGGCATTCAGCTAAAACATGTAAGCATTTTGGGTTAATTCTACTGACTGGGTCCTTACTAAGTGCCGATCAACCCATTAGGTGTCATTTTTGTTACTACACATAGGGATGACTTTATGATGTATTATTAACTCCATTTTAAAGGCATGAACTTAAGCTTTGGAAGTCTAAGCACCTAATATACACACACAACAGGAAATGGAAGAGCAGAATTCCAAACTAATCTTGTGGTCAAGTAACTTTCAATTCAGTAGAATGTTTTTAGTTGTTCTTTTTTTTTTCTCAAGGAACCACAAGACCACATGACACAGGCACTAAACCTCTGCACTCAGTTTCCTCATTTCTAAGTTGAGAACAAGCCTACCCACAGCTGCCTAGGGGTGTTCACAAAGTAATGTTCTCAAATAGTTCTCAGTAAGGAGTATGGAATTTATAGAATTTAATGGCAATTACTATCACTGTTATAATAATATTTTTTTATGGCCAGGACTTCAAGGAATTCAGTATGAGTTTAGGACACTTTAATAGTAAGTCTTTCAAACACAGAACAACCATTTTCCTGCCTTGATGCTCCCCTATTCTCTGCTATTTTCATTTTGTTAACCTTTAGCTAATAAACTTCTCTTTGGAAGAATATTTTCTACAAGTAACTCTCAGAATTATTAGAAAGATAAAGTTTCTATATCTCATATTTCCCAAGGTCCGTAGAAGGTAGAAGTGTGAGAGCGGTGTCAGAGAAGGATGGAAGTTTAGATTTCTGCACAAACTCTGCCAGCACTAGCTCTCTTTTCTGCCCGCTGTCCTCCCTTGTTATCCGCAATTCAGCCTTACGACGTGGGCTCAGAGATGGGAAGGCGGAAGCTGGGAGCCCGAGTTCCCACTCATGAGCACGGCTGTCCTTCCAACCTCAGGCAGCTTACACTTCTACTGGAGTACAGAGTACGCTTCTACTCCATCTAGTTTAGGAAAGGGAGAGGAATTCTCTGTGGCTCGCACCTGAGCTGACTCCCCACCATTCTTATGTGGGAGATGATACTTAAGTCATATGATCACTCTATCCTGAGTCGCTTGGTAAAATTTAGATTTTGTGTTTATAAATCTAATTAACTGCTGAAATGAAGAACGAATGAGGAATCTACTTCTCTTACTGCACTTCACATATCATGTGTGGCTACTGAATGACTCAGTTATTTTCAATCTGGAGCATTAATAAAGCCTTTTAGTTTGTATACCTATCATCACAGTTACCTATATGAATATAATATGTACATACAAAATTATTCTTTGTATTTTTAACATAATATAAATATGTCCAATTATTTCATTTTAGTTAATATCATTTTATTATATTTTTATTTTTGGTTGTTCTTAAGCTTGAAGTAAACAAATATTATCTGGTTTAATCGTCACATTTTAGTTTGACGATATCAAAAGACAGACTTACAATTACTTAGTGGTAACATAATAATAAAAATTCTGCTCTCTTAATCTCTAGTTCAACAAATCTAGGAGCATATATTATATACTTGCATATCTACAGCAATTTATTTGAATATATTAAATACTCTATAAAGCACAAAGAACTGTGTGTCAGACACTGGGAGTGATACCTGCTCCCAAATGTGAGCACTTTGTCCTACCTGTTCAATGAATTCATCTCTTTGATCCATTATTATTTTCTGAGAAGGTCCATATAAGAAAAATATATTGATAATAGCTTTGGAAATTTCTGACGCTGAAACATCACATAAAGGCAAAATCATAATCCATTTTGTGAACAAATCGGTCACGATTATAGCATACACATGACTTCTGTCGCTTGTATGAAAAGGTCCCATGAGATCAACAGTAACTACACTCCATGGGCTTCCCACGGTGAGAAGGTGCTGCTGAGGTCCCACCAGAACGGTATTTTTTGCTACTTGGCAATGCTGACAAGCATATACCTACAGAGACATGACAAGGAAAACACATATAATTGTTAAAATATTCACGGTAACAGAAATCAGTTTTATAAAGCGAAATCTTAAGCAGTCAACAGGTACTTTGTATTTTACAGGAAGTTTACTGGCATGAGATAGCCCATGGAATAAAGCCTTTTATTTAGAACACCAAGCAAATATCAGTCACTACACCTGTGTGGCTGGTAAGTCCAAACATCAGCACCACAGGGTTTCCTCATTGCTACTCTGACTAAACGACAATCTCAAATGGAACACAATCCTGATTCAAATTCAAATAAATATTATATCAACAGATCTCACAATAAGTCTTTGATCATTTTTTTTTTAGATAAGCCTTCTTTTATTGAGAGTCGAGGGATCTAGAACAACATACATGTTCTAGAGACTGTTCTGACATTAATTACAGAATGACCCGAGAGGCATATTCATGAGATGGATTAGCTTCACTCGACCTGAAGACTTTGTGTTTCGATTGCTATAAGGGACGAGGAGGTGGCAAAGTCATGTTCCAGAAGGTAAGATGTCAGAAACATAGCATCCGGGAAGATTTTTTTCAGAATACAGTGCTTCTGATCATTTTGTTTTTAATTAATGCAAAAAGCTTCTACAGCTAGCTGTGGTAGCACATTTATGTAATCCTTTGACTTAGGATGCTAAATCCAGAGGGTTGCCACAGTCAAAGAGTCTGGGCAACATAGTAAATTCAAATATTGAAAAAAAAAAAAGGAAAGAAAAGAAAGGAAGGAAGAAAGAAAGAACATAAAAAAAGAAAAAAAATCTCTTAATGGGCTACCATGAAGTATTTCATTTTCTATACTTTTAAGCCAGCATGCATGGCTATGCAAAAATGTATTCATACAAATGGCATTTCTTCCTACAGTTTTTATTCTAAAGTTCATTCATCCACCTATTTCACTAATATTTGCTGAACTGTAATTTTAGTCAAGTAATATCTAAAGATGCCAGAAGCCTCCCTATTTCCAGGTAAAAATCCAGGTCTCATGAAGCTTTTATTTAAGACAGCAGTTTTCAACCTGTGGGTTCTGATCCCTTGGGGTCACATGTCAGATATTCTGCATATCAGATATTTACATTATGATTCACAACAGCAGCAAAATTACAGGTATGAAGAAGCCATGAAATAATTTTATGGTTGGTGGTCACCGTAACCGGAGGAACAGTATTAAAGGGGTGGCAGTATTAGGAGGGTTGAGAACCCCTGATAAAAGGATGAAGAAGAGAGCAATTGATTAATTTATAGATGGTGCTATTTTTAAAACATTTCCAGAATTTCACTTTGAAAATTATTTTCAAACCAAGTTCTAAAAAAAAAAAATTAAAAACAAAAATAAAAACACAAACTTTCATCATTATGACCAAAATAATTCTTTTTCAAGGTGATAGAAACAGAGATAGTGTTTGTATTCTACAAAGGCACCCCTGGAAATGAGAGTGGGCTAGTGAGCTGGGCAAGGGCTCATCACAGTCATTCTTGGTGACCACTCTCACTTTCCAACTTAAATGCACTCACCAGTTATAAGTAGCCTTATCTTTCAAATGAAACCTTTTTATATTTATTTCACTGAACGCTGTGAAAGGACTCATGGAACACTCATAATCTGAGTTTAGGTTACTGCCATTTAGATGTGACATTTTTCTAGATTTGGAATGGCACAAAGGCGAGGAATCCATTCTGGGATTGATTTATTATGAACATACTTATTTTGGTCATATAGCATATGAAGTCATTCATGATGGCATTAAGAATATAATAGTTGGTGGTTGGAGAAATGGTTCAGAGGTTAAGAGCACGGGCTGCTCTTCCAGAAGTCCTAGGTTCAATTCCCAGCACCCACATGGTGGTTCACAACCATCTGTAATGAGATCTGGTGCTCTCTTCTGGTGGGCAAGCATATATGCAGTCAAAGCACTGTATATATAATAAATATATAAATCTTTCTTTTTTTTTAAAAAAGGACATAATGGTTAGCAAAAGAATTTCAACCTCAATTGAATTCTGCCTGCAAAATGGAGGTCAATGCTCCAATTCTCAATAATTTCCTAGCAAAATATTGAATTCTCTTAGATTATACTCTACTGATTTAAAATAATTATAAAGAGAAATAAATTTACTTTTGATTTAAATGTTTTCTTAGTTCAAAACTAACATAGAAAGTACTTACACCATAGGTGATATGTACATAATATTTTAAGCAATAGTGAAAATTGTATTCATTAGAAAGACAATAAAAAATTTCTAAAGACACAAGCGTATCATACCCACTGTTTGACGTCATTGGTCACAGAGGTCCAGTAGTAACTTGACTCCACCAGAGTTAGAGTTCTGGATATTCCATGATGAACACCAGTGCCATTTTCATGGCATTCTCTTAGGACTTTCTTTTTTTCCTCTTCTGAAACAACTACCAGACGATTTTGTTTTCTGTCTTTTCCAACATAAAACAGCTTTTTGTCTGAAATGAATGACATAAAAAATATGTGTAATTTCAAAGCTACATAATGTTTAGGCCATTATAGACTTAACTTAAAACCATGAAGACTTTTAGTTTTATTTTTACAAAATCTTTCTTTGAAACAGAATATTTATTTTCAATGCTATTGTCATGCGTCCTGAAGACCAGAAGGACCCTTAGGTGCTATACTTCTGTAGGAATCAATGGAAATAGAGTATGCATATCACTAAAGCAAGTGATAACCATGAGAATATGAAATGGCCTGTCTATGGGAGTACTCAAATTAGGGAGAGACTTGTAGAAGCTACTGACAGTGGCTTAGGTTATAAAGTGAATTCTATATAAATGAGGAGCTTTGGGATACAAAATGTTCTGAAAAACTCATTATAGCTGTTCTCTGCAAGCACCCCTTCCTTCCCTTGTTGTGAGTTGAGTAAAGGGAGGGACAGCATAGTGAAAGGAACATGCTTCTCACTTCTCCTTTCCTTTGAGGATATCTAAGCGGAGGAACAAGTAGGGAACAGGAGAATCATTAATTATCTCCCCAGTTCATATGGGGTAGCTATGCAGACTCCAGAATACATCATTAAGATCCTAGGGTGATTAATAAACACAGAACTTAAATTAGAAGGTAAGCAACTGGAAAGCTGAAACCCTATCTTACTCATTAGTATATCCCTGGGCCTAGAATAAGATTGGTATACCAGAAATATTCAACAAATATTTTAAATATAAATGATTAAATGAATGGATGGATGAATGAATGAATGCACTCCACTTAAGTGTAAGAGGTTTGTCTATTGCTAAGAATAGGAGTTACTGGAAGGAAGCTGTATAGGGAGACATGAACAGGGGTTGATTTATAACTTTAGAATTTGCAACCTTATACTCTGATCTGATTTGGAAGAAGCCTAGTGCTCTATTTCTAGGCAGAACTGCCATTAATAGCACCAACACTCATTTGGTAATGTTGATCGTGCCTTCTAATTACCTCATGCTCAGTTTGTTTTCTCTACTGAAGGAGGCAGAAAGGAGGGAAAGCTGTCATAAGCTCTCATAATTGCCCGGCTGCTTCTCAAATATTTAATGTACTGATAGAGTGTCAAGGCAAAAAAACAAACGTAATCCTGAGAATAATTAATGACACTGTGTGGGGAGGGGCAGGTATGTGGGCAAACTCAGCTATGAATACAGTTAGTTTCTTCCATTATTTTACTTTAGCGAGTTCATTCTGTTAGCATTTTCATACCAAACATTCACTAACTTCCTCAACACCATGGCATCAGTGCCTGAAGGTCAATCAAGGAAGTATCATTAGATGGCAACAGAAAGAGAAAGTAATTTTGTGATTTTCACAGTTATTTATTTTGATCTACAATTTAATAAGTCATTTTCTTTTCTTTTTATATTTGCTGTTTTAGCTTTTATTTTAAACTATGTGTACATGTGTCTGACTATGTGTGGGTATGTGCACTTGAGTGCTGGGACGTGCCAAACTGGAGGCCCAGACTCCCTGGGAGCTGGAGTTAGAGACGGCTGAGAGCTGCCCAACACAGGCCCTGGAAACCGAACTTGATCACTATGTGCTTTTAGCTCCTGAGCTATCTCTCCAGCCCCTGAACAGGTCTTCTTCATGCTTACCAGCCTTCAGTTAGCTTTACTATCATTGTTGTGTTATTTTTGAGCATGATCATCTAAAAATTTAGCGGATAACTGCTTAGCAATAACCAAATACTAGAGAATTTCCCAGGATCCTACAAACACACATGGGAAGTAATCTATAATTTAAGATTTAGACATTAATTTCACCTTTGAAGACAAATTTCTTTGCTGCTCGTCTTATGCCACTTCTCTCACTTGACAGTGTAGTTGGATGATATTCACCTGTGCGCTTATAATAGGCAATCTGCTTAAGATGAAGGTCACCATTTTTCCCACTACGGACCATCGTGAACCTAGGTAAGATTATTTAAAGACATTACTTAAATGACAGGCTAATTCCACTGCTATTTCAGTTCAGGCTTCTGTCACATTTCTGCTTCTGCATGAATTGAGCATTCCCAGAATATTATCTGCGAGGGAGCTAATTGCAGTACAGAATGGGGACAGAGTGATGCCTACACACTAAAACATCTGGATGCCACTTTTGAGATTCATCAAGACAAATTATCTTGTCTTCTTTCATGAGATGTAAGAAATGCTGAACATTTGGAATACGGGGGAGAAGAAGGAAATGAGTCCGTATACTTCAGAAGTTTGACTGGAGACTCTTGTTAGCATCCGAAGAAAGGTTATTCACAAGGGTTGGCTTTGTTATGTAATATTTAAGGAGAGAACCACAATCTCACATTACTTTTAAATGCATTCACATTCAAGATTATTGCAAAGTAAAAACAAAATTCTACTGAAATCACATTTAACATCTTTTATAAATGCTAAAATTAAATGATAGCCATTTAGCAACCAGATTCCATATGCTCTGAACCATATATAAACCTAGTTTTCCTTCAATAAAAGTTCCCCTTTCCATTGTGGACTTCCATCGATATGGGACCTTTTTAAAATAAAAGAAAATTTTTTCCACATTTTCATTGGCAAGAATGACACTATGGCAGTTATGTAGGTGCCTATCAACTCAACCATCCAAATTAATTTTTGGTCTTTCTTTGATGTGTGAGTGTCTTCTGTTTGAGTTGATTTCATTTGGTTAATAAAGAAACTGCCTTGGCCCATTTGATAGGCCAGCCCTTAGGTGGGTGGAGTAGACAGAACAAGATGCTGGGAGTGAGGCAGATGCCTCGGGCAGCCGCCATGCCTCTCCTCTCTGGGACAGAAGCCATGGAGCCAGCCGCCAGGTCAGACATGCTGCATCTTTCCCGGTAAACCACAATCTCGTGGTGGCATACAGATTATTAGATATGGGTTAGTCAAGATGTGATAGCCAGTAAGAGGCTAGAGCTAATGGGCCAAGCAGTGTTTAAATGAATACAGTTTGTGTATTGTTATTTCCGGGGTTAAGCTAGCTATGCAGGAGCCTGGCGGGATGAAATGCAGGCCTGCTCATCTCCTCATTACATTTCTTTCCTGGCTGCCATGTCCTACGAGACTGACCTTGTGCGGACATATTAGCTGTTATCCAATAGGTATTGCCCATCATGAGCAATGATAAGAAGAACCAGAATGCAGAAGAGGTCAGGGTATTTAGCTAACCTCTTTAGAGAGTCCTGCTGAGAGCTCCTTACCCCTATCCTTTCTCTCACTGCAAGTTGGCCTCCTTTCTCTCTGAAACTTGAGTCATAGAGCAGTCATTTTCCTCGGTACTTCTAATTCTCAGGTTTCTTTCTCTCCACACCTCTTAAATGGTTCCTTCAAAAGTCCCAAGAATGTATTTACTGGAACTCCAATACAATTTCAAAATTCTGAAGACAATATGGATGGTTGTCACTCATTAAAACAATCTAGGAATTGTGATGACTGATCAACTTGACACACCAGGGAGGATGGAGCCTCAACTGAGAAACTGCCTCCACCAGGTTGGAGACCATTATACTTATAAAGACTCCATAATGATAAAATAGTCCCATCAGAACCTACAAATAGGTTAATTCAGCTATAAAGTATTATCATTAAACAATGATTTAAACTCACCTTTTTGGAGACAGGGTTTTGATGAAGCTCAGGATTGCCCTAGTACCTGTCACCCTTCTCCCTTGGAGCCCTAAATCTTAAAAACAGAGGCACACACTGACGTACCTTGCATGAGCCCACTTTGAACTGGAGATACTAGTCATTTTATAGTAGATGACTATCCTTCAAACAAATGACGAATGTAGCTATCACATTTTCTAAAGCATCTCTAAAAGAATGAACCACGACAGGGTCCATAGTCAGTGATAAGTGCTTGAAAAGACATAAGATCCTGGGTTTTAAACCTGAGTCCTACACATATGCACAGTGTACCCATACACAGACAGACAGACAGACAGACAGACAGACTACCAAGTACAAGTATCTGGCACATGCCAGACACAAAATTGGAGATACAATAATGATAACCCTTATGAAGTTTACATTATAGTGGGGCTGGAGATTATATTGAAAGCTAAACTCAAGCTTTATTCATAGCAGCTGGAAAATACTAACTGGAAAAAATCCAAGTAGCCAGTGCCATATATAATCAAAATATGGCATGTACACATAGAGAACTATTATTCTGCCTTAAAAGAGAGGTGATTCTAACACATGCGAAAATATGGATGAATCTTGAGGACAGCATGCTAACTGAAATTTTAAAAAGACACATATTGTCAAATGAACAGAAACAGGCATTAGAATGGTGGTTCCCAGAACTGAGGTTATGAGTAGCTAATAGATACATTCAGCTTCACACTTCCTTCTCTAACTTATAAACATGTTTGACAGTGGCAGTAATAGCCTGGAGCCAGGACGCTAGAGCTTCCCCTGGGGTCCTGATATAAGGAGGAACATGGTTCATTCTCTAAAACCTGGATTATGCTTGGGGCCGGGGCCTTGGAAAGGCTGCAGCTTCAGATCCTGAGAACTCAACTTCCCACTTTATGGAACCACGTGAACAGTGCCAAGGCCTCTGTGTGCTCGTTCTGTGACTGTCTTGAGATACTCGGTGTTCCCTTTGTGCAACACTGCTTGATTAGCCTCCTGCTGACTTAGTCCCATTGGGTGACAGCTTTCACTGACACTGTCCCATTTCTCCCCTAAAACCTGTATAGAAAATGCTGTACTTAGTAAACTTGCTTGGCACAAGCCAAGCAGCTTATGCAAGATCCTGTGACCATGGCTTTCTTATCTTCTCCCTCCGGTCCTCCCATTTAAGACTCTTTCACTGAAGAACAATCTGCTGATCCAGGTCAATATGATGAGTACTTTATTATAATCTAAAAATCATTTTTTTTAAAAAAACTATGTTTTAAATAGCTTACAAAGTAGTAGGCTTCCTTTATGTATTTTTCATTCCTATTTAGTTTTTTTTGACCCTACCTCTCATCTACTTCTCTCCCAAATCTATCTAGTCCTCTTAAGCCTTTCCACCATGGTTAGTCTCTTTTCCACTTTATATCAGATGAATTTACCATCGCTTAGAACCTCCTTCTCCCCCTCTCAGGGACTCCTTTCTGCTTTCCTGTCCTCTACATGTAATTATTCCCAAATTAACACACTTACGTCTTAAAATTAGAAGCTAAGGAGAAAAGGCTCAAACATGGGAAAACACATAATATTTGTCAACCTGAAGTAACTTATGTAAGACAGTATTTTCAATTAATTCCTTTTGTTTGTTTTTGAAAATTTCTCTTATGGCTGAACAAAATTCTATGATATGTATGTGTGGTGGTTTGAAGGAAGAGACCCTCAAAGGAGTGGCACTATTAGTAGGTGTGGTGTTGTTGGAGTTGGTATGACCTTGTGGGAGGAAGTGTGTCACTGTGGAGGTGGGCTTTGAGGTCTCAGACAGGCTCAAGCCACGCCCAGTGTGTCAGACCAGACCACTTCCTGTTTCCTGTGAGTCAACATGTAAGAACTCTCAGATCCTTCTGTAGTACACCACATCTGCGTGCACGACGCCACATCCCCCCATGATGATAATGGGCTAAACCTCTGAAACTGTTGGGAGCTGTGAACCCCCAGATCCTGAATTTCTTGTAAACAACTTGTTTTTCCCTGATCTGAGTGTTTACAGCTGCTCTGAGCATGAGACCCTCAGGCGTTCCTGATGGCAGGGGAATGGTTTCTGGTGCTTTTGGCTGGGGCGTGGTTATCCCTATATAAGCTGCCCCTAGAAACAATAAAGGGGGCATTCTAGTTTCAAGAATTTTTGGCATCAAGGACGACCTGTGTTTGTGTCTCTGTGTGTTTCAATCTCCAGCCCCTTGCCTGGTTCATGAATGGTATGGCGGCACATAGAGTGCAGACAGGCATGGTGCGCCGCATGAAACTGTAAGCACGCCACCACAATGAAATGTTTTCTTTTCTAAGAGCTGCTATGACCATGGTGTCTCTTCACAGCAACAGAAAACCTAACTAAGACAGTATGTTCTACAAATGCATTACCCACACTCTTTGATGGACATTCGTATTGATTCGCTTTCCTTACTACTGTGAATAGAAGAACAGCAAGCATAGATATGCAAATACCTCTGTGAAAAGATACAAAGACCCTTGGTATATGCCCAGAAATTACACAGCTAGGTCAATCAGGAGTTCGGTCTTTAGTTTTGTAAGAAGCCCCAAGCTTATTTCCATTGTGGCTGGACCAGTTTACATCCCCACCAAAACTGAGTAGTAGTTCCCTTTTCTCATATCCTTGGCCTGCTTTTGTTATCACTGGATTTCTTGATGCTGGCCACTCTTACTGGGTAGAGGTGGAATTTCAAATTTAACTTGCACTTATCTGGTGGGTAAAGATGTAAAACATTTTTTTTTTTTTTTTAGAAAATGGCTTTGGTTATTTGTATTTCTCTTTTGAGAATTTTCTGCTCAATCCTTAACCCATTTATAAACCTGGATTATTTATTTTAGGATTTTGATTTCTTTGCATCTCTAGCAGATGTGTAATTCTTCGGAATGATGTCCCCACATTGTGCAGGCTGTCTCTTCACCTGACAGCTCCCTTTGCTGTGAAGTGGCTATACTGGTTACTTTTGTCACTGTTGTTACAAAAACCCTGGCGAGAGCATCTCAGGAAGTACTGGATTATTCTGGTTCACAGTTGAAAACCACCAGAGCACGAAAGGGAAGTCAGCCAGCGGGAGTGAGGCAGCCTGGCACACTGCATTCTCCTAGCAAGCAGAATACTATGAAGGTTAGGACTGAGATGCCATCTACTAGGTCTTCCCAGCTCAACTAATTCCATCTAGTTAATTCCTCAGAGGCGTTCTGAGACGTTTGCCTCCCAGGTAATTCTAAACAAAACCCGTCAAGTTGACAATACCAACTAATCCAGTGTCATTTTTGATTGTTGGCCTTATTTCCTGAGTAACTGGAGTCCTACACAGGAAGTCCTCACATACACCTATATCCTGATGCATTTTCCCTACCTTTTCATCTGGCAGTTTCAGAGCTTCAGGTCTGATGTTGAAGTCTTTGAGACACTTGGAGTTGATTTTAACCAAGGTGAGAGATAGGATCTAGGCTTCATTTTTCCATGGAACGCTTTCCAGTTTTCCAAGCGCCGTTTGCTAAGGAGACTGTCTATATTACAACAAGAATTTTTGGCATCTCTGTCAAAAATTTCTTGGCTATAGCTGCATAGGTTCAAATCTGGAACTTTAATTTTTGCTGGTACCATGCTGTTTTTATCACTATGGTTCTGTAATGTAACAGAAATCAGGCATGGGGACACCTTCCACCCTTCTTTATTTTTGCTATATGGTGACACCATCTACCCTTCTTGATTTTTGCTCAGGATTGATTTGGCTACTTTAAGGGCTTTTGTGCTTCCAAGTGAGTTTGACTTTTTAAAAGTATTTCTGTGAAGAATGGCATTGGATTGCATCACTTTTGGTAAAACAGTCATTTCATAATATAGATTCTTGTAATCCAAGAGCATAGCATAGCATAGCATAGCATAGCATAGCATAGCATAGCATAGCATGGGATTCTTCTTCTTTTATTTTTTGGTTTTGTTTTTTATGCAGGATCTCACAGTGTAATCCTGCCTGGTTTAGAACTGTCTATGTATACCAGGCTAGCCTTGAACACAGAAATCTGCCTGCCTATGCCTCCCAAGCACTAAGATTAAAGGCACAAACACAGTAGGCCTTACTTTAAGGTTCATGTTATAGAGCCCTTTCACCTCATTGGCGAGTTTATTGCAAAGTTGTATTGTTGAGCTTTAGATGACTGTGAATGGGAACCTTTCCCTGCTTGCTTCCTCAGCATGCTTGTTTATCATATATAGGAAGGCTACAGATTTTTGTATGTTTATCATATATAGGAGGGCTACAGATTTTTGTATGTTAACTTTTTATCCTGTCACTTGCTGAAAGTGTTTTAACCAACCTATGAGTTTTCTGATGGGAGTCATTATGGCCTTTATTGTATAAAATCATTATACTTGTAAATAAAGATACTTTGACCTCTTCCTTTCCTATTTGTATCCCTTTTATTTGCTTTGTGCATCTTATAGCTCAAGAAAATAAGTAAGCACGTAAATAAATAGGAGATTTGGCTTTCATGAAAGGCATAATCCAAAACAGTTAGTTCTAACACCAGGGCTACTACAGGCCATTGGAAACAGAGGAAGGACATAGTGGTGGATTATTTGTGTTTTAATAAATAAAGCTTACTGAAGATCAGAGTGCAACGCAGCCACACTAGTCAGCTATAGAGACCGGGTGGTGGTGGCACACCCTTTAATCCCAGCAGCCACACTGGTCAGCTATAGAGACCGGGTGGTGGTGGCACACCCTTTAATCCCAGCAGCCACACTGGTAAGCTATAGAGACCGGGTGGTGGTGGCTCACCCTTTAATCCCAGCAGCCACACTGGTCAGCTATAGAGACCGGGTGGTGGTGGCACACCCTTTAATCCCAGCAGCCACACTGGTCAGCTATAGAGACCGGGTGGTGGTGGCACACACCTTTAATCCCAGCACTAGAGAGGCATACAAAACAGGAGGAGACAGGTCTCATGCTCAATCTCAGTCTGAGGATTCCTGGAGGCAGGATCTCCCACTTCCGTCTGAGGTAGAGTTAAGAGCCCCTGGCTGGTTGCTTTGCTTTTCTCATCTTCAGCTTGAACCCCCGTATCTGTCTCTGGGTTTTTATTATTTTTGCTATAGAAAGAAAACTTGCACGACTGAAGGCCTGATATTCTTTAGAAGGTGGAACAACATTTAAAACAAATAAAGAACACAATAATGAAATGAGATAACTCCATTAACACTCCAATGTCCTTCCCATTGATCTACAGAGCCAATGCAATCCCAGTTTGAGGAGAATTGGCATGTTAATGCAGTTACCTAGTTTTTTTTCTTTGTTAGGAAGGGAGGAACTTACAGGTTTTTTTTTTTTTTTTAAATATTCTAGACAGGGACTTTTTTTTTTTTTTTAGACATTTCAGAAAGAAACTATTTCCATTTTACCTTATCTTTTGTAAAACCCAGTAAGTTAATTCTAAAGTGATATGTAAAAATCAAAAGGCTCAGAAGAGGTGAAATGAGTGTGAAAAAAGACGGAAGAGTTTTCACAGTGGATGACTTGAAGACTGTGGACTGGTAAAATGGTAACTGTCAATCCATCAGCCAGAACAGTGTCTAGAAACAGCCGCTCAGCTATGGCAAAATGATTTTTAACAAGGGTCCCAAAGAAATGCTGGACCAATTAAGCATCCATATAAAAAAACAACCCACGAACTTATATCTCATAGGCCAAGTAAAAATTAGCTCACAAATGGTCACAGACCCATACTTAAAAGCTAAAATGACAGCATTTCCAGAAAAGAAAAATAAAACAAAATAAAATGTTGGTGAGCTTGCTAGACTACGGAGTAAGTACAAAGCGTCACTTCTGAAGGAAAAGATTCAAACCTCTTTTTAAAGACACTGCTAAGAAACGCAGCTGAAGGAGAATATTTGTAGTACCGATCTCTGACAAAGAATTGATAAAGAACTCAAAGCCTGGGGCTGGAGAGATGGCTCAGAGGTTAAGAGCATTGCCTGCTCTTCCAAAGGTCCTGAGTTCAATTCCCAGCAACCACATGGTGGCTCACAACCATCTGTAATGGGGTCTGGTGCCCTCTTCTGGCCTGCAGGCATACACACAGACAGAATATTGTATACATAATAAATAAATAAATAAATAAATAAATAAATAAAATATAAAAAAAAAAGAACTCAAAGCCTAACAAGAAAGCAAACAGTCTAGCACTAAGCATGGGCATGAAGTCTGAACTGAGCATCTACAAAAGGAGTATCGTTAATAAGCACATGAGAAATACTCAACATCACTAGAAAAAGGACAATGTCCAGGACAGTCATATAAAGACGTGAGTATACAAACGCAGGCAACAAAACCCAGAGACCTGTGCACTGTTGGTAAGAATATATAAGGACACAAGTAGGGGGTGTTTTGAAGTCATCAATTGGGAGTAAGAATTTTAGGTGTGTGTCATTTACCTAGGTCTTAGTGACCATGTTGGGGGGGGGGGGGGAGAAGGCCATAATAATTGTCTCTCCTTTTCCAAAACCAAAAAGATCATCAAAATAATGGATTTCAAAGTCTTTTGCAAATGGTAAAATGATATATAGTCACTGTTATATTTATAAGTTTTCAATCAAGTTGCTTAAAGCAATAGAACCTTCTTTGTCAAAATTGTTCAAGAAATTTAAAAACCTTTTACTAATGTATTTAATATTTTAGAGCAATATCTATGTTCTACTGTTAATAGTGAAGTTCAAAGGACCTGGCAAGAGTATTACTTGCTTTTTTTTTTTTTTTTTTTTTTTTTTTGGTATCTGTAGCCAGTGCTGTCCTGGATCCTGGAATTTAGTAGGTAGATGGGGCTGGCTTCAAACTCATGGTGATTCTCCTGCCTCAGCCTCCCAGTGTATACACTTTATCGTGACTTACATTACTATTTAATGTAGTTCATCACCTGCTGGTTCTTAAGACAGTGACAGATGTAAAGGAGAAACAGTAACTACGTAAAATGGAAAGAAAATCATACCTATAAAGAATATTTTAGGACTTTAAAAATATTCTTATATTTTCAAGAACTCAGACGTTAGAAAAGGCATTGAAGATGGCTCATCACAACAACTTTCACTGCTGCAAGATCATCAGGCTATTTGGTTAAGTTTTTTCACACCATGCTTCGTGTACAACATTACATAAAACAAGTATTTTTTGTATTTTTTAGTGATACTTATTGCTTAACTTCTTCAATGATTTTATCGTGGGTATCTAATACCCAAGCGATTAAATATCCCTTTAAATAAGGATTTGTTTCCTCATACCATTTCCTACTAACCACGAAGCTACCGTTAAAATCAGTGGAAGGTAAGTTTGTATTCCAACTTAAAAACATAAAGCGTGTAATGTTTTAATAAACACAGTAATTCGGGATGAGAATTCTGACATATGAATTACTCTAGGTTAATCTCTGAAAACTGAACCAGCACAATTTATGTATTAACTGGAACACGGCGGGGAGAAGACTGGGGAGAACACTCTGTAATCTGTCTCACTTAGGGTTACACAATTAACAAGAAATCCCTTTACTTCCAAAACCTTCCGCACAGGACAAACTCATGTCTATTTTGAAAATTCTCAACCGAGGTTCGAAAAATCCACGAAAGAATTCAGTGAGATTTAAAAGGGTACGTTTCCTTTAAAGCTGCATGTTAAGACTCCCCCTTGAGCTTATTTCTTCACTTTGGTGTAGGTTTTCGATTCCACGATTCAGGGTGAGACTTCGCCGGCGTCAGCCAAGCGGCCGAGTGCAGTTTTGAATGCAGTCAAGCATTCGCAGCCGCCAGCGAGGGAGCGCTCCGCAAGCATTTGACAGCTTGTTAACTGGCTCCCGAGGGCAAGGTCCAGCTAATCCTTGTATAAGCAAGAAAATGACCGTTGACAACTCAATCACATAGTCGCCAACTCCCTGAGCCCAACAAGTCCTCGCCTCTTTGCAGCCAGCTTCCGCTCGGCTAGCAAAACTCAAGGCCCTCCCGCCCCAACGGCGCCTGCGCGAAACCTCCACCTCGTCAAACCCTTCCTTAGAGCAGTCGAAGGGATCCGTTTTAAAGTTATTTATCAGGTTACGTCTCACTTTAAAAAAAAAGGGGGGGGAGGGTATAACAGAACACACTAGAATGACCACTCACCGAAGTGGTCCTAAATGCAAACAGCAGGTTTTAACTTTCCTCTCGCGACTTATCTGGTGCTGCCGGAAACGGAACTACCGGGGTCGGAGTTTGGCCTGGGGGGTGGCGGTGGTGGAACAGGAAAGTTCAGGCGGAGCGTTGGTCCGGCGGAAACTGTCCCGGCCGGTGCGGTTTCGGTGTGAGACCGGTGGAGGGCGGGCGGGGAAGAGGCGTGTCGGAGGCTCCCGAGGTGTAGCCGTGCCAGCCGTTCCGCTTTTGCCGAAGAGGGATGATTTCAGGTCCACGCCTCCGAGAGCCGCCTCTGCCCGAGCACCTACCTCACCCTTGAGCCCGCAGTTAAAGGGGAGGAACCGAAACCTGGATGGGCTCAAGCATCTCCCACGGATCGCTTGATGACCGCAGCCGAGGCAGGTGAGGACCGGGAGCTCGGTGGAGAACCGGAGCCAGACCGGATGGCCGGAGGCTCATTGCCGCCTTTAAGTGTTTGCTTTGTCTCCACGCTCTGCTCCGCGGACCCCAGACACGTGCTCTTGCCAGAGGCACGAACAGGAGCGAGTGGCGGCGTGGTCTTGGAGGAGTGACAGTCCAGCTCCAGGGTCCTTTTCAGGCTTGATTTCTCTTCCACTTCCCGCGTCGCTTCCTCCTTTCATGTCTCGGGTTTGAGAAAGCAGTTCTGCTCGGAGGGAGCTGCCTAACTTGTATCTGAATCTCCTTGCACAGAGGTGTGCAGCATTGTTTGGGTTTTGCTGTGGGAAGAGGTGGCTGCTTCATTTCGTAGTCTCCATCACTATGCTTGTCTTGTCTTTCCACACCCACTTTCAAGGAACAAAAGCACCGTGTGCCCGCTGCTTCGCCCGGTGAGATACTAGGTTGCAGGTCAATGCCGCGCCCGGCACCTTATCGATTAGATGGCCTCGCGTCCTCCCTTGTTGGTAATGACCTTTGGATCTCATCCTCCAGGTTCTGGACAACTTCCTGAGAGTTACCATTCTTGGAGTTTTGTGGCAATGGTTGTCTCGTTTCAGCGTCCTAGAAGACTTAGCTGTAGATGTAGGAAGCATGGCTGACTGCAGCATTAGCCTCCTAGCCTACCCCGGGACAGGATTTTGTTTCGCTATTAAGGTTTTTTAAAACGGAAATATGTGGTTTTAGAGCGATAACGTGACGATAGCTGCTATAAATGGGTAACTACCAAATGCTTTGCACATATATTTTCATTCAGCCTTTTAAGAATCCCATGAAGGTTTCAGCTGGAAAATGTTAAGTTCGTGAGGTTGTGTAACTTACCCTAGTAACATTTTGCTTCGAGTAAACCTCTGAATCTTTACTAGAAAGTAGATCTGAATCCAACGTCTGCATTCTATTGTCCTGCCATTATTCTTCTTATTCCAATTTCTTCACTAACATTTGCAGTGGTTCAAATTTATATTTATCCGTCTAAGAAAGCACAGTGGGGTGTGTGTGTGTGTGTGTGTGTGTGTGTGTGAGAGAGAGAGAGAGAGAGAGAGAGAGAGAGAGAGAGAGAGAGAGAGAGAGAGAAAAGACAGTCATGGTCTCTGTGCATCTTCTGTGTGTGATGTAGAATTAAATTTTTCACAACTTCAAATAGTCTTTCTTGCAGTATAGGCTATTTAAAAAAAAAGTCCTAAAACTGATGAATAGAAGGGTCATTGTTGTGCAATCAAAGCTTGCTATTTTTTTTAAGTTTTAAATCAATGTGATTTGTAGAGTGAGGGTATTAAATTGAACATTATGAAAGTATTATGAGGGTAATAAATTGAGCAATTAAAAGAATATGGTATCTAATGCTAGACATATGCACGGTTTGTGTGGTCTTTCTGAAAATTTGAAATGTTTGATAATTTAAAAAATAAACAAAACTTGAGCTCTCATAGAAACAGGTCATTGGGAAGAGGTATTTATGGAACATGAAGGATAGGGAAAGGTTCAGCTATATGTTTGGGGTTGGTAGGTGCATGAGAATAGCCTGGAAATCATTCTTTGAAGTCTTCCAATTGTTTATTTCAAGGAGACTAGGAACTTCCTCTAAAATAGCCATGAATTCCAGACCAAAGAGCTGACTCAGCAGAAAGGTAAATTCCAGGCAAAACAGCTGACGCAGCAAAAAGATGTATATTCCTTTTGAAAGGGAGGGGACTCGGTGCCAAAGTTGTATGGAACTTGGTTTGTAGAATTAAAAATCTATTCTAGCTTACTTTTCCTAGCCCAAAGAAGCCAACATTTAACACTTTTTGTGTAGTGTCTTCCTCGTGGCTTGAATTTAGCTCTCCTTTATAGCAATGTTTCCTCTGGAAAATGTTTTGGGGATCTCAGGAAAACTGGTTATGTATTTGTGTTCTGGTTGAACAACTGTTATTGGAGCTCCAGTTTCCTTTGGTTTTTTGTTTTTATTTTTTGTTTGCTTGTTTATTTGTTTTGGTTTTTGGAGTGGAAATTTGCTCTTTTGTGGTGTACGTTATTGGAACCTATGGGAATGATAGCTTGAAAGATTTTTGTAAGGGATCTCTAACTGCTGTGCAATACTGGTGACTCATCCAGGGTGTTATTTGAAAGGATGTAGCCAGTACCCGTGAACGTATGAGAGCGAGAACTCTCATCCAGGCCAGTAGGGAGTCTAGTCTGGAGCAGTGCAGTAAGACTGGAGTGCTGTAACAAGGTCACCAAAGCAGCAGCAGCAGGACAGGAACCCAGCCGGCATCCTTTGCCAGAGGTATATCCTAACTTTGGCTGTTTATATGTACTTCTGTTTTTGATTTTGTTTTGTTCGGTCAGTTAAAATAAAGTCAAAAACTCCTTATTCATAGCCGTAGTTAGCCAATTATAGAAACAGCTGCTGTTTATTGAATCCCTAACGTGGGCTAATTGTCCTGGCACCTGCATTCTCATGTAATTTTCAAAGCTGATATGAGATGTATAACTTCATTTCTTCAGGAGGCTAGAGCTGGGTAAGGCACAGCAGAGCCAATTTCAAGGGGGGAAAGTTGAGTTCGTTTGTTGGGGTGGAACATTTCTAGAGTGAGACTCCCAGCAATGTCAGCATCACCTTGGAGTTTTGGGAAGGCAGGATACTGATCTCAACCTTAAACATTCCTGTTTAATATCTGAGTCCACTCAGTGTTACCGATGGATGTTAAAGTTTCCTAGTTGCCGCTTGGTGTGTGTTGGAACTAGTAAATGGAACACATTTTAAATTTGTAAGCCAGTGTTAAGTCATTTTCATTTTTAGCACTCATCTCAAATCTAACTGCTTATCTGCTCATTAAAATACAAATTTGCTACTTAAGAATTCCTGCTTGAAACTTTTGTGATAGGCCAATAATATGTTTATTATTATGATAATAATAATATCATAATAATTTATTTGGGGATATCATAACAGTTTAGTTGGGGATCATTGTTACAAAAGGGATCTTAAAACTAAAGAAAGATTCAATTTTGATATTTGAATAATCGATAGATCTTTCAGACTAGGTAGGCCATTACTACCACATTGGAATTCATGAATAAAGATTGATCACATTGGTGAGTGTTATGTGCTGATATGACCACAGTCAATGTAAGTTGTAGATTTCAAGTAAAATAATCATTGAGAGTGCTCTAGATCTCCTCAAATTCTTATTAACTTTCATTCTCTGAGAGACTGTATTCCACCTGAGAGGAAAATTCCGTATTCCATATTTTCTCAGTACTTAGTAAACATTTGTAGTAATTTAATAAAGAAATATGAATTATCTTTTTTGCTTGTATTAATGACCATTAGGATATTTATTGATTTTGTGATCACTGGTTGATTAATTTAGTTTAAATTATTGGAATACTTGGGTCTCATCTCTATACTTCAAATATTTATAAAAGGAGGAAAATATCCATAATAAAAGACAATTGTGAGAATGTTCATTCACAGCGCAGTAACTGATCCCTAACATTTTTTCACACTTAGACATACATTGACAATGGGTGTCTTTGCTGTGCCATAGGGAAAACCGAACTTAATGCTGCTCACAGTAGGACTCACAGCCATCTGAATGGCTCAGACAAGTTTAGAACATGCCCAGTTTTGCATTCATGGTTGAGTACCATGTTAGGAAGCTCCTGCATTAAAAAACTAAGTCTTTAGCATCTAAAAATGTTTTGTAGTTTCATTCCCTTGAGGTTTGTATTTTGTAGAGCTGTATGCAGCTGAGGTAGTTAAATAAGACTGTAGGTGACCAACCAAGGTCAAAGGTATGATAAAGGGAAAAAAATCTTGGATATTGGTTAAGTTTTGTGGAGGATTATTTATGTTGAGATAAGCCAAGCACCATGAGGACAGAGATTCTATTTTGTCAGTTTCATATCATTTTTATTATAACCTGATTTTCTGTAATAATAAACAGTGCACAGTCATGGAAATGGTGAACATGTATGCTGCTTCCTGTATGCGTCTATTTTACTCTCTTCTCCATTTGTATGGGGAAGCGGCTAGTACATGACTAAACTTGCCTGCTTATTGGAACTGCTTGGGAAACCTTAAAATGTACCCAAGTCCTACCCAAACCTTCTCGCAGACAAGGCTGGCCTTGAACTCACAAAGATCCGCTGGCCTCTGCCTCCCCAGTACTGGGATTAAAGGCGTGTGCCACCACTGCCCAGCTCTACCCAAACGTTCTAAGTGATATGGAGTCTGTCCAGAATTTCAGGTACAAGTACCTTTAATGTGTGTATGTATATTCAACCCTTACATGGGCTATGACAGGTAGAGCTTACTTATAAAAGAAGGAGGACCCAAGAGATCAAATACAATTATAAAGGACAAGAGTCCAACCAAGGGGTTTTGAATCCTAAATTCATGCGTTTAAACATTGATTGCTTCAGTTTTTTAATAATATCTCTCATATATTAAAATAGGATTACAGAAAAATAAATGGGAGCATTACCCAACCTTATATTCTATTGAGGGCTACTTGTTTGGCCCACCATTATGACAAGGCTCTTTCCTGCCTAACCTGCTTCTTCTGCACCTGCTTTCTCAAGTGCAGTTCAGGAAATGATTTTTACCCCTCAGTCCTCTGAATGCTCTTAACAGTGGTTTCTCCATATTTCCTTCGCTTCCCTGTTCTACTCTAATCTCACTGACTGGTTGTTGAACACGGGAAATACACCAAGCACACTTCTGTTTCAATATTTCATGTTTCTTCCCAGCATGATCTCAGCATATCCCGCTGGCTGGGATCAGATGTTATAGGAGAGGATGTTCTAGCACGCGCTTGGTTGTTGACACATCCCTGTGTCTCTGCAGGGAATGTATAAGTTTGGCTGTGGTATAAGCTTACTGTTGTTCGGAGGACATGCACTCTCGTCCTCCCGGCAGCACTAAAAAGACCCAGCTGGATTCCATAAGTGGTGTGCGTGCTGTAGGTGGGGGAATCACTTACTAATTCATATTATCTGGGGGAGAAAAGATGATACACACCTTCTCACCTTATCCTCAGGATGATTTCTGCTTCCAATGTGCATTATTCATTGAAAAGACTAGTAGGAAATATAAGTCAGTATTTTTTTTTTGAGATTTGCATGTGTATTTTATGTGTTTGGGTGTTTGTCTGCATGTATGTCTGCACACCAGAAGAGGGCATCGGACCCCATGAGACTACAGTTGTGATATGCCAGGTAGGTGTTTGGAATTGAGCTCGGACCTCTGGAAGAATACACTATGGAGCCATCTCTCCAACCCCATAAATCAGTAATTTTACAACCAAAAATAGCAATCATATTTCTGTCACTGGTCATTGGATTCCTGACTGAGTTATTCAGAATTTTACATTTATGTGTTCTCATTTCACAAAGAATATTTAAATTAAAAACAGCAAAAAACAACACTACCTCTAAAATGAGATGATTCTTGTGTCATTTCTGTTACAGTACTTAAACCAGAGGTACGGTTGTTTCTGTTTAAGAAATGTGTCTATTAGAAGTGAATAGTGTTTATTTAATAAATATGTTCAGTTCAACAAATAACCAGCAGTTATTTTATATTAGTAAGAAACTTAATTTATAGCAGTTCCTATAAAAATGTTGGTTTATTAAGTATTCAATATGTGCGAAACACTATTCTACCCCAGTCTTCACAGTTACAGGCTGTTGGTATACTCTCATGTGTACACACACACACACACACACACACACACAGAGAGAGAGAGAGAGAGGGGGGGGGGAAGGGAGGAGAGAGGGAGAGAGAGAGAGAGAGAGAGAGAGAGAGAGAGAGAGAGAGAGAGAGAGAGACTGATGCACACACGCGCACACATACAGAGAGGGGGAGGGAGAGAGGGAGGGAGAGGGATAGAGGGAGAGAAACTGAGATTGAGAAACGCTAGCATAAGTTGTTAGTTGTTTAGTAACAGATTGGTATAATTGACTCCAAGCACATACCCTTTCTGTTACTAAAATATTTAGAGATGTTTAAGTGGAAACAAGATAAAAAGCACACAGAGCTCCCAAGGATGTATGCCATTTAGTAACAACAAAGCTGAGACGAAATTATCTACAGCTGGGAAGCTATAGAAGCTTGTGAGATTTTTCCTTATTGTGAAACACCTTGTACTATTAAATCATACATAAAAATAAATCAGAAGCTTTCTTAATAAATAATTTTTTCTTTGTTCAGTTTAGTCCCAAATGATTTTAACAATTTTATAAATTGTAACAATTTTATAAAGTCAAGACTTTGTAAAAGTAATCTGTAATATTTCATAGAAAGCCATTAGTTAAACTGGAATCAGACTTCTAGAAATAAGAATTTTGGAATGTACTTACTTTGTAAATCTATTTAGTATATTGATCAATGTTTTTTAAATATGTGGTTAACCAGGGTTTTTTATATCAGTAGTCATCAAGTGAAATATTTGATATACAATTCCATCTTGACAGATAACTAATGTTAATATCACCAGTGTTCAGATACACATAAACAACTTTGTAAAGGATAGTTTGAAGTAATATCATTAACATATGGTAGTTAATTGGTGGATTTTTATGGAGGGATTTTCTTGGGAGTTTCACTGAATCATATGTAGTTTCTTGACAAATACATTATATTAGGAGTCTATCAATTGTGCTAGATTTGCTTAATAGCTTGAAACTAGCAGCTTGAGAACTGTTGGCTGAAGTCTTGTTTGCTACTAATTATTGCAGAATAGTTATGTTTACTACAAAACTGAACCTTTACAGTTGATTTGTTGCCATCTCCGATTGATGCTTAATTTTCAGTTAGTATCAAGCGTATATTACATGTTTTCTGTCATTGTCTACCTTTTTCAGATATTTCTAGATTGAGGATTCAACTTTTAACAAAATTTTGTATTATAGTTTGCATTATATTCTCATTTGTCAGGTACTTTTTAGATTTGAATCGAGTGTAATCTTTGTTTTATTGTGACATCTTATCCACTTCTAATGCATTCTACTAGAATTTAATCTTCATTACTTAATTTTATGGCGGAAAATATATTTTCGTTTTGGTGGCCTTTGTCAAGTTATTGGTTCTGGTATCTTTTAAAATTATTTTTTTATGTGTTTCTAAGAGGTACTGTTCAAATTAATTGTTTGCATTGCATTTTAGGTAAAAGGACTGCTGTTTCAACTCGGGAAAGCAGCAGCCTCATTGTCTTTGTATTTAAACTGTAGCAGCAATTTGGAGATCAACAATGAGGCCATGATATCTGAGAACAAAGGAGCACTTGCCAACCGAATGTCAGCACATTTCACGTGATGGTATAAAACACTGCAGCAGACCTGGGTGTCAGCTAGCACAGCGAGAATGTTTTCTTCCGAAACTATTTACTTGAACAAGTTTTAACACAGATTCTTGAATTTTATGTATATCAAATGAAATAGAAAAATGAGTGAAGCCCCCAGATTCTTTGTTGGGCCTGAAGATGCAGAAATAAACCCTGGAAATTATCGTCGTTTCTTCCACCATGCAGATGAAGATGAGGAAGAGGACGATGAGTCTGTGAGTCGTTGCTTTTGTGATAATCAGCACAGCACAGAACTTTAAGTATAGTTCATGTAAATGAATGCTGTGGTTTTAAATTAAGACTGCCTTTCAACGTGCAAATTTGTTAAAATGTTTTCAATTGAAAAAGTATAAGTGATATTGGACAGACAGGCAATTAAAAAGTGTAGTAAGTATATCTAGAGATAAGATCCTGAAGTAGTTTAATGACAGTCCAGTGCTATAAGATACCAAGAAAGGCCTTAACTAAGTTTGTGACGTTCACCAAGACTGTCTCCCAGGCCTGATTGTGTGTGTGAGGTCATGGCCATGCTGCACCTTAGAAGCTTAGAAGCGGAGCGCCTCTGTTGCATTCATGCCCCCCCCCCTCCTTGTTATGCTAGTCTAGTGCGTTTCTTATCTGTCCTTGTTCTGGATCGCAGGCAGACATTGTTTTATTTTGGGAACTGATTTAAAATTCAGACATGAAATGTGTTGATTTTCTTAAATTTCAAGTTAAAAATAGAATCTTTTTTTTTTAAAGAAAAACCTGTCACACTTGGTAAAAGCAGTAAGATTAGACGCAAACACTTCCTTAGTCTTTGTGGCAGAAGAGCGGTGGTTTTCAGAGAGCTCACCAGGAGGCACACTCTTACTGACTTGTATTGCCTCCCATTTCTGTTCATTGATAGTCTGCCGAAGCAACTGGGGGCTGAACCTTCTGAAACCATGAAATAAAGAAATCGTCCCTTAAAATGTTTTTGTCACTTACTGTATCAGAGCAGTGAGAAATAACTGGCAGCTGTGACCTGTGGAATCTCCTTTAGGAAGATTATAATGAACCAGTTTGAAATTTTTGATAAGGTTAAAATGAATAGGGAAGCCTTAAGGCAGACGATGAGGGAAAGCAGAGATAGCAGACCCCAAAGCAGTTGTTGTTGATAATCTGATTGGTTTATAATCAAATCCAATACTCATTTGAATTCCAATTTTCATGTTAGAAGAAGCAATGTAGAATTATTTTTTTCTAGATGTAAAATTTTTATTGCAACATTAAGGAGAAAGTTTATTGAACTACCTTTGAGCAGTTTTGTGTAGTGTTATGAGATACATAAAGTCATGGAGAGAGAAGCGGTATCTATCTATCTATATCTATCTATCTGTCTGTCTGTCTGTCTGTCTGTCTGTCTGTCTGTCTGTCTGTCTGTCTAATAGACCACTAAGTCCCTGAATGCAAACAAGATGCAGAGATAAGAATCAGGACTGAATAATAAGGAATTGTGTTAGCATGTGAGGTACTCAGTATGTTTATGATGTGCATATTCAAGTTTGAACATTGGTTTGGTTAAAAAAAAAAGTACAAAGAATAACAAAACCATTAAGTAGGAATGCCAAGTCTGAATATTGGAGGGAGTGTCAAAGGTCATTGACATCTTCTCTTTTAGCAGTGAACCATTCTTTTAAGTTCAGAAAGCTATCTATCACCAGCTAATGTCCCACAGCTCCGTCTACAAGAAAACTTAATACTGTGTAGCTCTGTAGTTAGAAATGCATTTGATTTTAGGTAGCCACATTCTTTATCTGACTCTTATTGGACCTTTTAATTGGAGTAAATAGATTTTCAATCTCATTTGCTTTCTTCTGCCTGAAGATAAATAAATGCTAGAAAGAGTTGAAAAAGGTATGTTTATTCGTATTTTAAAGTTAATGGAAGCAGTAGCAAGTGTTTTATTTTTAAAAGTTTTTTCAGATCTTTTGAAAAATTTGTTTTAATTGTAAAGTGTTGTAACTGATAGGATTTTAATGTCTTCAGTGGTGAATATGTCAGTTTTATTGACTCCTATGGCTCATCTACTTCTGAGAGGAAATTAAGAGTGATGTTTTAAAATGCTTATTAAGTCATCTCATTATTTTGTTTTGTTTCTGTTTTAGCCACCAGAAAGGCAGATTGTGGTTGGAATATGTTCCATGGCAAAGAAATCCAAATCCAAACCCATGAAGGAAATTTTGGAACGGATCTCTTTATTTAAATACATCACAGTAGTAGTTTTTGAAGAGGAAGTTATTTTGAATGAACCCGTGGAAAACTGGCCATTATGTGACTGTCTTATTTCTTTCCATTCTAAAGGTATTAAATGGTGGATGGGGGCTTTCATCCTCTCTGATTGTAAAAGTGATAAATATTAGTTGTAGAGTATTGGTTAAAACAGAATGAAGCAAACTCACAGATAAGGGAAGTTAGCATTTTGATAGACTACTTTCTAATCCTTTTCTTCTCTGTGTGTTTTATAAAAATTTCTGTCATAGTTATATGTAACTTTACATTTAACTTTTCTTAGATTTTTATCAACTTTTCCCAGTTCACATTTTTTTGTGTCGTGTATTGTGTAAGTGTATAACATACTTATTTTATGTTTTATAAAAGGCAGTTATATACATAATGACATTTTTTAGGGGAGGTGGCACAATTCAGGTTGATAAATTTATAGATGCAAGCTTTTCTTGAAATTGTAAAGAATATGATAATAATATGTGTTCTTAGGATTTCCACTGGACAAAGCAGTTGCCTATGCAAAACTCAGGAATCCATTTGTAATCAATGACTTGAATATGCAGTATCTCATACAAGATAGGTGAGTGGTAAAGTTCACTAAATTAAGGGAAACAGAAATCAACACTTAGTAATTAGTGTATGCTGCACAGCATCGGATGTTTTCATATGCGTCCTTAAAGTAATACGTAGAAATAGATAATCATTAGCAAACTTACAGATGAGGAACCCTGACAATTGAGGAAATCAGTTCACTTACACAAAGTCATGGGTAGTCTACCAAGTAGTGGGACTGGGAATTGGATCACATCTGCTTGATTTCTAAAGCCTAGTAAACCCATTAAGACTACAGTGTCCTGTCATGTGACTGATGATGACATTGGAAGTCATTCATTGTAACTAATGATTTCCATGGTAAAGTGTACCCACTATAAAAGTTCCTTACTATGTATCTTAGCATTCATTGAGCGTAGTCTTCTAGTTGAAATGATAAAAGCCTATATATTTGTCTGCTTCATTTAACTGGTGTTTTGTTTTGGTAGCTACATATAATTCTATTTTTCATTATCATTCTATTTTCTTCTGTGTTAATATCATGAAATTACTTATATAACGTACATGGAAATACATATAAACTAATTTTGTATGATGGTAGAATTACCTTTCTCCTAGTGTACTGTAGCATTTCTTATAGCATTAGAAAAGAAGATTTTATGTAATTAGGCTATATTCAGTTCTTGTGATATAGTAGTCTTACTTGACTTTCTCTTCATGCATGTACATTCTTCTTTTAAAGTGTAGTCTTTTGATATGCTACCAAAGTTATTTTATATGCATTTTGGTGATTTTTGTTAGGAACACTGATATTGACATATTTAGAAAAACAGAAGGTTGATTTTTTTTTACCTCTTATGGTAGCAAAGAGTAATACTTTACTTGTGTGCAAAGATAATGTATTGTGAAATCGAGATCCAAACAATAAGGATGTTTTCTGTTTCTTTAGGAGAGACGTTTATAGCATTCTTCAAGCTGAAGGCATTTTACTTCCTCGGTATGCAATTCTGAACCGTGATCCAAATAACCCGAAAGGTCAGAGAACTTTTGGTTCTTGACTTACTTTTTCCCATTTCCTTACAATAAGTAGAATAGTAGCCTACTTGTTTTTCCTTAGAGAATTAAACAAATGAATACTGTATCTGATTAACATGTGACATTGTGGGCTGTCATGGAGGTGTTCGCCTGTAGCACTGTATCTGATTAACATGTCACATTGTGGCTGTTGTGGCAGAACTCACATATAATACCAGGACTCAGAACACTGAAGAAGGTTGATAGGGAACTCAAGATCATAGTCAGCACCTATTCAGTTCTGGGCTTTATACTGTTAGACTACATCATAGAAAACAAAACCAAACGAGACACCATGAGCTAACTGGCTAACTCGTAGTATATGATTTCCTACATATAATGGTATGCATATGATTTGAGGGCTGACCATTTGGCACTGGATAATCTTTCCCCAACGTTCTGAGGGCTGAACCCAGGCCTTGTATATAATAGTCAGGCTGTCATGTTGCTCCTCCTGCTGCTGCTGCTGCTGCTGCTGCTGCTGCTGCTGCACTGCCTTCCTCGCTCCAGTGATTGTGTCTACTGAGGCCTAGCATAGTTTTACTAGAAGCTTGAAAAGTAAATTTTATGTTTGCTCTTGTAAGGACGTTCTCTAAGTGATATAACAATCCCTGGCCGTCCTTGCTGTTATGTCTCGTTTACAGAATGCAGTCTGATTGAAGGAGAAGATCATGTAGAAGTCAATGGGGAAGTTTTCCAAAAGCCGTTTGTAGAAAAGCCTGTTAGTGCAGAAGACCACAATGTTTACATTTATTATCCAACATCTGCCGGTGGGGGAAGTCAAAGGCTCTTCAGAAAGGTAAGCCTTTGGAACTTTTGTGGGAATAATCTTCTTTCTTCTACATACTTTGTTAAAAGTCATTAAGCTCTTAATAAACTAAGGTGAAATATTGCACTGTCATCTACAGAAAAATTCATAAACTGAGATAATGTTGTTAGAAAGTGTCCCTGTGATAAAATGCCGCAAGGAAAAGCAGCCTACAGAAGGAAGGGAGAGTTTATGTGAACTTGTGGCTCCAGAGAGATAAGAGGCTGCTGTGCCAGGGGAAGCCTAACTGTAAGCTGCAGGCATGGTAGCAGCAGGAGCAGAGAGCCAAGAGCTCCGTCTTCAACAGCAAGCGTGAAGTAGAGAGCGCTAACTGGAAATGGCATGAGCTTTTTCCTCTCAGAGCTCACCCCCAGGGAGGCCCGTCCACCTGCAAGGCTGCAGCACTTAATCCACAAACAGTGACAGCAGTGGGCAGCAAGTGTCCAAACACCCGAGTCTGTGGGGGCATTTCCCATCCAACCACAGCAGACAATGTAGTTACATAATGTGAACAGTATTCCTGCCTGCAGAATACCAAGTTACCTGATGTTTTCTCAATCTCTCACTTGCATTTCTATGACACTAGAAATTGAATGAAGATAACCCTTTGTTGGAGAAATAATATGGAAAAAATGCTATTTTTATACAAAAAGTAATATATGTAATTTTTACACATATAAGTGTATGCTTGCTTGTTCCCATATTAAAATAAATGCAAATCAGTTCTGAAGTATAATGATATGTTACCTTTTGGGATAAGAAAGGTTTTCTTTTAAATAGGGTAGCTGGGAAATAAGCCTAATCCAAAATGTGTTAGCAGGAATGCAGTCTCTTAGTAATATAATTTAGAAATAAATGCATCAAAATTAAAGATATACTCATAAATAGTCATGGATTTGTATGTTAAGTTTACGGTGTGGGGCTAGAAAGATGGCACAGTATGAGCACTTGCTGTTCTTGCAGAGGACCCAGGTAGGTTCACGGCACTCCTGTGGCAGCTCACAACCATCTGCAACTCCAGTTCGAGGGGATTCAATGCTACTTCTAGTCTCTGTAAGCGCCACATACATTTTATGCACATATATTCATGCAGGCAAAACACTAGTACATATACAGTAAAAATAAATCTTGGGCAGAGTATAAGATGCCATCTAAATACATATCCATTATAATGGCAAATATTGAAGAATAAAAATAGCAAGTATAGACAAGACTAAGAAATTTAGACCAACTAGAACTTTCTTATATATTGTCTGTGAGACTCAGATAATGTAGTTTTACAAGGTTTTGACAGTGTCTGTGTAAGTACAGATATAAATGAGCATGAACCTTTTAAGAGTTTCTTAGAAACATATCTCTATATGTGGCATGGTTGCATTTTAAGCATGTTAAAGCAGCAGTGCTGTATTATGCAAGAAGCTTGGCAAATATCCTAGACATATGTGTATAACATGAAGTGTTGTTTACATAGTAGATACTCTGTAGCAAAAAATGGACTAAATTCTCTCCCCGTACCTGTCTCTCTTTTGCTCTCTCTCTTTCTCTCTCCCCCCTTTCCCCCCTTCTCTCTCTCGTGTGCGTCTGGCACATCTGTGTGGAAGGGAGGCCAGAAGAGCACATCACATTCCCTGGAACTGGAGTTATAGGTGGTTGTTAGCAGCCTGATGTGATTGCTGGGAGCTTGGATGCTCTGGAAGAGCAACCAGTACTCAAACACTGAGGTTTTCTATTCACCCCCAGAGACATAATTTGTTCATTATATTTTATGCACTTTATGTTATATTTAAGTGAGAAAAATACACCAGAGAACATATACTACCAAATATATAATAAGTATTGTTAAATCTTCATAAATTAAAGTTATTTAATAATTAAGAATATCTACAATACGTGGTTCATAAAGGTTACATTTTAGATATATCATAAAAATGAGGATAGTACTTTGACTCTTATGTTAATGGACATCTTTTCTCTCTAGATTGGCAGCAGAAGCAGTGTATATTCTCCAGAAAGCAACGTGCGAAAAACGGGGTCATATATATATGAAGAGTTTATGCCTACAGATGGTACTGATGTTAAGGTAGGATTCCTTAGATTCTAATTTTTTACTTATGACAAGGCTGATTAAGGCATGGTGGGTTAAAGTGCAGATGCTCCTTGATTAATATTGAGTCCTGTCCTGATAAACTTGGTGTAACTTTAAAACACTTTGTTAGCTACGTATGGTAGTGTATCCTACAATCCCAGCACTCAGATTTGAGGCAAAGAAGACCCTGAATTTGAGGTAAACCTTAGCTCCATATCCAGTTCCAATGCTAGAAGATTTAATAGTGAGAATCTTTTCTCAAAAAAAAAAAAGGAAGAAAAAAATGGCTGTAAGTTGAAAATGCATTTAATAAATCTAATCTCGCAATTTTCGTAGCTTAACTGCATGGTGCACTGCACGCAGAACATTTTTACAGAACATTTGCACAGCTGGCAAAAGCTGCATTTAATTGCTGCTGTCCAGCATCATGAGAGAGTGTGATACTATGTTGTCACCGAACCAAAAGGAAATCAAAATTCAAAGGAAATTTCAGCTGGAAGTAAATCACTGTTGTGTCATCCTCTGTCAGATTGGAAGTCCCCACGTTCAATACCATAAAGCCACATAAGTCATAGAGACCATGTAAGTTTCAACTTACAGTTTGAGCTCACCAGTATTTTAGAGATGGTAACTCTTTAGCTTCTACTTCTTTTTCCTTAATGTTACCCTTATTGATACTAGTGATGGAACCCAGGCCTTTATGTGAGGTAGGCAAGCATTCTAACCCTGAACTCTCATTGGTCCAGACTTCCTATTCTGTTTTGTACGGTGGACATCACGGATAGTTGGAAGCCCAAGAACTCTGTTTTAAAGAATAGCATTCTTAAGTGCTCAAAACATGAAGTATTGCAAAGACAAAAGATTTTAGTGAAACTCATGAAAGTGTTTGGGTAAAGCTGGAAATACACGATTCTTTCCCAGGCTTATGAGTCATACCGTATCAGGCTGAGCATTCTAGTAGCTACCAGCTTCCACGCACTGATCGATGCAGATCCATGCCAGGGATGGGCGCTCTGACAGCTGTACTGCGATATAAAAACGCCATTGTCCATGGTAACCAGGGAAGCTTGCCTCTTCCCAGCCAGCCTTTCTCTGACTAGGCTGTTCTCTCTAAACTTACAAATCTGGACTTGGCTTTAAGTTCACATTGACCACAGGATAAAAATCCCTGTTCGAAAGACTGCCATATGAACTGTTGCCTAACCTTTCTTTTGACAAACGGCATTTCTTAATTGCTGAGGCATCTCTGCGGCCCCCAACAAATGTTGTTTCTTACAGTACATACTACAGTCAAATTCCCTTCCCATCCCAGAATACTTTGCGCTGGTTTTTTCCTCTGCCCTTTTTATTTATTACTTCTGTAGAAGACGCCTTTCCTTTGTCTACATTTAGATCAATTCCCCCCTTTAGCAATACCTTGTAATCTATTTTCTATTCCCATTTAAGAATTATTATATCTTTCTGTAATTAGACATAGACAGTTTTACCATCATAATGTTCACTTTAATAGTTTAGCACAGAGAATAAAGTCTCATGCTGTGTAAGTAATTATATATAACCCTTTCTAATGTATTGAAAATCCTGGCATATAAAATAGAAAAGTGTGTCTTTTAATAGTGGGAGTCTGAGCTATTTTAAACAGGTATTTTTTCTTTGAATTTATTATTTTCTGGTTATATATTTAACCAGCGATATCTGTTACATATATTTATATTTTTGGAAGGTTTATACTGTGGGTCCAGACTATGCTCACGCTGAAGCCCGGAAATCTCCAGCTCTCGATGGCAAGGTAGAACGAGACAGTGAAGGGAAGGAGGTCAGGTACCCCGTCATCCTCAATGCACGGGAGAAGCTGATTGCGTGGAAAGTATGCCTTGCTTTCAAGGTAAGATGCTATGCAAATTATACAGACCCTTGCATTCTAAGTTTATTCTGAACATTATTGGGCAAGAGAAAAAGTAAGCTAAGGAAGTAATTGTATATGTGAGCTCATGTGTGTATACAGGCATTTCTGTGGGTCTGACATCATTTTCCTGTATGTGTTCTTTCCTTATTATAGAAAAGTAATAAATCTTATTCATTTAGTCAAAAATTAAAGTTATAGAATAACACCACTAACTAGTAATGGTAGTTAGTACCTGACATATTTTTTCAGTAGGTGATAAGTGCTTTTTACTTTCATAAAATTGATTAAAATACTATTTGAATAAAATCTATCTTCATTGTTTTATCATTAGCTCTCAATCCTTTGACCTAATACATAGTAAAACATCTTATGAGAACAATATAAATACCCTTTAAAGAAACCGTTTTGCTTTTGTTTGACTTTCCCCCTTCTACTATTAATTTTTTTATTCTAATTACTAGTATATAGTAAAAATTAATGAAAGTAGTATGACCTATTTTTAATAAAGGATACATTTTGTCTTTTTAAAGAAGGTCTATCCCAGATTCTTAACATAAGCTTATTATATTACTGGTTATTAATAAAAAGAACTACTTATAGGTAGTTATTTGACATCTTTTGTGTGAAGAATGTTAGTCTCTAAATAAGCTAAAATCTGGTCTTAGAAACTGTTTTATTGTAGTAGAAATCCAAAGATTAATATTAGCCTATGTCTTTATGGTAAGGGAATAATCCCATGGAATACATAATGTGTGTTCAGAGTATTCAAGGTTATGATTATTTGTAACCTTGGTTTCTTTTTTGTATAACAAAACTTTATATGATATATTGTTAGGTACTTTAAAATATATAATGTTCTTAAAGGACTAGAATACTGAATCATAATAGTTCCAGTGAATCCTTGACATTTCTAACTTGTTTTAAATAGCAAACAGTTTGTGGCTTTGATTTGTTACGTGCTAATGGACAATCCTACGTCTGTGATGTCAATGGCTTCAGCTTTGTGAAGAATTCCATGAAGTACTATGACGATTGTGCAAAAATTCTTGGGTAAGCATTTACCTTTCTTCTGTTCATGTTTGTGTATCTGGTAAGCCATGGAAGTTTTTAGATCACTAGAGTAATATGCAGTATTCAGAAGATACCCCCAAACTATGCCAGATCCTGGGTTGTGCTTTAGGTTGTGGATAATATGCTGCTAACAATTTTACATCATACTTTGATAGAACATGGTATTAATAGATACAGCATTTCTTCATTTTTCCTACGTAATTGTATTTGAAATGTTTCTTTTACCTACTTAATGTTATAAAATAACATTCATGAAATAAAATACCCCAGTAATACAGAAAAAAATTGAAATTTAGGCTTCTTTTTCATGACTTCTTTATACATTTGCATTACTTGCTGTTCTAATAAGATACTCAAATAAATGGAAAAGAAAATATTATGCGTAGAAATACCATTTTTATATGTCATTTCAAAGAGACGTCAAAAGCAGTGTGTCATGCTAAATTCTAGTATGAACACATGCTAACTTAGAAAAGAACAATAAATTATGTGTATGTAGGAGAGTGAGAGAAGAGAAAACAGAAGAAAAAGAAGGAAGAAAGAGGGAGAGAGTTTATACTGTGCATATATGGCTGTATTCATCAGAGTGCTTGCTTGTGTGTGCTTGTGCTTGTGGTGGCCAAAGAGCAAAGGTGTCATTCTCAGTACTGTCTACTCTGTCTGCTTTTCTTGAGATAGGGTGTCTCAGTCTCTCTCTGGCATGGCACTCTCCTATGAGCTAGGGTTATTAGTTCTGGGCATCTGTGTGTCTCTGCCTTTCCAACACTGGGATTACAGAAGTACACTACCATGCTCGACCTTTCTTCTTTTTTTATTGACCTGTATGGTTCAAACTCAAGTTCTCATACTTGGAAGGTAAGCACATTACCAACTGAGAAATCTCTCAGCCCCTCAAATCAGTTATTAAAACATCTTTCCAACATAGTAGTGACTTGTTAGAAATTACATTTACAATAAGTTTGTCAGATATGTAAAGGAGTGGAGAAATACTCTATTCATAGGGCTCTTGGTTCCATGCTCAGTACATCACACACATAAAGAAAAAAATTTAATAGGTGTTTAACAGGCAGTTAATAAATGAAAAAATAGTTCTATTTACAAATATAATTAAAACAACCCTCATCTTCAACTACATAAGTTAATCACAAATACATAGTGCTTCATTAGCCTGTCCAATTTAGAGATGCCTATCTTAGGTTTTGTGATCAGGATTTGGTTTGGGGAAATTTTTTATGTAATATAACCATTAGGTAGTTTGACTTTAATCTTTATGTTTCTCCATCATGGCATAATTAAATTCTAATTCTGTTTTAGAAATAACTAATTTTTAATAATATTCTCTTGGTCTTAAAGCAACATTGTAATGAGGGAGCTTGCACCGCAGTTTCACATCCCCTGGTCAATACCCTTAGAGGCTGAAGATATTCCCATCGTGCCAACCACATCTGGAACTATGTAAGTTTCAACTATGTATTTTTCATTCAGAAATTCCTTGGGTTTTCCACATTAGTCTGTCTTATTACAGTAAAAAGTAAATTTCTGAATGATTATTAGATTACTATGTGCATTTTCATATGACTTGGTTTGAAGAAGATGGGGGAAGAGGTGAGATTTTCCAAGGGTATACTCAGCTAAACCTCACAAGGTTACATTAACATCCTGAGACAAGATAGAGCAATTAGAGAGCCACTTAAAACCTGGATCCGTGCCTGGGTGCCACTAGGTGCTTACTCAGGTTTATAGGATCATACAGCTTTGTTTTTGTCTTGGTATATGTCTTTGGGTAAATGAATCAGATGATACAGTGTTTGATAGCCTTTGCTAGGGGAAAATCACTCGGTTTAATGTCAAGTGATGTGATTGAATGCTTCATTGTCACAAAGTTAGAGAATCATATTAACATGTTAAATATTCTGAAAAGTTCTAATTGGGAGGAAAATTGTATTTGATTATGTTTTGAGGCACTACTTTCAAATTTATTCAACATAGAATATTTTTTGACTATTAATATCTTTCAGGGATGTGTTCAGTGGTTCTCACTTTGAGAACTGAAATGATAACTCTTCACTCTGGCATATCACTAAACACTAAGTTAAATTTTAAATAATTTTTTTCTTAGATGACAAGATATCCTAAATATATAAATACAGCAGTCAGCATATGAGTTGATTTTCCTTTGATTTAACGGAGTCTCTGCTGATAAGTCAGTGCTACAGGTCAGCTATTGGCTACCACTCAGGCTAGAATCCTTTGACTTTATTCCTCACTATCTGTAAAGAAGGAGAAATACTGTGTATCTGAATACCTCCTCTCTGGCTTCTTCATTTCCTGTATAACCTGTTTTTTCAAAATTAAGACAAAAGAAACCCTTAATGTCAGAGAGATGAGGACATAGGTATTTTTTGTCATTTTAGGATGGAACTTCGATGTGTCATAGCTGTCATACGACATGGAGATCGAACACCAAAACAGAAGATGAAAATGGAAGTGAGGCATCAAAAGTATGTCTTAAGAGAGATAACTTACTATTCATGTGTAATTTCGGATTTCTGTTGATGTGAAGCTGTTTTGATTGATGCATCAGACAGAACATTTCTGCCTCCTACTTTTTGATTATGAAAATATTTAAACCTCTGAATGCATACAAACCCATTTAAAGTAATTGTGTGTGTTAGCACCTACAATTTATTGTGGGTGTATCTATAACTAGTCAGTCTAACCTGCCTTTCATTTGTCATCATAAATACTATTTACTCTTAGTTTGTTATTTTCTTGCTTTGTACTATGAGAAACATCAACATCTCAGCATTCTAAAACCAAGTGTCCATTCTCTTTGTTCACTGTTTGGTTTGAAGATTATAAAATATGAATACCTGAGCCATTAAATATGTATTGACACATTATGCACTGACAACAGAAAACATTTTGTATTTAATTGTTTGCTGCTCCCATTTCACGATGCACAAGCCAACTCGTGAAAATAATATAGTGGGTGTTAGTTTGATGTGTGTCACGTGTGTGTTAAGTTTGATTGGTAAAAGAGGAGCAGATGCCAAGTGTAGTGGGTTCCACTAGTTCATGTACTTGTGTTTCAGAGATAGAGACAGGAGATCATTTGAGCCAAGGAGGTAGGTGCCATCTGGGTAATATGCAACATGGCACTCTGTCAGGGAGAAAAGGAGAAAAGGCTGAGTGCAGAGGAAACAGTGCTTACATGCATAGACTCTAAAGCTCCATTCTCGTGTCTGTTTTATTAGGCTTGTCGAATGCTGTGTTTGTAGGTATGCACCACCATATCCAGCTTCACAGCAATAATATTAATGATTGCAAATGACTAACTTCTCTTTTTTTTTTTTTTTTTGCAAGGTTTTTTGATCTTTTTGAAAAGTGTGATGGCTATAAGTCAGGGAAGTTAAAGCTCAAGAAGCCAAAACAATTACAGGCAAGTTTTGTTGTTGTTATTTGCTTTTGTGTATATTAAATTTAAATTTTTTATGGTGAAATTATATAAAAATTCAAACTCTTTATTAACATACATAGGAAGTCCTGGATATTGCACGGCAGCTTCTTATGGAGCTGGGGCAAAACAATGACTCTGAAATTGAAGAAAACAAGTCAAAACTTGAACAACTTAAGACTGTGTTAGAGATGTGAGTACCTTTTGGCACGCTTCAGTTCTCCTGTTAGGTTTATGGGATTGTCATTTGTCCTAGTCAGGGTTACCACAGCTGCAACAAAACACCATGACCAAAAGAAGCTTGGGGAGAAAAGGGTTTATGTGGCTTACAGATCCTGAATGAGAGTCTATTGAGAGAAGCCAAGCCAAGAATTCAAACCAGGCAGGGACCTAGAGGCAGGAGCTAGTGCAGAGGCCACAAGGATTACTGCTCTCTGGCTTGCTCAGCCTGATTGCTTATAGAACCCAGGACTACCAGCTCAGGGTTGCACCATCCACAATGGCCCGGGTCCTCCCCAATCAGTCACCGATTAAGAATGTGACGTATAGGCTTGCTTACAGCCCAGGCTTAGGGAGGCATTTTCTCAGCTGAAGTTCCTTACCCTCAGAAAACTCTAGCTTGTGTCAAGTTGCTATAAAATAAAACTAGGCAGCATACCAGTTTTATTTCTTTCAGTGTGTCCTTTCAGTTCTTTATTGGTACAACTGAAGAGAACTGAAACTCTAATCTGACAATATATTGTATTGATTATTGCTGCTTTAGTTTTCTGTTAATTTCGGTGAGGAGAAAGAAAGCAAATGCTGTACTTGGGCCTTCTGGAATACTTAGAATGAAAACCACATGCCTAACTGAATCCTAGATTCAGCCTTATTTAGGTACGACAGTTTGAACCATTCAGTCAAATATTGGTCAGTATTTCTGTTATGAACACTACACGAGTTTATGTACCTATATCCTTTATTCAATGATACTTAAATTGTACTTTATTTTAAAACATTTTAATTCTATTTTTGAGAATTTCCTTTGTGTATATAATGGAGTATTATCATATATACTTCCCGTTTCCCCTCCAGCTGCCCACGTTCTCCACTAACACATCTCCCTCCCAACATCGTGTTTTCATTAAATTTCATTAGTGCTGACTGTATATGCCAATGGGCCTGGGGCATCCGGGGGAGCATGGGAATCCTGCCCATGCCCATATTCTGAAAAAAGAATAATTCTCCCTCCTCAGAAGCCACCATCTAGCATCTAGCTCCTCCGTGAGTGATGGCAGGGCCTGGAGTGCGCCTCCTATCTATGCTCCAATTCTCTCACTTGACCTTTTGACCTTGTTCTAGGAACCATGGTTTTTGTAAGTTTTTTTTGTTTGTTTTTTGTTTTTTGTTTTTTGTTTTTTGCTAGGGTATTTTTGAACACTCTACCAGGGCAGTAGAAGAGAATTAGTTTTTATCAATATATTTTTGTTTTTCTTTTGGAAGTCAACCGGTACTTCATTAATATTTTACAATCCAATTGACATTTTCTTTTTCAGGTATGGTCATTTTTCTGGAATAAATCGTAAGGTCCAATTGACCTATCTCCCTCATGGCTGTCCTAAAACGTCCAGTGAGGAGGAAGGTATATCATTTTTAATGCCTATTGCAATTATATGTATGTAATGACTTTCTCTATATTACTAACTTGGGCTATTTCCTGCTCAATAGCCTTTTGGGATTTGTGTGTTGCATAAAAAATAACTATGATGAGTAATTTTGTTAACTCTGCTGCTTCTATTCTTTAAATAAAGATATTTTTGGTTTATTTTTTGTTATATTTTGGAAATTATAACTTAATTACAACATTTCTCCCTTCCCTTTCTTCCCTTCAAACCATCTCAAATACCCATTCCCCTACCCTTCAAATTCTTGGCCTCTTTTCTTTTCATTAAATATAAACTGTTCAGGCCATATGATGTTACTTGTATGCATGCTCTCATGGCTAGCCATTTAGTTTCTTGGGAAGACCCTCTCCTGCCACTCCCAGCCTCACTTAGTTGTCCGTGGATCTCGGTGTGGGGTTGAGGCCCTGGGCTTTTTCTCATCCAGTTTTGTGTGTCCTTTGTGTTGTCTTTCTTCAGCTTAGGTTGGGGCAGCCTTGTTTTTGAGACTTTATGGGCGTGGCTTCTGCTGTTACTAGGAGACACAGTTTCCTAGGAAACTCTCTTAGCCTCTGGCTCTTACAATCTTCCTGACCCCTCTTCTACAATATTGCCTTTGGTGTGGGAATGTTTTGTAGATGTATCCTTCAGGAGTGAGCTCCATAGCTCTGCCTTTTGATTGGTTGTAGATTTTTTGTGGTGGCTTCCATCTGTTGCAAAGAAAAGTTTCCTTGATGGGGGAGAGGACTGCACTTGTCTATAGGTTTAAGGACAGATGTTTATAGATTGATGGGGGAGAGGACTGCTCTTGTCTATAGGTTTAAGGACAGATGTTTATAGATTGCTGGTTTATGCTGTTGGTAAACTAGTGCTTGGAGATTTTCCTCCAATAACCATGATTTCATTAGCACTGAGTAGTTAGCTGTTCCTAGTATTAGGCATGGTATCCCTCTTGTTGAGCTTGTTTTAAGTACAATTAGAGAGCTGTTGGTTACCAGCCAGGTATGCATGCCGCTTCTGCACCTTAGGGTTATTGTGCTATGCCAGTCATCGATGTGGATCGTAGGTGTCACGGTGTCATAAGACTGTTGGTTGCTTCCCTTCTTTGGAGGCTTACATGGCCTTCTTGTACCATGAAAGCAAGTTCTTAAGGAAGAGTCTTTCAGGTCAGTTCCAGCCCAAGGGTTTCTACGTCCTTCATCTGAAGTGCATGGTGTCTTAAGCAATAAGGATTTATCGTCCACCTCTGAAAGTGACCAAAGACAATAGTAATAGGCTGTACATTTTGGGAGTTCCCTGGAGAGCCTCGGCCAACAACTCAAAAGAGGGCTTCTCATGTCTGATATTGAGGTTTTTGTTAGGTGATCTTTGGCTCTTGGAGGGAGCAATGTCAGCCCAGATGAGAAAAGTTCATTAAACCTATATATATTTATCTATACAAGAAGTTACTTGCATTATGGGCCTATTTTGGGGGTGGGGTGGTAAATAGCTAGTAGTATGATTGGGGCTTTTTCAGATACGCTTTTCATTATTTATCCACTTCCTTCATCTATGTTTACCTCCCTGCATCACTAAGGAGCTCCTCATTTTCCTGTCAGGTCACTTGTGTTCTGTTATTTCCCTTCTCTTCCTCCAACCGCATTCTCTATTTATCTCCTCCTCTTCCCTAAGGATCCCTATCTTGTCCCATTTCCCCTATAAGTAATCTCATAAAGTAGGTTTCAATTTTTTCAATTTTTTAAGTAAGAAATATGTTTTATTATTTTGCAACTCCTCAGGACATCTTTTTCTCCAGGGTTATTTCAGAGAGCCTTTTACTTACAACTAAGTGGGTTAAATGTGCTGGGAAAACCGAGCAGAGCAGGGAGGGCGAGAGAAGAGTTCTCTTCAGGACATGGAGACCCTGCTTCCTAACTGCCTGAAAGAGATTTTAAAGCTCCTGCAAGAGCAAAGGGCACTCCTGAAGGAAGCCGCAGTCCATACCGAGGCACATTTAGAGGAAAAATTATTTGCATATGTGCCAAATTCCAAAAAAACAAACAGAGCCCAGAGTAAATATTAAGACTGAGACAAATGTTTAAGCATTTGCTTGAATGCAACAAGGTGAACATTTGTTTTATCATTCTCTTCTTTTTAGATAACCGAAGAGAGGAGCCATCCTTACTTCTGGTTCTAAAATGGGGAGGAGAACTAACTCCAGCGGGCAGAGTTCAGGCTGAAGAGCTGGGAAGAGCCTTTAGGTGTATGTACCCTGGAGGTCAAGGTAAGTGCTGTAATTTGATAAAGGCTGGACCCTTGGCTTCTACCTTGTGGTCTCATTAAACATTTGCAGAACTACAACAAAGCAGGCATATAGCTTAAGTGATTTGAGGCCTTATTTTCAGGAGATTATGCAGGATTTCCGGGTTGTGGCTTACTCCGATTGCATAGCACCTACCGACATGACCTCAAAATCTATGCCTCTGATGAAGGGCGGGTCCAGATGACTGCAGCTGCTTTTGCAAAGGTAGAGACAGCTTTATAATTACTATAATTTTTATCAACTATTTCTTGGAGATTTCTACGAAGGCAGTTTTTTTAATTGCAATTAAAGCCATTACTGACAAAGATGAAGTATGATATTAGAAAAGTTAATATGTGATGAGTAGCTTATGCATGATGTGATTTAGCATTTCATAAAGTTACTGTGATGGACTGTACTTTACATATGTTTAAACCATTGACTTTAAAATTTTTTTTTCTTTTTGACTTAGGGTCTGTTGGCTCTAGAAGGAGAGCTTACCCCCATTCTTGTTCAGATGGTGAAAAGCGCAAATATGAACGGCCTCTTGGACAGCGACAGCGACTCTTTGAGTAACTGTCAGCAGCGTGTGAAAGCAAGGCTTCATGAAATACTTCAGAAAGACAGAGATTTTACAGCCGAGGACTATGAAAAGGTAGGTCCCAGCAGGCTCTTTGCTCAGCTGGAGTTTGTGAAATTCATCTGGGCTCCTGGTATTTCCATAGGCCATTAATAATCTTTGCTTTACCCGGGCGGTGGTGACGCACACCTTTAATTCCAGCACTCGGGAGGCAGAGGCAGGTGGATCTCTGTGAGTTCGAGGCCAACCTGGGCTACAAGAGCTCATTCTGGGACAGTCTACAAAAAAAGCTACAGAAGAAACCCTGTCTCGAAAAAAACAAAAACAAAACAAAACAAAACAAAAAATAATCTTTGCTTTAGAGTCGTCTATTTGAGGTACCGGTATATTTTTTTGTGTAAAGAATGACATAGTACGTATTTTAGGTTTCGTGAGCGTGTTGAGGTTCCTTTTCCTGTTGCTATAATCAAATGTCCCAATAAAAGCGATTTAAGGAGGAAAGGGTTTAATTTGGTCCCACAGTTCAAAGTTACGGCCCATCGTGGTAGAGATGATGCAGCAGCTGGAGGCTGAGGCCGCTGAACACACTGCGTTCACAGTCAAGAGACAGAAATGGACTTTCGCCCTCAGCTCCTTTCCCCCTCTCTTAGTTTTATCCTTAGACACTGTCCATTATAATATAGTTATCATTATTACTGACTCTGTTCTGCAGCATTACTGAATGTATCAGGCCTAACAAGCTTTTGAGTTTCTTGGGGTTTGTTTTTCATTCTTTTTCTTGACATGAGGAATTCAGCTTCAAAACAGTTGAGCTTGCTGACACAATTCATTTCTGTACCTGGCTTCATTGATAGTATCTTGGATTTTTCTGTCTATAGGGTAATGTAATCTACAAGAAGGGTAATTTTGGAGCTCATATTTTACTTTCTTCTCTCACCTAATTGCTCGTGCTAAGACTCCCGGGACTGTGCTGACTGATGGTGGCACAGCAGTTTACCTCCCTCTTCTAGCTCTTAGAGGAGACACTTTGAGCTTTTCCCTGGTCAGTCTGATGCTGGCTAAGTTAATCATGCACAAGCCTTTAGTGTGTTAAAATAACTTCCTTTAGTACCCAAATCACAGAGATTTTCTTGTTAAAGACTATTTAATTTTTATTATTGATTTAATTTTTTTATTTAAGTTTTTTATTAAATTATATAATTTTACAAATTTTCACCTCCTCCCATTCCCCTTCCCCTCCCCATCCCCCATCCCCCTCCCTCTCCAGTCCAAGGAGCAGTCAGGGTTCCTTGCCCTGTGGGAAGTCCAAGTTCCTCCCCACTCCATCCAGGTCTAGGAAGGTGAGCATCCAAACAGACTAGGTTCCCACAAAGCCAGTACATACAGTAGAATCAAAACCCAGTGCCATTGTCCTTGGCTTCTCAGTCAGCCCTCCTCGGCAGCCACGTTCAGAGAGTCCGGTTTGATCACATGCTCCATCCGTCCCAGTCCAGTTGGCCTTGGTGAGCTCCCATTAGATCAGTCCCATTGTCTCGGTGAATGGACACACCCCTCGTGGTCCTGACTTCCTTGCTCATGTTCTCCCTCCTTCTGCTCCTCATTTGGACCTTGGGAGCTCAGTCCAGTGCTCCAACGTGAGTCTCTGTCTCTATCTCCATCCAACGTCAGATGAAGGTTCTATGGTGATATGCAAGATAATCATCAGTGTGGCTATAGTAAAGGGCCAGTTCAGGCCCCCTCTCCTCAGCTGCTCAAGGAGCAAGCTGGGGACATCTCCTTGGACACCTGGGAACCCCTCTAGAGTCAAGTCTCTTGCCTACCTTCAAATGGCTCTCTTAATTAAGATATATACTTCCCTGATTCCATATCCACTCTTCCTCCATCCCAACTGTCCCATTCCCCCAAGCTCTCCCCATCCTCCCCTTCTCACTTCTCTCTCCCCATCTCCCCTTACTCCCATCCTGCACCCACCCTCAAGCTCTCACTTTTTGCTTGGCAATCTTGTCTACTTCCAATATCCAGGAGGATAACTAGATGTTTTTCTGTGGGTTCACCTTCTGTCTAGCTTCTCTAGGATCATGAAATATAGGCTCAATTCTATGGCTAGAATCCACTAATGAGAGAGTACATACCATATTCATCTTTTGGGTCTGGGTTACCTCACTCAGGATGGTGTTTTCTATTTCCATCCATTTACATGCAAAATTCAAGATGTAATTTTTTTCAGATTATTTTATAATGACTTGATTTCCCCTTCCCTTTCCTCTGCCCAAACTCTCCTATATACCTTTCTTGGATGCTTTTCTTCCCCTACTAAGATTAGGCTGATGTGTGGTGCTGTTCAGTGTTCGTGTGTACTGACCCACCATCACACCCCAGGATAAGTCTCACCTAAGAATGTCATAATGGCATAGAATCTTCCTCATGTGACATTGTGCTTGGTTTGCCAGGTTTTACTGAGGAGTTTTATATTTATTTATTAGGGATATAGATCTGTAAATCCTTTCCTCCCTGCCTTGCTCTGCCTCCCTTTCCTTGCCCCTTCTTTCCTTCTTCCTTGTTGGGTCTTGATATCAGGCAAATGCTGATCTTGTGGAGGAATTTGGAATGTCTCTTTCCTTTTCAGTGTTTGTGGGATAATTTGAGATGAATTGGTGTCATTTTTAAAATCTAGATAGAATTGAGCAGTAACAGTTTCTAGTGTTAAACATCTCTTACTTGGGAAATTTTTGTTCCTATTTGTATCTTTTTTTACAACCTAAAATGACACCTTTAATAGGTTATAATTTTTACTATTATACTATATTAAAAATTGTATTTTATGCAAATGATCACAGTTAAGAAGGTTTAGCTATAATTTAAAATTTTATCACACACTGTTTTTTTGCCATATTTCTCTGTTTAACATCTTTGCTCTCTCATGAATTCAAACAACAATCAATAAAATAATAAAGTGCTTTTTCTTTTTCTTAAGAGATTAAAAAGAGAAAAAAGATTAAATAGATTGGCTACTACTAAAGACATTTCACCTTTTGAATATGGCTTATGCACTGAAGATCTGTAGAAATTTTTCTGATCTTCTGGTATCTGAAATATTCAGAGCGAATACTGTACAAATCAAAATCTGACTCACGAGACCCTATTACCATAATCATATGGTCTCCTAAATATTGGATTAATTAGTGTTCTAGATTATGTCAATAATATAGACACATATGTAATATAACAGAACATTAAGTGCATCAGTTTTCTACTTACCTTGCCAGTGTCTGCTATGGCTCCTATCGCTCCCATCATGACATTCTTAGCCTCTTTTGTGTGGCTGCCTTGGTGGCTGCTTTAGTCATACCAGCTACTCATTTGAGACCTGTTGTGTAGCTTCTGTGTGATACTCTTTAATGATTGATTATGCCTCAGGAATCTCTAGGGAAGTGTTCTTTTTCCCTCTTACGGAATGACTCATACACCCAGCGTCCCACTAGCCCAGCACACGTGTTCTGCACTCCGCCTTGACAGTGCCACAGAGCTGCCAGTGCTCATTCCTCGTGAAGGTGTTACTATTGTTTGCTTCAGGTTTCCTGTGTTTTTATGACTCCATTTTGATAGATTTTATGTATCTGAAGCTTATCCCAGTCTGGGATTTATAGATTATGTGCATGATTTTTTATAGTACTCCCTAGTGAACTTTTATATCTCTAGTCTAAGTGTCCCCATTTCCACTGTGATTTTATTTAGTTGATATTCTTAGTCTATGTCTCTCTGTTGATATTCTTAGTCTATCTCTCTCTGTTGATATTCTTAGTCTATCTCTCTCTGTTGATATTCTTAGTCTTTCTCTATCTGTTGATATTCTTAGTCTATCTCTCTCTGTTGCTTTTGCTAGCTGAAGCCTGTCCAGCTTCTTTTAAAATTTTAAACTTATTTATTTTATTGTTTTTACATAAAAAAAAAGAGTGTTTTGCCTGCGTATGTTTGTACACCACATGTGTTGTACATGGTGCCTGCAGAGGCCAGAAGAGGGTGCTTGATGTCCTGGAACTGGGCTTAGGGAATGTTGTAAGCTGTATGTGAATGTTAGAAATTGAACTTTGGTCTTCTGAAAGCCAGTGCTCCTAACTGCTGAGCCAACTCCAGGCTATCTCAAGCTTTTTTGTTCATGTACTGTAAGATTTTGTTGATGGAAATAAGTTGATTTTGAGATAACTTTATTATCTTTATTTGTTCCTTCTATACATCTGAGCAAATCATCCTGGATTTCTTTAAATCTGTTTCACAAACGCATTTTTCTTAGCCACCCAGTTAATTGACTGATCTGTAGTCTGTTGTTTGGCTTGGTTTGCCTCTAACGCATCCTTTCTTTCTTGACTCCTACATACAGACTGTTTACCATACATTTACCTTTGTGAAACCTGGACTACATTTTGAGCCTGGTGCTCTTAGTTCAACAATATTAGATTTCTCCTCAGCATCTCTTTAGAATCAACAAATATTTCCGATACAGACCAACCCAACCATCTCTTAACAGCAGGCTCCAGTTCTTCACCACCGGCCATCTTGCTTTGCTCTTAGAATTCTTGTTGACTTTGTTGTCTCTTGGATGCTGTAAAGAATGAAAACAGCTTTTCTCCTTGGGGTTTTCACTCACCTCCAGCAGTTACATTGGTTCAAGAAACCTGGACCGCTGTAATCTAAACTGCAATTTCTCTTTGCATTTTTTGTATTTGTAGAAACCTACTTCACTTGGCTAAATATCTTGCCAAGGTAAATGTTAAAAGTTGAATTTATAATCACTTCTGATTATTGGCTTTCGTTGAATTGGAAAAAAAAAACCTTTTTAACAAAGTCTAGTAGCATAGAGGTTAATAGTATGAGTTCTGCATGCAGCCTTTCTATGATTGAATCCTGTTCCTTCTTATGCTAGATACTTCATCTAAGCAAATTACTTCACCTCATTAACTCACAGGGGAAAGATGATGATGATTGTAAATGCCTAGTATAATTACATGTAGGTATATGTCAAGTGGTTTGAACCATATTTGCACATAATAGCAAACATCAAATTCTCATCGAATCTCATCCTTTAATTTAGAGTACTTCTGATTTTTTTCTGTAGGTAATCTAATTTTAGTTAAAGTTTAATATTGTTTCAGCATGAAATTCTGAAACTTTCACACCCCTTTTTTTTTAACATACAGATCATAGTACTATATGTTAAATCTCTTAGTGTATAGAATGTAATTATTTTCCCAGCTGTGGAAAGGTCTGTATTCGTTCTCTTGGATAATGGTACATAACCATTTAGAAAACACGTATCTTATTCATTTGTAGCTTACTCCATCTGGAAGCATTTCTGTTATCAAGTCAATGCATTTAATTAAAAACCCAGTGAGGACCTGTGACAAAGTATATTCCTTGATTCAGAGTTTGACTTCTCAAATCAGACATCGTATGGAGGATCCCAAATCATCTGGTAAATATTTTTTCTTAGTATGTAAAACAGAAAGTACTGTCATTTTTTTTGGTAAACATTTAAAATAAGGTGTAATATTATGATGTCAAGTCTCTTATTTCAGATGTGGTTGTAGTATGAATTAGTGTATCTATCCAGCAAGGAATCATAGCTAGGCTATTGTCATTTTGTCCATGATAGTAAGAAAAAAACAGTAAAATACTCTTATTTGAGTTGTTTTAGTTGTTTATTGAGTTGTTTATTCCTAGATATTTAAGCAGAAAATAGGTAGCATAAAAAGAAGCAGAAAATTCTGGTTACGAGGTTAGTTGGAAATTGTTGACACCTTAGATTTCCTGGTGATAAAACTGGTTCATTCATACTACTCTTAATATTTAAGACTGTTTCATACAAATATAGTCACCTATTCTGTTTAGTTATAGGAATTTAGAAAAGTATTTAAATTTTAGAATAGAAAGCATATTAATTCAAAGAGTTTTGCTATAATTATTGGTGTTTTTATTGGTGTCAAAATCTGTAACATATGGAAAAGATCTCATAATTAAATCAGGCTTCTAATCCAAGTGCTTAGACTAAGTACTTACCCAAGCCTGCAACAATCCAGTGTATGTGGTATATATAAATAGCAGTACTTTCTAGCTTCTTACGTAGTCTTTTTCTTTATAAAGTTTTCTAATTATAGGGAACCAGTCATGGCGGCACATAGTTATCACAGCACTAGAGAGGCTGAACAAGAAGAATAAGGAATCCTAGGCCAGAGAAAGCTACAGAGAATACTAGTAAACTTTAAGATATGTTCCTAATCAGACTTCTAAGTTGGACATACTAAAAATTGTATGTTGTTTTAGATATTCAGCTGTACCATAGTGAGACTCTGGAACTTATGCTACGAAGATGGTCCAAGTTGGAGAAAGACTTTAAAACAAAGAATGGAAGATATGATATTAGTAAAATCCCTGATATATATGACTGCATCAAATATGACGTTCAGCACAACGGTTCCTTGAAGTTAGAAAATACAATGGAACTATATAGACTGTCAAAGGCATTGGCAGACATTGTTATCCCTCAGGTAAGTCACTCTTAGGAGTTAACTTTGTGCATTTAGCATTGGGAACTTCTTTCCATATCAAGAAAACTGTCTGACTATATGTTAGTCATCAAAATTCTCATTATTATTGCTATTATTCTCATTGACTGATTGGTATGGGTAGAACCCAACAAACAACTTTTTATTTGGAAACCTAGACTCTCATTTTTTTCACTGCCTTTTTACATATTTTACACTACTATAACTAGAACTCTGTTTCTTACCAAGACTAGCAGTGTATGAAAATTTCATTATACCTTGCTAAATCAAATTTCAAACTATTTTTTCTTGATTATTTTTATTCCAGCATTTTCCTAATTTGCTAATACATTTAATTTATGTCTATATACCTTTGTGTTTATAGTCATCTATATTAAGATTTATTGGCTGAATTTAGAAAATTTAGTGCACCATGTGATGGTGGCACATGTTTTTAATCCCAGCACTCGGGAGGCAGAGACAGGTGAATCTGTGAGTTCGAGGCCAGCCTGGTCTACAAGTGCTAGTTCTAGGACAGGCTCTAAAGCTACAAAGAGACCCTGTTTGTCTCGAAAAACAAGAAAACAAAACAGGAGAGAGAGAGAGAGAGAGAGAGAGAGAGAGAGAGAGAGAGAGAGAGAGAGAGAGAGAGAGAGAGAGAGAGAAAGGTAACTTAGTCTAATTCATGTCTTAGTCTGATTTCTGTCGATAGGATAAAACACTAGCAGAAAGCAACTTGGGGAGGAAAGGTCTGTTTGTCACTCATCAGTTGCAGTCCTTGGAACAAAGTCAGAGCAGAGCTTAAGTAGGACAGAAACCTGGAGGCAGGACTTTGAGCCTAGACCATGGAGGAACACTGCTTTGGACTTGCTAGTTTGCTCCCTTATACACCCCAGGACCACCTGCCAAGGGATGGCAGCCCCCTTGATAGTTGTTGTACTATTCTTCAGCAATCTTCCATTATAATATGCCCTACAGGCCAGTCTGTTGGAGGCATTTACTTAATTGTGGTTCCCGCTCCTCAGATATTTCCAACTTTGTCAAGTTGATCAAAAACAAAACAATCAGAAAGTGCAGCAAGTGACCTTTCTGTATTACTCTGTATTAAATAGACAATTTTGTTATTACTGTCATGGACTTTTAAGATCTCTTGTGTATGCTGGGGTTTGCCATCTGAATCATTGAGGATTTTTCAGTTAGTAGAACTGTCCCAGGATGAACCTGTACAGAGGAGGTGTAGTGAAATGAGACGAGCAGACCCGCTTTTCGTCCCGCCCGGCACCCGCACGGCTGTCTTTACACCCGAAATAACAACACACAAATTGTATTCAATTAAACACTGCCTGGCCCATTAGTTTCAGCCTCTTATTGGCTAATTCTCACATCTTGCTTTAACCCATATTTAGTAATCTGTATAGCACCACGAGGTGGTGGCTTACCAGGAAAGATTCAGCATGTCTGACCTGGTGGCTGGCTTCATGGCGACTGTCTGAAGCGTCTGCCTCACTGCCTTCTTCCCAGCATTCATAGACAGAGGACCCTCCTCCACCAAGGAGGCTTGATAGTTTCCTCCATCTCCCATACCCCGTACCTTTCTGCCTGGGTCCCCACTGTGCTCCTTCCTTTTACCGTTTCCCGTCTTGCCTTCTTTACAAACCAGAGATTTTTTTTGAAGTTTTACTTAATATTCATACATACATTTTTAAAAAGTCTAATTTCCAATTATCTTCATCAATTTCCCCGATACCTCACCACTTTTCTATCCAGTGTCTTATGCTCTCCTTTTAAAACCTTCCCACTGGCTCCATTTCACGCTGCTGTATGCACGTGGGTGTGGGGCCATCTACTGGAGCGCACGTAGCTTCTCAGGACCTAAGCGCTGAAGCCCGACTCTCTCTTCCCCAGCAGTCACCAGTTGCCAATAGCTCCTTAGACAGGGCTGGCTTAATGAGCCTCTCCCCAATCCGTGCTGGAATTTTGACCTGCTATCTGCTACAGCTGAGCTCAGCTGAGGAGTATTGAGAGATATATTAACTGACAAATATCAAGATAAGAATTAAGAAGGGAGTTTAATATTGTGTCTATTTAGTATAAAGATAGTGTAAGGTTTTCTCCTATGGTCAACCATCCACAAGCTTTTGGCTTAGTTGGAGAGCTTAATCTTGCACACACTCCTTTAAAAGCAATCAAAGCGTTGGGTCTCCCATGACGTTCATGCTACTGCTGCATCACGCTAGTCATTAATTGTAGACCAGATTTTCCATTTAGATATGAGATCACTTTCTAATTCACGATTTTGAAGGATATCATTCATTAAACCTCGTTGCAATTAACTTGCTTTCTTAATTCTTTTTAAATCTAATTAACCCATAGTGGTTATAGATGACAAATTTTATTATTTTATCTCAGCTTTGCTTACCACTAGTTTAAGCTTGAATAATATTAGACAAAGGCTTGTTCTGTTCTGTTGTTGTTGTTACTGTTTTTTTTTTTTTTAAGATCATGTTGTGATCCTAGCTAGTTTGTAACTTATATAGATCAGGGTGGCCCTTAACTCACAGATCCACCTGCCTCTGCCTCCCAGCTGCTGGAAATAAACACATACACTCCCATTTTGGGCTGGCTAGCCAGAGGCTTTTTTTTTTTTTTTTTTTTTTTTTTTGAAAAAGTTGTTAGGTTTTTTTGAAATGTTGATATTAGAATGATTTTAGTTTCACTTCTTTTATTGGTAATTACTTCTGTATTTGGTTAAAGCAAAACAAAAAACCCTCTGGCCTCAATTTATTTTTGACTTAAAATTGTTGTTGTATTTAAAACCTTACGATGAAACTTGACTAGTCATAAAGCTTGTATTTGTCCATGCATACTTCCCTCTTCTGTGGTAAACTTTTTCAGTTCCACCGTAAATTCTTGTAACTACACATGCTAGTGTGAAAAGAATATATTTGTAGTTGCCAAAAATGCAAGCTAAGAATTGTCTAATGTACTAAGAGGATAAATGTAATGCTTGTGTCTCATGAGAGTTCTTCACTTCAGGAGTGCATTTGTTGATTTTTTTTTTCTAATTTAATTGCTTTTTTTTTCCTGCTTAGGAATATGGTATAACTAAAGCTGAAAAACTGGAGATTGCCAAAGGCTACTGTACTCCTTTAGTAAGAAAAATCCGTTCAGACCTTCAGAGGACACAAGACGATGACACTGTAAATAAGCTCCATCCTGTGTAAGAGACTGGACCAGTTGTTCAGACTACATGCATCTGGTTTTGTGTATTTCAAATCTAAAGTACTTACTGGTGGTTTCATACAGAAATCAAGAGTGTATCACTTGATATTTTATGGAGATAGAATTACCTATAGTCTGTTGATTACCTGTGATGGGGGAGCAGACTTAAGCATGCCATAGGCATATGATCTATTACCAACCTACATCTCTGGGATAGTATTTCTCTCTTTTGCGCGGACTGACCTCAGTATAGCAATCTAGCCTTTGCCCATATACTGGTGTTATAGTTATCGTATCCCATGCCCGTCTCAACCAAGATTTTGTGTGGCGCCAGTATGGAAAAGAACAAGGAAAGGTTTGGGAAGACACTTTTCACCAATTATCTGCTTTAAATTGTGTGAACCCCATAGGCCAGCATTATTTTTTATTAGTTATTGTTACTAGAGGAACTAAATTGATCTCTTTCCAGTGAACTTAAGTAATGCTCTTTTATGTTTTCTTTTGTTTTGACTTTCTTTTTATTATTCTCAGAGGGTCTAGTATGTTATTTTGTTCTAATTAGAAGTAGCTCTCAGTTGTGATTTGAAGAATGATAGATTTATTTATTATGGGGTTTTGCTTCTGAGATGATTAATTTCCATAAAATCTGCTTCTGACTTTAGGTATTCTAGAGGTGTTCTGTCTCCTGAACGTCATGTCCGTACCAGGTTATATTTTACTAGTGAAAGCCATGTGCATTCCTTACTATCCATTCTTCGCTATGGTGCGTTGTGTGATGTAAGTATGGGCTATTTCAATCTAACTGACAAATATTCTTCTTGAGAGTTTATACTCAGATCATTAGCTAATTTTTTTTAACTGTTCATTATAATTTACTCTATTTTTGTGGTTTATCATCATTCCTTGAGGATATACTAGTCTGTACTAAGCATTTTACTGGGTTTGGGGAATATAAACATATTTACCTTCCTTCAGCGATGAATCATATGATAAACTAGACATGATCAATAACTCCTGCAAGGCTAGTGAAAGTCACAGTCTTATGCCAGCCTCTTCTATGCGGCTGCTCCAACAATGCACCTGCCAACTTACAGAGGACAGCTTTGTTCTCACTTACATCTTGAAAGAGTGCAGACCACCACAGAAAGGAAGACACAGTTGAATAGACTCATGGCTGTGGTACAGGCAGTGTGGAAACAGCTGGCTTATATCTCATGTTCACATGTCTACTGCCATGAAGAAACAGAGGCATTGGCTTTACATGGCTTGACTAGACCCTCTAGTTTCTGTACACAAAGAGGGCTTGGGCAATAGCTCAGTTGTACCGGCTTGTCTAGCATGTGAGAGACCCTAAGTTTACTAACTCCTTTCAGAAAGTAGCAAGAAATAGTAAAAGTGTCATCTTTGCCTACACATGTGGGTTGGTAGAGCCTTAATAAGAGGTAGACGGAGTGAGCAAGACCCTAACTTAGCTACAGAAGAAGGTGTATAGCCAGTAGTGGTAATGTTATGACTTTGAGAGTAACAGCTGCATCTCTAACATGTCGAACATGCATGAGGGATACGAGGAAGAACAGGAAGCTTGTGCTTCAGCACAAGTATAGCCCGACCCAAGTAAGAGTGGAAGACGGTGGTTTGTGTTCTCAAAGGACCAGAAGGGTTTTAAGCAGAGGTTGGTGGCTGTTGCTGCTTTGTGGACAAAGGATAGGCAAGGGAATCTGGGGAAAATGGTAAGGGCACTGTTAGAGATGATTCAGCTTGAGTAAGACCCTGCAGTAGGATTAGAGCTTGTTGGGTAATTTACTATCTACAACCTTACTGTGATTGTAAGGGTTTATAAGTTATACACCTGAAACCTTTGTCCGTCTCTTCTCAGCTGCAAATTTGGATTACTCAGAGTGAACCACATAAAAATGAACATTTTTAATAGTTTGTTATAGAAATTGTTAAAATGTTAAAATGATCTGAGTGTATTAATAACAAAATAGAATATCATGGCTTCTTGCATATTATGTTTAAGAAGATATTGCTAAAAATTATTTGATTTTATGTTTTCATTGCAACAGAACTGGATTAATCTCTAACAGTAACCCTGAAATTGTGTGGTATTCTTAGTATAGTACCACAAAGCCCTAACTCATCTCTTTACCTGAAGAAATTCTTGGTCTTTCTTTAATTGAAACCCATCGTTTTACTTGACTGATACCAGGTCACCTAAAAAGGAGTGCTAGTTTGTGTTTTTATTCATCAATTTTGAGACAAACAGATCCTTGCAAATCTTACCTCCCAAACATGTACACACACATAGGCACACATGTGGATGTGAGTTTTCATTCCATAGCATTGCCTTAATTTTGGGATTTATCTTGTCTGAAATAAAAAGGAAATGTACACTGAACCCAAAAATACACCAATCAGAATGTAGTCTCATAGTTCTATTCTTTTGGAGTAGGGGGCATTCTTTGCTAAAGTTTATACTGTTTAACCCTCATTATATACTGGGAAACTATTGAGTATTTTCACATAATTGTAATGTTTGTTATAAACGGACAATGAAGGATCCTTTTCTGTGATGTTCAGAGGGTTTATGCATTGACATGCTGACTTTACACAAACCTTGTGCTTGGAGTTCTTTCCTCATTTCAGATAGAGTGTTCTGTCTTGAGTGTTCTCATTCTCTTATGATCCTTTTCAACTCTGGTAGGTTATATGTATAAAGATTGTTGAGTCTCTAAAGTAAGATGGGGAGATGATGATGGAGGTGATAAGAGCAAATGGATTTATGTGTGTCTCCTCATGGTGATTATTTTAGAATCCCCATAGTGTAAAGGGGGTATTTTTTGTTAAGCATATGCAGCATACTTGAACTATAATTTGTTGGAGAGAGAAGTGATAAAATTAAATGATAATATTCTGTATTATGAGGCACAACACTCTGCTAGGTGCTTTCAGACTTAAAGGTTAAAAAGCTGTTCCTTACCCTCAGAATTCAATAGCCTATGTTATATTTCAAGAGGTTTTTCTACTTTGTGTAAATTGTCTTGAAGAACTTACTCTGAAAGTTTAAGTTATCATAATATATGGTAAATTTTACAAATAGTTTTTCTATTCCTCTGACACATTTAATGACATCTGTATTAAGTAAGCTCTCACAGTGGGGATAAAGTGACTAGCCTATGAAAGGCTATGAAAATGCTGACCCTAGACCTTTTGTTCAGGACTCGAAGGATGAGCAGTGGAAGCGAGCTATGGATTACTTAAACGTTGTCAATGAGCTCAACTACATGACGCAGATTGTCATCATGCTTTATGAGGACCCCAACAAGGTAATGGGTTCATGATGTGTCCATGTGACCAGCGGAGAGCAGACACTTGACTTCCCCACTGTGCAAGTGTTCCTTCATATGTTTCAGGATCTTTCCTCGGAGGAACGCTTTCATGTTGAATTACATTTTAGTCCTGGAGCCAAAGGCTGTGAAGAAGATAAGAATTTACCGTCTGGCTATGGGTACCGGCCAGCTTCCAGAGAGGTAATGAAGATGGGGATCTCAGTACATGGTTGCTGCAGCTCTAGACTTTCATGCACTGCTCTATAAATAATTTTCATATCAACTAGTAGGGGAAAATTTTCAGCTTTTAAGAATAATTGTTGGGACCTGGAGAGAAGGCTCAGCAGTCAAGAGTACTCCCTGTTCCTTCATAGATTTCAGGTACAACTCCCAGCACCTAGATGGTGGCTCATATGTCTGTACCTCCACTTTCAGGCAGACATGAGGCCCATTCTGGCCTCTGTGGGCATCATACACATGGCATGGTACTCAGAGATGCTGCATGCAGGCAAAACAACCATACACAAAAATAAAAATACATCATTCTATAAAAATTTTAAATATATATGTAATCTGAGTAAATAACATGTTCATGTCTATTAGAAAATTTCAGAATATTATTTGATTTGGATTGTTTGGATTTTAAGCTTTGTTTAGAATGGGTAAGTACATGTAGTTTTTGTTATTTTGTTTGAGGACTACTTCATCTTGAACACAGTGCTGAGCACTTAGAGTGGGTTCTTCTGTTTCTGCCTTACTGTATTTGGGACTAGGTGCTTTCTGGAGCATGTTTTCAAAAACTGGCATGATTATGTTCTGTTTTTTTAAATAAGTTTTGCTGTTTAGGAAACTGCCATGTGTAACTTAAAATTATTTGTGACTATTTTAATTATTTGATCAATTTATTTGATGTACAATTTAGAGTTTGCATGTCTAATACATGTTAGGTTATATATATTTTGGTTTTCTTTAAAATTTCAAATTGGGGGTCTATAGTTGTCAGTGATATTCTTGGATTATCTTTTTATTTTCTGTGAGATGTGTAATGATGTTTCTTATTTTTTATCAGTAATTCTTCATACATATCCATGCTTGTTTGTTTAATGAGCCTTGGAAAGTTCTGGCATCTTTTCAGGAGCCATCAGTTTCCGAGCGGCTCTGTCTGCATCCGTGCGTCTTGAGCTTCACCTGCTGTCGCACCATTTCCATCCTTCTGCTTCCATTTCCTTTGCCCTGTGTCCCACTCAAGTTTCTCCAAAGTCAGACCATCTTTTTTGAAGTTCTCTATTTCTCGTATTTCACATGGAGTTATAAATTTACTGTTATCATGTTAGCTGCATTATGTGAATGTATTTTATTCGCCAGCTTACTTTTTTCCTTGGTTCTGGACTTGAGACATAAGATATAATTTCAACAATGTTGAAAGTACACTGGGCCTTTCCTAGGAGCCACTGGCTTAAAGGCAAGTTGTCAGAGAGCGTGTTGAGTGTTTTGTCTTTAATGTTTTGGGACCTGTCTTGTCCATACATGATTAATTTTTTTTCAATGCTGCATGTGTTTAACTGTATATTCTCTTATGCTTTGTTCAACACGGGTGTTAAATGTAAATCAGGCATAACTGATTAGCAGTGTTGTGTAGATAATTTATATCCCTCAAAAATTCTTTTTGGTCTGGGTGCTCTTCTAACTACTTGGAGTGCAAAACTATCTTACCAACATTGTCGACTATCCTGACCGTTTGGAGGTTTTTTGTTTTTGTTTTTTTTGGCCAGACTTTTATGCAACATTTTTTTTTTCAATCTGTAGTTTTTAAACTCTTTGAGATAGTCTTCATTATGTTGCCCTTCCTGACCTGGAACTCTATGTAGATCAGGCAAGCCTCAAACTTACAGAGATCTGCCTGCCCCTGATTAAAGGCCTCTGCCACTACACCCTATCTTTTTTTTTTTCCTGACAAGGGGTTTCTTTGTGTAGCTTTGGCAGTTCTGGGACTAGCTCCATAGACAAGGATGGCCTTAAAGACACAGAGATCTGCTTGCCTCTGCCTCCCAAGTGCTGGAATTAAAGGCCTGTGCCACCACCACCTGGCTTTTTTTTTTTAATACTTCTTGCATCATTTTCCCCTTCCCTTTAATCCTTACATCCCCTCTCCAGTCTTTCTTATGTTCCCTTCCTCCCTTCAAATTCATGGCCTCTTTTTATTACTGTTGTGACATATGTATGTGTGGACACATAATATGCAAATGTAGCTGGCTAGCTTTGGTATTGCTTGTGTGTGTGACATACATATATACATACATCTGTATGGTTAATAATCTTGCTCTTTGATTTGATGTAAGCAATCATTTACTGTTACTGTGATTATTGATATATTTAGGATCAATATGCTTGAATGGTATTTATAGTTTTTCTTCTCTTAACCTGTCTCTTTTCTTGTCTTTTAACTCTTTCATCTTGTCGACAGGATTCTTACATTGTCTAATTTCCTTTCATCTTAAGCAGTTATAGGATTTTTCTGTGTTACTTGTTGAGTGGTGCGTTTTGTACCGGTGGCTGATGTTGTTGGGTTTTTTAGAACACTTGGTTGTAGTCATTGTCTCTTTAAGTAGTTACCCTTTGTGCCCACTGTCTATTCCACTTCTGAAACCTCGCTCACATGTACATTAGACTTATCATGGATCCCAAACTGTTGACCAAATGTTCCTTATACTTTTCAATATATTTTAATTTTTTTCTTTTTCAAACTGAGGTATAGTATTTCTTTGTACTTCTCTAGTTCACTAAATAGAGTTCACTAATTGTATCAGTTATTTTTGAATTTAGGGTTAAACTCTACTTACTTTGTTACTTTGTTATAATATAACAAGTTAACAACTGACTTTAGTTATATTTTTACCTCTACCTGTTCTCTTTGTTTCTTTCTATAAATTCTGCTTCTCAAATGACACTCAGTTTTGCTTCTACTAATGTGACTAATAGCTTTCCTTTCTTATTTTAGTTTATAACTAATAACATTTATAATCTCAATCAACAATGGACTCATTTGGTTTGTAGTTTGTTTAATAATTTTTCTGTTGTTTTCTTATAGTCTAATACATGATATTATTGAACACTGTCTATGAAAAATCCCTGAGAAGTGGTGTATTCTTTAAGCCATGCTCTTGGGGCTAAGGCCTGGTGATCATGTGTCAGGGCCAGCCTGGGCTGCCTACCAGGAAGTAATATCAAACAAGCAATTACATAGAAAAGTTAAGCCTGTACTTGACTTTTTTGCTATAGTCACCTGACAGGATATTTTTTTTTTTTGCTTCCTTTTAATGAAGAAATTGGCTGGGTAACTGTTGAATAACTCTCTACCCACATGATCGTATTTAATAAAAATAGGTGTTTAGTCCTGACTGAAGCTGATATATTCATAATTTACCATAACTGTAAAGTGTAGCCAGAGAGCATCAGTACCTAGCTATCAATTAAAAATAATCTGGTATATACAGATTGTTGCCCCTTCCTTGCTGGTTTTCTCAAGTGTATATGTGTCTGTTTCTAATCATATTTTTACCATCTTCCTTATAAATTAGCCATTTTCTCATGATGAAAGGTCCCTTTTTATATCTAATGTTTTTGTACTTGGTTTCTACGCCATTCTCAGGTTCCGCATTTGAACCACATAATATAAAATCATTTCAGTCACCGTGTTCTTAGTTCTGCTTAGATGCAAGTAAGAGTCACTGACTAATTACGTGAGGTGGCTCCTGCCATGTCAGTCCTTGTTAGTACTTGCTCAGTGACATAGTTGAGTGATGTCTCCCTTCTCCCTTCTATAATTTTTTCAACTCATTTCTTTTTTTTTTTTTTTTTCGAGACAGGGTTTCCCTGTAGTTACTAGAGCCTGTCCTGAAACTAGCTCTTGTAGACCAGTAGACCAGGCTGGCCTCGAACTCAGAGATCCGTCTGCCTCTGCCTCCCGAGTGCTGGGATTAAAGGCGTGAGCCACCACCGCCCGGCTTCAACTCATTTATTTCAACCTGCCTGGATTCATATGTTTAAAATGTGTTTCTTTTTATATAGGATGTATTTGTTTTTTATCTAGTCTCACAGTCTTTGTCTTTTAATTATAACATGTAATAAATAAAATATGATTTATTTGCAATTTATTATGGAATATTAAACCATCGTACTATTTTTTCTTTGTTCTATGTGTTTTATATTCCTTCCCCCCTCACTGCCTTCTTTGAAATTTTCATACATGGGACATCTTTATTTTACACTTTTTTTTTTTATGGTTAACATGAGGTTAATAACATGACTTAGAATATGTAGTGTGTCTTGAGATACTTTAATTTTTTAAAATTCTCTATCTCATTTTTTATATTCTGTTTGTTACATATTTTTTAAATCTACTATATTCTCCACAGTCATTATTGTTTATAGTCAATATTTATTTACACTTAGCGTGTTAGTGCTTTAGAGTAGTAATTGTATCATAATAATGTTCCATTGTAATATATATGTTTATTTCCTTAGCATAGTACCTTTGTGTTGCAGCTTAACTTTCTAGGCAGATTGTGCTATATTAATTTTCTTTAATCTTTCCTGATACTTTTTTTAAATTTGGCATTGTATTTTTTTCCATATTTCTTTAATGACATTAATTTTTTTCTTTGATATGATATGTGTGATATGAAATCCAGGGACTTTTCTTGTTTTCCTGTGTAAATAACTACTTAAATATCATATATTGAAGAATTTTTTCCAACTGTCTGCACTACCACTTCTGATATTCTGAACGCATTCTTATTTTAGTGAGTTAATTTTTGAACTCTTAATTTACTATTATTCCTTTGACCTTTTTGTCTCTATCAGCATTACAGCCTTGATTATTGCAGCTGAATGATCATTTTTGGTGACGTCCCCTGGCTTTTTTGTCCTTCATGATTGCCTTAAATATTTAAGATAATCTGCTTTAAAACCTGTGTTTTGCTGAATGTCTATGACCTAGTTTCCTCTTTCTACTACAGATAGATACTGGTATAAGTTTTTAACTTGTCTGTCTCCTATACTGTAATATTCTTACAACTTGGGACTGTGTCTCATTTATCAAAATTCTTAGCACACTGTATTTACTGTAGAATTTAATTTAACTACAGGAATTTTTTTTTTAATTTGTAGTCCGTTTTTCATTGTCACTTGACTGTATTGTTTATCTGTTTGCTTGTTTGATGAACTTTGGATAAAGACTAGGTTTTCTATTGTTATAGTTAATGACTTTAGGCTTAACTGTCCCACAGAACTTACTTGTCTCTCACAGTACCTGGCATACTAAGATGTCCTAAGAATTACATTAATATCAATTCACTTGAGGAAACACTCTTATGTAATAACTATTCTAGTTGGTTGTTAGATTTATCAGAAGCATTTTATTGGTGTTCAGAGTTTGTTTGGGAGAGTTAATAAGTCTTACTCTGTGGACTCAAATTCTTGATTCCAGAGTGCTGGGATTACTGGGATGTACCATCATACCTGACTCAGGAGAGTTGTTTTAATCTGAGATTTAAGTACTTTGTATTCTTTTCTCATAGAATGAAGGCAGAAGGTCTCTTAAACCTGATGATGATGAACCTCATACTTCTAAAAGGGATGAAGTCGATCGAGCTGTAATATTGTTTAAGCCCATGGTATCAGAGCCAATTCATATACACCGGAAGTCACCACTTCCAAGGTCTCGGAAGGTGCCTACAAATGAAGTGAGTATCCCTAAAGAGTGCTTTCTTTAGAGGAAGTTAACTACATATTAATTAAAACTGGAAAGAAAATACAGCTTTAATTTTACTGCTAGGAACCCTGACAAATTTTTAATTATCAACATTATCTATTTTTCAAAGAAATATTTTAAAAAAGAGAGAGAGAGAGAGAGAAAGATGCTATTAAAAACATACCGAATCGACCAGGTCTAGAAGCAGCTACCTATGGTCTTAGCGTTCTGAGGTAAAGGCAGGAAGATCGGGTGTTCAAAGTCACCCTTGACTTCTTAATGAAGCCGAGGCCAGTCTGGCTTACACTCTGCAGAACAAATGAGCAAAGGAAACCCGAGAGATCAGTCCTAGGATTAGAGGTTTGTGTGGCTCTCCTGGCAGCACTGACCGAAGCTGGGATTGAGGCTGATTAAGAGCGGAATTGGCTCATCCAGTTTTCAGTCACTTTAGCTATTCTTCAGTAAATAACTTGCTAAAAGCCTAATGTTTCAGCAATGTTTATTTGATAAAAGGAAGAATTCCCTGAGATGCTTAAATGATACCTGATACTAGTAACACTGTAGGTTTTATTAGCCTGATGGCAGAAATCTACATAGGAATTTGAAAGCTTGATGATATAGTGATGGGAATTTTTAATGCTGTATTAAGATCTATAATTAAGCAAAACCAATTATGTTCAGTTATGGAATAATATTTAAACAGCATAAAAGTAAAGTTGAGCAGTTAGGATGAAGCTTAAATTAACTTTTACTGTCTATAAGTATTTTGTACTTTAAACTCTTGAGTTACCTAGTTTGTCTGTGATCTTCCTAGTATTGTTTGAAGCTAGTGCTTAATTTTTCTAAATCTCTTCATAGGAAGTAAAAAGTCAAGCTCCTAGGAGAAAGATCAATAACTCTTAAATTAGATACTTTTTGTTGATGTTTATATGTCAGAAAGACGTAGAATTATGTTTAACATTATCAAGCACTTGACTATAATATAAGGGACAAAAAGAATTGTGGTGATTTCCACTACCCCCATTTATAACAGTATAAGTATTCTGAATTTTTAAATAATTGACATTTATATGTTGGGGGAAACTGTTCATAAAGTTTATCATCATAACTTTATAAAGAAATTGTGCTAGTGTTTCTTTAATATGCTATTTTAACTTAATTATAAAAGGTTAATTTAAAAAGAAGAGAGACATTAACTACTTCTGATCATTTGTTCTACTAAAATTCAATAAAAAACTAGAATATATGAAACTTTGTCCAGATAGCTTTAACCATAGGAAAAAAACACCCCCAAATAGAAATTACCTAAACTAATAGAACTTAAAACCACTTGTGTGAAGGCAGTGCCTTTGACACTGATGAACAAACAATTTTCAGTCAATCAAATTCTTTAAAATTTCACAATTATACTTTTTCCTTTGCCCTCCAAAAGATCTGTATATCACTAGTATAAGTCCTTCACTAGAACTGCTGCTGTGGTTAGCTCTTAAAACTCAGCACACATTTTTAAAACATTTTCTTATGAATGTTTAAATAGTTACTTTGAAGAGATTATTTCTGTGTTGTGCCAAACTCTTATTCATAAGATAAATTATTCAATTAAAAACTTGAAGACTTTTTCCAGCCTCCTCTGTCTCCTTGGATGGCAGAAGCTTGTTCTTCCAAAAGGCACACAGAGCTGGACAGTGTGCCGAGTGAGGGAGTCGGCTGTAGGCTTGGTCTCCTGAGCTTCCTGGCTCTCCCAGGAAGGCTGGCCACCGAGGCACAGACACGGAACTTGAGATCTCTATCCATCTTACCCCTCTGAATTTTACGTCTGTGGCCAACTCATTTATTTCCATTTCTAAGTGATACATCAAATTCATTTTACCCCTTAGTGCTTTAGACGGAAAAGTCCAACTAAAATTAGCAAAAAAATCTTTTTAATATCTAATATCTAAAATAAGTCAAAATACCTTTTATATTTAAATATTTCCATTCAAAAGCAACACTGACTTTTTAGTTTTCAGGAAGAGCAACTAGTAGACAATATAGCTTGCAATCTTTTCATGGTTGTTGGTGCTATTTGCTGATTCTGTAATTTCTTAGGGATTTAAATATTTGGCTCACAAACGAGTAATAATTTGGCTTTGAGGGAAAAAACTGATTAGCAAATGCAAATAAACTGTATTTTTTTTCTTCCTGATCATTTGGCTCTAATGTATCTAACTTTGCATGCTCTGCTTTTTTTTTTTTTTCTTTTTTTTTTTTTCTTTTTTTTTTTTTTTTTTTTTTTTTTTGCCCTTTTTCTTACTTCCAGGAAGAGAGCCCCCTGAGTGTGTCTAGCCCAGAGGGTACTGGTACCTGGCTGCATTATACCAGTGGTGTGGGTACTGGGCGTCGAAGACGCAGATCAGGGGAACAAATCACCTCTTCCCCTGTCTCCCCCAAATCATTGGCTTTCACATCCAGTATTTTTGGCTCATGGCAACAGGTTTTTAAACTTTATTTCATTAAACATTTTCCATTCCTGCATTCAGAGCAACAAACAGCTGTTTCTGAGGACATCTAATCCCTTGCTTACATAGAGGAAATCCTTCTGTCTTAAATTTGAGTCCACTTAAAAGTACTTCCAATATTGGACAATATTTGATGGAAGGAAACCACTTAGGTTGTGTGCATTTAGTGTTTTTACTGGCAAAACTTTTAAATACCCAGGAGTTTTAAAAATCCTAATTCTCCTGGATTTTTAACCATGCTAATAAAAAATTATTTAGAAAAGAAAGAAATCTTTCTTTGACCTTAGTTGTCCTGTAAACTTCAAGAAACAAAATTAATACAATTTGATGGTAAGAATATTTGATACCCCCTCATTATCACTTCATTCCATTTAGAATTTGTGTGATTGTGAAAATTTTCAAAACATCAAAAATTATGTGGCCTGGTCTTAATTAGCGGCAGATATCTGATATTGATTGGTCTCTATGATTCCCTTATCTGGAAGTACATAACTTGAAGTATGCAGTGTGTTTCCCAAACACAACAGCAGGCATGTATGAATTTGTAAAAGTGGTTCCCATGAAAGTAACGTCAGAAGGACTTTCTTTGATGACATTCGAAACTAAAACACTGATTTTACAATGGAAGGTCTGCCGTCACGTGACTTCTGATTATTTCAGCTATTTCCTCTTGGAAACGTAATGCATTGGATTATAGGAAAAGGGATTACGGTATCCACTAAGGCTGACTATTTAAAGGTTACTCTGATAAAGCCCATGCATGGATCAGAAATTGTATGGTGATTTCAACAGTGTCTGTCTGGCATCTCTCTGGTTTGTGGTTGTTTTCCTCTAAATACAGGAGCTGTTTAACAGTGGGCAATGGGCTTCTCTTAAGAGAAAGTGAAATTCCATCAATCTGTGGATCGTTTCCTTTCATCTGTCGTGTTCCATTCTGAATGCCTGCTTCACACCACTTCATTGCAAGGACCTCATGAAACTGGACTCCCTTCAGAAGGGATCTTGCATGATCTTTCATGTTTTAAATATTTCTACTAATATTTATCATACAGCTTATTAACCTTTGTCTGTCTGGAACAGGATGCATATAAAATGGATTTTTAAATTCATTTTGTTGGCATATTTCACTCTTTGTTTGCTCTACGCAGGTTGTTTCTGAAAATGCCAACTATCTTCGAACACCACGAACTCTTGTGGAACAGAAGCAGAACCCTACTGTAGGTATGTGGTGCAAAGGGAACTGTGCTCTGTACCCTCCTGAAACTCCCTGTTAGGCACACATGTAGGACTCTAAGGTGGGAAAATCATGACCAAATGCTATGCTTTAGTTTGTACTTAATGTGCACGAGTTCATAATTGTTGGATTATAGAACTCACAAGGAAGATACGATTTTCTTCCCACGAGAAGTTGCTGTCTAACCCTTTGAATGACTGCTCTGTGGTGACCAAGTGCCAGTGTTGGGTTTTTGTTTATTGTTTGTTTTTCCCATCCTTTCTTTTGAGGGAGGGATGCTATTGTAAAGATTTCTAGCGTCCCGCTTGTCCTTGAACATATGGAAAACCCATTGGGATTATAGATAGACATGAGACTTTTAATGCTTAAATTTATGAAGGAAACCTTATTTCAGAGATTGGTAGTCATAAGAGGGCTGGGCTATAGGTCAATGACCAAGTAGTTGCCTAGCATGTATGTGGTTCCTTCTTCTATACTTGGTACTGTAAAACAAGCCCGGTAGTCAGGTAAGGAGGAGAAGGTACCACTGTATTAAAAAAAATAAATCTCTTTTATTTACTTATTTATTTTGGAACTAGTCTCTCTATGTATTCTTGGCTGTCCTGGAACTTGCTATTTACAGTAGGCTTGCCTCCAATTTACAGGAATCCAGTTGCCTCTGTAGCTGGGATTAAAGACAGGCCCCACCCTACCCAGCTACAAATGTCAAACTAATAACATAATATAGCTGTTTTAAATGTGGCAGAGGAAACACTGGCAGGCAGTGTCTCTTGCTAACCTGACGTTCGCGTGAGTACCACCCAGAGCGGTGGCACTGGGCTAAGTTCTGTGAATGGATGCTGCCATGAAAGCCCTTACTTTGTAGAAATAATATTCACTAACTTAAAATGAATTAAAAATGAATTTGGAACACATTCCAAAGGAAAGTTCAAAAGTATCAGCTGGTGATTACCAGTGAATACAGCAAAAGATGATGGTTTCAGGTACAAATGAAAAAGAAAATAAAAAGATAAATGAGCAATTAAAGTAAAAAGACCTTGAAATACCCTCTCTGGGCGAGCTGATTCTCATCAGCAGTAGCTCTTTGGAGGCTATTAGAGTGAAGCTCCCATACAGGCAGCCCTGCCCTTGGCTGAACTGTAAACATCCGCTTCCTCGGGAGTATTCAGTGCAGCACTGCCGAGCTCCTCTCTCAACCACTGACCTCATGCTCATTGCAGATAGAGAGAAGCAATGGCATATTATCTTCTGTACCTGCCCGTCTAAATACGCTTGACCCAAAACATAATTAGTTAACATAATGTGTTACAATCTGTAGAATCTGAACTGTGTTGGTGCCTATAAACCTGAGCTCTTTCTTTAGTTTGCTACCTCCAGCTATCCTGAGCTTTTGGTCTTCCTGTGGTATCTTTATGTGATCATACATTGCTCTCTTTCATTGATTGATCATATTATATATTTTGCAGATATTATTTATACTTTCCTCAGTGGTGAACATTTTTAAGTGGGAAGACTTGCTACAAATAAAGCATTGATTTATACTGGCTGTGTTTTACTTTTTTGATGGCATATTTTTTGGAGGCCTTTATTAAAAGCTTACTATGTTAAGTCACTTACTTGTTAAGTGGCTGAAAAGGAATAACTTTTGTATGTTTTCATTAATAAATATTCATTTTTTCATAAGAAACTATGATAATTCTTAATTCAGGAGCATCAGGAAAAGTTATCATTTTAAGGTATATATTATAAAGTACCTAATGTGACTTAATTTTTGGTCAACTATATACACATATATAATATATATGATATATAAAACCTCACAAATTTGCGATAAGACTCTATTCTGTTCTGAAATTAATTTTCATGGTGGTATTTTTAGTACTTTTAGCATGTATATGTTTGATTATTATGTTGCCTTATTTTTCAAAGAAGGCATTTTACCCAGTACTAAATTACTCCATTTGTGTTTGTGATGAATAATAGTGGCCTTTAGAAGCACTGAATTCAAATAGGTATCACTAGAGTATTACAAGCATATTGTGAATCTGTTCAAGGCACTGCCAAAGGCTGCCTGTGCATTGGTAAGAGCCATGTTGATTGCATGCTGCATGCATTCCCAATGTGAATGGAAGAACACCCGTTGTTGTATGTATCTTCTCTAACTCCCATCAGGGTCTCACTGTGCGGGCCTGTTTAGCACCTCAGTGCTCGGGGGTTCTTCAAGTGCACCTAACCTACAGGATTATGCTCGTACTCATCGTAAAAAGCTGACCTCTTCTGGCTGCATAGATGGTATGTGCACACACGCACACACAGATTTATACCCACACCCATGCACACACTCATGAGCAGTGCTTCTCCAAAGCAAGTCTAAGGCCACATACTGCCGTGGAGCCCTAGCTACTTCTTCCCACACAGCTGACAGTGCTCTCTGGGGTCCACATCTGGGGTCTAGGTTTTGGTAGTCAATAACGGATTTAGACTACATGCACAATAAGTGGTCTGTTAAAATAGAAAATTTTATAACTTCATTATTATTTTAGCTGAATGAGGACCTAGATTATAAAGAACAGATTTCCCTTAACATTTAAACTTTTATCTACAATTAACACTCATTTTATTTATTAATATGAACAAACTATTTAGCATAGAATAGAATAAAATGTCTATTTGTGAGAGAAAATATATTGGCATCATTTTTTATAAAAATAAATAGAACGGGCTATTTTTAAGTTCCCTGTTAATATGACTTCAGTTTTAACATTCTGATATTCAGAATGTCTCTGAGACTCATGAAAATTTGTCCCATGTGATAGGAGGGATGTTTTCAGCTCCTGCAGGATCAGCATTGTTTAAAACGTTTGCTCTCATCTGTACAAATAGTAAAACATGGATTTACTGGAATTGCCAGGTCATCTTGCTTTTCTTTTCTTTTGTGTATTTCATTAAGCATTTTGCCTGTGCCATCCAGCCAGTTTACTGCTTCTAACCAGTCTCGGCTTTCTCATTCCTCCCTCTGCATGTCACCCAGTTCTGCCTTCCTCACATGTCTGTTGTCCCTTCTGTTTTAAGTGTTCTTCTTTTGGCAGCTATGAACTTCAGGGACCTGTTTTTCTCTTTCTCAGACGCCACACGCGGGTCTGCTGTTAAAAGGTTTTCTATCTCATTTGCTCGACACCCAACCAATGGTACGTTTGCTTTTTATTTTAAAAGATACTCCCCGCTTCGTCCCTTTTTAATTTTTTCTTTTATTTTAAAATGTGGGATACACAGTATCGTGTATTTATCCGCCTTTCATTTCAGTTGGCATACAATCCCAACTTACTTACCAAACCACTGATACTGTCTTCTTCCCTTTTCTGCTGTGATTTCCACAATAATTGAGCATCACTCATGAAATTGTCCAATGGCCACAGTAATGATGAGCCTTAATCCTGAATTAACACCTGGAAATTCTAATTTCTTAAGTGATCAGTTTATATAATTTTTAAAAAATACAATTACTATTCCTAAATTTCTTAATTCTTAACATTTTTTTCTAATTATTTTTCTGATCACATTGTTTTATTGAGTTATTCAACAAAATCCAAAGCAACCCATGTCAAAGAGCCCAGTGAGACATGTCTCTGTAAAGGTCTTGGGAGCCAGCTGCCGCGAGGGACACTGCAGCAGACGGCTGGCTCTCTGTCTGAACAGAACTCGAGGAAGTGTGGACGGCTCCGGAGACGTTCCAGGATCAACCTGTCCTTGGGTGGCTATGCCTATGGTTTACTGTTATCCAGTAGTCTTCTCCTTTTGGTGCCTTTGCTTTTTCTGAATATTTGGAGAATTCCTGGTTGAAAGAAGACTAAAGTTAAAAGAATCAAGTTCCATTACAGTGACGCTGGATAGGAGCGTGTCCGTGACTTCTGTTATGAATTGAGTTGTGGCATTATAGGTTTTTGCTAAGAGCTTGATCTTGAGCCAGGGGGAATAGTTACTGATTGGTTGTGTTTTGGGAATGTTTTGTTTTGCTTGAGGTGGAGCTTGTTATTGTGGTCTGGCTAGCATAGAGTTCACTGTGTAGACCAGCTGGACTTCAACCTTGCAGTCAGTCACCTTGCGTCAACCCTCTCGAAAGCTTGGGTTACAGACCAAAGACATCATACCTGACTTTCTGTTGGTTTTCAAATCCCACATAGACTTTGCTTTCACTTGTAGTGAAGTTACTTTTATCCCTGGAACTTTGTTTTTTTTTTTTAAAACAACGGACTTTTATGAAGCTTAAGAATCAACACTCGGTTATGATCTCCATTTGGACCGTTTAACAACACTTCTACATAATAGCTGGCTAATACTTCTTTGACTAAGTTAAGAAGACCTCATCCTCAAGTGAAAATTTAACCAAATAGCTTAAAATGCTTTGCTTCATTGTAGCTGTTTAAATGTTACATTTTGGAGAAAAAAATCTGATTTGATACAGTTGCAATTTCTAAAGGTAGCATAAGCTTAGTCAGCTCCTAGAAGAAAAGCATCTCCCAGAAATCGCTACAGGAGCTATCCTCTTTTGTATGAGTGCCTTTGTTTTCACAGCAAGTTCTGGGGTTTCTGGGAAAGTTCTATGTTGAACTAAAGGTAAAAGTAGTACTTAAATTTAATAGAAAATAAGAGTAATTTTGTATTCCTTTGGTTTAGGCTTTTTCTGTTCACTGGCTTGTCTACATTCTGCAGCTTATTGCATAGAATTATATTCCTTTCAATTCTAGAAATATTCTTTGGGGGTTTTCAATATTTCTTCTTCTCTAATGCTGTTCTGTCTTATCTGTCCTGTGACTTGTCATGTGACCTTTTCACTTTTTATTTCCCACGACATTTCATGTTATTTCTGTCTATAACCCACATCCTGGACTTCCCTCCCTCCATCTTTAGCTAAGGAACATGGTGCACAAGTGTCTTCTGACAGTGTTTACCTAATTTTCTGGGCCTCTGTGCAGAATCCCTACCCCTCAGTAGGTGCTGCTCTACCTCCTCTGTGGAATTTCTAGGCTCCAGTGGTATGTTTTCGTAGCTTCCAAACATGTCAGCAGGGTGGCTTTTGAGACTGCGGCACTAACCCTTTCATTGTACATTAAGAGCTGTTTGAGACGAATGGCAAGAGTGTAGTCTAGAGCAATTTGATCAGACATCCTTTGCTGTTTTGAAATTCAGCAGGCAAATGAAAGGAGCTATCACAAAAGACGGCTGAGCACCCTGAGAAAGGAGAAAAGCATATTGTCTAGAGAACTGCAAAGAAAGGATTTGTGCTTGTTTGCATGAACCACTTGTACTTAAGAAGAAAGGGAGTTGTAAAGCTCCGCTCCTCAGTGGGAACCGAGTGAGGTGCTTTAGCTGCCGCTGTGCCATTTTATCCTTGCTTTTGTTTGTTTTGTTTAACATTACATTGAAACGGTCTGTCGTGCTTTGGTTTGCACCTGGAAATCTAGCATTAATTTTATTAATCCTTTGGTTATTTTCATAACAATATTCAATTCCCTTTTTAAAACGTTCCCCTGTTCCAACTGAGAATTCCAGCAATTCTTGAGTTCCTCCCAAATTGTAAAGAAATCCAATAGCATGTAATCGCGTAAATGATCATATGGCTATGGAGAAGAGTCTAGTTTGCAGTCTGAGTTTAGACGACTTATTTTTTTAACTAATAATAATCTATTTTTATGTAAATTTGAGTGTTGGGGATATTCTTCGAGAAGACTTAACTTGAATTTGGGGAAACACTTGTTATTTTAAAAGTATATGACAGTAGCTTTTAAAGTTAAAATAAAGTTTAAATATATAATTTTATTATTAAATTGAGGAACTAGTTTTTTTGTTTTAGGAAAGTAATTTGTGTGTATAAGTGCTTTTGTGTTATTGATTATATTAACATATTGCTGCATGATTCATCATGAGAATCTTGTATGCCTGTACAATGGTTAAACATAAATATATTTGCAGTTTATTTGCTTTTTACTTGGTCTAATTTTGCTCAACCAGGGATTTCAAAAAATGAAATTATTGCTGTTCAGTAAAGGATTGTTTAAGAATTTTAAGTCCAGCCTGATTGAGGAAGTGTTGCCCAAGGACCACATTAGGGTGTTAATGGCCTTAGAGAAAAATTACAATTTGTGCTTCACAATTAGCTACCTAATTAACTCCTGACATTTGTGTCTGAATTTCCCTTCTTTACTATTTAATTTTGTTGAAGTATATATTATCAAGGTACTGTAACATCTTGGTCTAAGGGAAATATAGCATCAGTTTGTTCATCTGTTAAATAGATATGACAGATTAAAAAGTGAACATTTATCTCCCCCACATCCCAGGTTTTCTCCTTCCTGTACTTAGGTTTTTGTGACATTGGAGGATTGTGTGCATGCTGTACTGTCTGATTACATTTAAAGTGATCATGGTCATATCTTGTTTTGGTTCCATGTTGCATAGCATCTGGTGTCATGACTTGAAAAATCTTGTGTGTTTGCATGTAAAAACCTGAACTTTCCAGTCCTAAGTAAGTTGCCATGCTTTCTAATGATTGAGTTTTGAAATAGCCAACCTTACTGTTCCATTCTTTATCTCTTCTCTTTTAGGCTTTGAGCTGTATTCCATGGTACCGTCTATCTGTCCTCTGGAGACTCTTCACAATGCCCTGTTTTTAAAGCAAGTGGATGACTTTTTAGCTTCCATTGCTTCTCCATCAACTGAAGTTCTACGCAAGGTCCCTGAATTGTGTATGCAATTTACCTTTGCTATATCTTATTATTGGACAATAGATATTATCTGCATATAATCCAAATTTTAGCAATGCAAATTCAGTGATAATTGTGATAGAATTCTAAGAGAGACATAGGTAAAGGAATAATATAGTAATTCCTTTGTATTAGGCATGGGTAGTAGACTGTTTTTCTTGATTCTATACTTAAATCTTTTTTCTCACAAAAAGTAAACATCATGGAATTAGCACCTTTTTGACTTTCTTAACTATACGTGCTGGAGAGCTCACACTCTTGTGTAATTTACAGAATGGCTCACGTGAACTCACATTTGCCCCCGCACCGTATTTGCTGAGTGGTTGAGACATTTATCTGTAACTGTTGTTTTGTTTTATTTCTCGAGACAGGGTTTCTCTGTAGAATCTGCTTCTCTGCAGATTCACAGTGATCCTCCTTGCTCAGCTTCCCAGAACCTGAGATTATAAATGTTGTGCCACCACATTCAGCTTTAGAAAGTGTTTTATCAAAGGTACCAAATTAGATCAAAAGGCTTTTAAACTGTATTTCTAAAAAAAAAAAAAAAAAAATAGTCTGAGCCAGGCCATGGTAACACATGCGCCTTTAGTCCCAACACTTGGGAGGCAGAGGGAGACCATCTCTGCGAGTTCGAGACCAGCCTGGTCTATAAGAGCTAATTCCAGGGTAGGCACCAAAGTTACAGAGAAATCCCGCCTAAAAAATAAAGAAAGTGTGAAGAATGCATTCGTGTGGATTAAGAGAGTTCCTCGCTATGTAAGTTTAGAATTGAGTGTGGTCTCCCTGGACCTAGAGATACATTGATGTGTAAAAGGTTCAAATTTTATGAACAACCCAGGTTTTCTGCAGCTTTTTTTGTTATTAGGACAGTTTTTTCTTTCTTTTTTGCAAAGATTAAACATCAGGTGGCACTTGTCATTTTTGGCTCATCACATCCCTCAGAATGTTGAAATTTCCAGTTTGGAAAGCATTAATTTGAGGAGAGAACTATTCTAGTTACATCTTAGAAAACCACAAACATTCTTTGCATATTATCCTCTTTTCTAATATGCTACCCCCAGAAAGGCTACAAACTCATAGAAACTGAACAGTCAACTACTGAACCACCCCTGGGTCAAGGAAGAAATAAAGAAATTAAAGTCTTTTTTTAATTCAACGAAAATAAAGACACGACATACACAAAAACCTATGGGACACTATGAAAACAGTGCTAAGAGGAAAGTTAATAGCTCTAAGCACCCACATAAAGAAAACGGAGAAAGCTCACATTACAGACTTAACAGCACAACTGAAAGTTCTAGAAAAAAAAAAGCAGATGCACCCAGGAAGAATAGAAGACTGGAAATAATCAAACTGAGGGCTGAAATCAACAAAATAGAAACACAGAAAACAATTCAAAGAATCAATGAAACAAAGAGCTGATTCTTTGACAAAGTCAACAAGATTGACAAACCTTTATCCAAACTAATCAAAAGGCAGAGAGAGAACACGCAAATTAACAAGATCAGAAATGAAAAGGGGGACATAACCACAGACACTGAGGAAATTCAGAGAATTAGTAGGTCTTACTACAAAAGCTTATATGCCACAAAGTTGGAAAATGTAAAAGAAATGGACTTGTTTTTAGATAAATACCATTTACCAAAATTAAATCAAGACCAGATGAACAATTTAAATAGACCTATAAGTCATGAGGAAATAGAAGCTGTCATAAAAATCCTCCCAACCAGAAAGAGCCCTTTGCCATTTCTTCTGCTTCCTGTAGTATAGGCCAGCTGTCAGTCAGTAGAGGTGGTGATGATGTTTCTAGACTATTTCACTTTGGAGCTGCCTTTGGAAAGCAGGCTTTAATTTCAGATCTTCTATATGAATTGTCCAATTCTAAGCATCCATAAACTCCAAATGAAGTAAATTATAAATGAGTCTGGATAATATAGTCTCATTTTTGTTATCTATAATTTAATAAAATACACAGTGCTGTTCCCTGTAAAAGGAGACTGCACACTGGTTTCCCAGCCACCCAGACTGGAATTATCACACAGAAATTATATTAATTACCACACTGTTTGGCCAACAGCTGAAGAGCCTTTCTAGCTAGCTCTTACATCTTAAATTAATCCATTTTTATTAATCTGTGTATCGCCACAAGGCTATGACCTACAAGTAAGGTTCCAGCATCTTTCCCCTTAGGCAGCTATTTGACATCTGCCTGAATCTGCTTCTTTCTCCCTGCATTCAGTTTAGTTTTCCTGCCTAGATCTATTCTGCTCTGCCATAGGCCAAAGCAGCTTCTTTATTAACCAGCAGTAAAAAACGTATTCATAGCATACAGAGGGGAATTTCATTTATCTCCCCTTTTCTGTCTAAATCAAGCAAGAATTACAGTTACAGTATTTCTTTGTGAGCCTAAAATTTCATATCTAATTTATCTTTTATCATAACTAAAGTTATAGTTAAAGCTATAACTATCTGTCTTCAACTCCATCAAAGACCCCAGAATAGATAATCCAAATAGGCTCTATTATAGTGTACTATTTTCCCCTTAAACTTCGTGTTTCATTGCTCCCCTGGGCTGAGGTTTTCAACTCTTCAATTATAGAATAATAGAATGAGTCTCATAAGTGAAAAGGTCTTCCGGTATCTATTGATGCTATTTAATTTTAGAAAGTTTGCAGTTCATGACTTGGAAGTCATACAGGAATGATGTCCCTTTGTTCTTAGGAAAAATGTAATGTAATAGCTAGAGAAAGATAATCCTAAGGTTTATTCCATAGTACTCTTATTTTGTGATGGCTTCATTTTTTATCGTTAGTGAATCCACTTCATTAGAGTAAATTATTATGACATTAATGAGGTGATTTTATATTCCTGTCCTGTTTGTTCTGATGAGCTCTTCTCTGTATCATGAAATTTTACCTCAAGATTTTCAGCTTTTTTAAAATTTCATGTTGTTAGCTATTAAGAGAACTAGATGAAAAGGCGTGTCACATAATGTAGTGCAAAGGACTGGGTAGACATGGGGGGGGTTATAGATCACTGGGCCATAACCTAGATTCCCAAGGACCATTGAAAATCCATGACTAAGAAGGAAGCTGAATGTTTAGAGCACCTTATTTTCTGTGACTTTTCATTCAGCAGAACTTCTTTGATACATTTTATTTTTAACATGGTCTTTAGGGAAAGTTTCTTGTCAAAGGCAAAACCCTAGCAGATATTGTTAAGGACAATCAACTAGTCAGTTGTTAAACAGTAGTAAACCCGAACTCTGCTGAAGCCTTTGTTACACCCCACCCCAATTCTTTTGGACTACTAAATAAAATGTGCCAGTTATGAAGTAATCTGAACCTCATATTTTATAGACCAGTTACAGAATTTATACTTAGTATGAATACTGTGAGTTTGTTGTTTAATTCCCAATAACCACAGAACTGTAATGATTCTGTGGTGTCTATAGCAAAGAATAAATTGCTAATCTGGTTTGTCTGAAGTCTTTTCTTCATTGAGAACAAAATCCAAAAGTTGTGATTGAAGACGACTGACAGCTTAGAAACTCATGCAAGTGAGCTCCATGTGCTGCCTGCGTGCTGTCTCGTCTCTGTCCATAGGACTTCGTGGCCAAAAGTTACCTCCTCACCTGTTCTTGCTGCACCATTCTGTGCCCCCATGTTGAGTAGAAAGCTGGGCTATGGATAAATTCTCCTCCCTTCATGGAAGATAACTCTCATCTGTGTAAAAAGAAAGAGAACCTGATTTATTTAACTGCTTACCATACAGTTATCTTTTTAATTAACTATGATATGTCAGTGGATGAAAATGCTTATAAATAAATAATCCTTAAGTCTACACTTAATCATTAGGATTTTTTTTAAAAAATTGCTGTATGTTACAGGCAATAAAACTAAGCCATGGCTCCCTGCCGTTCTTTAAGTGCCTCTTAGAGCAGGATGCAAGTAGCATGTTTCTCTGTGGATTTGGGGTGTGGGGGTTCTTCGCTGTATACTGTTGAAATATGTATTTGCAGTATAAACATTTATTTGAGGAAAGGCTCTGAGAAAACTGCCTTTTTATTAGAAAGCTGACTTGGCTGAATTGACTGGAAACCTTGTCTTTTATATACCTTTATTTATTACTTATTGGACATATTTTTACCCACTAAACCATATTCTTAGAATTTTTGTAGTTGGGTTTTGTGGCACAAGCCTGTAATCCTACCCTCTCAGGAGACTCTGGCAGGAGGATCACAATTTCAAGGTCAGCCTGGGCAGCAGAATGAGTAGAGAGTCAGCCTGACTGAGCGTCTTTGGCTATCTCAAAATAAAAAGTAAAAAGGCTAGGGATATGTGGCTTAGTGTTATAGTACTTCCGGAGCGTGTATGAAGCTCTGGGTTCAACTCCCAAGACTGTAGAAATGAGAGTGAACAGTGGTTTTGTAGTGTTAGGCTAGACTTGGTTACTGTATTTTGTTGATTTCTTTTCAGCCTCTATGGCTTCACGTTCCAGCCCAGGAATGAGAAGAAAAGTTTCCTTAAATACGTATACACCTGCAAAGATCCTTCCAACGCCACCGGCTACCTTAAAGAGCACTAAAGCAAGCAGCAAAGCAGGTTAGAGATGCCTTTGAACTCTGGATTCCACATAGCAGTAACAGCGGTGGTAGTGCCTTTTCCCGGTGCTGTGAAATCAGAGCGTTTCCTACTGCCTTCCCAGTCGTGATGCCGAATTCAAAATCTATTCCACATGTCATTTATATGTGTTTTTAGCTATGTAATCTTCATTTCCTCTTTTGCTCCTGTGTCTTCCTCCCATAACTCTTGGGCCTAAGGCATCATTTTATGTTTAAAAAACAAAATGTTACCTGGTGCTTTTTATCTTCCATTTGTAGTCTGGTGATGTGACGCCCACATTGAATGCTTTTGCCAGCATTTTTGTTTTAAGTGCTTGCTAGTGTGATTGTATGCTGATCCTTCTACCATGACTGCCAACAACATTCTCCATCTTCTTATTTTTCCTCTGCTCGCTAACTCTGCTTCTCTGGTCTGATGATCTTTCTCCCTATTCCGTATCCCAGGGGGACACCTGTTCATTCTGTGGTTTCACAATAAAAGCACATGGCAGAGATGTCTAGATTATTTTCAAGTTTGTAATATTTTTAGATTTTTTTTTTTTTAGTATGAATTTGTGGTTTGGAGTGAGATGGATATACTTGTTAGTTATGTGACCTGCCTGACACTAATCCTTAGTCTCCACTAAGAAAATCTGGATAATGATTCCTTTATGGAATTGTCAGAGGTGAATACACACGTGTGAAATACTTGACTACATTGTAAACATTCACCAAATGGTAGTTTCTTTTATTGCCACTTTGCTATAGCTTACCACCATTTCTGCCAGATGAACAGATCCCCTAGTACTCTTGCCTTGTGAATCAGTTGGTGTTTTAAATAGATTTGAATCTTCTGCAGTCAGAGAAGGCCATAAAGCTCGTGTCCAATACTGTACAGTTGTCGTCAATATAATTTTGACGTATTTAATATACAATACAAAATTGACATTCGTATAGTTTCTTTTACTAAGAAATTTGTACTTTTTTTTTATGTCCGTGGCAGAACAAAACAAAACAAAAACAAACCAGCAGAGGAGGTGTGATTGGTGTCAGTCAGCCTAGCCAGTAATCAGGGGACCAAAAGGGACTGCAGAACACGTTGCTGTTCCTTATATACTAATTAGCCTTATGCTTATTTTTATTGTTTTCTGCTTTATTTTAAATTGATTCAGTAATCTGTAGAATTTCACTAAATATGTGTGTTGCTTTTTGTTGTAATTTTTTGCATTATTCTTTTATTGCTTTCTCTAAATACATATTCTTAGCATTTCATGGTCTACTTGGAGTTAATTGCGTATCATCCAGAGTAATACATAGAAAGGTTGCAGCTTCCTTCGATTTTTCTTTTACCTTTTATTTCGTCTGTCCTTTCTCCGTGGTTCTCTATGTGTATGTGTTAACTCCACGTGCAGTATAAGCAATAGAGTACAATGCTGTGATAGTTCTTTTGAGTAGTAGTTTATCTTAAAGAAACGAAGCAGGGCGGGGAGATAAAGCTCTCTCTATACTTCTCCACATTTGCCCTTCTCTGATGCGTGTCATTATTCCGTCATTGAAGTCTGTATTTCTCACTCATTTCATTAAGCATAAAACTTTTTACCATTTCTTACACTTTGGGTCTTTTGGCAACATCATCTTTTTATTATAACAGAAAAATGTCTTTGCTTATTCTTGCAAGGTAATTTTGCTATCCAGTTTTGGATAGAATTGATCTTTTCCTTGACAGCCCACTGATTTCTGGTTCCCACTATTTCTCTAAGACGTGCTAGTTGACACTTTCTGTTTTCTCTGCCTGTGCCAGTGTTCTCGTTTTCTCTCTCTCTCTCTCTCTCTCTCTCTCTCTCTCTCTCTCTCTCTCTCTCTCTCTCTCTCTGTGTGTGTGTGTGTGTGTGTGTGTGTGTGTGTGTGTGTTTTAGTTCTAAGATTATGTCTGCCTCTGCTGTCTTCATTCTTCCTTTCTTTGTATTTCTGGTGTAATCCTCATTGCTGTTTTCTTTTTTGCCTCAATTTGCTGTTAAAGCCAACCAGTTTTTATTTCAGTTATTTTATTTTTATGCTTTAATTTGAAGCATCCTATTTGATGTAGTGATGAGGTGTGGGCAGGCCTGCTTTTCATCCTGCCCAGATCCTGGCTGCCTGGCTAGTTTATGCCCCGAAATAACATCACACAAATTGTATTCTTTTAAACACTGCCTGGCCCATTATTTTCAGCCTCTTACTCACATCTTGACTAACCCATATCGAATAATCTATGTAACACCACGAATGGTGTCTTACCAGGAAAGATTCAGCATGTCTGAACTGGTGGCTGGCTCCATCGCATCTGGCACGGCAGTCTGCCTCAGAGACCAGAGGCATGGCGATTTATTAACTTGGGAGAGGCGTGGCATCTGACTGTGCCATCTACCTCACTTCCCTCTTCCTGTTCTGTCTACTTCACCTGTCTAAATCTTGCCCTATCAAAATGCCAAGGCAGTTTGTTTATTAGCCAATGAGAATCCTCCATCAATTTGATCTTAGGTTTTTCTTTCAAGACTTTACAAGGTTTTATTTGTTATAAGCATAAGGATTTATTTCACCACTGAGCATGAAGTTGCTGCTCTAAAAATTGTTTTTTAAGTTAGTCATTTCCTAATTAGTCTGTGTCACTTTTCTCCTTTTTAAGAAAGATGTTTTTCTGTTTCCTGTTATGTTAAATATTTATAATACTATTCATTAATCTTAGTATATTGAGTAACTTTAGTTAAACCATAGACATTATAAATGACATGTTATAGAAACTTTGGATTCTGGTATTTCAGTTATATTTCTCCAAAAAAATTCTGTTTTATTTTAAAAGTAAATAGTTAAATTTGCTGAACTCCGATTGTACAATTATGTCCCTGGAAGTGACTGACAGCTCACAAATTCAGTTCTTTTCTTGTAGCCTGCTCTACCTGAGGCTTTCTGTGGATGTAATAGATTAATTATAGTTCATGTGTGAATTAAAGTATCTTCCTTTCTGTAGTTGTCCCAATACTTATCATCTGCTTCTTCATGCTAGTAAGACTAGCTTGTATGCTGGAGTTCTAGCCAAGTTATGTGATGGATATTGAGACCACTTTTCAAACTAAAACATGTTGATTCTTCTCTAGTAACTATCTAATTCTGTCACTTTCTGCTGTCTTTATACACTGTTTTATAGGAGTTCTTGTCTGTGGCTGAGTGCTTGTCATATGAACAAATGTCAGCCTGACAAGCCTCAGCCTGGAGAGCAGAACTCTGACTGCTCTCGGGGTAGCTCTGTGACTAGCCCTGGCTTTGATGTTGGTGCAGACACAAGTTCTGCCTCCCAGTTCTGCAGCCTCGCACAGTAATAGTAAGATGGAAGGTGTAGGAAATATGGTACCCGTAGGGAAATGATATTCACTGCTAAGCATGCTTTACATTCCTGTCAGATATAAGTAGAGATGGTTCTAATGGGCAGTTGGATTTCTGTATCTGGAGCTAACGGGAAAAAGCCTGGCCACAGTTTAAACGAGATTAGCAGAATGGATTGTACTTGCAATGATGAATTTGAATGTTTGCCATGAACAGTATAGAGTGAACTGAAAAGTTTGTTTTGTGAACATAGTCTTTTGTCTCACTTTTCTATATTTGTGTTGAGTTCTAAAAACTTAAAATGTATATTGAAAGCTTGTAATGATTTTTTACAGTTATAGTAAAATAGCCCATCCCCGCCAGCATTATTTTATCCTTCATGACTTGTGTATCTCACTGCCTCTTTCTTCTGTTGGAGCAGCAGTCAGCGGACCTTCTCCAGCAGTTGCTTCTCATACCTCAACTCGGAAAAAGAGCTTAACTGGCAAAACTGAAGGGCATGAACACAAGAAAAGCACTGGGAAGAAAAGATGAAGTCTCAGAAGAATTGAAAGTTACTATACTTAGAAAGGAACTTGTTGCTTAGCAAAAGATGTGTAAGAAGCCTTTATGAAGCTGTTTGAAACTAGTGATCCATGCATTAGCAGACTTTACTTTATATACCTGTCTATTTGCTTTAAACACCTCCAAAGCCAGAGGACCCTCTGTTTTTATTCCAATGAAGAGCTTTGGTGGGATCTAGAAATGTTCAAAATAATGTCTGTCAGCTTTCTGTGTGTGACAAAATTCATGACAACTGCTGTTGTTGTCACTGTGATGATTACCATGTGCCTATGGCAAAGACAAAGGATACAAAAATCCGGCTGACTGGTACCAAAGTGCACTCTGGTCAGGTAACTCTACATCCTTGCATCTCCACAAGATTGCATTCAGTAAGATTGGACAGGCAAGATCACATGTTGATGACTTTTCTTAAAGTGCATTTCCAAAGAGATCTCGTTGACCATTTACATTAGAATTTTTTTTTCGTTGTTGTTACTATACCATATGCTGCAATATTTATTAACTGGAGAATATAGAACATGAATTATTTTTTCAATTTGTGCTTTGAATTTTGTATTGTAAATTATTTAAAATATTACAAATACAGGTGGGAGAATTATACCTTTATATACATAAATTTGCAAATTCATTCATAGAAAAATATTTTCTTTATACATTTCTTTACCAAAAAGGGTACTTGGTTTATCAGGAAAAACTTTTTTTTTTTCTGTATTAGCAAAAAAGGCATTTTTAAAGTTTTTTTTTTCATGAGCTGTAACTGGTAAGTTTATGAATCTTATACTTAATTTTCAGAGGTTTTCTTGAGACCTATGGACTCAGATAAAAAATGGGAGTTGTTGATGTTAAGCTGAATTCTGCTGTTACTAAGTGCCATCTCTGATAAGTTTGTTGTATTTCCATTCTTATGTTCAATGTATTTGTTGATTTCACCAAGAAAACTCGAAGATTGAGCATTTGTAGTAAGTAAATGCCATTTACAAATGTTGAGATTTGGAGATCACTGTTGAAATTTCATCTAATATTTTTACAAAAAGAAGAAATCACTATCCTTGGTGCTTTTCCCCTTTATGCACAAATAATTGTGTGAAACATTTGAAATTATTAACAAATGAAACAGTACAGCCTGCTAAATAAAAGTCAGGAATTGGATGTGACATGACATAAAGTAGTAAGCTATAGCCCCAGGCTTATGTTCAGAACTCCTGGACCCTTATTGTACAAATAGAGCTATTATAATGCTTCAAAAGTAACTTCTAACCTTAAATCATCCTATATGAACTGACTCATAGGGACTAGTTATTATATTATCTTGGTTGCTTTAAAAGGGATGAAATACAAAAGTTAAAACTATATGTAATTAAATAAGTTCGTATACTTCATTTGAATGTAAATGAATTAAATGGATTATATGGTGATATATCTTGTAAACAATTGAATGTATGTTAGTTTTCTGTATGTGAATATGTGGTTAATGTGCTTATTATGAGGGGTGAGGATACTACTTTTATTTTTTAAGTGGAATGAATTAAAATTCTTTCTAGAATAAGAATGACTTGAATGTAAAGTGCTTTATTTGTGTTCTTTGTTTCTTTTATGTTTCAAAATAGAAAGTCCCAGTAACATTTTATATTAAGTAATAATTAATAAAACTTATTAGTGACCATGCACATAGCAGTTTACTTCTTCCACCTTAGAAAGTATGCTAGCCCTCATTTTTCTCAGTTTTATTTAGTAGTTGTAATTTTATTTTATTTTCCAAAATCAATAGTATTGCTTAGTAAGCTTATCGCTTTGAAGATTGCTAGAATTGTTTTTAAAAACACACTATCAGGGAGTCTCTTTTGTACTAGCAAAATAGTTACCTTAGACTATTTATGGAAGTTTGTATGAAATATCTGTTTCTTACAGGACTCAGGAGATGTGGAGTTTGAGAGTTTTTAAATACTAGAAGATGTTTGTTTTTGCAGCGTTAATTGTCCAGCCAGCAAAGAGATGAAGAAGCCAAGCTTGAGGAATTATCAAGTCATCCTGAGGTGTCAGTCTTCCTTCTTTATCTTTCATTCTTTCACACTTGGGAACCCCATATCTTAAATCTTAACGTCTTCTGTTGGTAGACCTTGCTGACCTGATTTTAATGAAGTATTTAGTCAATTCTGAACTACTCACAAGTGTGAGAGGGCATCACAGCCATCTTGTATTGAAAAGCAGTGTTCTCAGCAATCATATAAATGGACAGAATATAGAGGCAGAAGGGAAGTGGCAATGTGGCTGAAGCATATGACATTGTGCTCAGTGTTTCTACACAGCAGAAATGCAATAAGCCAAAGTTAAAGTTCGCCAGGTAATCTAATTTAAAACTAGTTAGCTATTGAGAGATTTTAATTGGGAGGGAGAACTTACACAGATCGGGGAGGAGGTGGGGTAAATAACACTAGGTATGTTTGAAGAAGCCCTGGGAAGACATTATGTTTACTTTTAAAAAGTTATATCTACATACATAGACACACACATATACATGCACATATCTGTATAACTTAAATGGAGTTAGGTGTAGGCATACTAAGAGTTCTGCAATAGCTCAGAAATGGAGTACAGTAAAGGTTTATTTATTTAGGGGCAGACTCACAGAAAACAGTGATTAGCAGTCATCTGCATGAGTGGGGAACTGGAACCAACAGCCATTCTTCACATACTTTTACATCTGCATATATAGTACATGTGATCACTCCCAAAGTGGGTCAGCATCTTAACGGCTATTCGCTGAAGGAGTTCATACAGCACCTCCCCCTTCTGTCTAAATAAAAGAATTCTAAGTCTAATACAGAACTATATTCAATAAGGACAAATATCAAGTATAAAAATTAGAATTACAACCAGCATGAACAATAGCAAGTAAGAAACATATGCTAAATGTTTCAATAGTTATTCTATCATAGGTGTCTAAGTCTTTTATTAGAAATGGCTTGGCTAAGTCATAAGAGGAAAGTAACTATGACTGTCTAGTCTTCAACCCTGTCAAAGACCCGAGAAGGGAAATAATATTACTTGAGTAAACAGGAAGTACAATCAAGCCACTTCTAAAAGGTTGAAGAAATGACAGAGACAGCTGGCTACCTGGGCAATCACCCCAAGTTTCATTTGCAATGTTGGGGCAATGAGCTATGGCTAAGGCCTAGAGTAACAGATGGACGATTTTCAGAGGCAGAAAAATTTGAAAGACATTCTTAACCCTGTTTTGGCAACGTTTGGCAGTCTTTTTGCTTGTACTGTACTTGTCCAGTTAGGACATCATGAATTTTTTCAGTGGCTGAGGCAGGGGTAGTACTTTCCCCAAAGGCTTTGCCAAGAAGGAAACAAGCTCCAAGTGAGGTGTCTTCCGTGCCCAACATTCTCTTGGGAATAGATTGGTGCTGCCAGGAGCAATCATGTCTCAAGTCAACAGAATCCTAATTTATTTAAGTGCTATATTCTACAGTTCTTTGAAGTATTTGATGATTTACCTATCTATCTGAAATATATCTGTACATCTAGAAAATCTAACACAATTACAGTGATTATTATTTATGACTATTATCTGTATTTCTTCATTATGCATTACATTTTTAATGAGCTGCACAAACAATACCTTAAACAAGAGCAAAAATACATGTTCATAGTATGGCAAATCGACCTTAAATTTGTATCAATAGACCAAAGTCCATACCAAGGTAAAGTATTCATTTCTATATATTGTATCCCCCTGATTTATTTATTTATTTAAAAATGGACTGTGACCATTAATTACTTATAATCAATTCTTTTAAAATGAAAACAAACATCTATAAACAGTCATTTGGGAATTTGGGCGTAGTTTCTTCCAAATTGCTTCCTGCTGTTAGGCGAGGTATTTTTAGGGGTTCACACAGACCCTTCAGAAGGTCTTGTTTCATCAAATCACATTATTCTAGAATGAATCCACAGGTTCTCATCTTCTGTGGAAACAAAAATAGTAACATATCCTTAAACTTAAATTTTGAAATAAAAATACCTTTAACATATATATATATATATAAAATATAATAATATAATATAATATAGGTTTACTTATTTAGGGGTAGATTCACAGGTAAAGCAGTAATCAGCTGTCCTCTGCATGAATGAGGAACTGAAACTGAATCCAGCAGCCAAGAGGGCCTGTACATGCTTCTACATCTGAATATATAGTACATGTGACCACATCAAAATGGGCCAGTGTCTTAAAGACTATTGGCTGAAAGAGTTCTTACAGCAGTTAGGAGTTATATGCCACCTGGAGTAGTAATGCTGCCCTAAAAGCCATAGGCTGTCTTAACAAAAACCCCAGTTCCAGGAATGGAAAACTTGTTGAGTTGTTAATCAACGTAGACCAAGAAACTCCCAAAACAGTATAGTATATTGCCTTTGCAATACTTGGTCACCTCCCAGAACTTGAAGGACCTATTGCTGAAAACACCACACACTCTGAACACAAGACTTGAAGGAATCATGTTGGGTACTAGTGGTAATAATATCCAAAGGTCCTTTGCAAGCTGCTAAAATAGAAAAAGTTGTTAATCCTACCCGGATATAGAGCCTGTGAGTCACAAGGGTGCCTAGTCCAGCACAGTGTTCCCAATGGTGCAATAGTAGCACTTTTATCTTGGGAGTAACTCATAGCTGTGTAATTGGACTTGAGACCTACACACTGGGAGGGAAATCTTGCCTAGTACTATGACCAAGTTAAACACCTGTGACTGGAGAAGTCACTGACCCGAGAAGATAACCTACTTTTATTACTTTCCTAAACAAATATAATTTCTACTTCTTTATTTTGGTTTGTATTTATGTTTTCTAATATTTGTGTTCCTTTTGTAGGCATTAGGGTATAATTTACAATGGGTTTTACTTTACAACTAATATTAAGATATCTTACAAGAGAGGTTTGTATAGCCCATGTACTTTTGGTATTATTGCCTGTAAGATTTTCATCTTCTTGTGGCTATAATTTTTCATTGTAGACAATAAAATACCAATTAAAACTGTCTTAAACTGTTGGGACAGTCATTATATATTTTTTAAGGTCTAAAGGCAGAGTTGGCTCCAGCCTCCTGGCTATCTGCAATAATATTATCAGTAACCTGACTCCTCCCATTAAAATAATACAAAGTTTATGCCAACAGTGTTTCACCTCATACTCACAGGATCACTATCATTAACAATCAGGGCTACATCCTTGTTCGTTACCAGCCCAGCAAAACTTGAAGGCCATTCTTTCCCATGAGGCTCGATTAGGACGATTGAAACAGCTTAGTTGACCATCTATCTGTCCGTGAATGTCATTAACATTCATGGAAAATTCCATGAGCCTGGAACTGATGACCAGGTCAGAGCCACCAGAAAGAAACCTGAACACTTTACATTTTGAACTAGATAATTGATCAGTGCTTCAAGATATTGAACAGAATCTATAAGAAATGGAGGTGTTATGGTAGCCATTTAAGATAAGGAGCCAAAATGAAAGCTACAAAAGAGTAGCCTAGGCTCCTCCTGTCCCATCTTCCTCCTGTAGACAGGGCGTGATGGGTGATGACCTGCAATTCCAGCAGGAGAATTCACTGAACAATGGGTGATTCCTGGGGTTTCCTCCTGTGGGCTGGCTTCTCCTGCTATTGTGTGGTAACAGGAAATGCTCTAGTGTAGGCACTTAGCCCATTTCCATAATTTTAGACAAGGCTCTGGTATTTCCCCCTCAGGTTATGCCAGCTACTTTGGAAACTATTATCACTCATATCTAAAGGGCCAGCGTTCTAGCCAAGCACCTTCCTATTTGACATTCACTGCACTTAGCAGCTCTGGCTCATCAGGACTAAGACTAAAGCTTCTTTTAATTTCTTCCTTTAATTTTGTTGAGGAAAATTTGTGCTTCTACTTTTACATAGGAAGGAGTTTTTTAATTGTTGAAAACTGATATTTCTTTCCATTTTCCAACTAGGCTTCATTTTTTTTGTTGTTCATTACAAGTTTTGGTGAAATTCATGGTAGTCCTATCTACAATATGCTATGGTCAGAATCAAATCAAATGACGTTTAGTAAAGCATAAGGGGAAAAACAGATCTGAGACATTACTTTTATTCTTCTGATGTATTAGGGTAGTATATTGTCCAAATGTCAGCCAGGCCTCTCATTTCAGTGGCATTTCAGCATTTGTAGAGCCAAGGATGCTCTCATAGCTTCTGAAACTCTATTATGAATGCATGTGTTGCCAAGGGAACAGCCTGCCTAGTAACAATCTAATAGGTACCCCCCAAAGACGAAGGTTATTCTAGCATCTTCCCTATTGAAAAAAAAACTATATTTAAAATGAAACAATCCAATCTCAGAGCATGTTAGAGGAAATGAGAGCTACTCTAGCAAACTACCATGTTTACTATTTAACAAAATGAGGCATGCACTACCATGCATAAACTTCATAGTGTAACCATTGTGTTACCCCAGGGGATAATGGAAGCACAATTTAGATGCCCATTTTAAAGCTTTTATAAAGATGTGCCTTGGTGAAGACAGCAGGCCCTTTGTCATTCTGTGTATAGTGCTTCAGGAGCACTTGATCTATGGAAAGGTTTAAAAAGAAAGAAAAAGTGAATATGTCTTCTGGAAATAGCTTGCTGCTTTTAAAAAAATCCCATTTTAAGTTACTCAGTGCTCAAGAGAAAGCTCAAGAAAAGTGGATGGATGAATAGATTGATGAAAAGAAAAGGGAAAATAGAGAGAGGGATGCATGAAGTGTAATGACAGAATACAGATTCCACCATATTGCTGAAGAGGATTGTTGCTATCAGGAAAGAAATTAGAAAGCATATAGTTTCAAGATCATTTCTTTGGTTCTACGTAAAAATTCCTATTTGTCTTGTAGTGTCAATGCTGAAAATTTATGATAAAAAGGGGAGCCTTGCATGCTTCAGAACATCTAGAACCATTTTTGTAAGTCACTTGCCTTGTATAAATGGACCATGTTCCAAGAGGGGGAGCCATGCCGTGGTCCATCCCCCTAAGAGACAGGCACAACCAGTTTCATGTAGAGAAATGCAATTTTGAAAATTTGAAATTGAAAGATTCAAAACTCGGGGAAAGCATGGGATCCTTTCAGTAATTAAAAAAAATAAATAAAAGTTTCCAGTTTGGAGTCATATGCCTAAAGTCCTCCTGCGTGCAGGGTTGTCTACAGGCTTGGCAGGAAAGTGAAGTACCAACAACGAATGGATGTGTGGAAACTGCTTATGCTGTTTGGTTGTGATGATTTTCTAAATCTCTCAAGGAAAGAACACAGTGGTCTGCTGTCATGGATAAGGAAATGGGAGAAAGTCCTCAGTATTCACCTCAACACTCCTCTGTTTATGTGGGAAACCCTACACTGCTCCACATTACCCACAGGGTTTGCTTGAGGTCCAGAAACTTCAGAATCCATACAGCTTGCTTTTCCTTTTCCTCTTATAATTTTAGAACATTTTCTAGTCCTTCTGCTATCCCTGTCACCGTCTGTCATCACAGGTAACATGCTCTTTTGAGCACTTGCTTCAAGAACATAACCAGAAAGTTAATGGCCCTGCTTCCCATTATTACTCCCTCTTACTCCTTAGTGTGGTCCTGAGCAATGTTTTGAGAATTATCAGCATGACAGAATGTAATTTACTTAGGTAATAGCTTCTTGTTGGTATGTAGAATATGTTTAGTTCTTGGTGTAAGCGGATGTCATGAATGCAAACTAATTTTTATATTAGCCAAAATAAAGCATTGTTATAGAAATATTTCTGTTACAACAACAAAAATATATGTACACAGGATCAGTCCTTGCAGGCGGTATCATTCCATAAACCAAATGTGCATAAGAGACAATTTTAGTGTTCAGGATTCCAACCATAGGTGATATATTAGACTTGTCTGATTAGCTGCTACAATGACATCTGTAAAATTGATCTTAAAAATGAACATCTGGCTTCTGACTTATTTCTTATAGTAGAAAACTTGTTTGCCAAATTTATTAGTTACTCTTCTGTTTCTGTGAAGTGATGCTATGATCAAGGCAACTTTTAAAAGAAAGCATTTAACTATGGGGCTTGCTTCCAGTTTCTGTGAGTGAGTCCATGATTGTTGTGGCAGGGAGTATGGGGGCAGGCAGACCTGGTGTTGGAGCTGGAGTTGAGCGCTTACATCATGATCCACAGCACGAGAGAGAGACCGCACCTAATCCTTCCCAAACAGTGACACTAGCTGGGGACCAAGCATTCAAACATATGAACTTACGAAGGACATTGCCACTCAAATCACCACACCAAGTATAGTATAGGAGGAATTTCGTCAGAATTTCTTACCTAATTGCTAGATCTAGGATCTAAGATAGCACTGGAAATTCCTATCAAAACAACAAAACACAATAGATTGCAAAAACTTGATGATTTCCCTGTGCTGAATATAAAAGTAGCCTCTTTAAACATACAAATATCCATAGAAGGCATTCTTTACTTTAATTGTCAGTAATGCCATAATTGGAAGCTTTTCCCATGGTAGCTTGAGAACAGGCGGGTTTTTTCCCCACCTAATGTATGCGAAGTGAACATCCTTTATAAGTAGATAATTATGCTCATTGATGAATATATGAATATAAAAAGTCTTGTTTACATTTGGAAAGAAACTTATCATTTGGACCCACACACTCAATAGCAATCACAATCCATGACAAAATGGTGTCTGTGATTAGTTTTCCCATTCCAAACTCTTTCTCCCAATAGGTTGTTCACTGCCTCCCTTTTCCCTGGCCTGCTTACACACTCACTCAGTCCCATTTCCAAAAGACAGCTCCTTCCAAATCCACTAGCTCTTCTCCAGATATTTGCCTCCATATTTTTATAATAGTTGTGTAGGCTTATGTTTTGATTAATTGGTTTTGCTAGTATATATTGACTTCTCGTTTTAAAGAGAATTTAACTTTCTAAGCCCCACTTTTCTCCCAGTGGTATGATATTGTTAAGTCATTAGTCGGAGCTTTACAGAATGCCTATGTAAATACTGTTTATTGCTGAGCCCAATAGTATGATGATTAGTTGTACATCTGTACGTTGTACATTAGTTGTACAATGATTAATGTGTCATTGTTTCTCACTCAGCAAATATATTTCAAGCTCTTCAGAGTCCAAAATACATTCAACATGATAGAAACATTAGTTTCATTGCTCTCCACAAATATTTTCTTTCTGTTTCTTGTTTTTATATAATGGGCTGCAAAATGAGAAAAAAAAAACAATAGCAGCTATTCAGAAATAAATTCAATGTCTTCTCACTATATATGAGTTGTGCTAAGAATTCAAAATTAATGGAAGATTCATAAAATTCTCTTTTTAAGTTATACAGGAGACATTTATGGTCCAAAAAAGGACACATAAATGCAAAATGTAATACATCATTTAACCAAGTAGGTAGAAGAGACAGACTCAGAACCCTGTCAGAACCCTGTATGAGTACCTCAACATCATAAAGGCAGATTACAGCAAGCCCATAGCCAACATCAACTTAAATGGAGAGAAGCTCAAAACAATTCTACTAAAATCAGTAATAAGGCAAGGTTGTTCACACTCAATATAGTACTTGAAGTCTTAGCTAGAATAATAGGACAGCTGAAGGAAATCAAGATGGTACCAATTGGAAAGGAAGAATTCAAAGTACCTTCATTTGCAGATGATATGCTAGCATAGTGACTAAAAATTCCACTGGGAAACTCCTACAGTTGATAAACACTTTCAGCAAAGTAGCTGGATACAAAATGAATAGCCTTCCTAAATACAAATTACAAAAGGACTGAGAAAAAATCAGGCAAACAAGACCCTTCTCAGTAGCCTCAAATTATATAAAATATCTTGGGGTAACTCTAAAAAGCAAGTGAAAGATTTGTCTGCTAAAACTTTTAAGAAATTGAAGAAAGAAACTGAAGAAGGTATCAGAAGTTGGAAAGATCTCCCATGCTCATGGATCAGTAGGATTAATACAGTTTTTTTTAAAAGCCATTCTACCAAAAGTAATCTACAAATTTACAAATTCACTGAAATCTCCATCAAAATTCCAACACAAATCTTCATAGGAGGGAGAATATGAGCAAGGAAGTTAGGACCGCGAGGGGTTGGTCTACCCACTGAGACAGTGTGCCTGATCTAATGGGAGTTCACCAAAGCCAGCAGGACTGGGAATGAACGAGCATGGGATCAAACTGGACCCTCTGAATGTGGCTAACAATTGGGGCAGACTGAGAAGCCAATGATATTGGCACTGGGATTTGTCTCTACGGAATGTGCTGGCTTTTTGGGATCCTAGTCTATTTGAATGCATAATTTCCTAAGCCTCGATGGAGGGGAAAAGGCCTTAGACTTCCCACAGGGCAGGGTACCTTGCCCTCCCTCAGGACTGGAGAAGGTGGGGGGATGGGGAGTGGGGGAACGAGAGGGGAATGAGAGGAGGGGAGGAAGTGGAAATTTTGAATGGCATTATTTATAAAGCAATAAAAAAATAAATAAAAATCTGAACTCACGGACTGGAGAGGTGACTCAGAGGTTAAGAGCACTGACTGTTCTTCCAGAGGTGTGAGTTTAATTCCCAGCAATTACATGGTGTCTTACAACCATCTGTAATGAGACCTGGTGCTCTCTTCTGGCCTGAAGCGTACACGCAGACTGACACTGTATATATAATTAATAAATAAATCTTTTTAAAAAGCTGGACTCACTTGCTATGCCTGACTTATTTATTTTTTAATTTTCAGAAAGGGTCTCACTATGTAGCTTTATCCAGCCTGGAACTCATGCCTACCTCTGGAGTTCTGCAATTAAAGGTGTGCCACCACCACATCCAGAGACCTACTTATTCTTTAAGGATGTGCCAACTCTAGACTAACGCTCTACGGGGACTCCCTGATTCTATAAGACTTGTTTTTTTTGAAGGACCTAAAATAATAAAGTATTAACTTTAGGAAGAATAGCCATGAAATTGTCAACTACAGAATAAATGTTTCCAGGTGGCTCATTATTTTACAACCGATTCATGTGTTCTTACATTTCATTTAAACTAGAGAAGACACATTAAAAGGTATGTTTTATGTATGAAACACCACAGTGTCATGTTTTTCATTTGCATTACTGATAAAAATGCTAAGTAATGAGGAAGACCATTTTTATGACTAAAAACAGAAACATTTTGAGGTTTGCCCTCCTTTATAGCCTTAGCTACATTGCTACTGGTGATAAAAAAAAAACTAACCTGAAAACCATAAGAAGCAGTTTATTCAAATTTGTGCTGCTGTCCTAGAACCTGAGACTGAGTAATTTATAACAAACAAATTTATTCCCTCCCAGTTCTGGAGGCTGCAGAGCCCACTCTCAAAGTACCATCCAGTTAAGAACATAATTGTTATCATCTTGACTGTCTTCCATCTGTATCCCTCTGATACAAATGATGACATCATGATTATCTCTCATCTGTATCCCTCTGATATGTATGATGACATCATGACTGTCTCCATCTGTATCCCTCTGATACAAATGATGACATCATGATTATCTCTCATCTGTATCCCTCTGATATGTATGATGACATCATGACTGTCTCATCTGTATCCCTCTGATAAGTATGATGAATCATGACTGTCTCCCAGTCCTTCAGAATATAACTATTCAGACAGGACCTTTGAGGAGATAACTGGAGTGAAAGGAGAAAATATAGAAGGGCCCTTACCCCACGACTAAGTTTCTGTGGAAGAGATTAAATTATGAACCACACACAAATTAAGGAGCAACCCCATGTGAACACAGTTACACTGAACCAATCTTCAAGTTAGGACAGGAACCTCAGAAGAAACCCTGAGCTCAGACTTTCAACTCCTAGAAGCACAAGAAAATGAATTTCTATTATTTACACCAGTAACTCTGCTATTTTATTATGGCAGCTCAACAGAAATGAATACAGTAATGAAATATTTAATTCTTTTTTAAAGTTTACTTTCTCTGAAACTACATACAGGAACCCTAGCATTATGAAGAATTATTAAGTCAAAAGAGAATAAATATGAAGAACTCCTCTGTCCCCTGGTATTTGATTCCTAATGGTTGAGCTTACCTTCTTGTATACAATTGTTATCAAATGAAAGTTTATGTAACTTACTTGAAGATGGATTTTCTGGAATTCTACATCAAAGAAAGAGTAGAATGTAATAGTTCAAAGCAAGGTTGTGGTTGATAGCCTTCAATCATGTCTTGATACTGCTGTTGTATTAATTATATATAAACTAGGTATTCAACGGATCCTCTTCTTAGGGCTGGTATAAGGAGTAGAGAAGTTACTAGATGTAAAGTTTAGAAAACTGTTTATAGAACACTGATACTAATACAGGGATGTTGGACTTGCAATTCACATATCAAACACCAGATGGCAGTTTGGCTGACTAGTCCTGGCATTCAGCTTATGAGCTAGCTAGAGGGTCTGAAGTGATAACAGACTTCTAGAAGATTCCTATGGAAATGAAGTAAACTTAATATCTCAGTGCAAATCATTTTATACTATATCAAAGAAACACATGTAAAATTAAAACTTAAAGTATATTTGAGTGTATTAGATGCTTTTTGTTGTAGATGGACACTATAAAGTAGTCTCACACAGCTCAGAATTGAGTATAATAAAGGGTTCTTTATTTAGGGGTAGACTCACAGATCATCACAATCCTTCGCATGAGCGGGGAACATAAACTGAATCCAGCAGCCGAGAGAGAGAGAGAGAGAGAGAGAGAGAGAGAGAGAGAGAGAGAGAGAGAGAGAGAAATTGCTAGCTTTACATCTAAATTTATACTACAAGAGATCATACTCAAGTGTGCTGGTACCTTAAAGGCTATTAACTGAAAAAGTTCCCACAGCACTCTACCACTAATTAAAAATCAGTACTCTATAATTTGCTGACCAAATAGCCATGAGCAAGTTACTCTTTATAAGACCCAACATTCTTGCCTGAAAACTATTGCATGCATATAACTTTTAAAATTTTTTCTTGTTTTTTTTTGTTGTTTTTTGCTTTTATTACTGGTGATTAGACCCAGAACTCTTGTACATGTAAGTTAAGCATTCTTTCCACTGAGATGTTTCACATTTTTTTTGTACTCATGTTTTAAGCCAGGCATTATTCTAGAGCCTCAAGATATAGGAAAGATAAGTGTACATATTTTCTATCCTTTGGGGGAATTTAGGGAGCCAAATGAACATGAAAATAAAAGGGTTTATTAGAGATGTGGAAAGGATGAGAGATGAAAAAGAAAAGAATAATAGGAAGAGTGAATACATACACTGTAATTGGAGACTGTGGTTTTGTTTTCTGGCCACCCAGACCCAAATAATCACACAAAAATTATATTAATTATAACACCGTTTGGCCATTAGCTCAGGCATATTCCTAGCTAGCTCTTACATCTTAAATTAACCCATTTCTATTTTTTTTATATATTTAACACAAGGCTAGTGGTTTGTTACATTACATCTTATTTCTTGGGTGGCTACATGGTGTCTGCTTAATTCCACCTTCTTTCTCCCTGTAGTTAGTCTAGTGTTCCCTGCCTAGCTTTATTCTGCTCTGCCATAAACCAAAGCAGTTTTTTATTAGCTAATGGTAATAAAACATATTCATATTATGTTTGTCTGCATGCCAGAAGAGGGCACTAGATCTCATTGTAGATGGTTGTGAGCCACCTTGTGGTTTCTGGGAATTGTATGCAAGCCCTCATGAAGAGTATCCAATGCTCTGTAGTAAGAAGCTGCTTAGCCGGGTGGTGGTGGCACACGCCTTTAATCCCAGCACTCAGGAGGCAGAGGCAGGCGGATCTCTGAGTTCGAGGCCAGCCTGGTCTACAAGAGCTAGATCCAGGGCAAGCTCTAGAAACTACAGGGAAACCCTGTCTCGAAAAACCAAAAAAAAAAAAAAAAAAAAAAAAAAAAAAGAAGAAGAAGCTGCTTGTTCATTCCCGGCTGCCCAGACCATGAAATAATCACTCAGAAACTATATTATTTGTAGTACTGTTTGTAAAATAGCTTAAACATATTTCTAGTTTGCTCTTATATCCTAAACTAACCCATCTCCATTAATCTGTGTATTGTCATGTGGGTATAGCTTACCAGGTAAAGTTCCATCTGGTGTCTGTCTCTGGTGACAGCTACATGGGTCTCTTGACTCCACCTTCTTTCTCCCAGCATTCAGTTTAGTTTCCCCCACCTAGCTCTACTCTGCCCTATCACAGGCCAAGCCAGTTTCTTTAATCATTAACCAATAAAAGCAACACATATATAGAAGGACTTCCCACACCAATGCTCCTAACCTCTGAGCCATCTCTTCAGCCCCTGGTATTATTCATGCTACATTTTGTGCCCAATGTAGGTCTTGAACCCACAACCCTGAGATTAAGAGTCTCATGTTCTACCGACTGAGCTAGCTAATGGTGCCCAATGTGGGGCTGATAGCTGTTGTGTAGAAAAGTAAAAGTCTGGCTGGATTTCAAGGCAGCTACCTAGTTTGGCAGCAACCCGAGAAAGGGATTAAGAGAAAACCTGTAACCCAGTGGGAGCCCCATGTGTAGCCCTGGCCTGTGTTAGTAGCTAAAAAGCCTCAGGCTTTTCATGAATTTGCATCCCAAACGTTGAGTGCCAAATGTAGCATGAATAATAAAAACACAGAGACAGAAATTGGAGTTCAACCCAAAACCAGAAAATCAAGGCAGTCAAACCACTAGAGAAGTCTTACCTCTACCAAGGCTGGACAACCACCAACTAACTAGACTTCGCCTCTCTCCCCTCGCATTTTGTATTCCCTCTAGTGCTGGAATTAAAGGTGTGACTCCCTAGTACTGGGATTAAAGGCACCACCACCTGGATTTGTTTCTGCATTGATTTTGTGCAGCCCACGGTGGCCTTGAACTCAGAGATTCATCTGCCTCTATCTCCAAAATCCTGGGATTAAAGGTGTGTGTCACCATTACCTGACCTCTAGTGGCTTGAGCTATGCTTCTGGTCTTCAGGCAAAATTTATTTATTAAAATACAAATAATATACCACCACTGTACAAACTATATCACATGCATATGTAGAATATCATGACCAAATCTGTAACCTTGTGTAAGGATTTTGAAGTACCATTCGTTTTTCCAGTTTTCCCTGAATTTCAAAGGACCCAGAGCAAAATGGTTTCTATAGCAAGATTTCTAAAAGTCCACCTATACTTCACTTTCAAAGTGACTGTCAAACAACTGGCAGTTTTAGCTAAATCTTTTTTTTTTTTTTTTTTTTGGTTTTTCGAGACAGGGTTTCTCTGTAGCTTTTTTTAAAGCCTGTCCTGGAACTAGCTCTTGTAGACCAGGCTGGCCTCGAACTCACAGAGATCCGCCTGCTTCTGCCTCCCGAGTGCTGGGATTAAAGGCGTGCGCCACCACCGCCCGGCTTTAGCTAAATCTTTAACTCAGGCATATGAGGGTGTGTGAATAGTAGAAAGAAAGGATTGTTTTCAAGGACAATGGGGAAAAAAAGAAAAAAAAGAACTCTATACCCCCATCACATTGGAGTCGAGGTAATGCTCTTTTTCATCTTAATAAGCAGGAGTCTTCAGAAGCATCACTGACCTGAGCTCCTAGAGCTCAAGTGGACCAGGCTTTTTCCTTTGGGCCACCAACCAGTTCCCAAATCTCTGTACAGAAACTTGTTATTTGTTATGAATACCCGGCCTAGGTTAGACTCATTTCCATCTAGCTCTTTTAACTTAAATTAACCTGTTTCTCTTATTTACCTTTTGCCTCAGGGCTTTTTACCTTTCTTTCTTCTGACTATCTTATTTTCACTGCTTCACATATTTGGCTGCCTGGCAGCTGTCTGCATGACCCTGGGCATCTTCTTCTCTTCCTCATTCTCTCCTCTCTTCTTCTTCACACCAACTCAGCAGCTCCACCTATCCCTCTCCTTCCTAGCTATCGACCATTCAGCTTTTTATTAGACCAATCAGGTGCCTTTGACTGGCAAGGTGAATCAAACTCAACACATCTTTACATAATTGAACACACATCGTTACATTGTTAAACAAATGCAGAACAAACAAATGTCACACATATTTGTATAATTAAAATAATATTCCACATATTTTAGCCTGAAGTGCTAGAGTGACAATAAGAAATCTGCACTTAAAAAGTGCATGCTTATTGCTGACCTTCCATAGAAGCAACAATGTCTGTGGTCTAGGTGTGAGCTCTAAAGATGCTAAGAGTCCCTTTGTAAAAAAGGACAGTTATATTCCGTAGAGACAATGCACCAGACATGCACAGGATACTCAGCAGGAGCCCCTGATTGGCAATGTCACAGTCTGAAAGCCTTAGAAGTGGTTATCTTAAAGGGCCCCATTTTGAGGCTGGGGAGATGACTCAGTAATTAAACCACTTTCTTTGTTAGCATGAGGAGCTAAGTTTTAATCCCCAGAGCCCATGTACAGCTAGGCATAGCAATACATATATGTAATCTCACTGCTTCTATAGAGTGGGGGAGGGGGACACAGAAGGGGCCCTAGAAGCTCACAGATAGCCAGTATAGACAGAGGCGATATACCAAAGAGACTCTGTCAAAGAAGGAAGATGACATGGGCTGTTGCCTATATGTGTCTCCACTGTACACTTGTGCATGCTCATGCATGTGCATGCACGCACACACACACACACACATACACACACACATCTCCACTACATTATAGAAAATCAACACTAGAGTGTAGTGAGGAGCAGAGGGCTGTGTTCCTGCTGCCCAGCTCCCGGTCGCCTGGCTAGCTTATGCCCCGAAATAACAACACACAAATAGTATTCATTTAAACACTGCCTGGCCCATTAGCTCTAGCCTCTTACTGGCTAACTCTCATATCTTGCTTTAACCCATATTTAGTAATCTGTGTCACACCACGAGGTGGTGGCTTACCAGGAAGGATCTTAGCCTGCATCCATCTCAGAGAGGAGAGCCATGGCGACTGCCAGAAGCATCTGCTTCACTGCCTTCTTCCCAGCATCCTGTTTTGTTTACTCCACCTACCTAATTTTCTGTCGTATTAAAGGGCCAAGGCAGTCTCTTTATTAACCAATAAGAGTCCTCCATCACTAGAGATCATCAGCCCAATTAACCCAGAAGTTATGTCTCATCCAAACAAGTAGAACTTTCCTGTCCCTTACTTTTCTAGCCACACGCATTCTAACTCCACTTGGAGTGAGAGTATGAGAAACTATCCACAGAGGACACAGGGAAAGGAAACAACACTGGTTTTCTACCTGCTGTCCTTCTATGTGGGACTTTATAGCCCAGGAAAGATCTCTACTGGGACAGGGCAGGAGCAGTGAGCATTAGGAGTACTATACTGCATTGAACATATTAGTTACTAAAACGAGAATATCCTTGTATCAAGGAGAGATTGATGCTACTTTTTAATTTTTTCTTCATTCATTTTACACACTAATCACAGTTTTCCTTCCCTTCTCTCCTCCTGTTAACTTGTCCCACCTCCCTTCTACCCCTTCCTCCATTCAGTCCTCTTCTGTCTCCATTCAGGTGTGGTAAAATCTCCCCTGGGAATCAACAAAACATCTCAAATCAAGTTGAGGCAGGACCAAACTCCACAAAGCATCAAGGCTGAACAAGGTATCTCACCATAGGGAATAGGTTCCAAAGAGCCAGCTTATGCATCAGGGACAGGTCCTGGTCCCATTGCTGGCACTCTCACAAAAGTCAAAGCTACACAATGTCACCCAGATGCCCAGATGTAGAGGGCCTAGGTCTGTCCCATGCCAGCTCCCCTGTTGTCAATTTAGAGTCTATGAGTTTGCACAAGCTCTGGTCAGCTGTCTCTGTGGGTTTTCATATCATGATCTTGACTCCACCTCACTCATATAATCCCTCCACCTGCTCCTCAGCAGGACTCCTAGAGCTTTGTCCAGTGCTTGGCTGTGGATCTCTGCATCTGCTTCCATCAGGTACTGGATGAAGGCTCTATGATGACAATTAGGGTAGTCATCAATCTGATTACAGGGGAAGGCTGGTTCAGGCATCCTCTCTGCTATTGCCAGGAATCTTAGCTGGGGTCATGCTTGTGGGTTTCTGGGAAATTCCCTGGCACCAGGATTCTCCCTAACCCCACAATGGCCTTCTCTATCAAGATATCTCTTTTATTACTCTCCCCCTCCATCTCACCTCCAACTCAACCTGTTCCTTCATGGTCTCATCCTCCATCCCCTCTCTTTTACTTTCCCCCATCCCCAGTTTACCCAGGACATCTCATCTATTTCCTCTTCCCAGGAAGATTCATGCATCTCTCTTAGGATCCTTCTTGTTACCTATCTTCTCTGGGACTGATAATTGTGACCTGGTTAGCTCTTGCATTACATCTAATATTGACTTATGAATGGATACATACCATGCTTGTCTTTCTGGGTCCCAGTTACCTCACTCAGGATGATTACTTTTTTTTCTAGTTCCATCTATTTGCCTGCAAATTTCATGATCATTTTTCCCCATTGCATAATAATCCATTGTGTAGATACACCACATTTTTCTTAATCCATTCTTTGGTTGAAGGGAATCTAGGTTGTTTCTAGGTTCTGGCTATTATGAATAATGCTGCTATGAAGATAGTTGGGCAAGTGTCCTTGGGGTATGGTTGAACATTCTTTGGGTATATGCCCAAGAGTAGTATTGCTGGGTCGTGAGATAGATTGATTTATAATTTTCTGAGAAACCACCATACTAATTTCCAAAGTGACTATACAAGTTTGCATATCAGTGGAGGAGTATTACACTTACTGTACATCCACTCCAACATAGACTGTCATTAGCGTTTTTGATCTTGGCCATTCTGAGAGGTATAAGATGGCATTTCAGAGTCCTTTTGATTTGTATTTTCCTGATAGCTAAGGATGTTGAACAATTCTTTTTTTTTTTTTTTTTTTTTGTTTTTCGAGACAGGGTTTCTCTGCACCTTTAGAGCCTGTCCTGGAGCTAGCTCTTGTAGACCAGGCTGGTCTCGAACTCACAGAGATCCGTCTGCCTCTGCCTCCCGAGTGCTGGGATTAAAGGCGTGCGCCACCACCGCCCGGCTATGAACAATTCTTTAAGTGTATCTTGGCCATTTAAGATTCTTCTGCTGAGGGCTGGAGAGATGGCTCAGAGGTTAAGAGCATTGACTGCTCTTCCAGAGGTCCTGAGTTCAATTCCCAGCAACCACATGGTGGCTCAAAACCATCTGTAGTGAGATCTGGTGCCCTCTTCTGGCATGCAAGCATACATGGAAGGAATGTTATATACATAATAAATAAATAAATCTTTTAAAAAATTCTTCGGCTGAGAATTCTGTTTAAAGCTGTACACTATTTTTAAATAGGATTATTTGATATTTTGACGTCTATTTCTTGAGTTCTTTGCATATTTTGGATATCAACCCTCTGTCAGATGTGGGGTTGAAGATATTTTTCCCATTCTGTAGGCTGCTGTTTTGTCTTATTGACAATATCCTTTGCCTTACAGAAGGTTTTCAGTTTCAGGAAGTCCCATTTATTAATTGTTGATCTCAGTGTCTGTCTTACTGGTGTTATATTTAGCAAGTAGTTTCTTGTGCCAATGGGTTCAAAGCTACTTCCCACCTTCTCTTTTATCAGTTTCAGTGTAACTGGATTTATGATGAGGTCATTGAACCAGTTGAATTTGAGTTTTGTGCAGGGCGGAAGATATGGATCTATTTGCCTTCTTCTACATATCATCCAGTTATCCCAGCACCATTTGTTGAAGATGATTTCTCTTTTCTATTGTACATTTATGGCTACATTGTCAAAAAATCAGGTGTTCATAGACATGTGAATTTATGTTAGGGTCTTCAATTCGATTCTATTGATCCACATGTCTGTTTTTATGCCAATACCAAACTATTTTCATTATTGTAGCTCTGTAGTAGAGCTTAAGGTCAAGGATAACAATACCTCTAGAAGTTCCTTTATTGTACAGGATTGCTTTAGCTATCCTCTGTTTTTTTGTTTTCCTATTCGAAGTTAAATATTGTTCTTTTGAGGTCTGTGAAGAATTGTGCTGGGATTTTGATGAGGACTACATTGGTAAGATTTTGGAAAGATTGCCACTTTTACTATATTAATACTACCTACCCAAGAGCATGGGAAACCTTTCCATTTTCTGATGTCTTCCCCAGTTTCTTTCTTCAAAAACTTAAAATTCTCATCATACAGGTCTTTCCCTTGTTTGGTTAGAGTTACACTAATATATTTTATATTATTTGTGGCTATTGTAATGGGTGTTGTTTCTTTGATTTCTTTCTCAGCCAATTTATCATTTATATATAGGAGGGCTACTGATTTTTCTTTGAGTTAATCTTGTTTCAGCCATATTACTGTAGGTGTTTATCAGCTATAGGTGTTCCCTGGTAAAAATTTGGGGGTCACTTATGTATACTAACATACCCTCTTCAGAGAGTAAAAGTTTTTCTTCCTTTCCAATTTGTATCCCCTGGATCTCCTTTTGTTGCTCTACTTAGAAGCTTGAGAACTATATTGAATAGATATGGAGAGAGTGTATGGCCTTGTCTTATCTCTTATTTTAGTGGAATCGCTTTATGTTTCTCTCTGTTAATTTGATGTTGCCTGTTCACTTGCTGTATATTGCCTTTATTATGTTTAGGTATGCTTCTTGTGCCTATTATTTCCAGAACCTTTATCATGAAGGGGTGTTGAATTTTGCTTCCAGCATCTAGTGAGATGACTATGTATTTTTTCTTCAATTTTTTTTTTATATGGTGGATTACATTGACAGATTTTCATATGGTGAACCATCTTTGCATTTCTGGGATGAAGCCTATTTGATCAGGGTGGATGGCTTTTGTGATGTATTCTTGAATTCGTTTTGCTAGTATTTTATTGAGAATTTTTGCATCAATGTTCATGAGGGAGAACGGTCTTTAACTCTCTTTCTTTGTTACATATTTTTTGGTTTGGTAACTGGCCATACAAAATAATTTTGTAAGATTCCTTCTGTTTTTGTTGTGTGGAACAATTTGAGGAGTATTGGTATTAGCTCTTCTTTGAAAATAGATTCTAAACATAGCAAGGATCTCAACTGAGGAGCTGACACTTTAGGTTTCTAGATGAAAAGGTAGAACTCTGCATCAACATATAGGCACAGGATAGTACTTACTGAATAGGGCTTTGGCAGCTCAAGAAATAATACCAAAACCTGACAAGTGGAATGTCAAGAAAAACTGAAAGCAATTATTGATCAAAGGAAGAGTCAGCCCACAGAATGGGAAAAATTTTGTCAACTATACATCTGATAGAAGATTAGTGTAGTGATGAGCGGCGGGCTGCATCCCACCACCCGACTCCCACACGGCTTGCTTTACACCTGAAACAACAACACACAAATTGTATTATTTTAAACACTGCCATTAGTTTCAGCCTCTAATTGGCTTATTCTCACATTTGCTTAACCCGTTTCTAATAATCTGTGTAGCACCACAAGGTGGTGGCTTACGGAAAAGATTCAGCATGACTGACCTGGTGGCTGGCTTCATGGTGTCTGTCTCACTGCCTTCTTCCTCCCAGCATTCTGTTCTGTCTTCCCCACCTACCTATGTTCTATCAGGACAAGCAGTTTCTTTATTAACCAATGAAAGTAACACATAAATAGATGACCCTTCTCCATCAGATTAGTATCTAGACTGAATACACAAATAGTCCAAGTAACTAAACATAAAAAACAACAGAGTTTAGAAATGGGCTTTCAAACTGAACAGAGAATTTCAAGAAGAAATACGAATAGCTATCAAACATGTTTTGCAGTGTTTAGCATCTTTAGCCTGAGTCTCTAGATAAAAGGACTATGTTGAGTAAGACTATAATCTCAAATAAGGAATAAAGCCTGATGATCACTCAGCAGGCCCTGGCCAAGGTGAACATTCAATGTGTATTGGAGTGAAATCTAGTACATGAAACTATAGCCAAAAGCCAAAGGATGCATAACATTTGTGGCTGTGGTGGGAAACAGCTAGTCTTCCAAAGAAAATACTGGGCAATCTCAGTGGGGCCTTCAGAATCTACTCTGCCATCCCCAATGTTTCCACCACAGAGTTTCAAACTTTTCAGTAAAGGAAACTTTGTGCAGTGATGTTCTGTCAACTTTGTATGTGGTGATAGTAAGATAGAGATAAGAAAATAAGTTTCTACTGGTCAAAGAAGCTTGAGAAAGGCTTTAGCCACACACTGCATCTGTGAGATATGCACACGAGCATATTATGTTTTGAACGTCACAAAGGTTAATTTTGACAAATCTAAAATAATTCTTGATATTTTAGCAGCTGAACATCATTTTGATCAGTACACATGTTAACCTTCTCACTAGTGTTCTGGTGATATCATACTGGGAAATGTATGATCCAAATATTGCCTTCAGAAGGAAGACACATATTGTCATGGCTGTTCATGTTTCTACTTTTGTATTGGAATCTAGGTTTCTGGAGTGTTTGCAGTGTTTCTTGTGGTAGACATCTGGTCTTGTAGTGATATTTTGTTGGCAATCTAATGTAGCCCCACTGGAGCTGGATGGAACTTTACCTGGTAAGCCACAGATCTGTGCCAATACATAGATTAATAGAAATAGGTTAAATTAAGATGTAAGAGTTAGCCAATAAGAAGCTAGAGCTAATGGGCCATGCAGTGTTTTAAATAATATAGTTTCTGTGTGATTATTTTGGTTCTGGGTGGCCAGGACAAACAAGCAGCCTCCCTGCTACAAATTGGCATGTGAACACGGTGGACTAAATCCATGTAAAACTTGAGAAAGCTTAAAAAGGAATCCTAGACACAAAAGAACAGAGTTAAGCACGGCTTGGTAGTAGTATTTTCTTGGGTGGGCTCTGTTTGCTAGAAGCAAACAGAGACATGGCCCTTTTAAGAGAGGTTTTCCTGAATCAGTGGTAGCAGGGAAAAAGTCATGCTGTTTTGAAATGCCAGCTTTCTGGGCCATGCTGCCAGCATGACCTCTGACCTCTGACCTCTGACTCTTTCAGGAGGCTGAACATTTAAATAGGGTTTGTAAGAAGCATGTTACAAACTGCTTAATGGCTACATATAGACCTGCTACACACTTGGAACTGGGGCAATGTGCATGGCTTGCTGCTTCAGTGAACGGACGTCCACCATGTTGGGCTGGGTGGAGCAAGCAGACTATGCTGTATTTCTCCTAAGAATGTCACAGCTTAAGTTTTTAAGAAGCACTTATCATTTAAGAAGTGTTCTTGGGCCGGGCGGTGGTGGCGCACGCCTTTAATCCCAGCACTCAGGAGGCAGAGGCAGGTGGATCTCTGTGAGTTTGAGACCAGCCTGGTCTACAAGAGCTAGCTCCAGGACAGGCTCTAAAGCTGCAGAGAAATCCTGTCTTGAAAAAAACAAAAAAAAAGAAGTGTTCTTGGACAGTAAAGCATTGAACATATACAATAGGACAGATTCAGACATAAAAGACCTCAAACTGGGTCACAGTGTTGAATAAATGTATGCAGGCTTGGAAGAGAGAAGAAAAAGAGTATAAATAGAAGTAAATGGTTTTTAAAAAATAAAACAAAGTCTTTAAAGAGACAGAGTAAGACAGTCATAGAATAAAAGGAAAATAAATAAGCCATGTAAATATGAAAAATACACAGAAGTTATTTTTGTATATTATTGTGTTGTTTTTAAACTTTTTTGACTGTGAAAGAGCTAACTACAGAGAGACATCTCATTGTATGGGCTGCTAATCTAAATCAGCATGTATATTATAAAGGTATCTTGACTTTAGAATTTGGATTTAGGGATATGTTGCTTTGGAAAAGAGGTTCTTCTTTTATTTCCACAGAGGATGAGAACCTGTATTTGCTTCCATTTGGTTTGATGGACCAAGACCCCCTGAAAGGTCACTGTAAACACCCCCCAAAAATTGCTTCACCCAACAAAAAGCAGGAAGCAGTTTGGAGAACTATGTCCTTATTCCCAAATATTGTTTTAAAATGTTCCTTTACATTTAAAAGGGGATATGCTATAGAGATTTGCATTGGTATGGATCTTGGTTTATTTCAAAAAGAAGATGGTTATTGAAGAGGCTCCTTATGGAGTTGGTTAGCCATTTGGGCAAGAAACTGCTCTTCCTGGAATACTTGAAGAACTGGACATGCAGGACATGCAGAGAAATGACTGCTGAACTTGCCTAAAGGTGAAACCATCCTTCAGAGTTCCTGCTTCATGAAAGAGTCTGCTAAACATTCTTCAAGACACAGAAGAAAAAAAGCAACTGACAAATTGCCAATATAGGCAGAACTGTCCTTGAAATTTTCTGCTTTGTGCAAAAGTCTGCTAGGTAGTATGGACTTGGAGACTGAAGATGGATGCTTCAATGTTCCAGAAGAACTTTGGGTGACCATTCAGGCAGCAAGATGTCTCTGTCATTTCTAGAGTTTTGGAAGTTGCTTACAATGCACTTCCTTTTTACTTAGGTAATACTGTATCCTTCTGGAGTCTTTGATGGAGTTGAAGAATAGATATAGTTTTTTTAGTCATGATAAAAGATAAAATAGATATAAATGTTGTAACTGTAATTCTTGCTTGATACCTGTTTTGGTATATATAATTTTACTATGTTAATGTTAAAGCCTTCCTTTTCATTTAAACAGAAAAGGGGAGGTAATGTGGAATTCCCCTCTGTATGCTATGAATACCATTGGTTAATAAAGAAACTGCCTTGGACTGTTGATAAGGCAGAACATAGGTAGTCAGGGAAAACTAAACTGGATGCTGGGAGAAAGAAGGGTGGAGTCAAAGAGAAGCCATGTATCCCTGCTGGAGCTGGATGGAACTTTACCCAGTAATCCACAGCTACATGGTGATACACAGATTAATAGAATTGGGTTAAATTAAGATGTAAAAGTTAGCCAATAAGAAGCTAGAGCTAATGGACCAAAAAGTGTTTTAAATAATACAGTTTCTATGTGATTATTTTGGGGCTAAGTGGCTGGGAACCAACAAGTGGCTCTCTCCTCCAACAATCTAACAAATAAAGCTTGTCTGAAAATCAGAGTGCAGAGCTAAGCCACTACTTATCTATAGAGGCCAGGCAGTGGTGGCACATACCTTCAGTCCCAGCACTCGGGGAGGCAGATGCAGATAGATCTCTGTATGTTCAAGATTATTCTGGACTACACTAGATTGATCTATTCTCAAAGAGAACCAGAACCAGGCAATGAGAACTCATGCTACATGGCCTTTTCTTTGTTCTGTGGGTTTTTCATTCTTTGGTTGCTGTTGCTCACTCTGGATCCTAGGCAAGTATGGTCACTGTGGGGTCTGCATTATAGAGTGCTTATTCAGGTCAGCAGGACTGATATAAAGGAATGGAGATAGTCTAGGAAGAAAGATGAAGAGGGACAGTGGAAAAGGGCTAGTTACACCAGGTACACCAAGAGGTGAACTCTCCAGGATGTGGAGGTGGGGTGGGAGGAGGGCTGTGTGCCAGCTGCTACAGGACTAAGAGTAACACTGAAGAGACTGAAATGGATGACAGGAAAGATATGAAAAATCCACTACCTGCATCTTAGTCTAGTGAGGCCACTTGGGTCCCTGGTAGAAAGTGGTTTTTTTGTGGATCAGTAGCTGACATAAAGGAATGGAGATGGGCTAGAAAGATGGAAATGGAAGAAAGTAGAGCCGAAATGTATTATGGCTTTGCTATGGTTACAGTCAAATTGTTATGTTTAGAAATAAAATAATTCTGAAATTTAAATTAGACTTCTTCAAAATTAGAACTTCTACTCTTTTCAGACACAGCTAAGAAAAAGAAAGGAAGCCATGATGGAGGAGATTCCACACCACATATAAAGTACCTGTGTCCAGAATTTATCTGTCTTCCCCCAGATTCTCACAACTAACAGTAAGAGAAAATAAACATCCACATTCAAATGAATCAATGTATTTTCCTCTATATCATACCAAAGAGATGCACTTGAAAAATATGTGGCAACACCTGGTTAGAATGATGACAAATAAAGCTATTGATACTGTTTCAAAAAGTTGAGAAAACACAAAATACAAAAACCTAGAACCTTTTTACACTGTTGGAAAGATTTAAAATGAAATAACTATTTTGCAAAAGAATTTAGCAGTTTCCTTAAAAATGAAAAAACCACTCGTAAGAAAATCTCTCTCTCTCCCCTCCCCCCCCCTCTCTGTCTGTCTCTCTCCCTCTCTTTCTCTGTGTGTGTTTTGTATGAACTGATGAGTACAAACTATTGCAGAGGCTAGAAGAGGCCTTTGGATTTCCTTTGTGGATGGCTGTGAGCCATCTGATATGCATGCTGGAACTAAATTTGTGTTCTTGACAAGAAGTGGTAGGTTTGTTTGTTTCTTTATTTTGGGGTGTGTGTGTGTGTATGTGTGTGTGTGTGTGGTTTGCTTTGTGCTATCAGATACTCAAGCAACATCTAAAATTTGCTCATTGAAACTGAGAGAGAATATCTCAGAGTAAAATTATTAACCAAGTGTTGAAGAATTATACACAATAAAATTTTACGTGAGTGAGTGAGCAACCTTACTTCTCAAATTATTGGTTATATGTTTATGCAAAAGCCTTTTAATAAAAATAACATCCAATATTTCCAAGAATATATTTATTTTGATCCTACAGTCCTAAAATTACACCACTGTCTGCACACATAGCTTCTAGTTGAAAATTTTACATAAAATAACTTGTTTGTTTCCAGTGATTTTGGCATCAAAATCATCACTCTTTGGGTAGCACCAATTAAAGACACTTACAAATGGTTGTTCATTCATGATCCAATAACAAGAAACACAAATTAATCTATCTTCTCTGTTTCTGAATGTATTCATGCTGCCACTACCGATAAACTCTGGTTTATCAGAGGACAATGGCCACCATGAATTTAATATGTTCAGAAGTGAACAACTGAAAAGGAAAGAGCCCTGGAGCAGAGAGTTTCTAGCACTTACATATGAAAGATCATAGAAAACACATGGCAAATATGTAATTTCTAACACCACTGTTTAGCTTTGAGCTTATACTTAAATGTTCATTTTTTATTATCTATGTGTATATGTATATTTATATACATTGAAAACTATGAGAAATATGACAAATGTTTTTAAAACTTTCAAGGAAAAGGATACAAAAGAAAAACAGCATACAGCTGGAAGTTAAACCTTTGGACACACGTTGATGTGTTCCTATTCTATAGCCTGGCTTTAGCAGCAAGCAGTTCATGCACACAGGTGTAGAAGTACAGCTTTTCCTGACTTCTTTCATTTTCTATCCAGGTAAAATCAGTTAGCTTTAAACAGGAACCGTCATGGACACTATCGATATTATCACCTTTGTACTCACTGTCTACTTCTGTTACAAGTATTCCTCTGTCTCATCTCTCTGTCTCTCTGCCTCTCTCTCTCTGTCTTTTGTGTGTGTGTGTGTGCATCATACAGAGACATACATGACTATCACTTCAGTACTCAGAAACCAAGGAGATAGAGAAATTCTAGACTGTAGCACCTGCACTGTGGGATGGTACACGAGGTGGGAAAGGGGCTGGCGATGTAAACACACAAAGATACACGGACACAGGTCATCTTTGATACAAGAATGCCAACTTTATTGTGCTCCAGGGAAGCTTATATAGGGATCCTTAGCTGATAGTCATGCCCCAGCTCCTGTGATTTTTCAGTAAAACCCCCAGAAACCACTCCCCTGCCATGAGGAACTCATGGAGGGTCTTGTGCTCAGAGCAGCTTCAGGAACAGGAGAACAAATTGTTTACTCCAACAGGCAAAGAAAGTCAAGGGGCCAAGGGTCTGCAGACCCCAACAGCTCCCCCTTTTCTATATAATTAGACCAGGCCTGTCTTGGGTTGCAGAAGCAAATATTCACATCTTACCCATCATCAAGAATACCTGCCTCAGCATGCAAAGCCTCTGTCTTAGGTTGACTGGGACAGGTTCCTATCTTACTGGTCTCTGGCTCACTGTTCTTTCTGTAGCTTGCTAACCCATACTGCGCTTGGAGGACACCCACTCTCTTGGATAAATAGTGATATTACATCACTACTGCTGCTGCTGACGCCTGTTGTAGAGACAGAGCAACAGAAACCCTCCAGCTACAGGAGTTTCTAAAGCCAGCTGTTGAGTAAGCCTTGGCCGTATGGGAGTGGCTTGACAGGCGTGGGCGTGGCACAAATATAATGAAAGGAAAGGGAGTAGCCAACCATATACTCCAACTGCTCTTATAAAAGGAGGTCTATAGGTCAAACTGAAAATTGCCTTGATGAAAATTATATAGAAAATTCTGGATCTCTAAGGCGGTGGCAACTTGTCTCGCTAGGGGATCAACAGTGCTAGACACAGCAGTCATCTGACTGGTGGTGATTCTGGTTTTCCCAGAGGCTGCAGTAGTGACAATAGCAGCCACCTGCAGTGATCCCAAAATCTCTGCCGGGATGGCTCAGCACCAGTTGACTCACTGGGACAGGCACCAAGCCCGAAACCGGGCCACAGCCACAGTCATCTTGTTAGCCCAACAACTGTCCAAAAAACAATAAACTTGAAAACAGTTAAGGGCAGAATCATCCAAGGCATAACCAGCTACAGACAGCCACACAAGAAACCCCACTTTGGCTCTGGTTCCCCATCCTGCTGTGCCACTAAATAAGGCTGGGGCAGCAGGCAGGCTCTGGGACCTTCTGCAGCTACTGCATGGGTTCCTCAGGTCCCGTGGGAAAGCCTGCTGCTCGTGCTCCAGGCTCTTGAGCACATAGAGCTGGGAATTGCCACTGCCTTCTCCTTGCCTCGCTCCTACATTCTCCATACACCACACGCAGATGGACAGCCCAACCCGGTCTCAGAGCTCTGGCTTGCCTCTCTCCAGCACTTGTTGCCATGGTTGCTGATATGCCTCACTCCCTGCTGCAGCTCCTGGTGCCTAAGGCGTCCGTCCCCCTTGACCTCACAACTTCCAGTAAACAATCATTTAGGGAATTTGGGCATAGTTCTCTCTTCAGACTACTTCCTGCTGTTTATTGGGTGAAGTAATTTTTGGGGTATTCACAGCGACCTTTGGGTGGGGGGGTCTTGGTGCATCAAAACACATTAATCTGGAATGAATCCACAGGTTCTTATTTTCTGTGAAAACAAAAGCAGAACCTCTTTTCCAAAGCAACAAATCCTTATAGTCTTATTTTAAAGTCAAGATAACTTTCTTAACAGTTCCCAGAATCAAATGTCTCTCTCCAGTCAGAAAACCAAAAGACAACATAATAATATATACAATCCAAATTCTCTGTGCACATTTCATCTTTACATGGCTTATTATTATCTTTACTCCATTTAATCTGACTGTCTATACTCTGTCTCTTTAAAAATGCATTGTTTTTCTTCCATTCTTTTTGATGCCTTCAATTTGAGGCCTCTCCATATCCAAGGGTGATCTCTCAGTGAGTCCCTAATTCCCAATCTCGCTGGAAGCCTCCACCTGTACCATCAGTCTGTGCTACAGTCCTGTAGCACCTGTACTACATGTACTATGTTACTATGCCTGTAGTGTACCACCTGCACTATGGGACCATTTGCGAGCCAGGCAAGGAACTGGAAACTTAAACACAGAAAGACACACAGACAGAGACGCGGAGACATGGGTCATCTTTGAAACAAGAATGGCAACTTTATTGTGCTCGGGGAAGCTTATATAGGGTTCCTTAACTGATAGCCACGCCCCAGCTCCTGTGATTTTCAGCTGTAAAAGCCACCAGAAACCACTCCCCTGCCATGAGGAACCCATGAGGGTTTTGTGCTCAGAGCAGCTGCAGGTACAGGAGAACAAGTTTTTTACTCCAGCAGGCAAAGGGTCTGAGGCAGGCTAAGAAAGTCAAGGGGTCAGGGGTCTGAAGCCCCTCCCCCCAACACTAGATGGCAACCAACAGATAAAGGAATAAAAAATGTGGTTTGTATGCACAGTAGAATTTTTATTCAGCCACAAAGAAAAGTGAAATTCATGACATTTGCAGGAAAACTTGTGGAGGTAGAAACTATATGAACCAAAGTAACCCCAAATCAGAAATACAAATAAGCATGCATTCTCTCATATGTGGAACTTAGATTTAGCTTTGGTATGTATGAATCTATGTGTGGACAGGGTGTGAATGCTGTCAATGAGCTAGAAAGAGGTCAACAAGAAGGGAAAAGAGGTTTCTGGAGAGCCAAAGAGGGAAATAGAATACACGTGAGCATGAAAACAGAAGGGAGTTACTATGGGGATGAGTAGGAGGTAGTGGAGATTTGGGAGGAGAGGGGAAAAGAGGTCAATAATAACAAAGTATAAAGGAAAATGCTCCAATTAAACAGGTTACTTTGTGTGGTACATTTTTAAACAATAAAAATGTTAAGTGCTCAAATTTTTTTATTCAGAAACCAATTACATAATCTTCTTCCTTCCCTTCCTACTCCCTTCCTCTTTTCCTCTCTCCTTCCATCAATAGTTAAGAAGCACTTACTGTAAGACAACAATAAATGATAAAATGAAAAGTCAAGGTCCCTGACCTATACATGCAGAATGGAGGACTGCCGAACAATTGCTCAGTGCTTGAGAGCTTTGTGCTAAGCATGCTGGGGGCTAGGAGACTTGAGGGTGCAAAGAAACTGGGCCACAAAGGCCTCAGAGATGTTTGCTTGTCATCCAATATGAGGATATGGAAAGTACAGGATCTCTAGGAAGGGAGAAGCAAGAGGAAGACGAGAGAAAAAACAGCTCTACCTGTAAACAGAGGAAGGCTAAGCAGCAGCTAAGAAAGGTTCATCTGTCTCTGTCTTGCCCAACTCTGTCTTTACATGTCTATGCCTCTCAACAGACTTGAGTCAAGGATCCATCTGAAAGGTACAATTAAGTATGATTTCTATGTCGCTATGATGACTTAACACTAAGGAGCAAAGGTTTCCGTGTGCCTCTGAGCAGGTTTTATAAAAGCATCTCTGGGATGGTTGTTATTGAACAGTATGTGAACCAAAGGGTGGATTTATGAGTTCTAGAACTGAGTCAGAAGGATGCACCTAAATTTCCAGTGTAATAAAGTGATACTGCAAAATCATGATGCCTTATAAGGAAGGCATGGTCATACTGCTGGGTAATGGCTCTTAACATGACACCTTGTTGATTAAACTTGCTAACTTGTGGTGTAAGCATCCCTTCCTTAAAAGATTCTAGCTGAAAGGTGTTATAAGGAAGGATCAGCTGGAGAGGTTCTCTCTCGAGGCAGGAGCCCTTTAAACCGAGCACTTACTCATTCAAAGGACAAGAAGGGAAAGGTTAAGAAACTGATAGGCTGTACGTGGGAATACCTTGGAGCTCATCTGTATTGCTCAGAACAGACCAACCAGAGTGCCTCTGAAATCTCTAACTACTGAAGCTGATTCAACTTCACCTAATGATAAGGAAGCCACTCACAACATTACAATGCTTTGTCTATCAGTAAAAAAGTTTTTTTTCAGAGAAGTGATTAGGTGGATCTTTTTTCTCTACTTGAAATCTATTTTATATAACCCTAGGCAATGAATTTTATTAGGGTATGAGTGATTTTTCTGGTTGAGTAGTCAAATTGCAGCATACAATGAGGAAACAGAACAGTTGGTACCCTTTGAATATTAGTTTAGCCTTCTCACATCTGCCAACAACACGTGGAAGCATTTTCCATGAAGAACCAAAGCTGAGTTAATTCTTGTAGTAAGACCACTGTGCATGCAGCTGAATACATTGAGATTGAAGATAATGAACCTTGGGGTCCCTACAGTATGTCCCCATGAGTCTCTGTTCATTGATTCTACTGAAGGACAAGGTAGAATCTTCTTCTAAATGCAAAAATTTCTTAGAATTAAATATGTCTAAGTAACAGTAATCACTTTGGAGTATACATTTATGTTTTTGTATATAATTTAAACAGGAAGACTCCTGTGACATGATTCTTTTGAGTCAAGTATAGATTGAATTAAGAATTCAGTAAATTGTGCATTGACAGAGGCAGACTACTTTGTGACAGGAAATATGGAATTATATATTATTACATGGATCTCACTATAGCAAGTGGAAACTTATGTGAAAGTTTTATCTTGAAAATTTATTTTGTGGGGCTGGAGAGACGACTCAGTGTTGTCTTAGATTTCTGTCATGCCTGGTCCCGCAGCTGTTCTGTCCAAAAGAAACACACAGAGGTCTGCATTAATTATAAACTGGTTGACATATTAGCTCAGGCTTCTTATTAACTCTTACATATTAAATTAGTCCATAATTCTTGTCTGTGTTAGCCATGTGGCTTGGTATCTTTTATCAGTGAGGCGTTCTCATCTTGCTTCCTCTGTGTCTGGCTTTCTGTGACTAATGCAGACCGGGCTTTTCTTCTTCCCAGGATTCTTCTGTTCTGGTTGCTCCACCTATACTTCCTACCTGGCTACTGGCCAATCAGCATTTTATTAAAACTATAGGAGTGACAGGGTACAAGACCATTGTCCCACAGCATCTCAGTGATTAAGAGCATTCATTACTCTTGCAGAAATCAGGAGTTCAATTTCCAGAACCCACCTCAGTGCTCACAATCACCTGTGACCCCCCAGCTTATGCAAATCTAACACTCTCTTCTGGTTGCTCTAGGCATATATACACACACACTCACTTAAGTAAAATTAAAATATATCCTTAAAATTAATTATCTAATTACATCATTTTGGAGAGTCTTTAATGCATGAGGCTATTGAGGCAGTGTAGAAATAAAGAAGTATTATTTGCCCAAATTTGGTTTGAGATATTGAGTGCATGTGTATCTGAGGTTTTGTGTGAGCCATCTTCAGTTACAGTGAATAAAAATATAGGCACAATACAATCATCCCTGTTTAGTAAGTACCTATGAATTGAATGAGTTATCCTGTTAAAATGGCTTCAGGTTGATTTGTTGTCTCTTTTGGGTACACAGCTGACAATTTATTGCCTTTGGAAGTTTGCTCATATTGGAAGAAAGTGCCCAGTGGAAGAAGAGAGAGTGAGACAGATGTGAGGACAGCACAGTTGTTTTCTTTAAAGGCAGTTTAATGGCCAAAGCTTTGCTGATGATCACCTCAGTGGCAGCCTCCCCAGTTCAGCCTCTGGTTTTCCTCTTCTGGGTTTGCAGAGGAGAAGGTGCATTTCATATCTACTCTTGGGTCTGAATGTGGTGGCTGATTCTTCATGCCACGCACAGCCAGCCCTACTATACACTTTTACCCTCTAGAGCTCTCATCTGTCCTTTGTGCTAAAGGTGCTGGGCTGGACTCTACTTGACTGCCAGGAGAAGCTCTATACTTTCCTCTATTACCATGCAGTTTAATTTCTCAGAGCATAAGCAGTCATTGAAAAGTTGGAAGTAACTCAAGAAAATTAATTATAACTTAGGGAGAAATGAATTCTAAAATTGCATCTTCAATATGTCTGTTTCCTGGTCCAAGAGAAGAGGGTAAAAAAGAAACAGACAAGTTAAGTCCTTGACAGGTTCTTATTTAAGTGTACATTTTCTGTGCCTTGCTCTTCTTTCCCGCCCCTTGTCTCCAATGTTCACTGACATCCTTTTTAGTAAAACTCTATTGTCCTCCCCCACTGGGACTTGTCTTGCCCTAGTTTCCATGTGTTTCTTCTAAATGTGTAATCAGTAAAATGAAATACTTTCCAGCAGTGTATTTGAACTCTCTAAGATGCTCAGTTTGAGCAACATCCTGTGACTGTAGCTGAGGGTAACAGAGATGGAGTGGGCTTTGGCATTTCAAATGATGAGTGCCCTAATGTTTCCAGGAGAGTTAGGTCTTTTCATCCTTCCTGTGGGAAAGCAATACTAATGGACAAAGTGTGTGTGTGTGTGTGTGTGTGTGTGTGTGTGTATGTGTGTGTGTGTGTTGTGGTGTGTGTGTTGTGGTTTGTGTATGTATGTATATTTGTATGTACATTCACACACTTTCAGGAGGATGGACATAAATCTCACAGCAGACAAGGCTGAACTCATAACATGCTTGTTATATGTTATATATGAAGCATCATATATATATCTTCACATCAATAAGCACAGCCATGTTAGTTCTCTCTAGATTACTTCAGCAGATACCTTGGATTTCTATGATAAATGTTAATAAAAAGACTCCATACTTGATTCTCTTGATGATCCTTGGGCTTTGCAACTAAAGGGCATTTTTAAAAGTAATTTTAGTTCGCCATGCATGTATTGCACACCAGCTGCTTTCATTCATACAGAAAACCGAGAAAAGTAGATGCAATTTTATTTGCATGATAGATAATGGAAGAGTATCAAGTAGCTTAAACCATTCAGACAAAGTCACATGACTATAAAATCTGACTGCAGGATTTCAAAGTCCATGCTAATTTTTTTTTTGAGATTTAGTCACACTGTATCTCATAAGAAATTCAATATCATGAGACCAGGTCAGGACTGCTCCAGCTTACACAAGTGTGCAAATAGTTTGCAGCAATAGAAAATAACTGCTTTGATTAAATCCTCACCAACTCTTTTTTTTTGTCAGTTTGCTTTTGGTTTTGTTTTTCAAGCAAAGGGTGTCATAATTAAACATAACAAGGTTTGGAGATATGTAAGGCAAACAAGAAGTTCCAATACTGTAGTAGGAAATGGTTACAAAGACGAAAAAAGACTCCTACTATGTAGCTCAAGCTGACTTTGAATTTGCGACTTTGGCCCTCTTAGTGCTGACATGTGTTATTATAGACATATGCTACCACGCCTGGAAGATTTTCCTTTCTAATGCATGGACATAGAGCTCCAGTTGCCCTTCAACACGGATATGCTTGTGCTCCACATATTTCATTATGCGTTACCATTCAATAAATAGAAACAAAAATTCCCTTGGGGATTCCTCTTTGACTCCTGGGTTATATAGAACTTTCCAAATATTTGAATATTCCCCCACCATCTTTCTGTTAATAATTTCTAACTTGATTTCATTATAGCTGTAGAAAATTATCTGCATAGTTTACTTTCTTTTGTATTTGCTGAAGTCTTTTTCTGTGAAGCAGGATGTAAGATGTGTTGGTATGTGTGCCAAGGCCATTAAAAGCACTGTGCTTTTTTTTCCTGTTCTTGGGTGATGCTGCACAGATAGGAGTTTGTGCCTGTTGGCTGGTGATATTATCGATTCTCAGTGATCTGTCTAGTTGTTCTATCATTGGTTAATAGAAAAGTTCTGAAGCTATCAGTCATTGCATATTTGCCTACTCCTCTGCTTCTCCTTGTTTTTATATTACATGCTCTAAGTTCTGATGTTTTATGCACATATATTTGTTTTCTGGTTATGCTGACCATATAACATCATATAACATATAACATCCCTACCATTTCTGGCATTTTATTTTTGCTCTGATGTCTATTTTAGCTGACATTAATTTAGCTACCCTTGCTCTTTCCCCAACAGTTTGTATGATGAGATATCTATCTTTCTTCCATCCTTTAATCTTAAGATATCTGAGTCTTATAATTGAAGTTATTTTCTTATAGACAGTATATAGTTGAATGACATTTAAAAAAACTATTTTGATACACAGAGAATTGCTGTGTATCGGGTAGAAAAAAGAAAATAACTAAACTATTTTGCCAACTTCTTTCAAACAGATACTACTCTAATTTTTATTTTATGCAAGTATATGTTTATTCCGTAGTTTCAAGGGTTGACTCCAAGGTCTTGTACACACTTTGCATAGCCTTAACCATTGAGATAAACCCTCAACCTAATGTTATTTATTATTGTTCTGGTAGAGTTTGAACATGCTATTTTATTTTAGTTTGCGATATATTATCTTTGGTGTTTCTTCCTCTTTTTGTTTTCTTCTGTATAACTCGTAAGCATTTTCACAATCCATCTTGATTTTTCTACAAGGCTTTTTCAGTTAAACCCTTTTGCAGAGAACTAAGTGGTTGGGTTGGGTATTACACTGTCGATGTTTTATACCCCCTGTGGTGTCATCTTTGCGAATGTCTTATTAGCTAAAGTGCAATTTAGGAACTTTACCATTTCCCTTTTCCCTCCCCCCTTTTAATTGTCCCAAGTCTATTCCATGCATGTATCTTAGAACAACATCAGATATTATGATATTTTCTCTCCCTGTGAAGAATTCTTAGAAAATGCAGGGATGGAAGGGAAATCCGTTATACTCACACCTATGATTTTGCTCACTTTTTTTCGTTTTAGTTTTGTGTGCTAATGTTCCTTCTTTTGTTGTTTTATTTCTGTTTAAAATTTTATTCAAACATTTATCAAGGTGGATCCAACAATAGCATCTTTCAGGCTATGTTACCTGTGAACATCTTGATTTCCCCTTCACTTTTGAAATATATTCTATCAGGACATAAGACTCTGGGATGACCACTCTTTTCTTTCAGTACCTGAGAAACGTACTGTTGTTCTCTCTGGCTTCTCCTCTGACTTCTGCTGTCATTTGAGTTATTTTCTGTTACAATGAAACAAATGTTATTTCCTGTCGCAAGGATTCCTCATTCCTTGTTTTCAGAGGTTGGAGGCTGATATGTCGAGTCCGGTATTTCTCTAGGTTTTTCCTAGAGACTTTCCTCAGCTTCTGGATGCTTTAAGGCTGTGTGTTCTGTCTGACTTGGACAGTCTTCAGTCATTAGAGCAAAACCACTTCCCAGCACTTGCTTTGGTGACATTCTGGAGACAGGGATGCCAGATGGCTTGTCACGGTTCTACAGGTCTCCAAGGCTCCATTTGCTTATCATTTCGCTCTAGTGTCTCTCCATTATTTAGACCGCACCATCTCCACTGTTTCTAATTCCAAGTCTCCATTTATTTCCTCCGTCATCTCTGGTATGCTATCAAGCTCAGCCATTGAATTTTTTGTTGCTGTTGTTTATTATTATACTTTTTCAATTCTAGCATCATCTTCTCATTTCTCCTCATGTTTTCTATTTCCTTGCTGGATTGTTTTTTTTTTTCCTTTATTTTCCTCCCTGTCTTCTTCTTGCTCAATCTCCTCCCCCCATTTTTGCTCTTAGGTGTAGAATTTTCTTGTACTGCCCATATTGATAACAAACTCCTGGGCTTGAAGGATCCCCCTCCCTAGCCTCCTAAATACTCTGCAAGCATTTAAACTGCCCCCCCCCAGTTTATGTTTTTCATTTGTTTCAAGTATATTTGTAATTGTTAAAGAATTTTTTTGAAGACGACTTTTAAATCTGTGAGATGAACCTGCCGTCGATCTCGTCTCCTATTGACTATATATCACTCAATCGAGGTTGACTTGTTTTGTGACAAGGGACTTTTAACCTGGAATCTTTGCATATTGTTCTGCGAGACTGTGGATGGTATTTCAGGTTTTGGTCTCTTTGGGCTCTCTGTACCTCACTCCAGCAAGGTAAAGGAAAATGCAAGTAGCAACGGACACACCCAGATTCTTCACTCAGCACCAAGGGGTGGAGATTCGTGACTGTCACTACCGATGCCACTTGGACAGAATCATTTTGTTCCTGTTCCCTGACATATTTATGTTAGTGCCGCCAGGCTCATGATACCAACTCCACGGGCAGAGGAGGACATACAGATGCCGTATGGATGTACTAATGGTAGGGGCTTCCCACATGTCTGCCCCTGCTGCTTTAAGGGGCGGGACACTTTCTGTTCCTCATGCAATCTTCACTGACACTACCCAGGTTGTGGGCCTTTGAGCTCATACAGCCAGCAAAAGTGAAGTTCTAGCATCCCTGCTTGTCGGGTCAAGGGAAACTTTTGAAAACGAATTGATCTGCTGGAGTTTTGTTGGAGTAGACTGGTTAGTTTTGAAATGTTACTATGTTGCTAGTATGTTCTTCCCCTTGCCCTATGACAAGAGAGAATGGGACTTTGTTGATGTCTTCTTCCTGCCTTCGCTGATACTTCTAGGCCGTTATCTTCTCTGACATCATCTCTGTGGTATGTGATACATAAAGAAAATCCGGGAATCAACAACTGGGGCTGGTTTCCCATATCTCCCTTACTGGTATTTCTTTATATAGTTAACAGTTTTATTACATTTGTTTAATAGTTAATGTCCAAAATTTGGTGTCATATTTTGTTGGAGGGCTAGGAAAAGGCCCTTCTACTTCATCTTCCCTGACACATTTTTCATTTAATCTTAACCACAATGAAAAGAAAACTAGTTTAATGATAGTTTTTAGATGATGATATACTATAAAACATCATCTTATAGTTATTTTTATTGATCATATTCGGAGATTTTTACACGTCCATTCATATTGAGCTTCATTCTTCTTTACACATGAGCAAAATGTCATTACTTCTTTATCCAGGCTCTTACTAATAAACTTAGCTTTCACAATGATGTTGCAATGAATAACATTGCATATATTATTTCACTGCACTTATTTCAGTAAAAAGTTACCAAATATTAAACTTAACTACTGTATTTCACAATAGAGAAATCAGAAGTACAGGGTGCTCCTTTTGGATCCACTAAATTTTCTTTCTTTATAAAAACAAACTGTAAGTCCCACGGCTTATAGATAGAGTGTGGCCACTATCTCCCTCTCACTATGTCAGCGAATGTCCTGATGTCATCTGCAGGTCTTTGGCTGAGCAGGGAATTCTTTATTTCTCTTCCAGTTCAGGGTCCTTGAGTTGGTGTGAACTGGCAGACAAGTTGGTGCCTACCAGTCTTAGGGTCTGTCCAGTCTTTTTGCACATTAATTAATATCTGTATGGATGATTTGTGTATATGTGAGGGGTGTCAGAGACGTTTAGAGGAGCATGTGTTCTTAAAACAACAACAACAAAAACAACTTTTCCTAGAGAAAAAAAAATATAGGTCAGTGAAAATAAACAACAAACACAGTTTTCATGACTTATTGTGAATATTTTCAGAATTAATTTCTTTTTGTTCTTCAACAGAAATCACAAAATCGAGCGAGACTTCTAAGCACATCCTCTAGCATCATTTGAAGAAGGGACAGTAGTTTGTACGCATCTTAATGAAGAACCACAAATAACGATGACATTTCTTTGTTGATTCTACTTCTGTGATGGGACCATTACGACCATCAGGTCCTATGGATGGAAGTTGCAGAAATTTCTCCTCTATTGAACATGGGACTAAATTTTGCAAGTTTGCAATTCTAAGCCTAATTTTCCCATATAATAAACATACCCTCAGAGATTCACAGAGAGGATTATAGACTAGTAAGAAACCAAATTATAACTGCACAATTATTTATCTGCCTATTTAGTTGGCCTTAAACTCCTGGGGTGAGAAGGGAAAGCAAGACTATATCTTCTCTCTTTCTGTGCCTCAGTATGTAACACAGATCCGGTACAGACTATGTCTTCAATAAGCCAGAATGGGAGTGGGTATGAAGATTCTTACTGCTCTGTGGAGATCCCTTTACATGAAGGTAGATCCATTACTACAACTTCTTTCTAATTTTCCAAGAAAACAATTCTGTCAGAGAATTGCATTCGTTCTCTTTGGTGGGTCTCTTAGGATGGGGCACAAGTGAAAGAACCAGGGGTACTTAAATGCCAAATCTTTGATACAAGTACGCCTTCCAAGCCCAATGCCGTCTATTATCAGTCTGAGATATGGGGATGTTGGAATTGTATGCTAAACTACGTTTTCCAGATCTGTAGCAACAACTGGCTGTATTTTGTCTATGTCTTAGTCTTATTTCTCAGTTGTTTGGAGTGGGGTAGTGAGAACTCTAAGGCCAGCCTCAGAATTAGAGATGAAGGAACTGAGGCCAACAGAATTGAAGCTAACTAGCAGAATCCAATGATTAGTTTTTGAGTACTTGTAACATAAGGAACACACACATAAACACAGCTCAGAGGTTTCTGAAGCAGTTAGCGGTCAGCCTGAAGCCCCACAGCAAGCTACTGCCAGAGTGAAAGCTGGGAGAGGATTTCTCTTGCTGTGCTTCCACGACTTTCATCTAGTCTCATTTCCTGTTTCCTTACTCCTCAGCTTTCTATCCTCTTTTGTGATGTAATTAAGAGCTAGATTTTCCTATGCAAACCATACAATTCTGTATTTTTCAAATCACAGGCTTTAATCATCTGACCTACCCTTAAGCTCCTGCACACGGGAGGAGCCCTTTTAGTCCTTTCTAAATGTCAGCTTATAAAGCGACTCTTGGCAACCAGGCCCAGTAGAGAGAGGTGGAACATCCTGAAGTCCTGCTTATAGGCTTTACGAGTCTCCTCAGTGGAAATGTCCTCTTCGTGGCTGATTACAATCTACTGATGACTTGGAACCAGCTTCTGAAAAAGCAACACGAAGTTCCCGTGTCTTCCTGGGGTCATCTCTCCCCTTCTCAGTAAAAAGCAATGAATACTGACTAAACATCTGTTAGAGTGTAAATCTCAGGGAGCATCCAGCGTCGAGAAATAGACCGTTTATCCCAGCACCATGTGGAGAGTGTTTAGCAGTGAAAGAATACTGAGTGAAAGGATTCAGGGTTCAGGGCACCATCTCTGGTGACACTGGCCTCTAAGGACATCAAGGGACGAGTCTGGCTGCTTTGTGCATCCACTGCAGTGATGAGAATAGAAACAAATGTGAACCATACTCTCTCCGATGAGAGCTGAAGGGCAGCCTGCAACTCCCACTTAAGCTTGTACCCCCCATTTCCATCCTCGTACCTGACAGCCTTGACCTCTAATTCAGACACATTCCACCCAAGCTCTTTCTGCCTCCCTCCTCAACACAGCCTATGGCATTCCTCATCTTTTACTTCAACGGCTGGATAAGTATTTTGAGACATTAGTTTATTTTTTCCCACTTGGTGCTTATCCTTACGCGACAGGGGTTGCAGGTATAGCTCTCCACTACATTTAGTGGTCCAAAGCCTGGATCTCAGAAAGAGAACCGAGTTTTCTGGCAAAGCAACTGGAAAGATAGAAGGAAGAGCAAAGGCTTTCCTGAGAGAGGTTTTCTTGCATCTGGAAAGGAGGTCAAGAGAGAAGTCGCAAATCCTGGGATGCTGCGATTTGAGGCCTGCCTCAAAGAACACCACAAGGTCCTAAATATGAGTGACTGAAGATGTGGCATGCTCCCCAGCATGGTTCCAGATCTGAATATGGCTTTGGTTTTAAGTAGTAAACAGAGGAAAAGAGCCAGTCATGGCGGAGAATACCTTTAATCTCAGTACTTGAGAGGCAGAGACAGGAGGATCTCTCTGAGTTCAAGGGCAGTCTGGTCTACATAATGAGTTCTAGGCAGGTCAGGGCTAAATAGAGAGACCCTGTCTCAAAAGCAAAACAAGGAGTGGAAAAGACCTGAAAAGAGGGATCATATGTTTAAATCAGGGCCATGCAATGTATGGTTCTAGGTGGTAGTCCTGGGAAAGACAGGGGAACTGTGTGATAGATGGCTTAGAGAGCCTACAGGACACCTGTGGGTACCAGGGCAGGGGGAGAGGAGACTCTGTGGTACATTTCCCTTTTCTCCTTGCCAGAGATGCCTCCTTGGCAGTCAGGTTTTACTTCTGTGGAGGCTGCTTGTGCCACCTGACCCCACAGGAGCCTCGGCTTGCATTTCCCCAGTAGGGGCTGTGGTTACTAGCATCTCAGTCTCTTCACTTTGGGAGACACTGCTTAGCCTCTGAGACCTTCACTGCGTCCAGTCACGGTGCTGGTAGACATCGACGTGGGCACGGTTGTGCTGTCCGATGACAGCCTGCTGGAAACACCATGGTTACGGACAAGGTGATGTATTGCCTGTACAGCTACACTGTAGTTTCAGTTTTACAGCACTGTGTTTTTACCAAGTTCATGTAATCTTGTTCTTTTAAGATGGTCATTTGCTAAGTGGCAATCTATCGATGTACACTCTTCTGAGACAAGTGACGTTTGAGAAGTGATTATTTTGGGGGTGGTGGCAGGGAGGAAGGACATTTCTAGGTCAAGATATAGTCACATTTAGGATGGAGCACCTGAGCGCCAGGTTCTGAAAGGCCTTTCAGAAACAAGTTCAATTCAGCATCTGGAACTAGTTCTTTTAAAGAATGTCTTTTTTAGAGAAATGGTTATTTCTTTATGGACTGAACTGAACTGTGTTCATAGAACACACAGTAAGCTTGGCAAACTGTCTCCATAGTGCCTTCCTCTTCCTCAGGCCCACAGCCCACAGCTGTCACAGGCTCCACATAATTTAATTTAAATGGTCTCTCGATAGAACTCTCATGAAATGCAGATAAAGCTAAAGTCAGCCTTGCCTGCCCAGCGAATAGGTGTTCTTTGTGACACTCAAGAACCAAACTAACTTTTGATTGGCTAAAAAACTCAGATTTTGGAACACAGGGCAGCGCGAAGCAAGGACACAGTTGGAGACAATGCTCTCTCATGGAGTCAGCCTTGAGACCAGTGAGCCGGGAGGCCAGTTGGGGTTTTATTGCTTCTGTCCAAAGAACAATGCTGAATTTTCAGAACAAAGGCCAACTTACAAGGTTCTCCTGAAAAGATTATGAGTTCAGGCAGGACAAAATGAGGTTACGCTTCTTAAAATAAAATATGTTTTTTTTTAAATAAAAAGTTCTTATAAGAACAAACATCATAAAAGACACCACTGTGACAAATTCAAATGGAAATGACTTCCAGTGCCTTCTCCAAGGAACCCATGAGGAAAAACAAAAAAAACAAAAAGCAACAATCCCACAAATAAATGTTAAAAATCGAACCGCGTATGCATACTGTACGATGTAACTTTTATCTGAGAAGTTACATGTGTACCACGTTGGGGAAAAGCAACTGTTATTTTGAGAAAAGTCATGAATCCGGACTCTTCCTTCCGTTTTCTGACACGTATATCAGAGCATACAAGAGACAATTCAGAAAGTATCCTTCTAGTTCAGAGAAGCCATCTCTTGAATCCACGCACAGTGTTTATGTTTATTAATATGGTTGGGGACATAATTTATGATTCTTTATGATCAAATAAAGCATCCTTCCAAACATCACACAAGACTGGAACACAACGCTATATTTGTAAACGCATAGACAGCTCAGCCATATATTAAGTCTGTGACTTTAAGAAAGTTCCTTCCGTTTTCCATATCTTCAGAAGGTGGATTAGAACTGTTGAGAGGCGTAAACTTGGAAATATGTGTCAAAAGGGTTGGTACCTAGAGCTGAATAAATGTCAGCAAATATTTGTGTGCGCATTTGACCTCTTAGACTGGGGTAGAGTTTACGCGAATAGAGGAAAAAAAAATCTTGTTGGGAATAGTACGTCACTCCTGCAAAACCCGAGTTCTGGAGACTAAGGCAGGAAGGTTCTCGGGAGCTTGAATCCAGCCTAGGCTGCAGTGAGAGATGCTGTCAAGAAAGAAAAGGGAAGGAGGGGAGGAAGAGAGGAAGGAAGAGAGAAGAGAAACAAATGACTCAGAATCGGAATTTGGCCTTCACCCTGACGCCCCCATGTTTACTTGTTTTTCTTTTCTTTTTGTTTGTTTGTTTTTTAGAATTACAGTATAACTTGTAACTTCATGGGCTTCTGCTCTCCCCAACTTGTGTTCAAGCAGGAACTCACAAATGACAGCCATGCCCACACAGCTCAGCACACCGCTCTACGGGGAGCCGTCCGCATTCCCAGGCCTGCCAGCTGCGGCTTCCTAGCGGGAGCGCGGGGTTTTCGTCTGGGAGAGGCGGTGGCATCACTCCGCCTCGCGTCCGCGCCCGCCTCCGCTCCTGCGCTCTCCTGCCGGGCCGCCCAGCGCCTCGTCCCGCCGCCCGCCCTTCCGAGCGTGCGAGCCTGGCGCAGGAGGCGGGCTCTGCGCTAACCGGCCTCGCCTCCGCAGCCGGAGGAAGGGAGGGAGGAGGCGGGAAGGCGGGCGGGGGCGGGGGAGGAGGCGGGACTACGGCGGGCCGTAGCTGGCGCCGAGCGCGGTGGGAGAGCAGCGGGTACCCGGCTGGCTTGGCTGGCGGCCTCTGCCCGCACCTCGGCGCCGCAGCCCCTCGTCTCTCTCGCCCTTGGCTTCGACTCTGCGGCCGGCGACTTAGAGGAGCCGGCGGGAACCCTGGATCACTGGTACGTTGGACGGGGACCGCCACTCCTTCTGCAACCTTTTGTGCTGCAGAGGTGGCGGTGGTGATGGGTGGAGTACGCGCGTGAGTGTGGGTGCCCCAGTCAGCGAGCCACTGTGCCAGCCCCAGGCACGGCGCCGCCCCTTCCTCCTCGCCTCGTGTCCCGGCAAGGCGAGCGGTGTGTGCGTGTGTGCGTGTGCGTGTGTGTGTGTGTGTGTGTGTGTGTGTATGTGTGTATGTGTGCAACGCAGGGAAGCCCCGGACGCGCCGGCCTGCTGGGTGGCTGGCATTGCAGTCTCGGTGGCCACCGGCTTGGAGGGGGGCCGGTCCCCGATTCCCAGTGCGGATGGCAGACTGGGGTCTGGAGACTGGGGTGGGGCCCGCGCGGGGTGCGAGAGCCCGCAGCTTCCTGGCACAGGGGTGGGGCCGACGATGCCGGGAGTGTGCAGCGCGTGTGAGTGTGCGGGGGCGTGCGCCCTGTGTGCGCGCGGCGGGCGGGCGAGCGAGCGGACGAGCGGGCGTGTGCTCGCCGCCGCCGTGCGGTGCGGGGGGACTCTGCGACCCGGAGCGGCGCTCCCGCGGTGCGGAGGTGCGGAAGTCTGGGTACGTTGGCGCATGCCAGCTCGGCGGCTAGCGGTGCCCGCAGCGCCAGGCGCCAGGCCCAGGGAGGCCCTCTGAGAAGTAGCTCTTGCCCGGCCTGTCGCGCCTCTGTCCCCAACGGTGTGCGGGCTACGACTGCGGGGGCCAGATAACGCTTGGCGGGAGCCCAGACGACCTTATCGCGCCCGCCTTGTGCGCGCTGCACCCCGCGGGCGAGGCAGACACCGGCGTGGTGGGGGACGGTCGGGCCACCCGGTGGTGGCGTCCGTGAACTGTGGATCGCGGCCCGGTGCTGGCCCGAAACTCCCGCGGCAGATGTCTCTCGGGCACTGCTGCCCTCGCCCCACCTGTCGCGGGTGGACTTTGGGGCGGTTGGGAAGCGTAGGAAAGGGCGTCTGGTGGCGGGCAGCGGGCAGACCTTGAGAAGCAGCCCATTGTGAAGCTGCCAAAGTCGCTCTAGTGGTGGAATCTGCAAATCTCGGTCAGAAGGCCAGAAAGGAGCCCGGGTCGCGGAGGGAACGACGGCCGCGTGCTTCCCCTCCTGGCAAGTGTCTGCCTCGCTAGAGACTACCGGGCTCTCCTCCCACGCCGCTTTGCTCCGGGTGGGCTCTAGATCTCTGCAAAGCCGGGATTTGCGCGCGCGTGTGAGTCTGTGTGTAAGTGTGTGTGTATGTGTGTGTGTGTGTGTGTGCAGGCGCGCGCTCGGGCGTGTGCGAGGCGGGGAGACACTGGGAACTCTGGAGCTGAACTTTTTCTTCCTTTGAAGAGGAGTAAGAATGGAAACAGCAACATTGCACATTGTTAGCTGCTCCTAGCCGGGAGAGCAGAAGGTCCTGCAGAAGATCTCCGAGGTTGCTAAACTTCGTTTTACGTTGATTTTCCTCAAGAAAAGCCACTCTGTAATTGATGGTGGCGAGGTACTTTATGGTGGTACAACAATGTAGACACTAGGGTTTGGGAACCACCCCTTCACAAAGTTTATTTTCGCAATTAGTTCAAAACACAGTTATTATCCAGGATGCTTTGGGTCACAGTGTGTGCTTACGTTCTTTTTTAATGAATGGACGTTCCGCTGATTTTTTTTTTTTATGGTACCTTGGATTATAAACAAAACAGAGAGGATGAAATGTAAGCGCTCATGAATGGGCACGAAGACCACTTAACTTTGGTAAGAGCTGGTGCATAGACTATGTTTTTGGTATGTTTATTTAATTGTAAATGGGACAGTTAGCACTAAATCTCCCAGGGTATAAGGTATACCCATTGGCATTCCGGACAGCCAGTTAGCTAACATTATGTGCTCCATGTTTTTGACGAGTACCTTCACATTAAGTCTTAAAAGTAATTGGTGTGATGAGAACAGTAATTTGCAAGTGTTATTTAATGTTTTGTTCCCTGATTTGTAGAGTCGGTTATTTTCTCAATGAGTACCCAGTTTTCGGCTTCTCTTTGAAACTTGCATCACCTCCACCAGACTTCTGTTCCCCCTGTGGCTATGCATCCAGAAGAGGGAGGATTCTTGTAAAGACTTGGGGTAGACTTGTGGATTCAGCTATTGTCAGACATGTTTAGGGGGAAGCTGAATATGATGTAGTAAGGTGTGTTTGATTTTAACTAGCAGAGGTAGAAACAAAATGAGTGCCGGGCACTTTAAGGGAGTTGCTATTAAGAGAACTGATACTAGAAAGAGGAACACGTTTATGTCTTCCTAAACCAATTATGGGTCGCTTTACCACGCTGGGGAGGTTGATGGTTTGTTGGTAAGGTCAAAGAAGGCCTTTTAAAAGTCACACCGTACCTACTAACTGCCCTTCCAAACCCTTCGTGGTTTAATTTTACAAACTGGGAAAAGATAAGAAGGTCGGAAGTGGTCCCCATGGTAAAAGCCCCTGACTTCGGCTAAGCATTTTCTTTTCCACTCAGTGCTGCATGCAGTCTGGCAGCTGAACCATTTTATATCTGTTCAGCGTTTTTCTACATGAAGAATGTTTTGGTCCCTTATTTACTTTAGAGTAGGCTTTGAGAGCAGAAAGTATTTTGCTTACGAAGCATTTTCACTACTTAAACTAGAATTTCCCCTGCTCCAGGGTCTCTCCTCAAAGTCCTAGGTTTTGGGAGAATTAAAACTCATCACTTAATACTCTACTTTTTTTCTCCTACGAAATTCTATCTTTTCCAAGTACCATCTTTAATTAGTAGTGGAATTTATTAAAACGTATGGTGCCTCCAGATATTATTTTATAATATATATAGTCTTAAAATTTGCCATCTTTTTCCTGATACTTAGTTAGTGGATGTGGGTTGATGTCTCAAGTATAGCAATTTAGGATTTAAGAGTAAAGCATTTGTTTGGAGCTTGCTTTGCTTTGTGGAAAGAAGACAACTTTGGCATTGCTGGTGTTGTTCCCGTTTGCTGTTGCACAGATGAGGTCTGTGTTTCCTGACTTTATGCTTGCCCCACTGCTTCTATGTACTCAAGAAATATTGTTGAGTGGCCTGATACGTCATTGAGTGAATGACTGGGTGGATGCACCTTCCAAAGTCCACAAGCGGAGAGATGTCTTTTCCTTTATAAAGCCCATACCTTTTTACTGCTTTGTATGACTCTGGGATAGGGTAGCAATATGTTTCTCATCAGATGATATTTGAAGGTTCAAGAGGTTTCCACAGATAGTTATGCCCGGGTAGGAGCTGTGTACTCACTGTAATGATACATATCATTTACCAGTTGCTGTTGGAAACTTTCTGAACTTGTGGAGACTCCTTGCAGTCAGTGTTGGAGGTCTTCCCCCTCTTCCTCACCTGTGACTTCCCTGCCAACGATAGTTGGCTGCACTTGGTGATATTTAAGTTTCATGTCATGGAGCTTTCTGTTTGTTTCAGCTCTCGCTATTGGATACATTGTATCTTTAAGCTTTAGGTTTATTGACTCTAGTCTGTTTTGCTATGCTTTTTTTCCCATGTCTTAAAAATGTGTAAATAGTCTTTTCTATTCGAGGTACAAGCCTTCAAATGCCAAGATAAAGCCAAAGTCATTTTCGTGTTTGGGATGTACAGATTTTTAAAGTATTCTAAAAACGGGCAATTTTCTTTGACAGTTTTATTTTTGGGGTGGCTTTATTACAGCTTTTAATCTCTGTTTTGGGAGATGGTAGTGAAATCTTTACTATAATTCTGTAGTGGGTTACTCTATATGCTTTCTCAAAGTAGGCATGTAACTACACTATTTCTTGACTCTGCCCTACCTATTTTGTGTCTTTTTTTTTTTTTTTACCGTATCATTTCTCCCCTCCTGGTGCCTGTGTCTAGCTGGTACTCAGTTACACACAAATCGCAATGTCAAGAGCGAAAATGAGGACCAGGCAGATGCTTCTATACTTGGCTCACCTTGGGTCACTGCCGAGGGATCTGTTCTATTTTTGACTTGGCAGTGGCAAACTAAGGATAATCAGTCACTACACTTTGCTCATTATGAAATTAGAGACTGTTTCCTAGACTTCATCATGAGCTCAGTGATGTTTGATAATTGCTTTAAGGTTCCTCTGCTTTCAGTTTTAGACCAGGTCTTTCTATTGGTGTTAAAAGTGTTCGAAAGTATAAATATTGTTCTAGTGCTTCTAAACGCTTGGAAAGAATATGCCACCAAATACCTGGCATAAATTATGTGACAGTTGAAAGGAAATTTAAAACTTTCTTTATTGAAAATTAAGGCATCGTATAAGGCAGACAAAAGACATTCACATTTTTCTAATGTTTCCTTTTCATTTTCAATCTAAGTTTGTAAGGGTCTATATCAGATTTCTCTCTTTTTATAAGTAGTGTTGCCCTGGCATCCAACTGTAGAATAGCCAGTAACTTGCAAATATTGTTGGAGATTTTTTCCGGTCGTACTATTTGTCTTCCTTAGGATTACTGTTGCTGTGGTGAAACACCATAACCAAACCAACTTGGGGACGAAGGGGGTTTATTTGGCTTAAATTTCTACATCTTAGTCTATTCCATGGGAGCACAAGCAGGGCTGGAGTCTGGAAGCAGGAAGTGATGCAGAAGACATGGAGGGATGCTGCTTGTTGGCTTGGTCCTCATGGCTTGCTCAGCTTGCTTCCTTTTTATAGACCTCAGGACCACCAGTCCAGGAATGGTACCACCCACAATCACTAAGAAAATGCCCTTCTGACTTTTCTGCAACCTGATAAAATGATCTAGCATATTATCTATATTTTAAAATATTTATCGTGTGTGTGTGTGTGTGTGTGTGTGTGTGAGAGAGAGAGAGAGAGAGAGAGAGAGAGAGAGAGAGAGAGAGAGAGAGAGAGAGAGAGAGAGAGAGAGAGAGAGAGAGAGAGAGAGAGAGAGAGAGAGAGAGAATATGAGTGTTCTGGGGATTGAACTCAGGTTGTCTCTGTCTTCATACTGTGAAATCCTAACATTTAAAAAGTCTGACGTCACCTTGGAACTAGGAATAAAACTGTTTCCCTCCCATCTTTACACCAATGAAGTAATGCAACATTTATATGAAGTACCTTTTGAAACAGAGTAGGATTGCACCCACAGAAATGAGTGAATATATGCTTTCACGTGCATGATTATTGTGTGTACTGCTGTGATTATCCAGAAGTTTGAGGAAGAGCATGAGGGCCGTGGAGCCAGGCTAGTTGGTATGCAGATTCCTGCACTGCTCTCAAATAGTAATACTTAATTGAATACTTCACGATGGGATTAATAATATTTTCCTTAAGGGGTAAAGATTATATCACATAAAGTACGTCTTTTGACATACAAAATATAAAAGTGGTTTCTTTTTAAATCCCATCCCCTGTTACAAATCTGTTTACTTAATATATCAGTGTGTATTTCCTAACAACGTTCTGTAAACTCTTTGAGGGGTAAATATGTGAAGCAAATATTTTTATCCTTAGGAAGCAGATTTAGTTTCACTATTCTTCAGCTTCTGATAAGACCACGGGCCTCATTGGAAAGAGAGGTCCAAGTCTTAATTATGCAGATTGCTTGTTTGCTAAATGTAAACATAGTTGGTGGTAAAATAAATTAAATAGAACATGTCTGATCTCCATATGGCTGGTAGCATCAAGGTTCTTACCATGATGGTTTTGCTGTATGAAGCCATTTCTAAATATTAAGCAAAATTTCTTGAGTTCGGTAAATTTTCTGTTTCCTTTGCTTGAAACTCTTCTGTGCTGGGAGGAAAATAACAACCTAGCAGTTCTTGGCCTGTTTCATTTGCTTTGGTCTTTAGTCTGAGAACATGTTGTATAGCAAAGCACATTGCTACATTTCCCGACTTCACACAGCTATGTAGATAAAATGAATCCTCGCTGCTCTTAGGAGCTCCCACCTACCTTATGTTGAGCACAACCTTGAAAACTCAGCAACCTCTGAAGCCTCCACACATTGAAAAGGACTTTGGGGAGGATTTTGTTTTGGTTATCGTTGTCTTAATAAACCAATCCAGTTAACTGGGGATGCAAGAGATAAAGATAGTTCCCTTTAATTCCCATGGCAAGAGGGGGATGACGTTGAAGACGTGCTCGAGACCTTGAGTATGTTGCTTTGTTTGTCTCACTAAGAGTGTTTTCTGAGTCAGGGAGGTGCCTCAATGGGTGCAATGCCTGTTGGGCAAAACTGAGGACCTGTTTGTTCCCTAGGATCTACATAAAAGCTAGACATGGCAGTGCACTTTTAAAACCCCAGTTCTTGGCAGAGACAGGGGAGCCCCAGTGCTTGGCTAGTAGCCGAGCTAAACTGATGGTCTGTCAATTTAGTTAGAGACTCCCATCTCACAAAATAAAATCAGGACTTATGAGTGTGGCTCAGTGGCAGAGTTCTTGCCTAAGAACTCTGGGTTCACTTCCCAGTACCAATAGAAATAAGGTTGAGTAGAAAAGAAGATAGCCCCTGATGTTGACCTCTGGCTTCTACATGTGCATGTATGATTGTATACACATGTATAAATGCACGTGCACATGCACACACAGACACAGACACACACACACAGACACACACACACAGACACACACACACACACACACACACACACACACACACACACATATACTCACACGCTATCAAGAGCCTTCCAGTCATTTGCCTCAAACAATATAACAAAAGTCTAACAAAAGATACTTTTATTGTTGCTATTTTAGAATTCAAATGAGTAGACACCAAAATTAATTGTATAATAATGGATCACACATCTGTTTAGGGCTTGCAGCCTGCACAACACGTTCATCGGCCTGAGTTCCCTCAATCCATATAACCTGTGTTAGAGAGGGACCAGTGTATGAATGGCCTCATTTTAGAGATTGCTGTTTATGCACAGGAGGGAGAGTTCTTAGCATGGCCACAGCTAAGATCCACTTTTTGTGCCTGCCTGCACATTGCTTTTTCGCCTATACAGTCTTCTGAACACATCAGTGGGAATGGAGTGGGTACAATTATCATTTAAGCCTTTAGTGTTTTATGTGTTTTTATTTAACCTAGTTAACTACTCTTAGTTTGTAGGTAGAGTTTACACAGCATAACATAGGGGAACGAGTGCCATAAGATGTTTTGAGTACCCATTTAGCCAAAATAACTCAAAACAACTTTTTAATTGAATTAATTAGTTATGGTGTCCCATGTAACCTGTACCAAACATTTTAGTACCTCCCGTGACTTTCATTCTGTTTTTCAGTTAGAATTACTATAATTGCTTTATAAATTGTGTTACTCGTTAAATTACAGGCTTATTTTTGTGTCTCATGTTTAGTATCTGGAGTAGAACAGAAAAATTATTATGCCTGTGCTCCCTTGGGACTCTTTGGAAGTTGCACAGTGACATCATCTGGGATTTAGTCCGGTAAGTTATATTTTGTTGTTTCTGTTTGTTAACCATTAAATGAGCATAATGTCTTGGTGTCTGTTAAAGATTACATAGATGAACATGTGAAAATGGTGTCCATGTATTGTTACAATTGTGTGTCACAGTCATAAGACTCATGGTTGGGATTGAGATTATGATTGTCGCATGCTAAAATTATTTGAAATGCTTAGTGCTTTTCTATGTTTTCTTTTTTGTGAAATTTCTAGAAGATAGGGGAGGTCTTAAGAAATAGTATTTCAGAATATATGGTAGAAAGAGCAACTCTTTAAAACTCTGAGGGATGTTTTAATAAAAAAAATTCCAAAAACTGCTAAAGTCATTCTCAATACATTCTATTTATTTTCATGAATAATGGTGGCTGAAGGAGAATAACTTTCCCATAGTTGTAATTGGCTGCACACGTGACTCCACTCTATCTTACCTTACTATGAGTAACTTAAAAGTATGCAGTACTTTATCATCTTTTAGCTTCCCTTCCCCCAGGCCTGTGTTTATGCTCACATTGTTGTTTGTGTGATTTCAAGTCTGATGGGGAATGATTTAAAATAGCCTTGTAGCTCTTTAGCATTTTCAGAACTATATTAATGTGAGTGGCTGCTCTTTGAATCCTTGTGGTTTCTTGCTTTGACTTAGAGGTCATTGTGTCTGCAGAAGGCAGTTTCGTACTCAGTGATCCCTGAATGGTCAGCAACTGGAGAATGATTTAAAAGTATAATGGGGGAGTGTGATGGCATTAAGTAGATGGATGGATCATATTTCATCCATTGAATGTGCACGAAAGATTTCATTTTTAATTTTGTGTATTTGTTTATGTCTCTATGTGGGTTTATACTTGTGAGTGGCTTTCAGAGGCCAGAAGAATGCATTAAATCCCCTGGAGTTGGAGTTAAAGGTGGTTGAGAGCCAACCAACATAGATACTGGGAGCAAACTTGGGTCCTCTTCAAGGGCTGTAAATGCTTTTACCTGATGAGATAGCTCTCCAGCTTCCAAGATGCTCTTTAAAAAACTGAAAGCACTACTAAAATATCTAGTCTTTAGGAAGAGAAGTAATTTAGAAATTCACAGTACATTTAGAAAGAATACAGTCACCAGCCCACCCAGCGAAAGTAAACTTGAAGAAATGGGCAGGAGGCCAAGGGGAGACATTTGCATGGCTCTCTGTATTTATCTGTATGTACATAGTGTACACTTATACTGTTTCTATGCACACTGTTTGTATTTTCTTTAAAATAAAGTAGCAATCTAGCAGAGCTACAAAAGGTGAAGTTACTGTGGGATAATGCTCTTGCACACTGTAAAACTCTGTCACTCATATTGGTTTAATAAAACACTGATTGGCCAGTAGCCAGGCAGGAAGTATAGGCAGGGTCACCAGACTAAGAGAATCGTGGGAAGAGAAAAAGGCAGAGACACAGTCACCAGCCAGAGGCAGAGGAAGCAAAATGAGAATGCTGCACTGAGGAAAGGCACTACAGCACATGCCTAAAAATAGACAAGAATAATTTAAGTTGTAAGAGCTAGTTAATAATAAGCCTGAGCTATTGGGCCAAACAGTTTATAATTAATATAAGCCTCTGTGTGTTTCTTTGGTAGTGAGCAGCTGTGGGACTGGGTAGGACAGAAACTTTCTTCTACATGAAGTGATTCATCTTGGGGGATATCACTGAAGGTGATCAGACACATACAGGCTAACTGCTGAGTTTTCCTTTTGACTGAGACTATGTAACCAAGAAATTATAATATTTTGGAGAATCATATAAAACATGGCCCTACATTACCAAAGCATCTTGCTTTTTAATTTCAGGGTTGATTAAAGGATAACTTGCACATAATAAAACTGATTTGAGTGTAGCTTGAAAGTTTCTTTTGTGGTATGTTTCTTCTCCCCATCCTAACTTCTACCAATCATTGATAATTTCTGGCCTAATTATTTTGCATTTTCCGGAATGCCACATATCAAATGGCATATCACGTTTCTACCAACTTATTTCACTCTTTGGGTTCCCAGTTTACAATGTTCCTTGCTGAATGGTATTCCACTGTTTCTTGAGTGATGTTTAGACTCTTGCCAGGTCTTGATAAGCATGAATGATGCTGTTGTAATTATGTTCGTGTCTTATTGTGTATGTTTATTTTCACATTTTCTGTGAGAGTGAGGTAGTTGAATTATTTAACAAGCATTTATTCATCTTTATAAGCAATGTTAGACTGTTAAGCAATATACTGTTAAGTAACTAATATACCATAATGTGTAGTCAGGTGAACTCAAATCTCATTCTCAAATTTATTTAATTTTATATCCAGTTTTAGCTAGTTTGATTAGCAGATATTTTTGGCCTTCAGTATATTAGAAGGAGTAAATTTGAAGGCTTTAGGGATAATGACTGTAGGACAGAGTATCTCCATCTGGGTGACTTAAAGAGGCAGAAAGAGTGGAATTTTTCTGGCATGTACAATGTGGCAACCTTTGTGTATATTAAACTTGCCTGGTGGTTTCGCTGTTGTTATTCATTTTTAAACTACTTTTTAAAAAGAGATTTATTTTTATTTTATGTGTCCCTGTGTTTTTACCTGCATGAATCTATGTACACCTACGCTTGCTTAGAGTGCCCTCGGCCCAGAGGAGGGCGTCTGAGCTCCTGGACCTGGAGTAGGTGGTTGTGCACAGCCATGTGGATGCTGAGATCAAAACCCAGACTGTTCCCAGCTTTAGGCCGCTTGTCTCTATTCTAGCAGAGGAGGTGAAACAGGCAAACTGCTAAAATCAAATGGACCAATAAGCTCTTCGTCATGCTTAGGAGTCCTCATCTGCCAGAGGACGATTCTGTCCCGCACTGTGCATTTCAGGTTCCTCTTGATAAGGATTTTGTTAACATGATGACATTTTTTGTTTTGTGTATTTAAGACAATCATGTCTCCCTTTACACTGTGTTGTTAAATGTTGTTAAACACAATAAAACATATGAAGCAGCATTTAGATTACTCAGGTGAATTTTTTTAGTTAACCCCAACTTAAAAAAAATAAAAATTTTTTTTTTTTTTTTTTTTTTTTTTTTTTTTTTTTTTTTTTTTTTTAGAAAAATAATTGTGAGGCCCTGAATCCAATTACAGATTTGTAATCTGTCTTTGGGAAGACAGGGAGAGGTGGATCCCTGGGGCTCTTTGGCCATTCTTACTAGCCCACTCCAGGAGTATCAGGGTTATGGGAGTCTGTCTGTAAAAACCAAGCAACCAACCAACCAGCAAACCAAAACAAACCAAAAAAATCACAAGGAGGATGGCTTTTAGAAATAATACCATAGATGTGTCCTCTTGGCATCCACACGCATGAGCATACATTTATACGTACATTTATATACATGAACATGGCTCTCTACCACTCTTTCTTACACACACACACACACACACACACCCTTTTTGTATAGCCTTTATGAAAGGTATGAGTTATTTTCAGAGCAGTTCTAAGAAGCCAAGACATTTGTGTTGTATCTTCAGAATATTACTTTTTTTATAGGAAATATACAAAATTTTGAATAGGAAATTTTTATATAGGAAATAAGGTTTCTTGGAGAGCGTTAGAAATGTACACATTGCATTCAGACTGTGGTCTTTTGGCAGCTCATGCAGGTGCCTGGAGAATCTCCGATACATGTGTTGGCAGCCAGGACTCAAAGTTGGGGTGAGACATACTATGCTCACTGCCATTAGCATGTGCATTCTGCATATTTTTGTAGTATATATAAACATTTTCCCCATTTGTTGAAGGAAATTGGATACTTAGTTTATAAGTCTGTGCAAGAGATGTCTGTTGGCAGTGAAAATACCTGAGTTAGGGTCAAGAATGGAAGCCATGCCTGTTTTATTTATCTTTTCCCTTTGGAAAAGGCAAGCACATTATCCTCTTGGCTCACATTTGTCCTTTCTTCAGCAATTCTTACTTATAAGAAATGAGAGTAGAAACACGATACTTTCTTGGTGAATGTATAGATTGTACTTTATACAAGTCTTTACATTAGCTTTTGGTTATATAAAATAATTTATTCTCCTTGTGAAAAAGATGGGAATATTTTATGTAAAGCTTTGTGGTAGTTGCTATAAAAAATTATAAAGCATATGTTCTTTGACTCAGCATTTTAGTTTTGGAATTTCTTGCAAAATTAGACTCTTCTCTCTCTCTCTCTCTCTCTTTCTCCCTACTTCTCACATGGGTGTGTCTGTGTTCATGCAGTATACATAAAGTAAACACCTACTCTTATAATTGTGACTGTAGGGAATAAGGGAGAATACAGTTAAATAGCAATATGACTTTCCTCTAGATATTGCACTGATAGGGGATGAAGAGCTATTTTGATTTTAATAGAAATGTCAGTATGAATTATTTTAATTGAACATCTTTCAGTCTGCATGGATTGTTGACTGAGGTTTCTGTCCTGCCCCATTCCTGCAGTCATTAAGTCCCAAAGAAATGCACAGATGTCTACATTAATTATAAACTGATTGGCCTATTAGTTCAGGCTTCTCATTAACTCTTATAAGTTATATTAGCCCATAATACTTGCCTGTGTTCGCCATGTGGCTTGGTATCTTTTTCAGCAAGGCAGTCACATCTTACTTGCTTTGTGTATGGCCTCCTCTCTGTTTGGGTAACTACTGCAGACTGAACTTTCTTCTTCCCAGAATTCTCCTGTTCTCTGTGCCCTGCCTCTACTTCCTGTCTGATTACCCCACCTATACTTCCTGCCTGACTACTGGCCAATCAGCATTTTATTAAACAAGTATAAGAAACAAATCTTTACAGAGTAAAACCATTTTCTCACAGAAATGGACTACTTTTAGAAGTTTCAAAAATAATAAAAAGATCAAATAATCGTCAAATCAGGCTGGAGAGAAATGGAAAGGGGTAGAAAGTATCTGGGTGAGGAAAGTGGCTATGGAAATGTCTGTGGACTAAGCATATTTGAGGATCTTTGCAGCTCCTTAAGGAAATAAAGAGGTTGGTGCTCCAGACCTGTAGTGTGGAGGGTGGTGCCCCAGACCTGTAGTGTAGAGATTGGTGCTCCAGACCTGTAGTATGGAGAAGGATGGTGCCCCAGACCTGTACTGTGGAGGATGGTGCTCCAGACCTGTAGTGTGGAGGAGGATGGTGCCCCAGACCTGTAGTGTGGAGGATGGTGCCCCAGACCTGTAGTGTGGAGGATGGTGCCCCAGACCTGTAGTGTGGAGGATGGTGCCCCAGACCTGTAGTGTGGAAGGTGGTGCCCCAGACCTGTAGTGTGGAAGGTGGTGCCCCAGACCTGTAGTGTGGAAGGTGGTGCCCCAGACCTGTAGTGTGGAGGATGGTGCTCTAGATCTGTAGTGTGGAGGATGGTGCTCTAGATCTGTAGTGTGGAGGATGGTGTTCCATACCTGTAATGTGGAGGATGGCGTCCCAGACCTGTAGTGTGGAGGAGGATGGTGCCCCAGACCTGTAGTGTGGAGGAGGATGGTGCCCCAGACCTGTAGTGTGGAGGATGGTGCTCCAGACCTGTAGTGTGGAGGATGGTGCTCCAGACCTGTAGTGTAGAGGGTGGTGCCCCACACCTGCAGTGTGGAGGGTGGTGCTCCACACCTGCAGTGTGGAGGGTGGTGCTCCACACCTGCAGTGTGGAGGGTGGTGCTCCACACCTGTAGTATGAGGATGGTTCCCCAGCCCTGTAGCACACTGAGTTTGTCTCTTTAGTGTACCTGTCACTAGAGTTGGCTGTGCTTTGTACCCAGATGTGTCTTTGTGTTTTCAGATTATCCAGTTGGAAATACTCCTGTCCTTCTCTCCTTAAGCATTACACTATAACCAAACTTCACAGATCCTTGGTACCATAAAAAATATTTCTGGTAGCCTAATACCGGAGTTTTATGACAGAGATGAGAAAGGTGTGTTGAGAGAGAACAGCAAAGCAGATCAACATCCTAGTTGGTTAAAGAGTCCAACCACGGGATCCGATATCTTTTGACTTCTCAGCGAAAGCTTTAGGAGACAAAAACTTTTCAGGTGTATAGTGTGCTAATGAATACATGTAATGAAGGGTAATGATCAATGATTTTTTTCGAGTTTGTAAATGGAATACAGCTGTTAGAACACAGTGTGTATGGAAAAGAATTTTTGTATACCCGCTGTGTAGTCCACAGCTCTTTGGAGAACTTGCCCAGGGTGCCATGGTGCCTAGGCCACTGTCAGTATTGGTATTTGTGCCCAAAGAATGAAAGACTCCACTTCTTGGAATATTAAAGAGCGGGAGGGTACAATCTGTGCCACATGTTTCGAACACTAAACTAAATATTATTTTCTATGTTATTTTCTGGATCTCTTAATGTCAGCCAAAATTCACAGTTGTACACTAGCCAATAGTGAAAATGCATGATTTGTATGGGCTAACTAAGGGTCATCTAGTTGAATTATTCTTCATATCTGCCACTGATAGTCACACCTGTGAGCATTGCCAGCCCTAGAAGATCTTGTCATTTAAAAATTTGTATTTGCTTGTTTCAAACACAGTTTCCAAAGCACCATGTAACTACAAGTTGACTTTTGTAGTTTTCTCTTTTTTGTGTATGTATGTGTATGTGTGCCTTGTTTATGTATGTGCAGGTACATGAATGTGTATGTGTGTGTATGTAGGGGAGAACACAAAGCAACAACTTGGGGTATTGTTCCTTAGTTGCTGTCCAACTTTCCCTTTTTGAGACAGAGTCTCTCATTGACATGGAACTCACCAAGTAGGTGAGGATGGTGCCCAGTGAGGCCTAGGGATCCGTCTGTCCCTGGATTACAAGCTCTTGTCCTGCATGTTTGTTTTTAGTGTGAGTTCTAGGGGTCCAACTCAGGTTCTCATGCTTGCAAGGCAGGCATTTGGCTAGCTGTTTCCCCGGCCCTATAGCTTTTGTTTTCTATTCTAGACTTTTTTTTTTTCCATAGAAATTTTTACTGCTTCTGTTAATGCAAGTTAACCTTTTCTTCTAACTTTTATTTCTAGTGTTCTGCCTTAATTATGTATAAGAGACATTCGGGAAAACAAAGAGGGTGTCTTCAATGATGCAGACTGTAGAAGCATTGGATCTGATTTCTTGTGTGTGTGGTTGTCTGTGTGTGTTTGGCCTCAACCATGATGCAGCTGTGGAGGCCGGAGGTCAACATTAAGTGTCTTCCATTATCACTCTCCACCTTATTTTTGAGACATGGTCTCTTCCTGGCCCGGGCCCTTGCCTTTTTGGCTAGGCTGGTTAGCCAGTGAGACCCAGAGATTCTTTGGTCTTGCTTACCCCCAGCTCTAGGATGATGGATGCTACAGTGCCTAATTTCAGTAGGTGCTGGGGATCTAAACTCAGGTCCTGGTTCGTTCACTTTGCCTATTGTGTCATTCCCCCACCCCTTATGCTATGGCCCATTTCTTGATTCACTGTTTATTATATCTGCTGAAGTAGTTCTTTGCCTATTCGTGTGATGATGCTCACCAGACTATTTGTGATCCAGTCTCAAGGGGGGGTCCTTTTCAAATCTGAAACAAAATGCGGAGTCATGAATGGACTTGCTAAAAGCAGTAAGCCCGCGGCAGTGTTTTCATGGAAACGCTGGAAGAATATGTAGTTACAGTCACCGTGGCTGAATTTTCTGTTAAATGCTTTTTAAATGAAGAACTTGGAGGCTGGGGTGTGGGTCATTGGAAGAGTATGGCATAGCATGCTTGGGGCCTGAGTTGCGTTAACAGCCACAAACAACATGAAGGATACTTCTCATGGAAGAGTTCCTGTCTCAAGATGTGCCCCAGGTGTGGTGCTGTGCACCCTGGAGTCTTCAGCTGTGGCAGCGGTAGGCCGACGTGGAGACCCCACCTTGGTCTTTGCTGTCAGTTTTTTTTTTTTTTAAAGTAGAGTTTGGGAATTAGCAAAGCAGCTAGGCCTGGTCGACAGCTGGAACAGTTCTGTTTAACAAATGGCCCATGAAAATTGATTCCATTATTTCCTCAGCTTTTGGTCTCAGTGTTTAAATTCACTCAGAAAATACTCAGGAATTGAGTAGCACAGAGCATTGCTTTTCTTTCGGATGTGCTGGAGAATGGGAGCTGCGCGGCCGCTTGGTGTGGTGTGGCCTTCCATCTGAGGAAACTGAAAGCTTGCCCATAGGTGTTCTCTTTCTGAAGCTTGGCTCCACGCTGCTTTCATAGTGCTGCACCATGGGTGTCCTTGAGAAGAACGGTGTACGAGGAAAAGGAGATGTAGGGATCGGCATGTTAAGGAACACAAATTAGATAACTGTCCCATTCGTTCTCCTATTTGTGGAGGGGCATGGAAGAGGAAGGGGGACTGCTAAGGAAGGCAAAGGTGACTAGCGGGAAGGGGAGGGGGTAAGTACAGACAGTGAGGAGGGGATATATGATCAAAGAACCTAGCATGCATTTCTGAAGGTGTCCATGAAGTCACTGTTGATCCAGTCAGCATATTAGTAAGAATTCCAAGCAGTCTGTGGGAGTCCTGGGTTCTTGTGGAGTATCAAAGCTTGGAGATGTTCCTTTTCAAATGTCAGTCAGTGCACCACCGAGATGAAGGAAGGCACCCAAGGAGCTGTTTCGTGAGTATACTCACTGCTTGTAATTTGGGATTCAAGTGCAAGTGTATGATAGCTAGAGTGTGCAAAACATTTTCCAGCTCTTAGAATTTCTCATGAGAAGTTATTTAGGTAGCAACTATGTATATCATACTTAAAGCCAGTTGTTTGTATCTGGAGCAAGGATATATATATATATATATATATACACACACACACACACACACACATACATACACATATATGTATATATATTATTATTCAGATATTTTATATGAGATATTTTATACCTGTTTTGCTTTGGTCTTAGTATTAGATATTTATGCTGCAGGATATTAAACACAATTATTCTTTTATTAAATTCTTTAATTTCTGTTTCAGAAATGTTTTCCATAGTGAGTGTATTGTTTGCCCATGTAGAATGCATTATGTGTCCCACACTAGGCACCTCTGTTTCTTCTGATAACAACCTAAGCTAAGTCATTGTCTTCCATGTAGACATGTAAAGATCTGTTTGCATAGGTTTTTTTTTTTTTTTTCAGGCTAGGTGAAATTTCTTATTGACTTCTGGAAACTTAACTAATGATAAGTTTTCATCTAACAATAATGTATATCTCGTGACATGTCAAAGTTTGTTTCTTCAGTTTTCTGGTTTTGCAAAATGAGATACCATTTCTACCCATTTGTCTAGATCAATGTATTCTGCTATCTTTATCCTCAGCCTCAAAAATATATCCTAACAGCTCCGAGTTTGCCTTAGTAGAGCAGAATCGGTGCAGTGTCGGAACAAATCTCTGGCATTCCTGTTGACCGCAAAAGCCTGTGCTTGCCATTTATGCCTGCGGCCTCATTCTTTTGAAACCTGCTTAGCAGTCCTCTCCCACTCTAGGCAAAGTAGACATCTCAGCACAGCGTTTATGTGGATTGCCACCCAGTCCAGAATAGATAGGATTTGAACTATCAATGTTAAGAAGCTCATACAGCAAGTGAAAATGAGGGGATTGGTACAAAACCATGGTTTGCATGGAGTGCCAGACCCGGGAGAAATCAAACCAGTACTCATTCAGTGAGGGCAGGCAGCTGCAGTGTTACTGTTCTAGGACGTGTGTGTGTGTGTGTGTGTGCGTGTGTGTGTGTGTGTGTGTGTGTGTTTGTGTGTTCCTGCCTTACCCTGACTGGACCTCACTGCATTTCTGTTCCTGGTCTTTCAGCATCTCCATAAATATTAGCGTTCAGCTGTGTTGTATATGGGGACTGTCGTAGGGACAGGTGGCCTCTTGTGCCTCTTCAGCCTCCTAGTGAAGAGAAGTAGAAATCAACTTCCCAGGGTTTCTGTTTCATTTGCTTTTAGTTTTCTAACTGCCCGAAATTTAAATGAATACTGAAACTGTAGGAAATAGTTCCTCGTTTTATGGAAGAGCGCACAAGAATCATGTGACATAATAGGCTTTCTCAGTGAGTTTCTCGTATGAAAATTAGTTACGTGACATTTTGATTAGTATTCGGAGATAACTTCCTTAAAACCAGTAGAAATTCAAGTGAAATTAAACTTCCTCAGAAGGCATTAATCTCTGTTTTCCCTACTATGTTGTTGCCCAGAATTGTATTATCTGCGGTTTTCTAGGAACCTAGCCATTATTCGTGACACCGTGTGTCATTAAGTTTTCAAAACTACACAAAGTCATAATTGCAATGAACAATCCTGTTATTCATTGTGAATCATTCTTTTTGTTAAACGATCCAAAAGTACTGTCTTAAGCTTTGTACAATAAAATAACTGTGCTCATGATATGTTTATGATTAAATATTCACATAAATGACATTTGGTATTTTACATGTAACTTAAGGATTGATCTGCATTTATCTTGTGGGTATGAGTGCTTAGCCTGCATGTGTGTCTGTGCACCACGTGTATACAGTTCCTTCCCACAGCCCACAAATAGGCAGTGGATCATTTGGAGGCATGACAAGAAGGTTATTAGCTGCCACGTGGGTGCTGGGAACCATACCTGGGTCTGCTGGAAGCGCAACAGTGCCCTTGACATCTGAGCTATGTCTCTGGATTCATTTTACATATGTTTAATATTAAGTTTTACATTCTCCCAGTAGATTTGAGGTTGGCTTGTAACTAACTAGAGAATGGAATTCCGTTGGCAATTTCACAGGAGGAATTTTTGCATGGTTTCCGCCTCTCCTTTCAATGCTCAGCCAGCCATAGTGTCAGAATAGCTGTGAGGTGAATCGATCGGTCAGTGAGTTGCGTTATATTCCGTTATCTTCCTGCAAAGCGCAGGTGCGAAGACTTGCAGGTGTGAAGAATGAGGCACTTCCATAATGAGAGGACATTTAATTTTCAAGTCAAAATTTATTTTAAACTTTTTGTGGAAGGAAGCCTGTGTGCCTACTTGTCCTTGCATATCGTTGCAGTCCGTACCGCATTTTTAAGCATGTCAAGAAGTAGACTCCATGTGCATGAACTGAGTGCTGTCTTGGAGAAGTACCTCATTCTGATTTCTTCATCTGAACCCCTCCGTAGGTCTTCAGATTCTCGTTGACCTGCCTGTGAATCTTGGAATGGCAGTGGTCATTTCTCACCTGCTCTCAAATGTCTACTAGACAGGCAGAAATCTCTCTCTTGTACATTGTCTGTCTTCCAGACAAGTATTTTTCATGCTCCATCTGTGTGTTCTGGCAGGACCCGGGGCTTGGCCCAGAGCTCTGCGTTACCCTTCTCTAACCTGAGTCTCTTTACTTTCAGGAGTGTGCAGCCTGGTGCCTAAGATGGAAGTAGATGTAAATGGGGAGACCAGAAGTCCCCTGACCACCCTGCCCTTACCTGTGGCTGAGGGGAGCTCGCCAGGGAAAGCGGAAACGGAGAAACCCCGCTGCTCGAGCACACCATGTTCACCCATGCGTCGGACTGTGTCTGGTTATCAGATCCTCCACATGGACTCTAACTATTTGGTTGGTTTTGCAACTGGCGAGGAACTCCTGAAGTTAGCCCAGAAGTGCACGGGAGGGGAGGAGAGCAAGGGAGAAGCCATGCCGCCCTTGCGTTCCAAACAGCTGGATGCAGGACTTGCACGCTCCTCTCGTCTGTATAAAACTAGAAGCAGGTACTATCAGCCATATGAGATTCCAGCTGTTAATGGCAGGAGGCGAAGGCGGATGCCCAGCTCAGGAGACAAGTGCACCAAATCCTTACCTTATGAACCTTATAAGGCCCTCCATGGGCCCTTGCCTCTATGTCTTCTTAAAGGTAAGAGGGCTCACTCCAAATCCCTGGACTACCTCAATCTAGATAAAATGAACATCAAGGAGCCAGCCGACACAGAAGTGCTACAGTACCAACTTCAGCACCTGACCCTCCGAGGGGACAGAGTGTTTGCTAGGAATAATACATGAGCAACTCCCACCGAATTTCAACCGCTTTAGGCCAGCCTGTACTCGGCTAGAGAAAAATCTACTGTCGTACTCTGTACATGACCCTTCACGTTAGAGATGGTTATATCAGCTAAGTGTTCCTGGAACATAAAAAAAAAAAAATTGTTTGGATCAAGTTTTGGATACAGGAATGAGATCACAGGTACTGGGGGCGGGGCGGGGGGCTATCCTTCTAGAGCACGCAACTGCAAAGGAAACAGAATGTTGACCGTTAGTTTGCATAGCTTCTTAGCTAGAACAAGGTTTTGGTGCAGTCATTTCACCTTTATGATTCTGACACTCCAATGGGGGAATGTTACCTGCTTGGTTGTCGCTGACTTGGTAAGATTCATTCGAAATTTCCATTGAAGTGCTCAGTGCTTCGTGGATCTCTGTATTTTACTATACAATGTATGTAATGATTTGTCTTATGAAATTTGGAGCTTGAACACTGCTGAATTGGACCACTTTTTATTTTTAAATATTGAGTTTAAATATTTTATAACTGGTTTTGCACTGAAAACAATTAACATTTCAGATTAAGAGAATAATCTTTTCTTCACTTGCCTCAATAATACTATTGAGCGATGGATTTTTTTTATTTCCGCATGGGAAGTTACTGATCTCTATGGCTGTAAAATATTCCTTTATAGCATTATTAAAGTGTGTCTTAATAAAATTAAATTTGGGATACAAAGTATTTATTTTACAACGGGTAGTGGGTGGGATGCTTTCCCAGGATGTTTCTGACATGGGGTCTTCATCAGTTAGAAACATTTCCTTAGTGCTTATTTTCTAATTTAAAATCCACATGGAACTTGAAAACGGAAAGGATTCTCTCCACCAGGTTGTTGCCGTAGTATTGCTTGCATTTCCACTTCTGGTAGGTCAATAACAGCTTTAGCAGAGACTCTCGCGACTTTGACTTTCAAATACTTAAACTGAGTATGACGTGACACCAGTCAGCACGTCCTTGGCTCTGTCCGGGTTCAGGTCTCTGCAGCAGGGCACTCATTGAGATGCCAGTTTCCGGATTAGCGCAGGAGTCTAACGTGCTTCTGCAGTTTTAGTGGGCTAATCCTGGATTACCTAACCATTTATGTCTATCACACTGGTTTAATTTGTTGCTAAAGAAATGATTCCTCGCCTTTAGTAACAGAAGCGACTCAACTACTCTTAACCATAAAATGTATGTAACTTACCTTTGTAAACATTTCGATTTCATTCAGTCTTAAAGGTGCAATTTATTCCTGATTTGGCATTTCTGGCTCTACAGAACTACATGTTTTATGTTTTCTTTTTGGCACTGTGAGTTTCTTAGGGCTTAGCTGACTTAATAAAATAAGAACACATTTTAATTGATGGCTGGGTCATTCCTGGAACAATTGTGGTTTTCCTGTGTCCCGAATGAATGACAAACTTTATTTAGAGGAGAATAAATGTTAGAAACTCCAGGAACTCTTAACAGATGCTTCTCATGCATTCAGAGGCCGCCATGTGCCAACATGTATGACGGAGCCATGGAGATGCTGCTTCATGTCTTACCGAGTTGATCCGAGTTTTTGGTGGCTGGAAAGTTTCCGCTGTTGTCTATTTTAAAGTAAACTGCACCTTTGTAACATATTGTATGGATGAATGATCACTAAGATTAACTATTACCTATACAGTCAATAGTTTGACAAGTAATAGAATCCTGTCAGATGCCAAAGAGTTGGGATTTTTACATTTAATGATTAAACACCGTTATTTATTGATGATTTACCCTCTGGAACTGTATTATTTCTAACTATGAAATAAAAGGGTGATGTCAACATACGCGGCTTTGTGGTGCTTTCAATGAGACACACCATTCGTAAGCGAGTTAAGGATTCTAAACCCAAGGGGCTGCCGAGGTCGCTCATCTGGGAGAGGCACTTCCCAGTCCTGACTACCTAAGCCTGATTCCCAGGACTGCCATGACAGAAAGGGAGAGACAGTTGTCCTAAGTTGTCCTCTGATGTCCACATATGTGCCATGGTACACACGTATGCACGTGAGCACACTTAAGCAAGTAAGTAGATTTATGAAAGAATTCCACTTAAGCACTTACTTTAAGGCTCTAGTTTGATGAAATAGAAGCATGTGTGTTTGATGCTCCTTGTCACTTTCAGGTGAAGGCAGTCTCCTGCAATGGTACAGATCCAACCTCCTCATTGATACACTGTGTGCCTGAGAGACTGTCGTAGGTACCTGCATTTCTTGAACCAAATAAAACATATGTCACTTTCTAAATTTTTCTTTTCTTTGGCAAAAACGGGTGTGCAAAATGATTTGTTACATAGCTGTAGATAATTTGATATAAAACTTGGGAGTTCTGGGCCAGCCATTTTCAAAGAATTGAATTCCTGTGGTAGGAAGCATGTTACCAGAGACGGAGAAGAGGTCAGAGGGAGAAGAGGGCTGGGGGTGAGAGGGAGAAGACAAAGGAGAACGGATGGAAATTATATTTAAATGCCAAGTTTTAGAGACTCGGAGGGTGCAGAGATAACACAGGAAAGGGAGTTTGATGGCTTCTGTCTGGCTCAGTTTATTGCCATAGGTGGCTGCAAGGCTGCCCTTGTCAATAGCCAGGGAGCTGAGGGTTCAGAACACGGAAACCCTATGGTCTGAGAACCACACATCTTTTGTACTGTTGAACATCTGGGGATCTTCTGTTCCGTGTACATCCAAGCTTGTCCTTTCTCATCAAGTTTTAATGCTTGTCTGTGGGCTGCAGTGTCTTTTTCTCAGGCTTCCTTAATGGTCTCTGCATTTTTACTTTAGGAAACTTGGAGAAGCATCTGAGTTAACTTTTAAAGGCCGTTTGAGCTTCTCACCAAGGAAGGAATATGCCTTAAATCTTGAGAAAAGCAACCTAGCTTTACTTACTTTTTCGTCCTAATACACTTTTCATCTTGGAAAGGCTTTTATTCAGTTCCAGTTGAACTTTTTGTCACGAAACTTTTAAAGGATCCTGGCCTAAGTGGTCTGTTCTCAGAGTAAGGAGGAGGAGAGCCTGTCACAGTTTATAAATGGCATAAATGCTTTCAAAGAGTTGGGTGGAGAGGGAGGAAAGGCCGTGTGCTGTTACAATGCAGAGTGCAGCAAGTATTAAGTGAAATTGCCTTTTTAAACAATGTTATTTGATTAGGGAGATGAAAATGGATGAGGAAGATTGCTTTAGAAAGATAATAAACATGATCACAAAGCTGGAAGTGGGGAGTGTCAGCAGTGAATGATGGTCCATGTAATAGTCTAGGTAAGAATTCTGAAATAGATTTCTTTGATGTTTTACATCAGAAAAAAAAATCAAGCTCTTTTTTTCTAGCTGAGAACAGTAAAAAAATTAAAAAGAATGGGCTTGATTTGTTTTTTTTTTTCATGTGCTAAGTTCACAGAACAGTGCTCCGCTCTGGTGTGTGCGCCACACACACACACACACACACAAATTCACACAGAGCTTATATTTTGCCATTGTAAAGTTACTTTGTTCAAGGTTTTCCTCAATGGTTTTAGAGAGAAGTCTGAAATCAAATTTGAATGTTACCTCTGATCTTGAGACTGTGATGTATGGATCTATGGGAGGACATAGGATGAGGGGAAGCAGGAAACTCAGCATCTGGGTGGAAAGGGTAGAGTCCGTAAATGCTCTGGCAGAGCTACTCTTGAGAGAACTTTGAACTCCTTGGTTTTATGGGAAAGTTAGCAACACTTTCAATGTTCCATCTGATGCCCTCGAGAGGACTCTTACTGTGTGCTGGTGAAGAGGCAGAAATGTGGCCCATTCGCCAGGAGGAATACGCTTTGTCACACTCTGAGTGATAGTATTACAGTATTACCCACAGAAATGGATATTCAAAAGTCTTTGACTCCTCTAACTCTTGCCCAGGGCTTCAAGAAGGGAAAGTAACTCAGGCATCATGAGGTCTGTGAATTGAATGAAATTCAGATTTTGTTTAGTTTGGAGATGGATGAGCAAATATTGAACGTTTGCCATCAGGCTCCTCACTAGTGAATGTGGCAGACATAACTCCTGTGTCTGAGCAGTCTTTCCTAGAATCCAGTTGTGATCTCATTATCGTTTTTTTCAGCCAGCCATTGGGCAGCTGTGAGAAATTGATGAGCATGAGGCAGGGGATGAAACATGTTTTCTCATACCTCTGTGTACCTCCCATGATGAGGAATAATATGAATGAAGAATAGTATCTGTAACATGAATAATAAAAACTAAGAGACAGATTTTGGGGGTTCAAGCTGAAGATCAGAAAAGCAAAGCCCCCAAGCCACTAGAGAGTTCTTACCTCTGCCAAGGCTCAAAGAAACAAAAGGGGCGATCCTGTCCTCAGCGTGACTAAAGACTGCAATGTTCTCCACCAGATCTTAGACCGCAGACTGAGAGCCTGTCCTCCTGTCTTCTTCCGTTTTATGTTCCTCTCTAGGGCTGGGATTAAAGACGCGCACCACCACCATCCAGCTCTATAACTAACTAGTGTGGCTGCTGGGATTAAAGGTGTGTGCCACCACTCCCTGGCTTCTAGTGATCTAACTCTGCACTCTGATCTTCGGGAAAGCTTTATTTATTAAAACTCAAATAAAATATATTTATAAGTACCAATAGTTTGAGTACGAGCCCATTCTGAGCCTCAAAATCTAAATTAAGAGCAAGGAAGCATATGGGGAGGTCACCATCATGGGCTCTGGGGCCAGAAAGAGTATCAGACCTGTAGGTTCCTGGGACAGGTGGGTCAGGTCTAGGAAGATGAATACAAACTTAGTGTTTTGTAGAGTGGCCAGCAGTTTAAGACAGGAAAACTCCACCCTCCTGGGCCTGAAATCTGAGGAAGAGGCCTTACTCAATTTTTTCGAGGTAGTGTAGTGAGCTTGTTAAGTGTGTTTTGTTATGTTGCTGATTTCTGTAAAAGCTGAGATGTAAAGATACCTTTTGTTTGTCAAAAGGGCCTCCATAGGAAAGTCTAGGGAAACAAACAGACAAAAATATGAGAAAAGACGTTTATATGAGCGATGGACGTTTATATGTCAAGGTGTGCCAAAACGGTTCCAGCGTCTCCTCTGCCTGTGTCTGCATCTGTCTGCTGAGGCGAACTGACCTACTTTCGGGAAGGGTTCAGGTGGAAAGGAGTTAAAATTGCCGTTTTCAGGCTGGGCATTGGAGAGGTAAGAGCCATGCGGGAATATTCTGAAAAGTGATATTTTGCTGATTTTCCCCCTCCCCCTAGTTTCTACTATTACCTTTATCCTGGTGCAAAATGGAAAAGAGAAAAAGCACAGGGTGATAGTTTACTCCGTCATTTCAGGTCAGAACCACACTGAAAAATATTCCTTCTTAATGTACTTTATCTCAGATAAGAAATTATAAGGAAAGCATTTTGCTGTAAGCTCTTTCCTAATATCATGAAGCAATGAATCTAGAACACTGAGTTGGTTACTTTTAGTTTCACAATTTTAGTTTCTGATCACTTGGTTAATATTTCACATGTGTTTTAGCGGTGTGTTTGCCTCACATGGCTTTACTGCAGTTATAGGGAAGACTTTGTAAAGGATTAGGTTATGTACGGGATTGAAATGCTGTTTCCTGGCTGGTCATGTAAGGCTCTCTGTAGGTCAAAGATATCTTCACTCATTCCACATGACAAAGCAAACTTTTGTTTTCAGGAGGGAAGGGGATACTCTATTCCATTTGGGGTTGCATTGTCTCCATGTCTGTTTAAGAACCATCTATGCATGGGCCAGGTTCGTAAAATGAAGCAATGGGGCCTGTGGTTTTAAGTTATATAAACTCTTTCTTTGAAGCTTAAAGTTAAAATAATCGTTTTTGGAAAATTTCCTGCGGGATCTCTGCATTCACAGCATTGTGCCACTTCCGCTCCTGTCCATGCCTCCATTCTCTTGAGTTATTTATTTGCTTGTTTGTTTGTTTATTATTTTTTTGAGAGACTTTCTGACTAGGTCTTATAAAGCCCACCTTCCCTTCCTGGAGTCAGATGACTGTAGGAAACTGTGAGAAATACCGCAGATGGTCTTGGTTCTTCCTCTGCAAAGTGGGAGTTTGGAAGAACTCTTCCACCAATCATTACTTGATAAAGAAAGGACGCTCTGGGTGTGCACAATAGTTACGTATGGCATTAGGGGATTATGCTACAAACACACACACACACACACACACACACATAAAACACATTATGTGTGTGTGTCTACACACACATACATACATAAAACCATCAAAATAAGACAACACTTGAGCCTTGAGAGTCAAAAGGAGCTTTCCTGATGAGGCAGGGAGAGAAGAACTCTTCAGAATGGTATCATCAAGCTGGAAGAGGCTCACCTGTTCCATGTCCTCCATTGTTCTCACCAGCCTAGACAGTAGTGTGCCATGCATGCCCCTAACACTCCAAGTAAAGAAACGATGCTGACACTACCACCCCAGTCGGATCCACATTTTCTGATACAAAACTTAACAGCAGGATTTCAAAATCCTGATGTTTACACTGCCAAATCTAAGTGTTCAGTTCGCATTCTCCCAGTCCGACAACGTTTTGACGTTAAAACAGATAAGTGGCCTCTCCTTTATGATTTATGCCGGTCTGGAGTTGGCAGCTGCCTCAGACGTGGACTTGAGCCCCGGGTCCAAGCCCTAGGTGTTCTACTGCAGCACTAGCCTATGGGAAAACTGGGAGGAGCCGAGCTTATTTGTGGTATTGAACATAAGGCATCACTCGGCAATCTCCAGAGCCTGCGTGCTTAGGATTGGCTCTTTTATAAGTGAACCTAGAATGTAAGTTGTGCACAATCAAGAAGTGAGTATTTTTAGATGTTTATGGGTAATTCAAAAATTCTTACCATACGTGTGCTAGCTGGTCATTTCCTGTCAGGTTCCATGGCCCTTTAGGGGCCGCTACTTGTTGCCAAGGTCAGTGCTATGGCAGGTAGGGAGATGAGGAGGCTGGGCAGAGCCCGCATTTCACTGGATCCCTTTCATTCCTGTCCCTGAACCCCTCCCCCCCTCCGAACTTTGGTTCTTCCTCCTGGCAACTTCTGGACTGTAAAAAAACACTTGCTGATTGTTATTTGATCCTCAAATAAGTTGTGCTTTTGGCAGTGTTTAGTGGCGCCTTTTAAAACTATGGCAAGTCTTCACGCAGCAAACCTCTCTACTCTGGGTTTTCCAGTTCTTTTAGGCAGCTATCTCAAATCATCTGAGCACCATTTTCTGGAGCATTAACACAATTCCGCTTTTTTTTTTTTTTTTTTTTTTTTTTTTGTCCTGTGACTTGGGTTCTGAATTTGTTCCTCTCCAGCTAAGGACTCTTCTACAGACACATAAATAGTACCAGTAAATACTATATTGTGCTGTCCTTACGGTGGGCAGGGGCAGCAAAACCAGAGACTTTCCTGATTAATATGGCTGTCAAAACATTGGACCCTTAAAAATGTAATCAGTATGAAGGCCTGGAAGGAAATGCCTAGCATCGCCTTCCTCCGTGCCTTCCCTCTCCATCCTGCCCTGCTTTTTCCTGGCGTTGTTATAGCAGTGCTTCTCAACCTGTGGGTCAGGACCCCTTTGGCAAACCTCTGTCTCCCAAAATATATACATTTCAATCCATAACAGTAGCAAAGGAATTTTTATGGTTGGGGGTCACCACACATGAAGAACTGTGTTGAAGGGTCCCATCATTAGGAAGGGTGAGAACCACTGTGTTTTAGGCTATGAAAGACCGTTAGCTTTGGTAGGTGGCTGTGGCTAACTTGTTTTGACAAGGACAAGTTGCTTGGGGAAAGGGACCCATGCTTGTTCTTTCCTACTCTCCTTATGAAGGAAAAAAAAAGTCCTCTCCGAGTCTGTGTGCTGTAACTTCTGTGCTCACAACCTGTGCTTTATCCAGGTCTCTCAGAATCGTTTTCCTGACATCTCACTAATGAATCTATGTTTTGTGGGGTTTAGTTTGTTTTCATTTTAGGATTGTTTTCGCTGTCTTGGTAGACATTTAGAATTCAGAAGGTCAGTTTTCTGTCATGTCTGCTGTAGTTTTCCAGATCTGCTAGTGATGCTCTTGACATCTAACCTCTCTACAGGCTGGCTTTGACAAGAGAATTTACTCTGTTATATAGAATATATTAATTGTTTTGTTTTTTTCTTCCCTCCAAAGACAGCCATTACTAGGCTCTAGCTGAGGTTTTTCACAGCTTCTGAAGAAAACTTAAATGTCTCCTTTTTACATACAAGCTTAGAATTCCCATTCTTTGTGAAAGCCCCCAAATGTTATTAATTCTTCCCCTTAAGCCTCCATGATGCATGGAGAAGATGAACAAATGGCAAAAAAAATCAACATTTATTTGGTGGCAAATGGAAAAGGCAAATTGCCTGTCTGGTTTAATGCTGTATTTTCTACCCCTCTGTACCTGCCAGCTTCGATCAACACAGTGATTGAGAAGTTGCAATGGAGGAGGACTTTGTGTATGATTGGGCCTTAAATCTTAATTATAAAGATTTCCACAAGACATTTGCACCTAAAATCTCTTCAGTGTACCGTTCTGTTCACGAGACTGGATCTTTGACGTTTATAACAACCTTTGAGGCTGTCGGTCGCTCCGTGCCCGTCTAGCTCTTGCTCTGACGCCCTAACTCCGTGCCTTGCAACAGGCCCTGGCCTACTCACAGAGTTTGCAGTTACCTTATCTGGGAAGAGCTGGGCTCCTCTGAAGACCTGCAGATGCCACATACTCTTCCTTAATCTGTCTGGGCTTTATTTTGAAATCGTTTTTTGTAGGGTATTCTTTTTTTTTTTTTTTTTTTTTGTTTGTTTGTTTCTGTGACTATAATCCAGATTTAAAAGGCTCGGTTTAGATTGGCTCTCGAGTTTGGGGACACCTGACTCTGAAATGATATTTGTTTCCAGAGATCCCATTTGCTTTTTGGGGAGGTAAACTTCTCATTGAAAACAAAACAAAATAGGGAAAGCACCTCCCCCCAAGAACAACAACAAACCAAACTCCCTACTGTGTGCCAAATTAGGTACTGGATGAGATTAGTGATTAAAAGTCATGGATTTCCCTTGAATTAAATATTGTATTCTCTTCATTTTGTGCCAGTAACCAATAGTATTATGTAATTGGATCATCGTGGCAACTTTATCATCAGTTTGACAACTTGTTAATTGTTGTGTACTCTCTCAAGGAAAGAAACATTGAAATTTCTATTCAACAGCAACATAGTTTTTGGGTGAGGATAAAGTTCAGCTGTCAGTGTTTGCTTAGCATGCATAAAGCCCTGGATTTAATCCCCAGCAACCTGTCAACCCAGTGCAGTGGTACGTGAGTGCAGTCTCAGCATCCAGGACAAGGGTGGAGGTTAAGAGGATTGTCCTATTTTTGGCTACATAAACTTGAGACCAACCTGGGATCTATGAGGTCTAGTTGAGTCACACACATACAGAGGGACAGGGGACAGTCACGGAGAGGGGGTGGGGGAAGGAGGGAGAGAGAGAGTCAGTCTTTCTAAATATGTTATTTGAAGGAATGTATGGGTAAACGGTCCCTCCACAAGTAACTCAGACATGTACAGTGCTTAGGAGATAGCTTCTCTGAAGGTTTCAACATCTTCCATCACTGGCAGCGCCTGGACACGAGCAACTCAAACAGCATGGGAGCTGGGAGAACAAACTCCGATGGTTCAGTGACATTCAGCGCTTGTCTTTGTTAGTTATCACCCGGTTCAGGTGAAAAGGATACTTTTCCAATTGCTGGCTTCCAAGTTTACCTCAGTGTTCTCAGTGCTGTGGGTTCTATATTATGGAGTTTAGGTTAACAGCGCTTTCATGATGATTCCGGCATTGCTATATTGCTTGTTATTTCTGGGAATTACAAAACCGTGCCTGCTGAAATATGCCCAAAAATCAGAGCTAGGTGATAGGATGTGGAACACCATAAAAACCTGACCTTGGGCTTTAATTTCTCTGTCTCTGTCTTAAGATCATGTCGGAAGCTTGATTGCATTGTGGCTGTTCTTTATTGATTGGAAGACTCGCATCAGAATGACTTTGCGGTGCCTTTGGTACACTTTCTGGCTTAGGCATTCTCGCTGTCCTCATTTAGAGTGAGACCAGAAAGCCTTCCCCACTGTGAAGCTAGAGTTTTGAAAGAAGTTCTCCTAAGAATCAGAGCAGTGAGAATCTAGCAAAATGGCTCTGTCTTCTGCTCTCAGTTCTGCTCTTCCGCACTGTTTACAGTTGTTCATCCCATCTGCATGACTGATAGGAGGTGGTTTGCCCAGAAATGGAGTTGTTGAATGGCCAATCCAGAGAATACAGCCCTGGAAATATGCTAGACCTGGGTTGGAATTCTGACCAGGAGCCCCGCGACTGACACTTGAAGCTGTCTGTGTAACTGGGAGCCTTTGTCTTGGAAACTCAGGCTATTCAGTTGTGGTTGGTGGATATGAGCTAAGTCTTATGTGATTACTTGACCCAGGTCTGGTGTCATGGTTACTTTTCCTAGATTCTGCAGCTGAAGAAGCAGACAGGCACTCACCCTTTACAGACAGTGAATAATGTCTAAACTAATTTTTGCTTTTTCATGATTTTATTTAAAATTGTCAAGGTGTGTCAAAGACCACACAAATGATTTATAACTGTTTTTCTTTTTTCTTTTTGGCCTAAGAAATAACCAAACTTTCTCAATATGTTTGTGCTGTGTGTGTGTGTATGTGGTTTACATACATGTGTGTGTGTGGATGCCAGAACATAACCTTAAGTGTTGTTTTTCAGGCCCCACTCGCCTTTGTAAAGAATTCTTGGAAAGAAGCCGGGCAGCAAAGATCGATTGACTGAGTAGAATTGCAGTGATGTGGAGACGTTGGAATGTTGCAGGTCCAGAGCCTAATTATACTCTCTTTGGGGCTGGTCGTAGCCTCCTGAATAACTAATTCCTTCCCCATCTCAATCTCAGCACCAACGTCCAACAACTACTAGATAAAAACCTTTTACGATCTATGAACTTAGCAGACCTCTAGTTTCCACCACCAAAAGCTAAGGATATCATCAGACGGCACCTGAATGCTGGATGAATCCTCTGGAGGAGGTTCCCCCATTTCCTTGTATCTGTTCTGATGTTTCCACCAATATATCCTAAAATCGTCTTGATTTATGACTCTCTTTGTTATGCTACTATATAACTACATGGGTTTGTTCCCGTGTGTTCCGTGTTTCCTAGGTCTTGGGTACTCAAATTTGGCTCTACATCAAACTGTTCTTTTGTTCCCTTGAAGTGAGAGTTGTGGTTTTTATTTTTACTTGCTTTTTAAAATTAACACCATGAAAAACCTTTTGGATTGTTTTATATCTGTATTTAATTTCTCATTGCCCATTCCCATTTCTCTTTCCTCTCCCCCTCCCATTGGAACCTTTCGTCTTCTGGAGAAAGCCCCACTCATTTTTTTTTTTATTTCCTGCTAGTAAGTTTAACTAGAGTTGCCTATACAAGCTGGTTAGGAGGTAAGCTACTGAGGTATGGGCAGTTGAGCAGCAGTTACACACTGAAGACATGCCACCACCTTCCCCAACAACCATAAGCTGCCACTAGATCCTCAGGCAGGGTTTTTCGATGGTCTGGAACTCTTCAAGTAGGCTGGGCTGCCTAGCCAGCAAGCTCCGGGGATCTACGACCTGTTTGCACCTGCTCAACACTAAAATTACAGCTGCACCAGACTTGGGGTAGGGCTGTGCTCTGGGGCTCTAACTCAGATCCTGATGCTTGCAAGACAAACCTCACTGAGAAAGCAGTCTCCTCAACCCTCAAGATATCGTTCTCATTTAATACTGTGCAGTAGAATTCAATGTCAAATCGATATCATATATAGCTGAGTGTCAAGCAATTGTGCATTTGCTTCCAGAGGAACCTTAAGATAATTCCTGTCTCTTATAGTGATGCCTCATTTTTATGGTGAAGGCAATTTGTAAATATAATGTATAACCAAATCTGCCTATCACTGCAATATAGAGGATAGCCCACCAATTAAAACAAAGTAGCAGTGACAAAAGAAATCCTAGTCTCAAACCCCAAAGTCTCCTTCCCACCAGTTGCGGAGTTAATGACTTTACAGCTTAAGAAGCCAATTGCTTTTAGACCTAGAAGAGCTGGGCTTTGAAAATATTTGAAAACAATGCTGAAATGACTCGGCTGATAAGGAGGGTGCTTCTTGCCAATCCTGAGAACCTGACTTTGATCCCCCAGACTCAGATGGTGGGAAGAGAGAACCAACTCCTGCAAGTTGTCCTCCAAAACATGTACTCCTCTCTCCCTCCCTCTCTTCTTCCCTCCCTCTCCCCCCTCTTTCTCTCACACACACAAATGTAAAAAAATAAATAAATAAATGTCTCCTGATGTAGAGATAATTAAGTAGATACTTATTTTGGAATTAAATATTATGGGGTAGCTAACTAAATTAGATAGAAAATTAGCTTAGAGGCCAGGTATTTGGGTGTAGAATGACCTTGGTTACAGACAGTACCTTTTATAGCGGGTATCAAAAGCCCTAAGGTATTCATTTTGGTGGGACTGTCCGTTGAGTCCTTCCAGCTTTCCTCCTCTCGCTCTTCAATTGTTAACCTGCTATGATGTAGCATCCTGCATATGATTAAATTCTTTATGGCTATAGTTTTGGGCATATGAAAGCAGCATGAGTCTCATCCTAAAGATCATGGGACTCGCATGGCTGTTTGTCGTAAGTTGCTTTGACCACTGGTTAGAGAGCTGCTTTCTGTGTGATTCCCATTCTATCAGGTGAGATCTGTTTGCTGTGTGATTCCTCATTCTGCTTAATGAATACCTGATGACCTAGCAGCTTCTTGAGTTTGTGCCTTAAGAGTGCTTATTTTGATAACCACAAATCTCTACAAAAATATCTACCTAGGGATTTTATTTTCTTTTTCCCCATCAGTGATACAAGGGAAAAATAGAACTGTTCTGATAAATAGAATCGTATTTTCCACGTTAAAAAAAATGAATCATTTTTGGCCTGTTTTGTCACAAGGGAAACTGCTTTTTCTTTGACATACAAATGAGAGCAAAGTTAAATTTAGTCGATAATCTTGATGCAGTGGCCATGCTGCAAACTCATAAGGACAGTCATTTTCCAATTTGAGTTCTCTAAATGGGACAGTCAGTGTAGGAACCCACGGTCAGCTGGAATGAATGAGCGAAAACAGCAATGACCTTTGCGTCCTGGAAAAGACATCATTCTGCTTCTGGCTTTTCACAGCTTCTGCGTTTGTGTTGGTAATGTATGGCCGAAGCTGAAAGTTCATCTCGGATCTTGTTCCGTGGGGAAATGGCAGAAATCCTAACCAGTCCAGTGATTCACATTTAAATTTGCTGTGCAGGAAAGGTCAATAGTGCCCTGTTCCCAGGGACAATCTGAGTATGGCTGGCAAGGCTGATTAAAATTCCCTTTGAGAGCTGGGGATTTGTCTGATTGGAAAACCAAATAGGTCCTTAATCACCTAGATACAATGACGTCACTAGGGCATCATAAACTATCCAATCGATGAATGTTTTCTTCCAAGTATCAAGTTCATTTTTAAACTTGAACAACAATAGAGAACCACGTTTAACAACAGCTATTTATAGACGGATGAGGCAAGACCTCTACTCCTATAATTCCAATTGTTCTCTGAAAACAAAGACCCATTAGAGGGACTGGCAAGTGATCTTGTGATGTGTCTGTTGTTAAGTGTGTGTGGCTAAGGAGGAAACCGTTGCATGGAGTGAACACCATTGGCACCCGACATGATGGGCTCTGACCTTTGCCACTGAGGATACCCGAGAGCATGTGTTGCTTTTGAGAAACTAGGACTTCTGAGGTTGGCACCTATGTTTGCAATAAGGACCACGGGTCCATTGGTAAGATCAGCACACAGCCAGCATATTTAGGTGGTGACGAGAGGTAGACCCCGTGAATGTGATATTTCTTTCCCCGTCTAGAAGACTCTTATTTTTTGAGCATGAAGGTATCATCCTCATAGCATCTCCCTGGAACTAGGACTTCCCCAGGAAGTCTTTGACTGAATTATTCCCTTTCAAGGAGAGGCTGACGTGATGCTGAGGGTTGCAGGATATCCTTGTCTGTCCGTGGACATTTGCATTCTGGTACTGAATACACTTTGGCAAGCATAGTTTGCTTCATTTTCTTTTCCATTCGTGTATACACTGTGGTATCTGTGGTGGTTCAGATTTGCTCCAAGAAAGAAAGGAAAAATAAAAGTTAAGACAAAGTATATACATACTCGCTTCTGTGCATCCACACTCTGTCTTTCAAATGACCCTGTGCGATCCTGGCTTTCCTGGCTTTGCCAATAGTGCAGGGTTTTGCAGGTTCTAGGAGTCCTTGTTTGTAGATTTCCATTTCATTGCTGAAAGACAGAAAGGGACATTTGGGGATTCTTTCTAATAGTAAACACTGATCTTTGGCCTCTAATCTTCCTCTCAGTATGAACTCCGATAGATGCTCTGAGAAGGCACCCAATTATAGTTGCCATTGCTTCCAGCATTTAAAACTGGAAAAGATACGGGCTTCCTTTACAGGAAATACAGTCATGAATGTGCACACTGAGCTTTTAGCTTTTCATGTGAAATGATAATAAATTATACACAAAGGTGAAACACTGAGGAAAACGCCGTCTTATTAAATTGAATTTAGAGGATGGTTAATTCTGATGGCTGTGAAATATTGCTCATCCTGAAGTAGGCACATCGGTGCCAGGAAAGTCCTTGATGCGTGCGGCAGAGAGCTGTGACATTTACCTATTAAGCTGCAGTGAAGCATCTTGAAGAGAGCTGGGGAATGAGTACTGAATGCCTGAATGGTCTCGCTGCTAGTGCCTTTCTGCTGATTCCAGTTAAGAACTTTAGCGATATCCTCAGTCAGAACTCTGGTACTATAACATGCGGTAGAGATAGAGTTCTTAAATAGGAAATCTTAAATGGATTGGGAAGGTTTCGAGGTCAAATAAATACATTTCGGGTATATTTCTTAAATGTCTAAATTTCACATTTTCCATCACCAGGAAGCAGCCAGAATTGTGTGTGAAAATTGGTTTATTGTGTTTCAGAAAAACAGTGGAAATAAGTGATAAAAATGGAACATTAATACTTAGAAGTTTTATAAGAAAAAAATGTTTATTTTTAAATGCTTATGTGGTATTGCACGCTAAGAGTAAATGAAGATAATATTGATGACAGTTTGTGAACAAATAAAATGAGAATTGAAAATTCGTGAAAAAAAGAGTTAAATCTTTCTGAGGCTCATGGGAGATTTTACATTTCCTGATACTGTCAAGGCACCAACGTAGAGGATAGCTGGGGTTTTCTTTCATTATTTAAGATTAGCTACAATCATACCAGGATTTATTCCTACTGCATATACTGGCTTTCTGGGAACCTATTCTCTTTGGATGGATACCTTGCTCAGCTTAGATATAGTAGGGAGGTCCTTGGACCTTCCCCAAAGCAATGTATCTTACCCTCTCTGAGAATTGGATGGGGGTGGGGTGGGAGGGTGTGTGAAGGGGATGGGAGGAGTGGAGGGAATGGGAACTTGGATTGGTATGTATAATGAGAAAAAGAGAGTTTGTTCTCTTTTTAAAAAAATAAATAAAATAATAAAAAAGATTTGCTATAGATGTTTGTGTTTTGAGTGACAATTGGAATTCTAACCCCAACCCCTTTCAAGGTCTTGGTGTTTTGAAGTTATTTCATCTTAGTAACAAATGATTTTCTCATTATCCACTGTTGCCATTTTATAAAGAGGGGTGGGGGGAGAAAAGAAAGCTGATGAAGACAAACCGGTCTGCTCCGCCATTAGAGCTCTGCATTCTGATTTGTTTTGCAGGCACTAAGGAGAGTCCTGTGAGGGAGACAGACCATGTCATATCGCCTCCACCTCAATTGTTCCTCCGGCTGTACCAGGGTCATGCAAGGACAGTAGGAATCTGTTAGCTTGATGATTTTCAAAGAGGTTCCAGATGGGATTCTAGTTATGTGCCTAGATTTCATTGGGAACTGCATAAGGTCTGAAATGGTAGCCAGTGTCCCCCAGGGTCACAGACAAGGAAATCATCAATGGTCTAGTCTGTCTTCAGCAAAATCGCCAGGCATAGCCTGTCTTTTTCTGTCATGCTTTATGATTCTCTACAACTTATTCTAGAAAACTTATTCTGTAAAACATCTCATCTCATGCCTAAAATTAAGAAACATCCAACAATATTAATGTATTTGGCTGACTTTCTTGTCCACACAGGACTAAAATCTTAAATGCTTATCCTCGATATGTAAGTTTTTCCAAGACTAATATTTTGAAAGCCCTGATGAACTGTGTAAAGAGTTTCTCCCATATCCACTTACCAAATGTTGCAAACCACCGCTTGCTTCCTTCTTGTATTGTGTTTGCTTTATTTTTCCCTTAGTTCTGTGACTGTCACAGTCCTTATCTCACTTATATTTGTTCCTCTGTTCCTATCCGAATGCAGACTTCTTAACAAACAGGGCTTTGTGTTTGCTTTGTTATGTCATTGTTACCAAGAATAATGCTGGACACATAATAAATACTTGTTGAATAAATAAATAAATGAATTTCAAAAGGTCAGAGTTCATTTGTTCCCTCAACAGACAGTTTTCAAGTAAATGTGTTACCTGTGCCAAATGTGAACGATTAACTTGGATTTTTAGCACGCCTCTTTAGTCGACACAATTATTCTTTTCCGGTATATACTGGGTGAACCTCTGGACAGCTGACTTCATTCAGGAGAACATTCCAGACTTGTGAAAACTAATATAGAGGTGGGTGAGGCGGCTCACCAGAAAGGCGTTCCTCGCAAAACCTGATCACTGAGTTCGATCTGAGAATCTGCAAGGGGGAAGGAGAGCACCAACTCCCTTAGGCTACCCTCTAACCTCCACAGGCACGCCGTGACATATGTGTACCCCCTCAATAAATAAATAAGCATTTAAAAGTTTCTATTTCTCTTTGAAAATGGTGTGTATAATATATATATATTTTTTTTTACCTGGGAAACAAATGGAAAAATACAGGGAAAACATTCATTACAGGAGAAGGGGAGGAAGAATTCCAAGAGACAAAGGTTGGAAAGTTCTCCTGGGACCCTGTTTTCTAGACATGCACACAAGAACTCACAGTGGCTGTGCTGGCAGTGCACGCCCTGGACAAGAACAAACCAGACAAAATTTCATAATGAGTGATGGGGAAGGGCATAAGAGTTGGTCCCTCCAGCCGAGGAGGTCTTAGCAGTTGCTGTCTGCCGTGTAGGTTTACCTACACACGCACATATTTTTGTATGTGCTCTAATTGAATTCAGTGGCTGGGGGGCAGGGGATGAAGCTGAGGGGAACCTGGTGGGGAGGTCTGAGAGGAGAGAGCAATGGGGTGTGGATAGGATTAAAATACATTGTACAGTGGTGTGAAATGACCGAAAGAGACCTTTAAAAATGTGTGCTAAAAAAGAAAACTTGAAACATAGCCAAGGCATTAGGATTCTTCTCTGATGCCCTGTAGTTAATTGCGGTTTAAAAAGCCGAGTGCCCCATCGTTCACGTTCTGCAAAATGTTTGTGTTAGTTAGATGAGGAAAAACAATGCCTATTAAATTCCCTTGGCCCAGGGCCGCCCTCACTCACGAGGGAGCCAGGGGTTATGTGTACTGTGTTCCTAAAAGGAAACACACGGGGTGGAAGTTTGTGAATTCAAGATGGGGGGGGGGCGCTTCTAAAGTGCGCCGTACCCTGGGGGCTGGGGTTGCAGACAGTGCTGGGAGAAGGAATGCTGGAGAAGAAAGGCCTTGAAGCTCTGGGACATCAACATTGATAGGGAACGCGGGCAGTGAGATGACATGAGTCCTCTGGCTTCCTAGACAGAGTGAAGAATAGATGTGGCGTAGGCTCCCGAGAATCCTACGGAACAGTGATTGTGGATTTTGGGTTTTTTTTTGCTGAATGTCTTAAAGTCTTACATTTGTAATCCGTACAGCGGTCATAAAAGAACTTTTCTCACAATGTTGATAAGGCGCTTAAGAGTTACTTTGCACAATTCTACTACATGAAAAAAAAAGACAGGACACGTGTTGCTGTGACGACCAGGAGTACCAGCATCCATGTAAAAAATTTTGGGGATTAAATATAATGTACCCAGCACCTAGCATCAGCTTAATACAGGTTCTTGCCCCTTCTCTCTTTGCTTTCTTGAGAATTTCTGTAAATTCCCATACCCCCCACCAAGTACTTTCTCACTTTACCTCAGTGACAGCGCTTCAGTCGTGCATCTGCCCACATCTTTTGCTTCTTGCTCCTGAAATGCAAGATCCAGGAGGATGGCAAGACAGGCCACTCAGCGAAGTCGCATATCTCATTCTTCTGAGGCTTTTCACTGAAAACAGTCACCCACACCCCTCACTTCTTCCCAAAGATGGTTACTCGCTAGTGCTTGACATTACAGGATCCAAATGCTAGACTAAGCCTGGCTCAGAGGTAGACAGCCGAGTGTCTGAGTGCCAGAGGAGCCAAGGGACCTGTGCCTTCAGCCACCAGGGTTGTTTGGTGTGGGTGCTGTTTGAAAGCTTTTGAATTAATTGTTGGTAACAGGTACTATTTCACACACACACACACACACACACACACACACACTATGATAAGGGTCAAATGCCTTCAAGTATGAGTTCAGAACCATCGTTTAAGAAATATGTTTTGTCTTATTGATTCTTTGGATTGTTTTCTTTGTTTCTATTTTGTTGATTTCCGCTCTCAGTTTGATTATTTCCTGCCATTTAGTTCTCTTGGGTGAGTTTGCTTCTCGAGTGAGGTAACCCAGATACAGAAAGACAATTATCACATGTACTCACTCCTAAGTGGTTTTTAAACATAAAGCAAAGAAAACCAGCCCACAAATCACAATCCCAGACAACCTAGATAACAATGAGGACATTAAGAGAAACATACATGGATCTAATCTACATGGGAAGTAGAAAAAGTCAAGATCTCCTGAGTAAATTAGGAGCATGGGGAGAGGGTTGAAGGGGAGGGGAGCGACAGGGAGGGGAGAAAAATGTAGAGCTCAATGAAAATATGAATGTTAGAGGTTTATTTGTTCCCATTTATTCCCAGAAAATGTTTAAATAAAATATTGAATATTTTAAAAAAAGAAATATATTTTATCATCCCTGAGAAGGTTGTTGCGAGGACTCAAACCAGAGGGCACATAGCAGGGACTGAAGAAGTTGCATGATGGTGCATTTGAATATGCATCTACAGTCATTGTATTGTTTCCCTTTCTCAGACCACCATGGGAATGATGGGTTGGAGAACTTTTCTGAGTTCTTGAACACTTGCTCTCTGGGGCCCAGGGCTAAAGATGATCATTTACAAAAAGCTACGGTGTATTGATTGTTACCAGGTACAATTAACAAACATTTCCAACATGCTGCTATTTATGACCTCTAGAGGTGAGTCAGCAAGTAAATACATTTATACATAGCATTACAAGGCAACAGTTCTCTGAGAGAAAAAGGTGCTATATTTCCAGACAGATTTCAAAGCTGACATAGATACCAGAGCAACCCAGAATGCTGGCATACTCAGATGGTCTATTTTATTTTTAGCCACAGTGCAGTACTCTTGGGAAAAACAACCATATCTTATAGCTTTTTTTTTCCTGGGCAAATTAAGGTATTTCCTCACTGAATTTGGGTGAACTTTGAAAGAAATTTCATACCCTTTTGAACAATGAACCTTTTTAGACAGAAATGGCCACCTCTTTCCTGAATGTCACCTCTGGTAGTTGGAAGATGTGGAAGAAGATGAAGTACATTATGGAATTCGGAGTTTTAATTGACCCTGTTTTCAAGCAACTGACATTTCTTTTGTCATAATTTTCTGTGTGTGCGTGTGTGTGTGTGTGTGTGTGTGTGTGTCTGTGTGTGTGGTAAGACTTAGAATATTAAGGAAGGAATTAAGGAAAGCCTCAAAGAAATACAATGGACATTATTTTTGTGTGTGTGTGAACAGAATCAGCCAGAGGGATGAGATTTCACTCCCCAGTTCCATTTTCCTGGTTTTTATTTTATTTTTAATCATTTTATAATTTTGAGGATTTTATACATGAAATCCACTGTATTTGCATCCTTTCCAAACCTCCTCCCACTTGCACCTCCTGTCTGTCCAGTCATTCCTCAAATTCATGGCCTCTTCTGTATTTATTTTATTTTTGTGAGTATATATGTATACTTACTGAGCTGAATTAGTGCTGTCCTTATTTGCATAGGTAAGACTGATCATTTAAGATTGGGGTCCCATCCCTCAACAAAAAGGAAGAGGAGGAAGGGGAGGAAGAGGGAGAGGGAGAGAAAGAGGGAGGAGGAGGAGGAGGATGAGGATGAGGAAGAGGAGGAGGAGGAGGAGGAGGAAGAGGAGAAGGAGAAGGAGAAGGAGAAGGAGAAGGAGAAGAAGAAGAAGAAGAAGAAGAAGAAGAAGAAGGAAAGAAAGAAGAAGAAGAAGAAGAAGAAGAAGAAGAAGAAGAAGAAGAAGCAGCAGCAGCAGCTGGTTCTCCCTCTTCCAGGAGCCATTGACTGCCTCCCTCCCTCCTTTCCTACCCTCTCCCTCCAACCTTCCCTCCCTCTCCTCCCTCTGTGTCTGTTACACAATGACTTATAATGGTTTTTCCATCTCTTAGTGATTTGGATTTACTGAAGAGTTAAGTTTTAGATATGGTCGATTTTTTCACTGTGGTATAAAGCGTGCAGGGACAGTGTGTGAAGCAAGTCTTAGACTACTCTAAGGGTGCGACCCAACACATTTGCATGTGTCAATGCCCTATTTTAGTTGGACACAACCATCAAATGAAATGTTCTCATGACCAACATTTTTAAAAGTTGTTAAAAATCTTTTTATGTATTTCACCGTTTTTTTTCTTCTTCTCATGATAGAAGTGGCCTGAGAGTTGTGTAATGAAGCTGTTGCCAGGGAAACTTGTTTTTTTAGTGAGTAGCAATTTTCCCAAGCAGATGCATTTCCTTTCTGACTAATGAGTGTGTAAATGGTACCTCTATTGCTTTCTGCCTCCATATTTTGGAAACAACTTGAACTATTTGCTTAGGACAGCAGACATCTGCTTTGTAAAACCGAAGCAGACAGTCTCCAGTATGCCTTATTTATATGCAACTTGTGTTACTTACTTTAAAAGCACATTTACCAGTTTGCGGTTTTTTTGTTAGAAGACATTTTACACCTGTTAATGGCAGGAATGAGTGTTTAGATTAAGGGGGAAAAAGCTTCCCTCTGAAGATTTAACTCTGTCTTTCTGTACTGTGCATACTGTGCATTTCATTCCCACAGGTCTAACTGCAGGCAGGGGAACTTGAGTGATCTGGGCTGGGAAGCCGACTGGAAGCTGCATAATAGCGATCTGGATATTGTTATGCAAAGCTGAGGGAGCAAGACTGTTTCAGAGGCAATGATGTTTTCTTCTCGTTCACCGATCCACTAACTTCTATTCACTTTAAACTGCTCTATTTCTCAGAGGGGGAAAGAAGTTATTTTCTGCCCTTGCTGCGGCTCTAATCTTTGGCTTTAAACAAAAATCTTCTTGATAACAAGGAGATATATAGCCACTCTCTTGCTCTTTGGGGCAGCTGGCAATGGGTGCAAACACATGCAAATAAGGAACAGAGCTATTTCCATAAAAGGTGGAGCCACATGCCCTGTAATTATGCCTTTGATTTTCAAAGGAGGAGAAAGATAGATTTAAGGAATTAAGAAAGGGCAGGCCCAGAAAGAAAGAAAAAAGAGCGGCATTGTGAGAAGCAGGAAGGATTATCCAAGCAAAATAGAATTCATTCGTTCACATTTTCTTAAAAGTATCTGTCTCCCTGAAAGAACCCTCTAAAACTTCAGTATACCAGAATTTCCACAATGCCTTTGGAGTGAAGGACTATCAATGTGCTAACCTGTGTGAGTGCACGAGACCTCTCTTGGTGTGACTATGCAGCATTGCATTGTTTTCATCTTAAAAAGCATTTATTCATATTTGTTAGAAGATTTTCCTTCTTTACACGTCTATCCGAGTGATTGTAGCTAAATCTTTTAAAGATTAAACTGAAGGTTCAATTTGAGGATGACCAGGGTTTCCACCAAAGACTTTCTTTGTCCCAGGGTTTTATACAGATAACCCGTTTCTCCAGTTCCTACTCTCCCTTTATTTATTTATTTATTTATTTATTTATTTATTTATTTATTATTTTTTCTTTGTCTCCTAGGATTTTGACAGTTTTGGAGAGTGTTCACCAAATATCCAGAAGAATGTCCCCAATCTGAGTGTGTGTTTGGAGCGTGTGATGTCCATATAGCTATTGCCATCACTAAATATTATGGTGTCCATAATATTAAAGCTCTTAAAGTATATCTTTAAGTTAAAGTATATCTGCCCAGTTCCTGGTGTTGCCTTTCCCTTTTCTCTGCCATTCCTTGGAAAAGAGTTCTTTACTTTTACCCAACACCCAAAAAGTAATTTTGGGGTGGTAATTAAATTCACTTCCTGGAAGGGCAGGGAAATCTATCTAGAATTCTTCTATGAGAAAGACTTAAAGTCTCCTATCCAACCTACTAGATTACGCAATAATTTATGTATGCAGTATGGATCTATGTACTTGCTGCATTCTTTGGGTTATAATTTAATGCAGATTTACCTTGCTCAAAATGCTCTACCTTTGGAAGTTGAAAGCTCTTATGGGTTGGATCCTGTGCTCCTTGGACACATTCCCAATTGTTTAATTGTTGTTTTAACATTTCCTGATTTTCTGATGATTCAGATACACTGCCCCAACTTCAACTGATATGCACTTTTAGAGTAGCCATAGCCTTATTTATTTTAAAGAATTGGGAAGAACCATTATGGGCATGTGATAACATTATAACACCTTGAGTCTCATGACAGTAGCAATTATAACATTTTTTTTAAAAAAAAATTCAATTAATTGTGTTTTAGATAGAAAAATCCCCAAAGGTATGCTTAGAGGTATATGATATACAAAATATACTTTAAACATATTTAAAGAAGCTGGAGCTCCCTTGTATTCATATAATAAAGCCCTGAGTCATGCTGGCTTAGAATGTAAATATGTTGGTGAGTAATGTCTCTGGGTTAGATCAATAAAGAGGTAGGCTCTTTGATTTTTGACTTGAATCTGTAATGACAAAATACTAAGATGTGTATGCCACGTAACCCACATATCACTTAGAAGGCTGGGGCAGGAGGCAGAGAGTATGGGCCAGCCTGGGTTACATACGGAGATAGTGCTTCAGAATGGAATGACATGAAACAAAAGAAAATCAACAGCAAGAACAAAATCCAACAGCAGGTTTTCTGTTCCACAGTTATTGAGGCTGTGAGTCCAAGGACAAGGTACTAGCACATTCTAGTCCTGGTGATGTCCCTTTTTCTGGGTTCCAAATGCTGGACTCTTGCTGAGTCTGCCTCCTTTTGCTGAGCCCTGGCTGGGTAGTGTTGAGGAACAATTTCTCAATGGAAACACTTCATTCCAGAGGGCAGCTTAAGACCAAGAAATTAAACAGAAATTCCAAGTGTCTGGAAGCAAACAATTGGCAGTCTTAGGAAACTTCTGGAATAAGGTTCATTCACAAGAATCTTCAGCACCTACCTCTCCAGGGCTAGGTAGGCAGTAACAGCGCTAGCAGAGGGGAGGAGACTCTCCAGACCTGTTGAACTGTTGGCAGATTATGCAGGGAGCCCCAGGGATGAGCTTTCCTGAGCTGTCTCACCCAGGCTGGGGTGCGCTTTTGGTAGTGTGGGTGCCTTTAAGTCACCCATGCTACTGTGATGTCTCATTCCGACTCCTGTCAGTAACCTAATAATCAAACCCATTTGATGGAATCGTTTCTTTCTTCTGAATCAGTGTCCTTTTTCTTTGTATCTCTATTGGAAAATTCAAAGTCAGGTAGAAAGAGTGCCCTGTCCCCTTGTGAGGACACTACTTTCCTCATGAGTGACCCACCATGTCCTCAGGCAAGCAGAATTACCTCTAAAATGTGAGGCCACAAAACGTTATCATGCTACCTTCAGGACTTCGGCAGGAATTTTAGGGATACAGATCTTGGGTCCAAGAGCCTCCGCTGATTGTGACTGGAGTCTTTATAACAAAAGGCAATTGGACCTCTGGAAAAGGGCAATTGTATGGGGCTATAACATGGAAGTAGTATTCTGCAAGCCCAGGAGAGAGGCCTAAGAACAAACCATAGTTGTCAACATCTTAATCTTGAATTTCTATGTGCCAGAAGTCAGAAGAAGAAAATTTCTGGTACTTTGTCACAACCCTAGCAACAAATATGAATTTATGTTGCTGGCCCTCAAATATGAGCTTTTACAAAAGCTTGCATAGTCTCGAGAAAGGTAGAAGGGTGATAAAATTTTTGTTTTCTTTCAGTATTATTCTGTAATTTGTCTTTCAACCAAGTGAAGTATATATATACTGTTCCAAAAATGAGGCGTTTGAAATAAAGACGCATATGTGTTTAAGGAGAAACACATAGCTGCTAGGGTGAGCCGATTCCTGCAGAAGGCAAAGAGTCTGTTGGGGAAAATATAGCAACGCTTCTCTTTGACTTCCTGTTATCACGCCTAATATCTGCATGTGCTTCTATAATGCTGACATGCCAATCTTGGACCACAATGAATGAAGACAGTCTTTTCCTACAGAATAGCTCCTGCTGAAAAGAAGTGCTGAGCAGAGGCCTTTCTCGTTCTGGAAGTTATCTTCTTTTCCAGGAACGTGGAGAGCAGATTTAAAATTAATTAAGCCAAACAGGGAACGACGCCAATATGTACATGGTCCTTCCAGCAAGCACCGCGTTGAATCCATCAGAATGTTCTGGCTTTCTTGACTAAACTCATGGAATGTCTCAGCAGAAAGGGATTTAGAGGCCACTCGTTTTCAATCTTTGATAAATGTGGCATCTGATGCCCGGAGGCTTGGGCTGCTAGAAAAGCTCACACGGGTGACCACTAGAGCCAGGACGATGCTGCTGAGAAATACTTTTTTATTGATTGCTCGCATGGCTTTGGGATTTCTCTTGACTCTATTTTATGTGCTGTCACTGCCCCTGCCCAATCCTCCTCCTCCTTCTCCTTCCGTTCTTCTTTCGAAGAAAGGGTCACACACACTGTGCGGCACTATCTGGCCTGGCACTCCCATGTAGGTCAGGATGTTCTTGAATCTGTAACAGTGTCGTAGGGCCACACAAAGACTGAGCCACCGTGTAACCAGACAGGAATATTTTATGTGAAAAATTGTAGAGTGAGCAAGCCAAAAATCGCTTGAGCAAAGATGTTATTTACTGAACAATGTAACTAAAACTTCATAGATTTTTTTTAAAATCAAGTCTCCATTTCCATTTTCTAGATGCGTCTTTGTCAATACATCCAACTTCAAAGCCAAGTATGGCTCAGGTGATTAGGTGGTGTTGTGATTTCAGTGTGAAATGCCCGGTGCAGATACATATGGCCGAACACTTGGTAACCAGCTGCTAGCAGTGTTTGGGAGGATGTGAACTTTTTGAAGATGTCCCCAAACTAGAGGGAGTGGGCTACAGAGAGTGGACATTGAGGTTTTTACAGCCCAGACTTCCTTTCGGTCCGTCCTCGGCTTTGTGGTGATGCGGGCAAGCAGCTTGATGCTCCTGCTGCCACAGCCTTGTCCAGACACGACTGCTGCGGTGCCTTCTCTGTGCCCTCGGACTGTGGTCCAAATTGAATGCCGTTCCCTCAAACTGAGAGTCAAAAATCAAACATTCTCATTAAGCTGTGTCATCGGCTATTTGGTCACAGCCTTGAGAAAAATAGCTCATCATCTGCCTTCTTCAGCGTCTGATTTCTCTCCTTTGCTATCTATTTTTCTCTGTGTGTCAGATTCATTTTCAAATGCAGTCTTCCCTTGCAGTCATATTAGCCTCTTGTTCTGAGGGTCGACATTCAATAAGAGCTACTACTTGCCCCTTTCATCTGTCCGGAAAGTTGCTTTGTGTGTCTTTGCCTGCATCTGTGTCCATCACTAAGTCAATTACACTGGGAAGGATGCTGCACGGCTCGGCTTTGTCCCACTGTGGCCATTTGCTGTACCCCTGGAGCTGGTAGTAAAGGCTACTTTTCTTGAATTATAGGGGCTGAGAGTTGAGGGCAATTCTGTATGTTGTTATCAAAAGAAGGAGCATGTGTGAATGCTGGCAGGTCTCCAGCTTGAAAATGGGTTTCCGTGTGCTCTTTTGAAATGTCTCCCTTTTCATTTTATGTACTGGGACCTGCTCCGCACCAGGTATGCAATCAGGAGAGAGGAGACAATGCCTCTGTCTCAGTCTGATTTGTGCGGCTGTAGCAGAGTACTTGGGAGTAGGTAATTTATAAAGACAGAATTGTATCCCCTCGCTCTTTCAGAAACTAGGAAATCAAGAATGAATGTATTGGGGGGTGTGGAGATCATTTCTTTCTAGGATCGGGCCTCATAGATGCAGCCCCTAGAGAAGAGGGTGCTGTGTTCTCACTTGGCAGAAGAAAGGAAGAAAAACCCCACCACTGCAAACCTAAATGGCCCCAGTCTCTAAACACTTCCTGATAGGGCCGCCTTCCAAAGTCATGGCACTCGAGGCTGAACTTCCAGCACGGGAATTTTCAGGGATCCACCCAGGCCATGGTAGTCTCCAACACAGGGAGCTGTGACCTGAAGAAACATGTGTAGACTCAGTCCTTAGAGCAAATCATAATTTATGTTCTAAGTAGATTTTAAAAGTTTAGTGCTTATCTACTAGAGACATATAGCAACATATTTACAGATAAAATGAGGTAATGTTTGCAATATTTTCTTCAAAGGCACATACACAGTTTTGCACCCGTGCGCCCATGCACACACATATGTGGATAAGGGGTGTTAACGAATTATTTTTCAGTGATCAAGGAAAGTGGGCCCTGGTGGCGTTTGTTGTAACCTGAATTGTGTGGGACTGGTTGTGGCGGGATCCATAGGATGCTACTAGGAGTGAGACTGGACTAGGCATGCTCAGCTCTTTCTTGCAAACATTTCAATCCAATAAGACACTCCTTATCTCAGAATGGATGCTTGGAGCGCAGGAGAACAACACGCTATAGGAGACATTCTTGGAGTCACTTGGGAATGGAGAGATGAAGAGTGGGGATTCTTGTTTCCATCTTAATAAGTAGTGTTAAACTGAATCCAGGTGTATAGATGGATACGCGAGTGGATGGGAGAGTTGGTGTGAAGCCCTCTCGACAGTATGGCCAAGGCAGTGTGCCTAGTGTTGATGGGGTATAGGAACGGTCACAGAGAAAGCTGTTCTCCTCCTTCAAGCTGTGTGGGATCTGCGTGGGCAACAAACACAAAGAAAACCAGCAGGACTCTGAGCACAGGTTACAGAGGAAGCCAGAGACATGTTTGAGTAAGTTCTTCTGGAAAAGACAGAGGAATGAGAAAGAAAGAGGGGCTTAGGAAAGACTTCCTGGAGGAATAGTTACTCACTGATCACCTAGAAGGTTTAGAGTTCCCAAAGGGGAAGGAAGAGGCAAGGAGAGGCACCCCAGGCAGAAGAAATTACACCCGGTGTACCCTCGGGCCAGTTTCTGTGCAATTGTCATGTCTGTGGGAGAGGCAACTTCCATCATCACCTCACCCCGGTCTCCAGCAGTAAAACCTCAGAATGAAGCCTGTCTCTAGTGTTCTTCCCTCCATCCCAATCAGAACAGTGCTTCCTTCAGGCTGCCTGCTACTGCTTCTTTATGGCTTTGATAGGAGCGGGCATCAACACACCAGGATGCAAACCTATACTTACCGCTCTTGACTAATTGGTTTGTGGTCCAGACTGTGGCGCATCAGAAGTTGTCTTGCAGAATGAAATCGTGTAGGGGAGTAAAGAGGAGGTTTTTCTATATGTTGCAGTGGTTGCAGGAGCGACTTCGCCGTCCTTTTCTTGTCTGAGTACTCTCTAAAGCTTTTAAAGAAACAAGCAGGAAAGGATGCCTCTTTAAAAGTGGGAGGAACCAGAAAGAAACAATTCTCTCCCTGGAGCCCCTGTGACAAGTCTTCATCTAGTATCTTTTGTATAATAGCAGGATTCCCCACTAAGAGAGAGTCTGCTATTCTTAAATAATAGATTGAAAGCACGTCTACCTTCAAGGACTCACTGAAGAACTAGTTTGTTAAAAGCTTAAAGAAACTTTCTGTCCTAAAAATAATTTTTATATCATGAAGTGCAGGCAAGGTCAACCCACACAGAATATTTTTGATTCTTTTGCTCTCTCCAGTCTTGGTTTACAAGTAAGCAGTTTTAAGAGACACAGTTATTCGGGAAAAGAGGCGGCCTTGATTAGGGTGCTGAAAAAGCCCACAGAAGGCTGTTGTAGGCCCTAGGAGATAACTTGGAATAGCCTTCCGGGTTCTTATTGTATCCTTCAGGCTTGCGAACTGATAAGGGGCCCCCTGCCTCAGATATGCAGCCTCAGGGCCAGCAGGCCACAGTTTAGTAAGCTGAGCTCTGCTGGGTGTCATCTGTGCCTGGATCCTAAGCCAGGGCCTCCTTTCAGTGAGTGGCCTGCAAGCCCAAGGCTATGCTTGGTGACAGAGCAATGAACCATTAACCAATCTAGGTTGGGTCCCAGAAGTTCCTGGCTTTCTCCAACTTATATCCTTCTAAACTCAAGGATCAATAACCATGCCAAATAGTAGAGTTTCTTAGAAATACATTAAGAAATTTCTCATTAAAAGATATCCCACTACCATTTTTTCCCATTTTTTTGCATCATTATCAGCACACAGCTCCACTAATCACCCACAAATCTGCGGCACTCCCCGGGTGTCTCTGGAAAACACAGTTTATCCTGTATCAGTCTTGGAGAGGGGTGGACCCTTTGACGCAGTCACTTTAGAAACTCTTAACATGGGATCCCCTTCACGTTTAAGAGATCAGAAGATCATTAAGAGCACACAAATTCCACAAATACTCATCACATATATGTATGAATATGTTCATTTATTCATCAGGCAAAGTGTCACACTGTATGGGAAGTAGGGTGGGGCTGGCAAGATGTTATCTGTGTCCTTGACTTCCTGCAGCTAGACAAAAAAAAAAAAAGAAAGAAAGAAAGAAAAAAGAAAGAAAAAAAGAAACGTTTGATGATGCAAGGCCTAGTGGATCTAAGGGGCAAATTCTAGATGTTATGGTAGCACAGGACATACAGGGGACCCGCTAAGCACAGGAATTTCCCCTAAACTACGAAAACACCCAAAGACTTACACCATTCTTTTCTTTTTTTTTCTTTTTTTTTTTTTAACCATTCTTTTCTTTACATGGGAAAAGATGTTCATTTCTGAGAAATCATGTAACCTGCCCCTAGCTGTTTGGTTGTTGAGTGTTGGCGGTCAGATGTGGGAATGTCTGTGTCAAAACCCCCATGCTGCCTCTCCTGTACTAGGGCATCAAAACTTCCATGCCGTCTGTACTATGTACATTCCTCATCATGTGGAAAGGGAAGAGAAAAACAAAAGAAAGATTTAGTGTCTAATTGAGACGTCTGAATCTGATGTGGGAGATTGTGTATGGAAAGGGACAGGAGGAGACGAAGCCCCCACCAATGTGTTTTGTTGTGTGTGAGAACGTGTGCCCTGGTACATATGTGGAGGTCAGAGGACAACATTAAGGAATAGGTTCTCTTCGGCAGCGCAGGTTCCAAGGAATCAAACTCCTGTTGTCAGGCTTGTGTGGCAAGCATGCATCCCCACAGAGCTGCCTTGTGAGAAGGAACAGATGTATTTGAAGGACAGCTTTGGTGCTTGTAGTGATGAGCTGCGGGCAGGCCTGCTTTTCATCCCGCCCGGCTTCCCGCCACCGGCTAGCTTAAAACCTGAAATAACAACACACAAATTGTATTCTTTTAAACACTGCCTGGCCCATTATTTTTAGCCTCTTACTCACATCTTGACTAACCCATATTGAATAATCTTTGTAACACCATGAATGGTGTCTTACCCAGAAAGATTCAGCATATCTGACCTGGTGGCTGGCCTCATCGCATCTCGCATCTCTCTGAGGAGAGGCACGGCAGTCTGACTAACTTAGGAGAGGTGTGGCATCTTACTGATCCTTCTACCTCACTTCCTCTTCCTGTTCTGTCTACTCCACCCACCTAAGGGGCGGTCTATCAAATGGGCCAGGCAGTTTCTTTATTAGCCAATGAAATCAACTCAAACAGAAGACTCTCCCACATCAGGTGCTTCCATTGAATGTTCTGCACTGAGTTACATACTGAGTGATGAGTATAGGCAAAGAACAGGACATGCTTTAGCGTTATTAAAAATGGCATTTCTATGGAAAAATGATGTGTAGAGCTAAAATAATGATTGCTACAATAAACAGGTGTCACCAAATGAATGTCACCCATAGGGCAAAGCTGTTTTAATCTCCAATGCTAGTGAGTCTAAAGAGCACAGTTGTGTGACTTCTTCTCTCCTTAATGTAATCAAAACCTTGGAACTATAGATCCGGTAAGAACTTGGTTCAAATCCAGCCTCGATATGTCCTAGTTCCATGAAGTGACCCTCCCAACTGTCACAGGTAAAATGGATACACATGTGTATACTTTGTGAATGTTCATAAAATAATCTTAGAATGCCTCACACAGGCAAAATAAGTATAATTCATTAATGAAAAAGAGACTTTGGGGGTTAGCGGGCTGGCTTAGTGGTTCTAAGATGGCTCTCCTCTTGCAGAGAACCTGGACTTGGTTCCCAGCACCTACCTTTTGACTCACAGCTCTCTCTAACTCTAGTTTTAGGAAATCCATTGGCGTTTTTGTCCCCCACAATCACTGCACACACATGGTAAACTTATATACTTGGAAGCAAAACATTTACAAAATAAAAATAATTAAATCTTCAAAAAATATCTCCTATAAAGCTAAAAGTATTTCTGACATTGCCAAATGGAAATTTGATGATGGCAGAGCAGAAGTATATCTAGTTACAGAATCAAAGTTTAGCTCACCTTAAAAAAAAACTATGCACTATAATAAGCAACTCATTATGTAAACATAAATTTAAATATACTTTAAGAACAGAAAGAGTTTGTATAATGGTATATAATAGCAACATACCTAAAATTATTGGTTGTAAAACCTCATGAAAAATACAAGTAATTTTTGCTATGTTGAAATGTGATTTTTACACCTATTTTATTGATGCACATCCATTGCTTTATCAACAATAGGTCTTAATTCTTTTTGAAAAAAAAATCAGTACTTCAAAAGTAGATCATGCTGTGCATAAATTTCTCTTGTGAGCTTGATATGTACGTAGTGGTAAATTGTACATTTAGTCTTTACAAAATGCAAAGCCGAGGATAAGACTGTCTACAGAGCACCAGACATATTGCAAACATATTTGCTGGAAGTATTGCTGTAGTTGTTTTGAATATTCTTGGAAAAGCCACTTGTCTGCAAGACTTTGTTTTGGTTAGAAGACTCTACTAATTGAGGCTCTTGTGTGGAAGCCTCCCTGAGGGAAGTCCTGTAATTGGTGACATCAGGGAGCGAGTGGACCACAAGCCATCTCAATTCTTCCTTCTGGAGCACTGGCCTGTAATGCTTTAATTGGCCTCATACTTTCCCAGGGCACAGAACCTCCACTAACTTACCCAGAGAAATACTTAGAATGACTTTAAGCACTCACAGTTAACATTATATTTAGATTGCATTTTCATCAATATTATAAAATATCCAGTAACCATTCTTGGACTATGTGACAGTTTCTACTGATCTATCAACTATGCCACAAGGTTCACAAAGAAAACACCAAAGCACAATCTAAAAATTCTCCCAACCTTGAGTGGAATTGATTTCTTTTGTGTGTGTTTTCTTCCTTCCTTTCTTTTTCTTTTTCTAAAAAAGGAACTCTTTAGGAAGATTAGGATAAAATATTAAAAGATAAATCTATTCTGCAAACTGTTTCATCAACATTACCTTGGAGTTACTTCTGAAGAGGATGTAGTTTGAAGATTTCAATAAATGCATGGACTAAACAGATTATTTTGTATCTGCGTTGCAATCTAACTGGCTATTATTTTCTTAATAACCAGGCACTCTTGAGTCTTTAGAACATTGTCATACAGTCTTATACTCTAGACATGACCTCGCTTATTTTAGTGATTTACCTCATGATAGCCGTAGAAAATACAAATTTATAAAAAGACTCCAGTATTATCTGCAACAGTAAAAATCAAGGAATGATTTCACGTGTCAGTTAAAATGGATAATCTTTAAATACATTAGATTAGTCTCAAGTTGGAGCAGTATGTAGCAATTAAAAGTTGGTTTCTTTCTAGGCCCCTGATGGTGACAGTCATATAGTAAAGCTCCACGTCCAACCAGGAGCAAAACTGAAAATTTCCTCTACTGTAATAAGCTTCCAACCGATAGTGAGGTCAATAGAACTCACCCAGACAAGAGTGATAAAACCGTAACTGGTAAATGGCTAGAAGGAAGTTGACTGTGAGGACGTATAATAAAGACCCTGGCGTGATTTGGATTTGACTTGCCAGGGAACTGACACATTAACTAAAATTTGATTATGATCCAGGGATGGGAAGGACGTCTAGAGACCCCCTTTCACAGTGTAGTAGACAGAGCACAAAAAAGACATAAACGGGGATGAGTGGTCTGGTGGCTCGGAGTGAGTGACGTAAGGGCTGCGTTTTAAAGTTTTCATTTTTCTGCACTATGAAAAAGATTTGGAAGGGGGAGAGACCGGAACTGGGGACCCACAGTAGGGTGTAGTACTAGTTTAGGTAAGGAATGATGAATTATGGATTATAGAGAAGGGTGGGGTCAAGTGAGTGGATTCAAGGCATTGTTTGGGGTTAACAGTTAAATGTGCTTTGTGATGAGCTGTGTGCAGGTAGAAGGGGAGAGATAAATGAACGTCACTGTTAGGTTAGAACCTCAAGTCACTTGTCAGTGACAGCAGCATGGGGGAGGGGGCTGGGCTGGAAGCAGAAAGCTACGTGCTTCTTTGAGGACATGCTAGCTAATACAAGTTGCTTTTGAGACATCCAAGTGTAGAAAGCAGTAGGGAGTTGGCTACAAAGGTTTAAATCTAGAAGAATCTATATTGTTTCCTCTTCCTCTTATTGGCTGATGAATTATGGGCATCCAATACATATTTGTGGAATAAAAGAATGAATTGTCTGAAGAAGTAAATTTGGGAGTTGTTGGCTTATGGTTGGTAAGTGTATTCTACAGGGTAAGAAGAGCATAGAGTGAGAAGAAAAGATACCACTGGGGGAAAGTCTTCTGTTTACTGGCCGGGCAGGTGTATCCAGCAGGAGTCTCGCATATTAGAATGGGCTGGCAGGTTATAGGAAATGGAAACTGACACCATCATTTAGGTTTTATATTGAAAACCATGACTGACGTTAGTAGATGTCATTTTTATAACGAGTGAATGGGTGCTGTGTGGAGAAGGAAGGAAGAATGACACCTCAAGGTGATATGGGAATAAAGAGTAGATTACAGTAGATTATAATCACTAATTTTTTTTTTGAGATGTGGTCTCTTTATGTAGCTCAGGATAGTTAGCACACGACTGGCTTCAAACTTGTGGTGATCCTTCTGCCTCCGCCTCCTGACTACTAGGATTACAAGTATGTACCACCATGCTTGACTTGCTATTATTGTTAACTACTGTCCATAGATTGCCTTTGAGCATAGAGCCATTTTGAACAAAGTCTTATGGGCCTGTGAAGTCTTTCCGTCATCCACGGTCTACAGTTTCTTTGTTTATTATTTTATTATTTGCTTTGTAGATTTTTCAAAAAAAATCTTTGATTAAGTTTACGAGTAGGATTTCTTTTTGAGACAATTGTGAGTGGTTTTTTTTCAGACTTCTGTTTCAATGATTTTGTTGTTGGCATATAGAAAAATCAGTTTTCTGCTTTGCTTTCTTAATGAATATTGTTTTTATGAACATTCCTATGTAAACGATTGTATAGACATAAGTTTCTTGAGTACACAGGGGCTTCTCGATTTAAGATAGGTTATACCCTGATAAACTTATCATAAGGTGGAAATGAAGCTAGTGTACTTAACCTACTGAACGCCACAGTTCAGCAACACAGTCAGCATAGAATATCAGCTGCCTAACCCATGTTTGCTGCATACCTGGGAGCAGCAGCTTGTGCCAGTCTCCAGAATCGTAAGAGCAGTGTGATTCACATCATTAGTCAAGGAGAAGATGAACATTTGGAACCAGAAGTACAGCTTCTACTGAAGATAAATCATTTTGCAACATTGTCAAGACCACCATTGAATTATAGTAAGTTGGCAGTATAAACTAACTGCAGTTGTTGGACCACAGGAGACCTTAATATTTTGAAAAACTTCTAAATTGTTTTCCAAAGTGACTCTATAATAACAAATTCTTAAGAGCAATATAAGAATGTTTCATTTTTTTTTCTATATCCCAGGCAACACTTTTTTATTGTCTGTCTTTTGTATTTAGTCATTCTGGAAGTGATATCTCATTGTGCTTTTGATTCGCGTTTCTCTAATGACTCAGGAATAGTGCTCAGTATTTCCCCCTGTGCTTTTGATCATTTGTCTTTCCTATTGAGAGAAAGTTTAGGTTCCATGCTGAAATTAGATTATAGGATCAGGAAACTTCCTCTCTGCTATCTAGCTTTCATGGTGTCAGAGGGGTCATGCGGACTGCCAGGGGAGAAAAAATACTATTGGTCTAATGTACACGTACCACTGGATTCTGATTGCCACATCCCTGACCTATCAGGCAAGACATGCTCCCTGGTGCAATAGTGGCAGGGTTGTTACCAGGTAAATAACCTCATTCTGGTTGGATTTAGAGCTGCTCTATTGGAAGGAAATGCATGCCTGCTCTTGTACTCCTGATCAAAAGCCCATGGGTGGGAGATCATAGGCCCTGGGGTAGAACCTGATGTTGTTACTTTGGTAATTGGTCATGCTGTCAAATTGCCTTCTAAATGTGTATGTTTCTACCCAGAGAATAGGGATGCTTTCAACCTTGATTAAGCAAACTTCTTTTTGCAGTTCTGAGACTGCTATTGTGTGCTCAGCCCTAAGGAGATTTTACTCCCCTACTCCAAGGCTCAGGGAATATCTCAGAAGATGCAGAAAGAAGTTCAGAGTTGGATGGATGATAGGAGTGTGCTGTGAAGTGCAAACTTCTGGATTAGCTCTCATGGATTCAAAGCAGCTTTGGTTACAGGTAAAAGATCAGTGTATAAGATAAAACAGGACATGAGGTTGGGGAAGGGACTGTGTTAGGGTTATGTTTGGGAGGGGTCAGAGGTGGGAAACATAGGTGATTATGACCATGTTTAATTGTATGCATGTATGAATTTCCCAAGAATATAATAATAATAATAATAATAATAATAATAATAATATTAGCTCCAGGTATGAGAAACCTTTCAAATTACTGGTAAGAGGAGTCCGAGACTCTGAAAACAATACAGGCGATTGCTGCTGCTATGGATTGCCTCCCAGAGGTTGAAGGTAAGTCTTGATTGTGGAAGACAATGTGCCCTTCAGACACAGGGTTTAGAAGATTCAAGCTGGATCTGACCTCAAAATCCTGTCTGAGAACTAGCTTTCAAAGTACCAGATGGTGCTATACAAACTGACACGGGAGGGAAGGAATCAAAAGCATCCCTGAGTGCGATGCCTGTGAACCACTATAGTGACGAGTGTGGCGAGACAGTCCTAACAGCGCAACAATGGCGTTCATGTCTTGGTGATGACTAATTGAAATCAGGGCCTGCTCAACAGGAGGATAACACTTGGAGACTTATTATTAATTATGAATGCTGGTCTTCTTATATTTGTCCTATCAGCTCGTTTAACTTAATTTAACCTGTTTCATCTGTGTTTTGTCTTGGGCCTTTTTAACTTTATTCATTTCCTGCTTCCTCCATGTCTGGCTAGCCCCTGGAGTCTCTCTGGGATCTCTTTGCTTTCACCTTCCAAGCTTAAATTTCTCTTCCTACTTACTTTCTCTACCTAGAAGTCCTGCCTATACCTCCTCCCTCACTCTTGGCTTTTCAGTTTTTTATTAGACCAGTCAGGTGCTTTAGACAGGTAAGGTACAACAGCAACACATCTTTACATAGTTAAACAAATGCAACACATCTTTACAGAGTTAAGCAGATACTCTGCAACATAAACAAATGCAGCACATCTTTACATAGTTAAACAAATATCCCGCGACACAGGAGGGGGCAGCAAACCTAGCCAACAGCCTAGGGCTTTCCTAGACCACTACCACCACTTTACTAGACCAGCATAATTTCTAATTGCATTCTGAATACTTATTTTTATACCCACAGATAAGTGTAGCTCTCACCCCTAATCAAAGAAACTTCTGTTCAGCAGAGAGTGATCATCACAGAAAACAATAACTGGTCAAGATGCAGAGAAGAGCTAACTGACCACAACGTACCCAGCCCGAATGTATACATCTACAGTGCAACCTAAGGGTGAGAGAATGATGCAGAAGAGGGGATAGAGATAATGTCAGAACCAGAGAACTGAGAAGTTTTCTGTAACTGTTTCCTAAAAATGACAGGGAAGCTACACTCATGTTGTAGCCACATGGCTGCCTAAACAAGACCCAAACCATGACAACCTCAGTGGATATTCTAGCGTAGAAGAAGAAAATATCATAGTACCTATCAATGAACTAAAAACTGCAAGCAACTCAAGAGTTCTGAGAGATGGAAAATTAGTCTTTCTGAGGGATGAGCCACCTATTTGGTTATCTAATACCTAGCAGCCAGTCCTGAAATAATATACATATAAGAAACACCAAATGGACTCAGGTGGTTATATTTACATATTTGTATACATATATACATGTATATGTGTATACATAACAATAATAATCAAAAAAAGGAAGCCATGGACTTGAGAAGGAATAAGCGGAGAACTGAGAGGGGCTGGAGGGGAGGCATGTAAGAGGGACTAGGGGGAAGAAGAAGGAAAATGATGTAATTATATTTTAATTAAAATAAAATCAATACCCAAGGTAATGCAGTCACAGGGCTCAAGACAGCCAAAGGACACAGGTTTGGCAAGTGACACTATGATGAGTAAGTGTGTGGTAGAGAGGTGAGAGAGAAATAAAGTGGTGTGGTTTGTGCACCATAAATATATGTGGAGCTGGAGACTCCATGGCAGTAAGTAATAGCCTGATTAGCCTGATATGGGAGGCCTGTACACCTGAGGCCATGGTGCTATCTAGGCCCATGCTGCCTGTCATCATGTCTGGGCCTGTCGGCCCTAATGCAGCAAGGGTCTATTTGGTGCCAGCAAAGGCCATTTGGATGTCTGTCGTCTGGGCTGCAGTCTGAGGACATGCTGATGACTGAGTGCTGTACTGAGCTGGTCCTACTACTCAACTCACCTGGGCAGTGCAAGAGACCTGGCATACTGACCAGCTCAGCTACCACCCAGGCCCCTATCCAGAGCTTTGAGTTGGTCCACTCCGGCATCTACCCTACCCATGAGTTGCTGGAGGGTATGAACAGGGGTGGGGGTGGTCTTGCAGAACCTTAGCAGCAGAGGCTTCATAACTCAGGGCAATGGCAGGACATCCAAGAGGAGTTTAGGTGAGGGTCAGTATTAATGGTGCAGCAGAAGCCAGAGGCCTTGAACCAGACTAATCCTCATTGCAAAGAACATTTGCAAGTAGAGTCATTTGGACAAAAGGCTACACTGTGTGTCTTAGTTAGGATTTCTATTGTTGGAAAGAGACACCATGACCACAGTAACTCTTACCAGGAAAGCAGATAATTGGGGTGGCTGGTTTACAGTTTCAGAGGTTCAGACTGTGTTCATCATGGTGGGGAGCGTGACAGCATGCAGGCAGATGTAGTGCTGGCAACATCTGGATATGCATCCAAGAGAAAGTCAACTGAAACACTAGGCAATATCCCGAGCATAGGAAACCTCAAAGCCTGCCCCCACAAGACACACTTCCTCCAACAAAGCCATACCCGCTCCAGTAAAACCACATCTCCTATTAGTGCCACACCCCGTTACAGCCAAAGTATCACACTATGTGACACACCATGGCACACTGCAGTCTCCCTGGTGAAATTTATTTTCAATTTCAATTTAATTTTTAATTTTTTAAATCTTCTTTTGTGGGGAGGTTAAAAGGTGCAGGGCTGATAATTGCACAGGGGAATGATTGGAATTGGGGTTCATGTTCATGTGAACTTGGAAATACACAAAGAATCAATAGAAAATTCAGGAAAAAATAAAATTAAAAAGCAATTAGGCTATAAACTTTTAGGTGTTATGTGAATTATTCGTATGTTCTGGGTACTAATACCTTACCAAGGCTTTGTAAATACTTCTCATTCTGTGACTTTATGCTCTCCTTTGTTTCTTTTCAAACATAAATGTACTCAGTTTTAAAACATTTTGACTGCTATATTACAATTGTTCACATTTGTGGAGTACCCTGTGATGTTTTATTGTATAATTTTAAAATCAGAATAAACCTGATCTTGCCATAATTTGGATTTAGAATGGTCTCCGAAGCCCTGTGAGTAGTGGAAATTCCACAGGGAGGGGACTTGGATCACTGTCGTGTCCTTAGAAACCATAGTGGGTTGTCAGTTGCTCCCTCTTCCTCTGTTTTATTTTCTGGTGATAGCATGAGTGTCTTTTCTGTGTGACATGTTTCAACCACAGTGTGCCTCTTTGCCATAGGACCAAAGCAATGGGGCCAATAAATTATCAACCACTTTCAACATAATTTGGTCCCCAAATGCAATGATTACTTTTATAGGTGGAATTTTATAAAGTCCATCATTTTATTAATGGGTTTTATTTATATATTTATATTAGTAATGCAAAGTGACCAACACACACCTCAAACGTTTATCATTTCTTCATGGTGAACACATACAAATACACCTGGTGGCCATTTATATGCCCTCTTCAGAAAAGAAAAGTGCCCATTAGCTCTCTTGCTCTTTTAAAATTAGACTGTGAATTTTTCTATTTGTAGCTGAATTCTTTTTATACTCTCTTTATTAACCGCACACTAGTCATTCTGTAGGCTGTCTGTCTCTCTACTCCTTAATTACTGCTTTTGTTGTGTACCTCTTTTTATTTTGTTTCCTGTGGTTTGGGGGTCACACCCGAAGAGTATCACTCGTCTAGTGTCTTGATGCATTTTCTCCTACTCCTTCCACCATTTCAAGCCTTATATTTATATCATTACTTTGGGGTTGAGTTTTCAGATGGTGAGTGACAGGGATCCATTTTCATCATTCTATGTGCATATATCTAATTTGTCCAGAGCCATTCTCAATCGTTCACAGCAGCTTTTCCACCATTAGCCGGCTGTAGAAATATGAGTTTAACTTCTAGGTTTATCATTCTGCTCCAGTGCTTGGTCTGCTTGCTTTTCTTCATATTCTGTTTCATATCACTTTTCTTAAAATTTTATCACTGAGTGAAAATTTAACCATCATAAATAAGATAAAGATTAAAATGTACTATTTTGTAAGGTTTTTTTAATATTCTTTAAATTCAACCACCTAGAAATACTTTCTGATGAAGAGGCTAGGCGGGACTTCTGGGGACAGAAAGGAACCCTGGGAAGAGCTCAGACAGGGGTACCAGCCAGACATGGAGAGGAAACAGGAGGCACCAGAAGGAAGTGAGGTAATGCCATGTGGCAAAGTGTAGATTAATATAAATGGGTTAATTTAAGTTATAGAAGCTAGTTGAGACAAGTCTAATCTAAAGGCCAAACTTTTATAATTAATAATAAGTTTCTGTGTCATTATTTGTGAGTTGGCTACAGAGTTTTTGTTTCATGTTCAAATTAAAAACAGTCTGTCAAATCATTTGCTTATCAGGAGCTGCCTTACAAGGGTATCACAGTGGCGCTATGTGATACCTGAGATCGAGACACTGAATAAATTTGGTTTTAGCATAGCTCATTTGCACAATGAAAAATTATCGCATAATGTGGAAGAGAAAGTCAAGAAGAAAATAAGTTGAAACAATCACCATCGGTTGTTTGTGAATTTTCTTTCCCATATACCACTTATTTCAATGGGAGGGAACCCCAAGTGTGGATCCAGCAGTCCAGTCCAGCTTACTCTAATCAAACCCAGGAACTGCCTTTTCCCAGGGATGGCATCTAGTTCACAGGTGACATGATCTCTCCCAGTCAGCATGAACCTGGGACTTTGTCTGGGAGCGCGTGGACACAAGGGATACTCTCTGTTACCTGGGAACACAGACACACCTTCCATACAATGGACTGTGTGCTCTGTTTCCACAGGACAGTCATTTTAAGGGCTAGGAGCTGGGAAGAGGGACTGAGAGCACTGTTTGGAAGATGCGCATCTTGGTGGAAACATACACAGCCTAAAGCCGGAGAAGCATCTAAGCCTTTGAGAGGAGTAAATCCCTTTGGCCTCTCTCTGTCGCTGCCCTGCTGTGGTTGCCCGCTGTCTGTAACATGTTGATACCTACCATCTCCTTTTGGTTCCATTTCCTGTCCGATTTTCACTGACTCATGCGATGTTTATTTTGCCACTTAGTTTTGCACATGCTATTTTTCTTGTTTAACCTATAAGACTTGTTGCCTGGCGGACACTAAGCGTAAGCACCTTATTAAAAAGGGAACAGATAGCACTTTCCAAATTGCATTTTATATAAGCAGGCATGTGCTGCCTACTTAGGACTTTTAAAGGGTGGAAGTAAATAAAATCCTAGAGCAAGAAGTGTTATTGTCTGCTATTCTCTTTTTATTAAACAACAGTGACAAGCTCAGTAGTGAAGAAATTGAAAGCCCATCTGCAACACGGAATTCTTAAAAATCACATTGCCATTGTGTTTGCTACCCTGTGCAGAGTTGACCAATGTAGGCTGGATCACAGTGATGCAGTGTTGACAAAAGATATATATGAATATGGGTGTTAGCTACTTTCATACAGCAAAAAAAAAATCAATATTGTAATACAGCTAGGCTATGTCCAACAAACAGCAGGGTGTTTAAATATGGCCGTGGAGTCATGAGTCATGCTTCTTGATCAAATGTGTCGAACATTTTTCTCTCTCTCATACATTACATTCAGACTACAGTTTCACCTCCTTCCACTCCTCCCAGTCCCTTCTGCCACGTCCCCTGTCCGCTAGATCCAAAACATTTCGATTATGAGAGAGGTCTTCTGTCTTAGTTCTGGGGATCAGATACAGGACCCTGCTCGCGTAAGTCATGTAAGGAGCTCTGCTGCTGAGCTTCAGTCCCACAACTTGCTTTGTAGTAATACAGATTTGAGGATTATTTCATTTCCTCTTTCCCTACCTACAGCAATACAATTTAGAAGATATTAAACAAGGATATACTGTCAAATAATATACTGTCAAATAAATCTTCTAACTTTAGACATGAGTCTAAAGACATAAGAAACATAAAATTTAGTATCAGAGCAGTTGAGTGCAGAGGGTATACATATCTTGGTTGAGTTGGTCATAATCTGGAGAAAATAAGTGAACTCTAGCATCCATGGTGAAGACAACCAAAATGTGGGTTTCCAGTGATGGGTTCTGAATTTAGTGGGGGGTGGGATGTGGGATGTGGATGGCTTTTTATCAGTTCGAAATCAATAGCAAAGAAGAGTTTGGTGATTTAAGAGTAAATCTACCACAGGTCATTAGTACTGCTTTTAGAACTCTTGAGTGGTAGACAAGATGAGGGCGAGACTGGGGTGTGTACCGGAGTGCCTGAGATAAAGAAGGGTGGATTGAGTCATACAGGAGCTATGAAAGCAAGATTATCATATTACTCTTTATTTTCTTGGCCACGCCAGAATTAGTTAGGAGTAACTGCCAACTTTCATTTTCCTCCTCTAAAAGGAGGTTTTACATTATCAGCCAACAAGTGCTTTTTGTGTGTGCGTGTGTGTGTGTGTGTTTGTGTTCAAACATGATTGTGTATGTTCAGGTGCATATGGGTACACAGAGCTTTGTGTGTATATGTGTGTATGTGTCTTTGTGTGCCTGTGTGTCTGCCTCTGTGTGTGCTTTGAGAAATGCAGACAGAAGTATCAGTCCTTCCTCCATGGAGAGAGGGGGTTTTTAGAAACTGATTGAGTAGATTTCATTAGTATGAGAAAGCGACTTGGAAGGCATACCTGGTATTGCATACAGTAGGAGAAACAATACAAATCAGGTGCTGGAGATGTTGCCATCCATGCTACATTCAATGGTGTCTTTCCTTCCAGGGATCTAGACTAACATCTAAATGGTGCAGGGATCACGTTTAAGTCGATGATGGGCATGATGGGAAAAGGCATACACCCTTCCTCCAGAGATTTGTCTTTGCTCTGAAAATGGATTTAAATTTTAACTCAGTGAAATATGTGAACAGTTATGTTTTTTAAATTGAGAGTTTATTTTTCCCATCATGCCCTACTTCAGTGATGGTTTTTGCATACCACTCTCCATGTCAACTCTAGGTTTGCATTTCTTTTTTTGATGATTTTGTACAGTTCTTTAAAAATCATATTTAGCCTTGCTCCCAGCTCCTTTCCTATCCAGACCTACCTTCTTAATCATCCATCCAACTTCGTTTCTTCTCTTTTTTAGAAAGTCACCAAGTACAGTTTGTGCTGCCCATTACCTTTGGATGTGTGCCCTTCCCTGGCACACAGTCAACCTACAAGGAGCCATGCCCTTAGAGAAAAATTACCTTCCACTTTTAGCATCAATTAATAACCATTGTCTCCTTATCTAGGATGAGACTTAGTGCCCAACTGACAAATCCCTAGTTCAATTCTTAACCAGCACCAACAGAATCAGAACACAGGGTTAGAAGTACACAACAGAAAGATCCCTGCCACATCCCCTTAAACCCCCAATATTGTAGCCAGTTTCATGCTAGATAGGAAAAAATCAGCTGTTTCTCCATACCAATTAGAGTGCAATTATAGCAACACCAGGAGTAACAATTGCTCATGACACAGTTATGCCACAATATTAAGTAAATGATAAAATGTTGGTTTTTGAAAAGAATTGTAGGCTAATTAGAGTCAATATGTTTGGTCACGTTTGAGGGAATTTCCAAAGTATTACAACACAGAACAAGCAAATACTGATTGAAACAAAGAATCCAGCATTAGGAAATTCTGTCACTATTAACTAGAATGCTTTATATTTGAACAATGGAATAAAAATTATAGACGTTAACCAGCTGCCAGTGTAGTCTATGTAATACAGCTCAATTGTGTATTCACCTAACAAAGAAATGTTGAGTATATAAATGAAATTAAATTCTTTCTGCTTACTTACAACTTAAACAATATATATTGTAATATGGACTATATTACTCCATAGTTAATGGTTACTTGTGTTGATCATATTACTCATTAACCATGGAATCACTTCCAAGAATAGAAAGTTAAGACTCTCCTTAAGTGGGTAGAAAGGCATAATAGCTGTACAATAAAGATCACACCACTAAGAATATGGATGATAAGTTTATTATAAATGTATAGCAGTTAAGAGACTCTGTGTCAGACTTTTATTGGTTGCTGAGGACAACAATCCTCATGTGTAATTATAGGATTACAGAAACATATATACAATTCAAATCCACCAAAGGATTAGGTTTCTAGAGTTTGGTCTAAAGATGACCTAATTTGATAGAAAATACCATGCTTGTCATAGTGTGTATATGCAAGCCCTATTCAGTAACTCTTAGTGTTTGTTGACTTTCACTTACTAAGTCTCTTGTTTCAGAAGTGTGCATGTGTGTGTGTGTGTGTGTGTGTGTGTGTGTGTGTGTGTGTGTTTTGGTTTCTCGAGACAGGGTTTCTCTGTAGCTTTGGAGCCTGTCCTGGAACTAGCTCTTGTAGACCAGGCTGGTCTCGAACTCACAGAGATCCGCCTGCCTCTGCCTCCCGAGTGCTGGGATTAAAGACGTGCGCCACCGCCGCCCGGCATGTGTGTGTATGTTAATGTGCGTATGTGAATGTTCACACACATGTGCAGATCAGAGAACAGCTTTAGGTATTGCCACTCTGGTGTTGCCCACCTTACTGAGAGATGGGGCTCTCATTGTCTTGGAACTCACTAATTATACTAGGCTGGCTGGCCTGTGTGCTTGGGGATCTGCCTGTTTCTTCCTCCCCAGGACTGGAATTCTACCTCTCCAGGGATGGAAATACAATTTTCTTTCTTTTTTTTCAAATGTAAGCTTTAGAGATCAAACTTAGCTATTCTTCTATGGCAAGCACTTTACTGATGGTCCCCTCTCGCAACCTGTTGAATCATTCTTTGTACAGAGGCAAGGAAGGTGAGCTAAAGACACATTTATAAAAAAGTTTTATACAAAAAAATCTCCAAATTAGATGTAGAAGCTGGGAAGCCAAGGCCAAAAAGCACAGGTTTAGTTCAACTCCAATTGATTCCAAGATCTCAGTGCAGTGAAACTCATTCTTCTGAATTTTTTGCAGAACTAAAGAGAAAAACCAAAAGTGATTGACTTTATAGATCACCGTGACTCAAATTTTTCTCTAGTCATCAATGAAGATAATGTTCAGTAAGTCAGCAGAAGAGAAATTAGGAGAGAGCTTGGAGAGTGGAAGATGATCTACTAGAACGTTCAGTTATAACTGTGACTTGACTCGCTTTGGATACTCTAAGTTAGATGAGGATAATGTATCCAGCTCTTATTTTGGAAAAGCCTAAACACCCACTTAAGATTCACAACACATGATTTTCTACTGTTCCTAAGCTGCCTAACTACCTTACATAGAATTGTTTTGTAAGTAAAGAAGCATATACTGCTTTTAGACAAGAGCCAGAGAAGATGAGAAAATGTTATCTGGTACCCACACAAAATGTAAATGCAATGCTTTTTGATTATATAGTACCCAAGTTTTGCATCATATCTGTACTGGTTTATGTTCAGGAGACATACACCACAAAATGAAGGAAATATAGGAACAAAAGCCTATTTAAAATGTGGTAGTCATTTCTCTAATTTGGATTAGCTGTATATCAGAGGTGGATATTAAAAATTAAGAACAGAGATTAGAGATAGTTATATTGGTATTTTCCCACATTCCTTTAGATTGATAATGAGTTTTCATAATATACCTAATTTGAAATGGTCTGTGTAGGAGTTGTGTAGTATGGGGGTTGTGCTTGTTGTACTGTATACTATATCTTTATGTCCTTCAAAAATTCCCCCACCTCGTGGATGGTTTTAGGGAGATAGAAGCTCCAGAAACAATTAAGTTTAGATGAGGTCATTGAAATAAGGCAGCATATCTGGGATTGTTGTGCTCTCCCCCAATGGGGTACTCTACAGGCTTTTTGTTTCTTTGTTTGTTTTGATAACTTCACCTTAAACTTCACATCTTCTGGAAATGGGAGAGGTACATGGTATTGTATCTTCTTGCAGTTAACTGAACTAAGATGCTCTCAAGGGTGTAGTTGTTGATAGTATGTATGGTTGTAGCTGGGCCCATGTATGAATAGTAACTGGGGGTGAGTGTGTTTTGATGAGGAGGGTGAAAGGAAGGCTTGTTATTATTATTATTATTATTATTATTATTATTGCTGTGTGTGTGTGTGCCTGTGCTTGTGCCTGCACGTGCGTATAGATGTGTTGGGTTGCTGAGAAGTTTGGGTTAAACGTTTGTCCAAGAAGATCCCTGAATTCATATCTTACCACCGCACATAAATCTTTTGGCATCCTTTGTTTATATAGAAGGTCAGATCAATGACAACATGCTGCCTGCTTACTCTAGAGTCCTTATTGCAAAATAGTGCTGTGCTATTGAAGTTCAACAAGCCCTGGGCCTCCCCTCGGAGCATCACCCTCGTGTCAGCTCTAATTTGATGGAGACTCCACCTTCTCTTGAAAGATCTTTTCAGATTGCTTTATGAGAAAATGAATGGGTGTTTTTAGAATGGGGATGAGAGAAAGCAGGAGAAGAAAGCAGGGGAAAGGTAGGGAACAAGAAGAACATTTGCTCTATAGGATTGTGCAGTCCTAACACCCTTCAATATGCCTTTGTTCTATCTCTGTGAAGTGGCTTCTTAGTCATGGGCTATGTCTGGGCTCCCGGTGCCGAGAAAGGATTCAGTAGAGTCTCTTTTGATTATTTGCAACTCTTGAAAATTCACAGAGGACTCAGGTAGCTTGCTGTGGCATTGTAAGTCAGAAAGGACAACTGTTGCCCCACCCTCATTGGAGACAAAATTCATTGTCTTCAAGCGCTTGGCTGAAAAGCCCCAAATCCAAACAAAAGCACAATGTCATCTTTTGGGAACATAATAATTTTTCTCTCAAACTCATATGCTTTTTAAATAAACAAGGGGAAAGGGGAGGATATGCTCACTATTTACGTCCTCATGTATACACAAGTTGACTCTACTTTGGTAATGCATGGGCTAGAGAAGAGTTATTGCTTCCTCTGCTCTGTGGTCCAGAAGGTGTATCCAAAAAAAAAATCAATGTCAGCTGGCTTGAGAGGAAATGTTTTTAATGGGCCTGCTGTTGCCAAGTCTCCCTGGGCAGCATGATGGATGTCTCTGCACTATGACGTCAGCAGGCTGGTTCTGTACAGATTATCTCCCGGGTTCCCAGTTTCACAAGCATTCAGAGGTCACTCATTGCAAGCAAGTGAAAGAGTAGAGCGAGCAATTAGGGATGTGACCACAGGGGAGATGAACAACTGCATGGGACTGGAGAGGCTATCTCTTATGTACTGGAGGGGTAGCTACTTAGGCTACTTATCCATAATGCAGGGTAAGACAATGAGAGACTCGTGCTGCAGGAATCTCTGATGTTTCAGAAGAAAAGTTCTTGCACAAATTCTTCCTTCGTCCAGAGTGAGAAACAAACTAAGTTGGGGTCACACAAAGGGAAATTTGCAGATGACTCACCTTGAAAAGAAATTAGGGACTATTTTAATTTTAAAAGCTTTTGTGAAGACACACTTTCATTTCCTGGACTGCTATGACAAAAAACCACAGACTGAGTGGCTTACACATCAGAAATGAAATTGCTTGGCAAATTTCATTTCTTCTGAATTACGAGATCCCATCTTTTTGAATTGCAAGTGGGTTTTGTCTGTTGGGTAAAGGCTAAGCTTGTCTGGAACTGTTTATGTGGCTTGGGATGACAAAACGTGTGGTCCCTTTATCTTGACCGCTCATGTTCTTGAACAAGAAGCAGGAGATACCAGGTATCCTTAAAATCAAGCACTTTTTTGCACTTTCATGTTTTCCCTTCTGTTTTTACTACTTGGAGTCTCTTTTGTGTACCCTCTTCTGAGAAAACTGTACCAGTTCCATTGGGTTAGGTTCCAGCTAATGTTCTTATTTGAATTTGTCACCTCTTTAAGGGCTCTATCTTCCAGCACAATTGGTCGCACTTTGAGATGCCAGAGGTGGGCTCCCTGTGGCTGCGAGGCACTGTTTTCCAACACAGTCCCACTCTGGGTTACTGGGATCCACAACTCCCTGTGGTTTAGATGTGGCTTTAAAATTCTGCTCTTCAGGGAGGTACTGCTGGGAGGTGGTGGGAGCTTCAAGTGGTAAGGTCTTAGGGGGAGTCCCTTGAGACCTTGAGAAGCCAAGTTTGGAAGGGCCTGAGAGAGGTTTCATGCTCTTACATTGCAATGAATCAATAGGTGATGTTGGACTGGGAGCTCTTAGCAGAGCTTGCATGCTGTGAACCTCTTTAACTCCAATCTAAATAAGTTTCTTCCCTTCCTATGTAGATTCCCCAGGCATTTTATGATAATAATGAGTGGTAACTAACACAGGACATTAATATATGAATTTTGAGGGGAAAACAATTAATCTGACATCAGGGGTGGCACCCCGTGTTCTTCACAGGCAGGCAGCTTGGGCATGTGCAATCCATTCTCTTCATTCAGACCTTTGACAACTATGTATTACAAACAAGACATGAATGTCTCCAACACACATATACAGTGACTTAATTAATACTTTAAGCTCATCCTTAGACAAGAAATTCCCAAATAAACTTGTGATTATTATAGATTATAAAGGCTTGCCATGGGGAGTGTGGGGTTCCTCGACTCCTCCAACCGAACCAACTTTGTCATCATCATGAACTGTGTTCCATTTTGGAGGTTGTATTCTCTTTAAATAGTTAGTAATTGGTACCTCAGTACATCCCAGCACTTATCACCCCTCACAGCTCCTATTCTCTGAGACACAGCATCTGTGGTGAGATATGGTGGTTTACACTCCATCTGTGTGCAGCTAGTCTTGCATGCCAGCAAATACTTAGCTTGCAGAGAAGAGCTCTCATGCTGCTGGGGAGGATAACCCCTGAGAATTATTTTTCCACTGAGTCAAAATAAATTCACTTCTTGTGGAAAACAACAACAACAACAACAACAATAACAACAACAAAACAAAAGCCCAGTTGGGATTGTGTGTTCTAAGGGGTGCTAGGTAGGAGTCCCTGGGCTTTTTGTTACATGGAGTGATGACCAACAATATTGATTTAGTGACTTCAAAATCTGACCTGACTCACTATAGAATAGAAGTACAGATAACCTGATTTTTGAAAAAAGTGAAGGAACCCATGAATATAAACTGTTCCCAGAACAAAATATAGAAATTGCCTACAGGTAACTATGAAAAGGCCTTAAGCATCTCTGATCATGAAACAAGTGCAAATCAAAACCACAAGGAGCTACTGAGTGTATCCATTAGGAAGGGCATTATTGAAACAAAACAAAAGAAAAGAAAACAGGAATATCAAGTGCTACGAGAGGCAGAGAAAACAGAACCCTGGCATACTTTTGGTGGGAATATAAATTTGTCCAATAGTTCAGCCATGATGAAAAGCAGCATGTAATATGAAAGTTCCTCAAAAAATTGATCTGCTAAGCAATCTAGAAGTCCCATTTGTGAGTGTCTATTCAGAGTCAACAAAAGAAACATCTCGGGATAGTCACAGATCTATATTCACTGCATTATTATTTATAGTAGCCAAGATAAGGACATAACCCAAGACGAATGGATAAAAAGTTTATAATATCTTAAGTATTTATACAAAAAAGGAAGTTCTGCCATAGTTGGAAACTTGAATAGACCTGGAGGACACTCTGTTTAGAGAAATAAGTCAGCCTCAGAAACACAAGTACTAAATAAGATCATTTGGTGCGGGAGAATTGTCTGTAACCTGTCTATCATGTTTTAAATAAAACGCTGATTGGCCAGGCAGGTGAGAAAGCCAGACAGAACGTGGAAATGATGTAATGAGAACAGGAGAACTCTGGGAAAGAGGAAGTTGATTCCTCCCACTCCTGCCCAGACCACCAAAGCAGCAGGATGTGATATGCCCCAACGATAAAAGGTACTGAGCCACATGGCTAACATAGATCAGAAACATGGGTTAATCAAGATGTGGGAGTTAGCCAGTGAGAGGCTAGAGCTAATGGGCCAATCAGCTTTGTAACTTAAAAAAAAATCTCTGTGTTGTTTCTTTGGGGATTGCTGGTTGTGGGGTACTGGGCAGGACAGAAACCCAAACAAGCAGGCCTGGGCCCCTCATTGTTACAATCATCTATATGTGAAATCTGGAAAAATTGAACTCACAAAGATAGAGAGTAGTAGAACCAATAGAGAGAGGGTAGTAGGACCTCAGGGGGGCGGGGCAGAAACGGAGAAACACCGACTGGATGGCGAAAATTTTAGTCCTAAGACAAACAAGTTCTGAAGATTGTAATTTGTGAAGAGCAGAAGTTTATTTTTTATTTTTTTGTAGAGTTGGGGAGTCTCAGGTTGAAGGAATTACACCTGGTGAAGCTCGTCTTCCTTCATCTTACTACAGTAAGAGACAAAAAAAATCAAGAGAGAATTGGCACTGAGCCTGCTTTTATAGTGGCTGTATTCTTGCTACATTGAGTCCACCCCCATGATGAAGACATTAATCCACTTACCAGGGCAAAAGTCCTCATCATTTAATAACTTCTCTACATTGCTGTAGTAGAGAGTAAGTTTCCAACTTAACTGTCAAATCATTCCGGCTGGTTTGATTTTGTCACTGTGCACTAATGTGAATCACCTGGAAAAGAGGTGTTGTTCCATTGACTTTAGCTATGGTGCATTTTCTTGATTGATGTTTGATGCTGGATGGTCCACCATCATTGTGGGAGGTGCCACCCCTGGAAAGATGGTTGTGGACTGTATAAGAAATGGGGGGAGGTGAATTTGGAAGTGGGGAGGGATGTCAATACAGAAGCATAGGGAAAATAGAGGGATAAATAATAACAAGAGTGTTTGAAAGTTTTAAGGAAACATTTTATATTTACCTAAAATTATATATAATACACATAAGAATTTAACATAGATTAAATTAAGTTATACTACTTACGTTGACTGTGCTTCCCCAAGAGCCATAGACCATCCAACAACTTCCTACTCCCCAAAATCAGGCACAAAAAAACCTTTTGAGTTATTGGTTAGGGGAGTCCAAAAGACTTATAAAACTAAACTCTTTTTTTAAAATTAATTAGTCGGTTAATTAATTTTTCCCAGTCCAATCACAATTCCCCTCCTTCCTTCCTCTGCTCCTCCCAGTTGCTTTCCCCAACTTCCACTCTACCCCCATCCACTCCCTGTCCCTTCTCTTCAGATAAATGCAGCCCTTCCATGTATATCAGCCAGCCACGGGGTATCAAGTTGCAGTAAGTCCAGGCACCTCCTCTCCTATTGAGGCTGGATGAGGCAACCCATCAAAAGGTTCTCAAGAGTAGGCACCAGAGTCAGAGACAGTCCCCACTCCCTCTGCTAGGAGCCTCACAAGAAGAGAAGTCACACAACTGCAACACAAATGCAGAGGGCCCAGGTCAGTTCCATGCAAGTTCTCTGAGGCCTGTGAAGCCATGTCAGTTGACTTTGTGTTTTTCTCTGTTGTCCTTGGTCCCTCTGGTTCCCATATGCCTTCCTCTCCCTCCTCCACAGTACTTCCCAAGGTCTGTCTAATGTTTGACTATGGGTCTCTGTATCTGTTTCTATCAGTTGTTAGGTAAAGTCTGTCTGATAATTGGGCTAGGCAATAATCTATGAGTATAGTAGAATGTCATTAGGAATCATTTCATTGACTCCCCCCTTTTTCTCCAGTCATGTTTGGTTATATCCTAGGCCCTCCAGGTATTGTCACAGATAGGCTTCAAGTATGGGTTTCAAGATGGAAACCCATGGTTGGCCACTCCTATAATTTCTGTGCCATTTTTGTTCCAGCATATCTTGTAGGGAGGGCAAATTGTAGGTCAGAGAATAAGTGCCTGTGTTTGTGTACTAATCCTTCCACTCTAAGTCAGTCTTTCTTTCTTTCTTTCTTTCTTTCTTTCTTTCTTTCTTTCTTTCTTTCTTTCTTTCTTTCTTTCTTTTTTTTGTTTTTTTCAAGATAAGGTTTCTCTGAAGCTTTGGAACCTGTCCTGGAACTAGACTTAGTAGACCAGGCTGGCCTCAAACTCACAGAGATCTACCTGCCTCTGCCTCTGCCTCCTGAATACTGGAATTAAAAGTGTGTGCCACCACCACCTGGCTCTCCACTCTAAGTCTTGCCTGGTTACAGGAGATGGCTAGTTCAGGCTCCATATCTCCCATTGCTGGCAGTGTTAACTAGGGTCATCTTCATAGATTCCTGGGAATTTCCATTAGGTTTCTAGCTTATCCTAGAGATGCCCCTGATTCCAGTTGTTTCCCAGTACTCTCTCCCTCCATCGTCCTCATAAGAGCCCTCCTGTTCCATGCCCATTCCCCATCTAGACCTGCCCACCTGTATTGTCTATTCTATTTCCCTTTCACAGTGAGATTCATGTATCCCCTCTTGAGTCTTCCTTGTTACTTAGCATCTTTGGGTCTGTGGATAGTAGCCTGATTATTCTTTGCTTTATGGCCAATATCCATTTATAATAGAGTACATATCATGTTTGTCTTTCTTGGTCTGGGTTCTGTTACTCAAAATGATCTTTTCTAGTTCCATTCATTCCCTGACAAATTTTATAATGCCTTTATTTTAAACAGATAAATAATACTCCATTGTCTAAATGTACCACATTTTCTTTATTCATTCTTCAGTAGATGAACATCTAGGTTGTTTCCAGTGAGACTAAAACTCTTATAGGCTATTGCAGTTGCCCTTAGTTGCCTCCCAGTTTCTCTTCACTATTACTGAAGAGAAAAATGTGCTTCAGACACAGGATCTAACCTTCAAATCTCCTCTCAAAGGACCAGCTTTAATACTACCAGACATGTCATGCCTCTGTCTTCTGAGTGCTAGGATTAAAGGTATGTGCCACCACTCTCTCAACTCTATGGCTAACTAATGGCTCACTCTGCACGCTGAACTTCAGGCAAGTTTTATTTGCTAAAGCACAAACAAAACATCACCACATGACTTTTGAGACCAGATTTTCTTTGTAGTTCCTAGGGAGTTAGTCCTCCGCCCCTTTGCAATTAAAATATGTTTTCTAACTTCCTTGCCTCTTTAGCATTTCATATCCTACAGACATAAATCCTAGTGCCTGGCTTGGCTCATACAGCTCTGTGTATTTTACTTCCCCAAGGGTAGTTATACCACTTCTGAGATGAGATCAATATAGAATAAGGCTCTCTAAGAAGAGCTCTGCACCAGACACAGCCTTTGGTGACTTCCTGTTGTGATGTTCAACACAGCAATAAAGCTGACTAATACCAGGATTTGATCTTTGCAGAGGTCGCGGTTACAAAAAACTGACAGGTTCTTTACCCTTGCCACGGTGTCTGAAGGGCTTTATTTTTTTTTTTACAATAGATTTCAGTGGAATTTCCCTTTGAAATTTTAAACACCTGATCAAACCACATTCCTCATTATGAACAAAGAAAGGCATGGATGTTACCAGTTGTGTAGTCCTCACTAGAGTGAGAACTGGGGACCACCTGCCATGCTTTAATTTCTTCATGTCTTTGAGATTGTACCCTGGGATGCTTATCATATAGGAGATAGCAAATGCTCTTTGCATGCGTTTTATCTAATTCTCAGAATGATCTTTTCAGTCCTGTTTCATGTATGGGAGACTATAGGATGAGAGGACTTTAAGCTTCTCACCCAAGGGCCAACACAGTTAAATAATGGACCTAGGATTGATCTGTGTGCCTGAATTGATCCAGAATGTATTAGAATTGTATTCACCTGTATGTGCCCTTGTGGCTTTTCTTTTTCTTTTTCTTTCTTTTTTTTTTTCAGTGAGCATTTCTTGCCCTTGTTCCCTGGCTTGATAACACATTTTAGTTTAGTGCTTACTGATAATGCACTGTCTGGGTGTACCAGAGCTCATTCTTTATTCAGCTCCTGAAGACAACTTGATTGCTTCAAGTTTTGGCGATTTCGAATTAAGCTGCTATGAACATGCGTGCCAGGTCTTGTATGGTCTTACATGTTCAGCTTCTTTGAGTAAGTAGCATGGGGTTGAATTGCCAGATTGTGTGGTGTATCAGCTATTTTCTGTTGCTGTGATAAAACACCACGACCAAAATCAGCCTATGGAAGGAAGAATTTATTTTGGATTGTGGTTCTTGGTATAGAAGAGTCCAGCATGGTGGGGAGATACTGCCAGCGACTGGCAAGCATGCTAGCAGGAACAGGAAGCTTCGAGATCTCATTGTCACCCTCATGCAGAAAGCAGAGAGGGTGAACTAGACATGGGGCGAGGTTATCAACTCTCAAAGTTTGTCTTCACTGACTTACTTCCTGCAGTGAGGCTGAACCACCTCCCCAAACAGTATCACCAGTCAAATGCCTGAGTCTCTGAGGGACATTCTTATTCAGACTACCACATGTGGGAAGAATATGTTTAATTTCAGCAGAAACCAACAAATTGGCTGTAGAATTTTACATTTACAGCGGCAATGAATGAAGCTTCCCACTACTTCACATCCTTAAAGCATTCGGTACAGAAATGTCTTAGATTTGGACAGTTCTGTTAGGTGTGCATTGGTGCATGCGATCCTTATCTATGCTATAATTTGTAATTCCTGACCTACACATGATGTTGAACACTATTTTTTTCATGCTTATTTGTGGTGTTTTGTCTTCTTTGCTCTCTTTGCAGGGATAGTCTTAAATTAGTTTGTTTCTTATTGATGAGTTTTAAAATTTCTTTGTATATTTTGGACAAAACCCCCTATCAGATGTTTCTTGTGAAAAAAAAAATCTTCTTTTCCCAATGTGCAGTTTATCTTCCTATTCTTTAGATTTTTGTCTTTCCAGACCAAAACCTTTTAACTTCGGTCAAGTCTAACATAATTATTCCTTAGTCATTGATCATGACTTTCTAGGTGTTGAACCTAGAAAACTGCTAAACTATGGGCTGAGCTCGTATGCGAGGCCCAGTGTGACCCCCAGTAAAACACACACACACACACACACACACACACACACACACACACACACACACACACACACACAAGCCCCTTGCTACAACAACAGTTAGGTTTCTATTGCAGTGATAAACGTTGTTACTGGGTTAGGGTTAGGGTTAGGATTAAGGTTAGGGTTAGCGGTTAGGGTTAGATCTAAGAAGAGTTGTTTTTCATTTCTGATGTCTCACTGAGAAACTCAAAACTTATGGAACTCTTAACCTACAGTTTCCCACTAGTTATTGAATTAGGTTGAATTCTGTGTGGTGGCATGCCTAGGATGTATGAATGAAAGAACATGTGGTTATTATTTTATTAAAGAGTTCAATTCTAGCATGTAGAATAAGTGGAGGGAGGTAGGGGAAGAAGGAGAGATAATATGGATGTGAGTTACAAACCCAGCCACTCCCTAAGTTATTGCTCAATTCCTAGGAGTCCCTGAAAAGGCCATATAAACATTTACTGTTCAGTTGAGTCTGAGAGCTTGCATGGGGGAATCAGGCTTTACCTGCTGACCCAGTGTCCTCATCAAAAGTTCACTCTGAAGTTTAGTCATTTCATCTGAACTTCTGGATCAGACATGGTTCAGGGGAAAGAACTATATCAATGTATTCAATGGGGTATTCTCCTGAAAGTAGGGTCTGAAATGATTGGGCGTGGCTACCTCATTCTCATGGTCAGTGATCTCAGGAAGCAAGAGTGAGGGGTAGACAGAGTGGGGGACAGAAGGAAAAAATTAGGCCAAGAACAGTAGAATACATGACTGAGGTCCCTGCAGTAAATGAAGACATTTGAGAAGTATATAGATGGTCTCTCAGAATTGACAATCCAATAAATGGGGGGTTGACCCATTTATTGTGGCATGGTGGTGTTGACTCTATGTTCCATTCCATAGAAAATGTTAGTTGCTCCCGGTTACCACTAATTTCTTGTAGTTGTCCTTAAATGGACATCTAGGATGTTACAGAGGACTCCTAGTTAGAGAGATCTTCCATGCCAAAGGAATACCAGGCTTGTATGCCATTGTTCACAGAGAAGTGGGTTGAAAGAATGTCACGTGGATTGTCAGATGCCTTGGGGAACAGGAACATCAGGAGAAATGATAGAATGTTTTTCTTTTGTGGGTAGTGTGAGATTATATCTCTAGAATGACACTCAAATGCTGACAGGGTGACTCACATTGTTTATATAATCAAAGGCCCTCCTACAATATTTGTTCAGGACTTTTCATACCCTAGAAAGAGCCTTGCCTATATGTAATAAATTGGAACTATGCAGATTTTCTGGTCATAGTTCAATCTGCAACATAAAAGTAAGATATAATTGAATCATGGAGGTAGTCAATATGCTTGTTTAAATGCTTCTCTGGAAGGGATTTTTTTTTCTGGAAGGTTTTTAGAGTTGTTTTTTTCTATACTTGAAGAATAACATTTGAAATTTTTTCATAAATGAGTTCACAAGTGAAATGAGCTGGAAAAAATGTTTGGTTTCAAATTCTTCTCCTGGTGTGGACACCCACTGAGAGGTGGAGACTTTCTTCATCCTCTTAAGCATAGCCTAGTAGATAATTTTTTTATAAGTCTTTAGATAACAAGCCAGCAGAGATATTGTTTTCAATTTCTGGAGCTTGGGAACCATCAGGTCTTGTGAGTTCTGTTTTAACATTGTACAGTGAGACCACCACGGAGGTAGAGTGTCTAAACTACGGTCAGATAAGAGTTCATGTAGACCATGACTGCATTACTTCAGCTAATGACCAGTACTCCTATTAGACATGTGGTTAAGGCTACTGTTGATCTTTCAGTCTTATTCCTCCTGAACGTCAGTGTGACCACACAACTAAGAGTAGGCAGAACTAGAGAGGGCTGCAGCAAGCCTCCAAGATGATGAGAAATACCGAATCATTGTTTCAATACACTCAATTTTGGGTTGTTTAATATATAGAAGAATACACTATAATGTGGATAAGTTCCTAATACACTTTGGAATTATATCATGCCTCAACTAAATTGATGCTAAATTAAATGATGTGTTAATGAGTTCTGGAGAGTTCTATATTAAAGCAAGGAAGAAACTGTAACTGTGGAGTTGCTGCTCCATGTCTAAATGAAATCCTATGAAAATTATGCTCAGTGAAATAAAACACAAATATTAATTTAAGTTAATTTGTGAAACTACAAAAGATGGTACATATACATATGTATGCACGAGCTTTTCTTGGTGTATAGGGAAAGAGTATCAGTTTAGTGACTGTTGATTTGACATTGTAGACAGTTTAAGTCTGTAGTGTGGTCTGACTATAACTGATTTGGTTGATCATTGTAGTTATCAACATTTACTGCAGGGATTTATGGGGACAGAACTATGTTGGTTGAGTTGAGATTGACATATGCTATGAATATTATGAAGGGTTCATAGAATGGCAATGATAGGAGCGCAGAAAAGCTAAACAAAACAGATCCCTTATCTTTATGGTTTTGACTATGTCTAGAATGCCCAAGCGGTCAGAGATATCAGATTTCTTCCTGATGATAGGGCACATCTTGCTTCCTGTTCTTTTAGTTTGTATCAGCAGAAATTTGGATTTTATTATAAAATGGAATGAAGAGTAAAGGCAAGTTTTTACAAAATCAATAATTAAAAGAAATCATTTCTGCAGAGTATCTTGTACAGTAAATCGGTTCTTTTTTTTAACAAATAAGTGATTATCTAGATCACACAATAAGAAGAGAGAAAAGTACAGTTATGAAACTACAAGGACAAGTATATTTTGCTTTTGGTTTCCTGCGGGAGAAAACCTGAAAGAGTCACCTAAATGAAGGAGCAAAGATGAGTTATGAGAAAAAGCCAATTGAAGAGACTATTATAGACTTTGAAGTCACTCATGTGTGTGCTGTTTAGGGATAGGGTACACTCTGCTCTTCTTCCCCAATGCTGAGTGGGAGGAGTTCCTTCAGTTTTTACAGAAACCATCAAAATCCAAAAGATCTGGTGTTAGGTTTTGTTAGTAAGAAGGATTTGAATAAAAAATTATTACAAGTAATATGTTTTTAAAAACATGATTTAAATTGGAAACTATAAACTATGTCCATTATATTGTTTAAAAACTATAAACTTATTTTAGAGAGGTAAGGTGTATTACAATAAAGACAATTAGTTTGTACAGTTAGGGAATCATTTTATTTAATTGCCCTTAAATAAATATATACAAACAAACAAACAAACAGAAAAGAACCACTCTGAATCTGCCCCCAAACAGAATGCTGACTATTAGAGTCATGATCCTGAGAGTAACATGCCTGCACACGTGTTTGTTCATTTACTGCCAGCTTGATATCTTTAAAGGACACTGTGGTGGTTAGAAAGAAAATGACCTCCAAAGGGAGTGGCACTATGAGAAGGTGTGGCCTTGTTGGAGTAGGTGTGGTCTTCTTGGAGCCAGTGTGTGACTGAGAAGGGAGGCTTTTACATCTCATATATGTTCAAGCCATGCCTGTTCAACACTTCCTGTTGCCTGTGAGTCAGGATGTAGGAATCTCAGCTCCTTCAGTACCATGACTGCCTGCACACAACCATACTCCTGTCCACCATGTTCCCCACCATGATGATAACGGACTAAACCTCTGAAACTGTAAGCTGCCATCTCACTGCAAAGCTTTATAACAGTTTCTCTTCACAGCAATAGGAACCCTGGCCAAGACATACGGCTTTGTGTTTCAGCTTCGCACCAGGCAGAAGTATTTCCAGTGCTAAACACAGATAATGGCCTTTAACATTATAATAACCATTGAGTTGGCTTTCAGATTTCTACAAGTCAGCAAACAAGCAAGATCTTTTTTCCAAACTAGCGGGTATGCTACTATGTGTGTGGACATAGGTCATATAGGAAAGTGCTTCCCATCGTTCCAGGTGACTTCAAGGCATGGAGACATAGTGCTCTTTTTTTTTTCTTAAAACTTCATTGAAAATTCCAGTGAAATTTAAATAATATGGAACACTCTGTTTAGCTAATATTTGATACATGGAAACTATTAGTCCAAGGTATCAAATCAAATAGCTGGTCTCTCATAGCTGAGTGCCCTGAGTGAGAGATGAACATATATGCAGGACCACAACAGAGGTATAGATTACAAAGGGGGATGCTAGGCACAGTACCTATGGAGAACATGTGTAACAGAAGTTGGAGAGTCAAACCAGGAAGGGAATTTGTTGATGGAGCTGCGGGCTGTTTCCCAGCTCCCGGCCACCGGCTAGCTTTACCCAAAAGAATTACACAGAAACTATTCTTTTAAACACTGCCTGGCCCATTAGTTTCAGCCTATTATTGGCTAATTCTCTCATCTTGCTTTAACCCATATTTAGTAATCTGTGTAACACCACGAGGGGTGGCTTACCAGGAGAGATCTTAACCTGCATCTGTCTCAGAGAGGAGAGGCATGGCTTCTGCCTGAGGCATCTGCCTGACTCTGCTTTCTTTCTCCCATAATTCTGTTCTGTCTATTCTGCCTACCTAATTTTCTGTCCTATTAAAGGCCAAGGCAGTTTCTTTATTAACCAATGAAAGTAACACATAGACAGATGACCCTCCTCCATCAGGAATTGGCAGCATTCTGACAAAGTGGCTTCCAAAGTGTATTTAGAAGTAAGAAGTAAGAATTATTCAAGAAAAGAAAATGGCCAAATACTGGCATGCCTTGAATATTAAGGAATTTGGACTTCTTCAGATCTGAGGTGTTTTCTTGTAGCTCCATAAAAGGATTTTAAACAAGAGTCTTCACCTAAATTACTTTTACAATAAGGACTTTGGTAACTGTATGGAGGATGAGTTAAGAGGCAGTCAGAGTCAAAGACAAGGGTGACTAGGAAGAAATAGTTAAAGTAACTATGATAATAGAGATAAACCAAAATCACACAGGTGTGTGTGTGTGTGTTTCCAAATATATTAAGGAGAAAGAATCCATACTGAGTTAAGAATTTAATGGAGTCAGTGTTGTTCTCAGTATTCCTGTTTGAGTGGCTGTGTGAATCCACCAGTAGATATTTATGAATAAAATGGAAGAATTGAACCTTAGGAACTGAAGGACCATTGAATCTTTGGATGTCTTAAATATGATAGGTAAGTGGAAATTATATTTAATCTTTGAGTATGTGGACTTGGAGAGTGGAGAACAGGGAACAGGGAAGTAGATGGATTGCAAGAAAATTTTTTGAATTAATTTTTTTATTAATTGACAGTTTCATATGTGAACATAACACATTCTGGTTACTTTCACTCCCTATCCTCTCTTACCTTTCTTTCTCTAACCCTACTAATCCATCTTCCTCCCTCAAGTCATGTTTATGTTTTTTATTTTATTTTATAACCTACAGAGGTTAACTATGACCTTCTGTAGGATTGTTTGGATACTGTGGAACTAGTCATTCAAATAGTGAGCTCACCAATGGGCTTAAAATGAAGGCAGTGACTTCCTGTCCCCCAGAATTTGTAATGATCAATAGTTTCCTCTCTGGAACATCTTACATTCCCTTTTATACATACGTCACCCATGTTTGATTAGAGCCAACCTTAATGATGTTATTTTAGTTGTCTATTGAAAGACCTGTGTCCAACCATAACACATTCTGAATTACCAGAGGTTAGAAATTCATTGTATGAATTTGGAAAAGGCATTATTTAATATATAAAGTCACAAAAATCACTTCATGAAAACTCCTATATCTATTTATATAAAAGAGTAACTCATCATGATTTATCTTCATTTTCTAAATGGTTATGCACACATTTTATCCAGGGTTTATTCTGACTTTTAATAACATTAACTAAATATCTTTAAAACCATGGAATGACTGTACTACGGAGTAAGGCTATCCATAAGTCCTTGAACATTCTCACTACTGACTGCCACATGTCAGTGTCTCTTCTTTGGACTCTGACTGGGTTCTGTGAGTCAGGACTGTTTTAGATAATCGTCTTAAAAGATTAGTCATCAACACTTCGTGTTACTTGGAATACTGCCTCTGGAAGGCTCGGATTGCCATGTCAAAGGCCACTCTCCTGAAATATCTTCTAGAAAGAACATATGAAGATCGATTACTGTGTGTCTCAAGCCATTTGGGATCTTTTACCTTCCAGTTGAATTTTGTCAATGGAAGCTTGTGTCTGGAGAAATGTTTTCTAGATTCAGTCTCTTGAAAATGTAGCCGTCGGTCATTTCTATACATTATTTTGGTTAATAAGCAGCTGTCTCCAGTATAGAAGTCTTCTGCATATAGCTACAAACTAGATCTCATTTTGGTTGTTTTGATTGTTAGAGGATATTTGTGTATGAATATCTAAAACCAAAGATTAGCTTTTCTAATTGGGTATGCATATGTTTTTTCCAAGGTATATTTTGACTCAATACAATTGCATAACTGTATTTGACCAATGTATCTCTAAAATCATGTATACCTGGTTCAGTCTTTCTTCCAGAGTGAGAGAAAAGGAAGCTAGCCTGTGGCAGAAAGAACATACAAAGTTTCCATGGAATTGGAAAAGTCACCAAGTAACAAGCTGGGACTAATGTTTTTGGAGAGTTTATATATAAATAGGCCAAAATTTAATCTTGAATCCTTAACTTTAATTAATTACCGAAAAGGTTCTCAACTGAATATCAGGATAATATAGCTTTATAAAATAGGTTTTACTCCAATATTAACTCTCTGAGAACAATGGCAAGAGTGGACATACCACTTTTTGATAACTATCCTTCTACTTTTACAATGGCGCCTCATAAATGTGACGTTTCACCTTAATGATTGACCCATGTCATTATTTTCATTTCTGTGATTACTGCCTGTACTTTCCCTTGTCACCCTGCCAGTTGCTTCACTCAGTCTGCATGGATATTCTGCATACATTGCTTCCCTTCTCATGATGCTAACCGATGAACGAGCCCTAGGCATGTTTAGCCATGAAGTTTGTGAGTGGGAAGGAAATGACGATATAGGAATGCATGAATATGAGTTGGGTAGTCAGTAAACAAATAAAATACAGTCAGTAGGAGTATCAGATACTTGTGCATCTTATGAAGGAAATGAGGTGGATTGGCAAAATAAGAGCAGCCGCTTGAGTTCGGATGGGTGTGGACACACAGTAAAGTGAGTAAGAATAGGAATACAGCATTTTCCTTGATGCTTTTGAAGCATTTGTAAGCCCCAAGTAAAGTGGCAAGCCCTCTCATTTTTTAGGAACATGATGGCTGGTAGTTTACCAGCACTGATTACTTTTCGGTGCACATGTGTTAGTGACACACATCTCAGAAACAGCTCAGCTTATTGCTGTGCTTGCTGACTCTCTTGTAAACTATTAAAGCAGAATGAACTAGTATAGGATTATATCTGGAGGATGTCTTTATCTAGACGTGTAAAAACATAATGGTTAAGCTGGGCAGGGTGACTCAGGTGTAACTCCGCCCCAGAAACCTCAGCCAAGAGGTGCTATGAATTTCAGTCTGACCTGGGTTATAGTTTGAGAACTTATCTGAAAAACTAAGCAAACAACCAGAAACCCCTGAAGTTAATAATAAAAATTTACTAAATACTCCATAGCTATGTGCTAGCTAATTCTTCTTATAGTCCTAAACAATATGGCCATATCAGAGATGAAGTGGGTTAGGCCAGAAGAGAACAGATTGTCTACGTGACACAGCTTGAACTTTAGGGACCAGGATATAAATGCCACACTCAAAATGCTATGCTATAGATTGATAGAATAATATTTTCCTCCGATTTCAAGGCTTAGTGTGACAGTATCAGTTGAGATTTTTAAAAAATATGGTGTGATCTTTTTCTTTTTAGAATAGTATTTTCATCTTTTTTTTCACAGCCCACAACCCTTTACTTAGTCTTGGGGAATTAAAAAAAAAAAAAAAAAGACAAGCTTTTTAACAGAAAATATGCCTTGAGGAAAAAAAAAGTGTTACATCCAAGCAAATATTCTGTGTAAACAGAAAAAGAAAAAGAAAGAAAGAAAGCAAGATGTTCATGGCAGTTTAGCAGCAAATAGGATTATTTGACCTGAAGCTTCCACATGGTTTCCCAAACAGCATGAATAATTTATTTTGAAAAAATAGAATGATACGGGTTATGTTGTAATGTTTGATGATAAACTGCCACCAGAATTGGAGAAATCACTTTTCCGTCGAAGGATAACCCGTGGGGGGAGTCGCCGCTTTCAGGATATTGTTTTTCCTCCTTGAGAATCTTGACAAAAACAACGCATGAGTGCTGGATGCCTGCTTTCCCTCGGCCGTGTTGCAGAAGTTTGCTGCATTTTCTGGAGGCCTCAGAGACCATTGCATATCAAGCACCCTCCTGGCCTGTGGGCTCTTTTCTGGGAGCTGCTCCTCCAGTCCCACCCTCACATGCCAGAACTGCGGTTACATTTCCAGGGTCTTCACGAATGCAAGGCTTTCCAAAAACCAGGAGAAGCTGTCAATTTGTAGGGCAGATCGGTTACGCCTTGGAATTTATGCCCTATGGGACCAGCACTCTACACAGAATTTTGAAAGCTGACAGCTTAGAGTTGGCAGCTGAGTTTTGACATGCACGCTGTTATCTAAACTCCCCCCGACAGCTGAAGCTGTAGGTATGTGACAGTTAAGCCTTCTGCGAGGCATGTTTATCTGGCAGGAAAAATGCTGTCAGTCCCCTTATTATTCTGTTATCGTGAGTGGTTCAGCTGCCTTTTTGTTACTCAGCTAAAGTGAATACAGCTTTTGAGGTATCTGGAACGACAAGGCAAATGAAGAGCCGGGGTTAGGACTGTGGCCTTCTCAACATGGGGCTCAGTGTGGAGGAAGAGCCAGGGTTAGAATTGTGACCTTCTCAACATGGGGCTCAGGGTGGAGGGAGGGAAGAGCCAGGGTTAGGATTGTGGCCTTCTCAACATGGTGCTCAGGGTGCAGGGAGGGAAGAGCCAGGGTTAGGATTGAGGCCTTCTTAACATGTGGCTCAGGGTGCTAGGAGGAAAGGCCTGTTTCCTTCAAAATATTAGCTTGGAAAATTTACCTGTGGTTCTGAGGAATGTAAAAACAAGGCAAGCACTCATATAGTTCATTGTCTTTATGAAGCTCACACTTGGTCTTGCCCCCGTGTACTTTGAAGGAGGAACTAAATGTTCCATTTTTACCTGGGATAGAGCTGACATCATTAGACATGCCAATACCTGAAAATACATTTTATCAAGCAAAAGAGCTCTAAGCTGAAATGTTTGAAGAAGTGTAACATGGACCTCAATTTGAATTCTATTATATATTGAAACAAATCAATATTAGTTAAGTGAAAAGGGAATCTGAATTCTTTTGAGGAAAATGTAGTAGAAAGATTTTTTTGAGCAAAGTAATAGTCCTGCAAATATTTCTACTTTTTCTACTTTTTCTACTTTATTATTTTTCTTAGTGAAAAAACAAAACTAACCTACTAATGTTAAAAGAATTCGTCTTTTAGTAAAGTTGTAATTACCTTCTCACCTTAGGAAACATGCAAAATACACATGAGTACACATACGAACGCTCCCTTCCCTCCGCCACACATACACTCACCTGCATTAACCACCAAGTCAACTCAGAGACACAGAAACTTGCCCTCTTCAAAGAATGCAGCAAAGAGCCCTATTGTACCCAGAAACACCGCAAAGGCACAAAGTGTCACGGAAATAACTGGCAACAACATCCACTGATTTTTACAAACCGAATGAAAAGCCTTGAGAAGCTGATGTTCTTTTGTTCCTGGGAACTGAACTTGACGCGACGGCTTGGAAATGGATCATGATCGTATTCCCACGTGTACTCAAAACCAAATAGGCAGGCCATCCAATAAACAAAACTTCCTCAAAAAAACATGCTCAGTGAGAAACAATGAAATATGTGAAGTAAATGTAATAATTTTCTCATGAAGATGTCTTGAAGACAGCAATCTGGAACTAAGAAGTGCCCTCCTTCACCTGAGCTGGATGCTAGGTTTGAAGTGGCGGAATTAATGATTTTTCTCGTCACCACGTCAGAACCCCGACACAAACAACCTAAGCGAAGAAGGGTTCATTTTATCTCATGTTTTAAGGGCATAAAGTCCCCTTTATGGACATAGGGTCGTAGGACAGGCGTGTTGGCGGGGAAAATGTGTATATTGAAGCAGGAGTGTGATGTTTGAGGTGCACCAGACAGGATAGAAAGCAGAGAAACAGAAGTTGTCAGCCAGGCCCCGCCCTGGGAAATGTCTAGAACCCCCCCTAAACAGCATCACCTATGAGAGAATCAAGTCTTCAAACACAGGCGTCTATGTGGGAAGTTTTATCTGCATAGCTTGCCAGTGGCCTTGCATACTAGTAACTAACAGCAATAATTGTAGCTAACGCTGCGTAGTGATAGACGTGGTATAGTTTAAGCCCCCACCTGGTGTGTGTGTACACACATGTACACTCAGTGGTAATGATGGATCCTCAACATGTTTGAAGTTTGTAAATGCCGTCACTGTCACTTTTTAGAGGAGGGAGTAAAGGTTTGAAGAGATTAAATAGTTTGTCCAAGGTCACAAAGTGAGGAAAGCAGAAAATAAACCTGGACCATCTGACTGTAAAGCCTGCTCTATTTTTTTTAAAAAAATAAAACATTATCATTATATTCTACTGCACCTTGAGCCACCAGAGCATTTGCATGCTAAAATATGTTAATCCAGAGTTTATCTGCAGTGCAAGGATTTCAGAATTCCATGAGTTCCTTTAAAAGGTGGCCACCGTAGTGAAAAGAAAAGAAACAGCCACAAGAAGCGGTGCCGTTTTCAGTTCCTCCATACAGACATGCCCCGGTGCTAACTCGATAAAGGAAACACATTGACGGTGGGTTTAAAAGGCGGTGGACTTCAGCCCCGATAACAGCCAAATCTGGATCTCGGCAGCTTCCCTCACGGATTTTCTAATTCCCGTTGCCCCGTGTGTGAAATGCTGGTTTTCTTCCTTCCTTTCTTTCTTTCTTTTTTTTTTTTTTCCTCCGACGCGATGACAGAAGTTTTACAGAGACAGCCCTAATCACAGCTGTCAGTTAGATTAGTGCAAAGAAAATTTCTTTTGGTCTCTGCCACACATCTGTTCTAGCTTGTATTTTTTTTTTTTTTTTAAGATTTATGACTGGCGGGATGTAGCGTGGTGTAGAGAGTTTTCTTTTCTGCATTTAGAGCCTTTTTCTGTGTTCTCTGTTTTCACGACGTTGCCTCGTTTCCTGAAAGTTGTTTCATTAGTGCAGTGTGGTCCCTCAGCTTCAAGCAGGCATGCAGGAGCAAAGAAAACTGTGTGTGTATGCCTCAAGTAGAGGAAAGATTCACTGGCACCGAAATCTGCCTGCTTTCGTGTTTTTATATTTGTATGTGGTTTTTCCTGTGTCACCGTGCACGTTGGAGTTTGGAATGTTATTATAAGCCTTATTCCGGTACTGAGATAAAATAGCTTGGAGGTTGAAAGTTGTCTTTTCTCTTTTCCCCTAAGATTTCTTTTTCTTTTCTTTTCTGGTCAGGAAATGCTATAATCTTGTCTCATTTCTTACTAATTTGCAACACACACGTGTGCATGCCTGCTTGGACACCCACCCCCACACACACATACAGAAGAATAATAAGCAAGCTAGGCTTTGGCTGAAGAGAAGGCTTTTAGATTGCTTAGTTTTATAGTTGCCGGAGGTATTTTCCTGAATGTTTTTAAAGCACATTTATTTTCAGTTGCTTATTTACATTCTTCACTATTATTGGCATAGAACTGAGCTCTGTTTGGAGATCCCAGTTAGGAAGACGATTTGAATATTATCATTCCCCAGTCTCTAAATCTGCGGCAGAGAGCACTGTCTCAGGGGTGGCTATGACCATCATTCTACTCCACTTTAGCACTTGGGAAGAGAGATAAATACAGCGGGACTGGAAATTTTGTTTATTTGCTTAGAGGAATCATCTAGTAGCAACACTGGTAAGGGGCAGGCATTGATTTGTAAGTTGAAGCTCATCAGGACTCATAACAGTCACTTCTGTAATCTAAAAGCTCCTGCAAATGCTTTGCCCTCGGGCCAACTCTGGCTCTGTCTAAGAAGAAGGCAATCACGAAAAATGGAAAATATATAGACTTATACTGAGACTTAAGAAATCTCAAATGCCATTCCAAATGGTTCTGGGGATTTGAAATTTGCTTTTCAAACCCTGACCCTCAGTTTTCTTATTATTACATTGAGAATAAAGCTATCTGCTTATTTTTTTCAAGGGCTAAAATGAGATGAAAACTACTGATTTTTTGAGTCTCTTGATAAATGTTTCCGAGTCTCTCAATAAATATTTTATTTTACTTTGCTAGTAGTCTGAAAACAATTTCTATTCTTAGAATCATCATAAAGACAATAAAATAGTTAATCATAAAGAATAAGGAAATAGACATTGATGAATCTATATTGTTGTTGGGTCAAGAAATATTCATATTCATTAGGACCCATCCTCTGGATTTCGTAACGATTGGCATCAGTATTTTTCAAAATATAGTATGTGGATAATTTTCGTCAGGATCACTTGTGGTTCTCAGTAGAAAAACCCAATGACTTGTTTCTCTCCTGGACTTATTGACTCATGATCTCTTGGGAAGGTGCCTGGGAGATGGGTAGATGTACTTAATAACAACAGCATCAGGAGGATGCTTTTTCCCACACTAAAATTTGAAAGGCATTGCTTTACCTTGCATATAATGTATGTAATTCACAAATCAAAGTCACAGTGACAATGCCATGTGACTCTGCAACCTTGTTAAATTTAAAGTACTTATAGCAAGTATTTCCATAGAATTGATGGGGAAGCAGAAAGAGAGAGGTTTCTTACCCTAATGCTACACAGGCAATAAGAGGCAAGACTTAAGTCTTCAGATCGGGTCTGTATTCTAGTTCTACTTGCAATGCATTTCTTTCTAGAGGAGGAAAAGGATTTTTAGCTAGAAGCTGCCGTAGAATGAATCTGAGCAGATGTCTCAGTTCAAGGGCAATGAGGTAGGAGTGCCCTCTCTCACAGTGAACAGCTGCATATTTTATTGTAGCAGACCTTCACCTGAATGGAGAGGCACACTCATAATATGGAGTACCATCCACTTTGTGAGGCCTGCTTATGTAAATGATAAGATAATACCCTGACAGAAACACTTGATTAATGTATGATCAAATATCCAGGCACTGTAGGATCCAGTCATATTGATTCATGAAAGCATTGTGTAGGAGGTCCTTCTGTCTATGTGTTACTCTTATTTGTTAATGAATAAAGAAATTGCCTTGGCCTGTTAATAGGGCAGAACTTAGGTATGTGGAAGGGGAGGAAACTGGACTGAACACTGGGAGGAAGAAGGCAGAGTCAGGGGACTCTATGGATCCACTTCCTGAGATAGACATTCTGAAACTTTGCTGGTAGGCCATGACCTTGTGGTGATACACAGATTAATAGAAATGGGTTAAGTTAAGATGTAAGAGTTAGCCAGTAAGAAACTAGAGCTAACGGGCCAAACATTGACTTAATTAATACAGTTTCTGTGTGATTACTTTGGTTCTGAGCGGTCAGGATGAACAAGTGGGTCCCTGCAACAAAAGTAGCCATTGCAGTCACCGTTATCACCATTATCACTGCTGCAATCATCACCATGGCCATCAGCATCAGCAGCATTATCATGGTTTTCTTGTTTCTCAATGAAGTTTATTTTCTATGCTCAATGGTTTTTTCCAACATTAAAGGTTTAAATTAAAAATTAATCCATGGTCACAATGCATCCCCATACTAGTTTGAGGTCTGTGAGTGAAACAGACACCATAGTTTGGGTACCCATAGTGAGTAGATTAAGTTGGTTGCCTTCTTAATTAGACCACCATTATTTTTCCTTCCCTCCCTCCCTCCCTCCCTCCCTCCCTCCCTCCCTCCCTCCCTCCTTCCCTCGCACACATTCTCCCTCCCTCCCTCGCACACATTCTTCCTCCCTCCCTCGCACACATTCTCCCTCCCTCCCTCGCACACATTCTTCCTCCCTCCCTCGCACACATTCTCCCTCCCTCCCACGCTCCCTCCCTCCCTCCCTCCCTCCCTCCCTCCCTCCCTCCCTCCCTCCCTCCCTCCCTCCTTCCTTCCTTCCTTCCCTCTTCTTTTTCTTCTTCTTTGGACAGGGCTTCACTATGTAGCCCTGGTGAGCTCTGAAGTCAGTTATCTGCCCATCTCTATCTAGAGATGATAGGGATTAAAGGTATTAGTTACCACAGCTAGCTGCACCGTTATATTGATGATCAACAGTTGCCAGGAAAAGTGAGCACAGTCAGGCCCTTAAAAGCCTGTGAGAAACACAAGGAGCAAAGCTGACCCCGAAACTGCTGTCCTTTCTCCTTGTTGCACTGTTCGCAGTAGTCATTTCACGTGATTTTGAGTATTGTTTGTAGCATATAGTACGATTTTAGCTGGATTTTTTCACTCATGAGAAAGCTAGTCATTTTCATAGCCTTCAGTCTCACAGCCTGCAAAGTCCTTATTGAACTGGTTCCCAGTCAGCCAAGTCTAGGAAGAGGAAATCTGCCCAAACTATTTGGGTTGTTTAAATAAAACAATCAGCTGGTTGACTTAATTCCCTACTTTCAGCCAGTAGACATCATGGATACACAGATGAAGAGATATTCCAGAGCCAACTCCATCCCCCAAACACATTGGGCAGAAGCGACAATCCTGGAAAGATATTGTAGTCTTGGTGCCCAGAAGTCTAGCACACACAGGCTTTGTCAAAATGGTGGAGAAAATAAATGGCAGACACAATGCTTTCCAGGAAAAGGGCTCCTTTCCCCCACCCCCCACAAGAAAACCAAGCTGAAAAATTTCTTTTAAAGGAATAATCCAGCAATCCACCTGTGTGTATTCTAACCTGTCACCTCTTGGACTGAACTGACCCATCCATCTCTGATTATTACTAACAAGTTGTTAGTTGTTGAATGGACACAGAAGGTGTGATCAGTGTAGCACCGAGGTCTTACCAACATGGTAAGGAAGTCATATTTCTTAGGGTGTCTCCCATTGTATACAGAACGATTGTCCTAAGACTGCCAAAAGGACATGAGTCACCAAAAATGTAGCATCATAGCACATACCTGGAGTGTTAACAAGATCCACAGGCCAGAAAACATTAGTTTTGTTTGAAAATATTAGAAGGTAGAATGACTCATGTCACTTTATTCTAAAATAAATTTAAAAAGAAAATGCTCTCTCTTTTTTTGTTTGTTTGTTTTGAGGCAGTGTCTCACTATGTATTCCTGACTGTCTTGGAGCTTGTTATGTAGACCAGGCTAGCGGCAAACTCACAGAGATTTTTCTGCCTCTTCCTCCTGAGTGCTGGAATCAAAGGCATGAACCACCCATTCTGGAGCAAATGTTCTCTTATCATATAAAAATGTAATAGGTTGTGATGTTTCTATAAACTTTATATAAATATGTAAAAATATATGTCTTTAATGATGCATGAGCTTTGAAAATAATAGGTGTTTGAAGCCCCGTCAAAGGTGTATTGCTATGTTTGCTTGCTTCCAAAGGTAAGCAAATGCTATTTTGTGTCCCATGACGACTGTTGCTGGAGCTACATAGAAGCTAAGCCAGAGTCACTTGGTGATTTGAACACCGACACTTATGCCACTATGCAGAGTAGCACACCCCTCAACCACAGGAATGTAGACTTATGACTTATAAGGAAATCATAGGCTATTTATTTATTTTTAGAGTTACTGTGACTTACCAAAGGAAAGGCTCTGCACTGCTCCTCTACAGAGCTAAAAGAAAAGGCCTACTAGCATATACACAGTCATTAACATCTCACTTAGATCAACGTAGTCATATTTAGCAGGGAGGATATATTTCACTCTAAACTATTTACTCCCTCTATGAAGTTCTGTGAGGATTTGGATATATATTATAAAAAAACCTCTCTCCTGGACATTTTCTGCAAAGTCAGGTTTTAAAGTGAATCAACTAACATGGTATCATATAAGTGAGAGGAGAGAGTTAAGCTATAGGATGTTATAAATACTTAAAAATCAATTTGCTGAAAAGAAAACATGAAAAATTATACATATAGTATACATAAATTTTAACTAATATGAAGATTGTATAGCATCCATAAGTAATTAAATATTTAGTAATCTTGATTACAATTATAAATTCCATATAGTTATAATACATTCATTGTTGATTTTTTTTGCCAAACATTTGTATTCCCTGACCAAACTATGATTACAATTAACGACCAGTTGCGAGAATGACGTGAATGCTAGTTGCTATTTCCAATCAGTAAAACATCAAAGGTATATTTTATAGTTTCCTTCACTTCTCACTGGTTTGAGTGAGTTATTTAATAATGTAGTAGTTTTAAAATACTCAGTGTAATGGGAAACCTTCAATCACCATGGAAACACTTCTCTGGGTTTGTCTGTGAGGATATTTCCAGAAAGGGTGAGCTGAGGAGAAAAGACCTTTCCTGAATGGAGTGCTGATGGTGGGCATCACCCCATGGGTCCTAGAATAGAAAGGAGAGAGAAAGCTGAGGCCAATCTCTCTCTGCTTTCTGACTGCCCATGGCATGTGACTAGCTGACTCCCACTCCTGCTGTGACTTGCCTGTCACAATGGATTGTGCCCTCATCCTGTGAGCCTGAATTCATCCTTCCCTGTTTCGGTTATTGTCATCAAGTATTTTTGTCACCGCCATAGGAAGACTAATACACTGGAAAAACGTTGCAGGTTTTCTCAACTGGAATGATAGAGAGATGGACACCAATAACTTTCATTCATACTTGTAGCAGGCTTTCTTGGATCTCCAATCCCCAAATCATGAAATGGAGACTTATTATTAGTCATGAATGCTTGATATTTAGCTTAGCTCTTTTTACACTTCAATTATCCTGTTTCTCATCTAAAATTTGCCTTGGGGCCTTTTACCTTTCGTTCTGTATGTCCTACTTTCCTGCTTCCTCTGTATCTAACTGGGTGGCTCTTTCTCCTTTGATTTCTCCTCCCAAACCTAGATTCCTCCTCCTCCTCATTTTCTCTGATCCCAAGCCCCACCTATCCCACTACTGCCTAGCTATTGCCCATTCTACTTCTTATTAGACCAATCAGATGGCTTAGGCAGGCAAGGTGAAACAAATGCAATACACCTTTACAAAGTTAAACAAATGCAGCATAAACAAATGTAACACATCTTTCCCCAGTTAAACAAATATTCCACTACAAACATTGCTGACAGTGCTCTTCGTTGTTCTCCTAAGTCTCGCTTCAGGAAAACAGCAAGCCCTTGCTGATTTCAAGGGTATCAGTCTTTCACTGTGGCTGACTTCAGGACACTAATATGATGTCACTGGACCTGGGGAGACATGGCCACTAGTCTACCATTGCTTATTCCCATCACAATGACAGACATAAGTAAGCAATAGGAAAACAAATGTGAAATGTGGTGAGGCATAAAGAATTAATGGATTTATGCTTTTATTGCCTTGTTTTAAATTATATAAGCTTAAATCATTTACGTTTTACATACTAGTTGTGTTTCTCAGCTGACTCTTGAAAACCCTGAAAAATCAAACAACTTTCTGGGCTGCTGATGCAAGCCAGCTCTTACTTGCCACTGGAGTGGGGATAAGATCTTTTCTTTCTTTTAATCAAATGTAGCCTTCACCACCTTCGATTTGATTTCACATAATTATATTTCTTTAGCTCCTAAAGTCTTTTAAATTTCCAATAATATTTTTGATACTGTAAATGAAGTTGCAAATCTTATCAGGCAGTATCCATATTATCCTAATATTGTACCCCAACAAGCTCCCAGCACAACACACACTGCCACAGACACACACAGCACTCATTAAGCAAGCCCCTACTGAATACAAGTAAAAATGCAGTGGTCTCTAATTTAAATTATATCATAAGTATGTTCATCTTGAACCTGGTTATTTTAGCAGGGGTTGAATGTCTACAAGCTGAAGGTAATGCTGACTGAGTGGACCAGAATGGACAAGCAGCAGAGTGTGGTATGCTTGAGAGGTTCATCCCTACTGAGCACTGAACACAAGAGGAACAACACTCAAGTAGACTTAGGATTTAGTCCCCCAATGATCATGGATCATGCATTCATTTATGATCATAATCAATGTTCTTGATTACATGAGGAATCAGAGATACAGCGTTGTAAACTAGTTCCTTTCAGAGCGTACATCTGTGAAAGAGAGCAATTAAATCAAGAGCCTAAGCACTTGTAGAGGCCAGGCATTGCTGACAGACATGTACTTAAAGGCAAGTTAGGAGGCCACTGTAGCTAGAATGAGTCAACAAGGTGAGGGTGTTAGGTGATAGGTCAGAGAATTAGTAATGGGAAAGGCAAAAAACAGACCCGAGTATTGATCTGTGAGTCACCTTCCTCTTTATCTAATCTGGGTCCTAAATCCGCCTAGGATTTCCTAGGCTGCTCTTGATTCCAAGTCCTTCTCTTCTTGTTTCCCACACTGCTTTGCATGCTGAATTTAATTACAGTCTCCGACTTGGACTCCTACCATTACCTGAAGGTGGCCACACTGTCTGTGTTCGAGAACCTTGGTCATGAAGGTTGGTGATAGTTTCAATCAATAAAATAGCAAAGTCATATTTTGGAATCTCGCTTGCTTCTCAGGAGTAAGAGTGGGTTATTTACTGAGATGAATAATGATTTTCAAATGCTGAGTGAAATGGTTGTGAGAAAATGATGCTCTCAGTGTTATTTACCCTGCTAGCGGAAAGAGTGTCTTCTTTCGTGACTCAGTATGTATACTCAAGCTGCAGAAACAGCAAGTTCTGTTGCCATATTTCATAGAGCATTGTAGACAGCTGGAAGCCATTGAAATGAAAATTAGATTTAACTGGTACACAGGGAAAGGCACGTTTCACATGCACCTGATGCACAGTGTAAATGCTTAAGAACAGGATCTGCTAGACACCACCCCCCCACCCCAGCTCGGGGCTTCAGGATGGTAGTACATTTAGGTTCCTTCTTATGATCAAAAGTTAGTAGCTCCAGATCTAAGTTTTTTCATGTTCAAATCTAAGAGAAAAGGAGAGTTTCCTTTCCACTATTACCCTCGTTTTGTCTGAGGTTTCTCAAAATACAGTGTTGTCCTATTTATTTTGCTAGCTTTGATTACCCATCTCTGAGCCAATCGTTATTACAGGAAAATAGGAAGCCGGGATTTGAGTTAAAGCATGCATGCACCTGTGTCATGTTCCCTTTTCTAGTTCCCTTCCATACTTCCTCCAGGTCTGAACCCCCAATGTCTAAGAGTGCTCATGGCACCCACTAATCTTCCACTAACTGACTTCTGCTATCACTTTCATGGTTCTTGCTGGAGCCTTGAGGCTTTAACCTCTCCAGGGTTCATTACAAGTGAAGTCAGTGCCATCAAGAAGAGACCAAGATAATTTTTTTTTTTTTTTGGTTTTTCGAGACAGGGTTTCCCTGTAGTTTCTAGAGCCTGTCCTGGAACTAGCTCTTGTAGATCAGGCTGGCCTCAAACTCGGAGATCCGCCTGCCTCTGCCTCCCGAGTGCTGGGATTAAAGGCGTGCGCCACCACCGCCCAGCAAGAGACCAAGATAATTTTAAAGCCTGCTGCTCCCTGACCCAGCTGCCTCCCACAAAGTATCTGATGTTCAAATGGAGAGCCAAAGACAGGGTTAAGTATCATAGTTTGACAACTATGTTCTAGGAGTTTAGAACTTTATATGAGGTAGGATAACAGTGCTGCCTCTTCTGGAGTAGAACCACCACCTCAATGTCCTGAGAAGGACCCCGAAGCTCAGAATTTCTGGTCTGCCATACTCATTCCACACATGAGAATACCATAGAAGGACAAATCTATTACTCCACTGCTTGCACTTGGGACTGAGCTTCCTCCTGGGGCAGGATGGGCAAGCCTGACATACTGTTCCCCTAGAAAGAAAACCATTCACCTGGAGCTAAGAAAGAAGAGACCCTGTGTTGGTGGCTGAAGCATCTGTGCCAAGTATCTTTCTTTACCTTGCTGTGGGGAGTGGTCTTGATTCATAGTACACAGTTTTCACTCTTACAGAGTTTTCATAGATATTTTTCTTAAGCAGATATTTCTTGGCTGTACCTTCTGATAGCAGCCGATATGAAAAGACATGAAAGAAGGAAGCTTTTTGCTTTTTGCCTGTTTGCCCTCACTCTCCCTAACAAGTTCATCTATCCTGTTGCTGGGCACTATTCCTTTGCTGCTATTAGAACTCATTTCTTCAGGATTCCAATGCAGAGTGAAGACCAGCAGCTTTCTAAGAATCCTTTGAGACCCCAGCAGTTCAGACTGGGAGTGCTGAGGCATCTAGTCTAGTTGATGAAGCAATGACTGGATTGTTGGTCTTTTATTGGAAGACAATCAATGTTGGACTAGTGAGATCACAGCTTGTGAGCTCCTCTAATAAAGTCCATATAATAAGTATGTATAGTCATTATGTCAGTTCTGTTCCTTTAGTGAAACTTAATATACCCAAAGACCATTTCCACAGACTTTTCAATTTATTCATTTATTCATCCTTCCTCCCTCCCTCCCTCCCTCCCTCCCTCCCTCCCTCCCTCTTTCCCTCCCTCCTTCCTTCCTTCCTTCCTTCCTTCCTTCCTTCCTTCCTTCCTTCCTTCCTTCCTTTATTCATTTTTGAGACAGCGTACTGTGGGAGTGCCTTCTTCTCTTTCAGGCAGTATCCTTTAAGATACCAGTCCACTTGGGCATGTTCTCTTACACTATAAATGCAACTGTAAAGCCCACACTTGCTCTCTTACATCCGGCTCTCACTTCCAGCTGCTACACTCTGTTCCTGTTCCCCATTCATGCAGAGGACTGTGATCTAGGACAGTGATCTGTAAATCTCCCCTAAATAAATAACCCTTTATTATGCATGATTCTGAACTAGTGTGGGATTATTTTGTAGCTTCCACCATCATCTGATGCCCAAACTTGGGGACCAGTCCACACTTTTGGGATCAGTCCACCAGCTGGTGGCACATTGGGCACTGACTCTCCCTCCTGCAGCTCTAGTTGGCCCTCAGACACAGCAGGCTTCTGTTCAGTGCCCATCTGCTCATGACCCACAGGCTGCGTCTTGGTGCTTTACAACCAGCCCATACACTGCTGCCTGTGATGCCCATGGTGTACATAGTCTGCAACTCACCTGACAGAAAACTTTGGGTTTTCTTTTCTTTTTCCTGGGCCCCAACTCTCAGAATCATTTGATCACCTTAATAACTGCTATTAATTTCTTAAACAAAGCATATTTTTCAGTACCTAAGTAAGCAAAATGTGCTGTTTGCTGCTGCTAGTGTCTCTCAACCACACGGCTGCAACTGCAACACCTGCTGGCTAGCGATTATTACACCTACTCCAATTCATTGTAATTACTTTACGACAGGTAAGATCTGAAAAACTACAAAAAATTACTGATAACATCCAGGATTTCAGTAATTATTTTGCTCGTACTATGGAAAGTATTGTGCAAGACTTATGTGATTTTCCTTCCCTTTATTTGATCCTAGGAATTAGCTTTGTTTTCAATATTATCTCATTAAAATGTTCAATACTATGGAGAGAGATAGCATCAATTTGAAAATTATCTGAAAGAATTTGTGCTGTTGAATTTAACTATTGAAATCTGTTAAAAAGTTATGATATGTCCAAGGATGAGACATTATCTTTACTGAACAAGTTTCATACCTCAGAACAGAACACTGGACAGAAGATTCAGACTTTTAAAAAGGCAGTAGTAAAAAGATTTAAAAAGATTGAAGAATTTATTGAAATTGATGAGCAGGGACAGAAGGTACAAGCACAGGATCTAGCCTCATCAGTATGTGCCAGACCCCAGGATGACTTACATAGAGTTTCAATTGCATATTCAGTAATTTCCTCAGAAAGATCATCTGGCACAAAGTACCCTAAGGTAGTCAAAGAATATGCATGGGAACCAATACATATGAGCAATCTAAAAGAAATACAACAAGCAATAGTGTCTTATGGACTACAATCACCATTTGTTAGGGAAATGGTGAAAACGTGGGCTTCAAGCACTAATGCTACCCTACATTATTGGCTTCAATTAATATCAGCCATCCTAGAAAATGGACCTCAGCTGATTTGGAAATGTTATTGGAGAGAAGAGGCAAAAATATAAGAGCAACAGGGGGAATCAAAAGGGTTTGAGACTTTCCAAGATCAAATTCTTGGCAAGGGTCATTACTCTGATCCTCAGAAACAGGCTCACTATGATGAATGTACCTTGTCCCTATATAGCACAGCAGCTTTAAAAACTTGGGACAGGATTCAGGAACTAGAAAGAAGACTGAGTCATATATTAGGGTTAAACAGGGCCAGAGAAAACCCTTTACTGACTTCTTACAAAGATTAACTAAGGCTATACAATTAAGAGTGACAGACCCTGAAGCTAGACATGTACTAATTGAATCCTTGGCTTTTGAAAATGCCAACTTAGAATGTAAGAAGATCCTTGGGCCTTTAAATGTTAGATCAGTACTCATAGATGAGTGAATCTTGCATACAATGAATGTTGAAACATTTGTCTATAGTACTGAAGCTTGGGTAGGAGAAGCAATTTCCAATGGTATGAGGAGACACCAAAATGTTAAATGTTTTAATTGTGGAAGAATAGGACATTTAAGAAGGGACTGTAGATAATGAATTCCTAGGAATAATGTCTCCTCTAGGAATGACAAGAATAGGAGGACTCAGTCTTTGGGTATATGTAGGAGGTGAGGCAAAGGCCAACATTGGACTAGTGAATGTAGTCCAACAAGAGATGGACAAGGCAACCTGATACTAGCAGGAAACTCCTTGGGGTACCTCATGCAGGCCCCAATGTCAAACAACGCTCAGTCATTCCCAGTCACTGCGGAGAACATGTCTCACCTGAAGAATTAAACAATCCAGTGTCTACTGTAAAAAAGCTGTACTGTTTATGATAGAATAGACCTGGAAGATGAGTCAAAAATTCCAGTAGAAAAGAGGAAATATATATTTTGTCAGACTTCTATAAAGGATCAAAGATCAAAGCTAAGAATGCATATAAATGACATTGTAATTGATGGTTACTAGACACAGGTGTAGATGTGACTATCATTACTCCAGAATCTTGGCATCTAGATTGACCTCTTCAAGAGGGAGATATTCAATTCCTAGGAAGTGGAACCCTATCTCAAGGAAAACAAAGCATGAGGTAGGTTGAATTCATAGGGCCAGATGGACAGAAAGGAAGGCTGAGGCCATATGTAGCTAATACTGCAGTGAATTTACAGAGCCATGAACTATTGAAGCAATGGAATACTCAGGTTAACATTCCTGAAGTCCCCAAAACTCATGTTTCTGGGAAGGATATTATAAAATATTATAAACAAAGATCACTAGTCATTTAGGCTGTACAAGAACACAAAACAACAAGCAAACCTTCAGAGGTTTGCCTTTAGAGGCCTTGCCTTTAAAATGGTTAACTGAGAAACTCATGTGGGTTAAACAATGACCTTTAATGGAAGACAAACTGCAGGCTTTAGAACAGCTGGTACAAGAACAATTAGATGCTCACCATATTGAAGAATCAACAAGCCCTTGGAATTCTCCTATATTTGTTATTAAAAAGAAATCTGGAAAATGGAGATCTAAGAGCTGTCAACAAGGTTATCCAACCTATGGATGGGCCCTCTGCAGTCTGGAATTCCTCTGCCTTCTCTATTACCAAAAGGATGTCCTTTTATGGTTATTGATTTAAAGGATTGTTTCCTTATTATACCTTTACAGGAAAAGGATTGAGAAAAATTTGCTTTCACATTGCCTACTTATAATAATTCTCAGCCTACTAGAAGATACCAGTGGACCATCCTCCTATAGGGAATGTTCAATGGTCCCACCCTGTGCCAATATTTTATAAATCAGCCACTGAAAATGATATGTAAGCAATTTTCTAAGTCTGTAATTTATCATTACATGGATGGCATCTGTTATCCGACTCAAATGCAGATACTTTAGAAAGAATGTTTGAAGAAATAACAAACTTTTGATTAAATGAGGATTATAAATTGCTCCTAAAAATACAAAGAGGAGATTCTGTAAATTAACTAGGTTACAAAATAGGTTTACAGAAAATTAGAACACAAAAGGCACAAATTAGGAGAGACCAATTGCAGACTCTTAATGTCTTTCAAAGATTGTTAGGAGATATTTCCACTCTACAACCAGCTGTTGGGATAACACATGACCTAATTGTTCAATTAAACAAAATTTTAGATGGTGACAAAAACTTAAATAGTCCCAGAGAATTAAAAGCTGAAGTGGAAAAAGAATTGATGGTCATTGAAGAGAAATTACAGGAGGCCACATGTAGATAGAGTGAATCCAAATCTTAATTATATTCCATATTGCCTTCCAGAATTTCCCCTACAGGAATTTTAATGCAGAGGAAAGATTTTATTATTTTAGAATGGATCTTTTTACCATATAAACCAAGTAAAAAATTAAAAACTTATATAGAAAAAGTCTTTGAATTAATTATAAAAGGAAAAGTGAGACTTTATCAACCAGCAGGTATAGACCCAGCAGAGATTATAGTTCCTTTTACTGCTGATGAAATTTTAAAAAATTATGGGGAGACAATGAACCATAGCCAAGAGCTTGTGCTAAATTTTTGGGAGAAATTAATAGCAATTATCCCAAAAGTGATAGAATTAACCTTATAAATAGAACTACTTGGATTATCCCCAAATTGTATGTGATGCACCAATAACTGGAGCCCACACATTTTATACAGATGCAAATATATCAGGAAAGGCAGGTTACAAATCAAAAGAATTAAGTGAGGTGGAACAAAGCCCTGATAATTCTGTCCAAAAGGCAGAATTATATGCTATTCTCATGGTACTAAGGGATTTTAAAGACCCTCTCATTATAGTTACTGATTCACAATATAAAGAAAGAGTTGTCTTGCATATTGAAACTGTTGAATTTATCACAGATTATACAGAATTGACTTCATTATTCATGCAGGTTCAAGATATAATCAGGAATAAGCTTTGTTCCATATACATGACACACATCTGATCCCATACAGGTCTGCCATGTCCTCTAGCAAAAGGCAGTGCAGAAACTGATTGATTATTGATTGGAAGTGTGCTGAAGGCCCCAGAACTTCATAAGAAACATCATGTCAATAGCAATGGTTTAAAGAAAGAGTTTTCTATTACATGACAACAAGCTAAGGAAATTTAAAGAGATGTCCCACTTGCCCTTTCTATAACCAAACACCATTAGCAGCAGGGAGTGACCCAAAGGGTACTCAAAGGAATGAGATCTGGCAGATGGTTGTATTCTACTTTACAGAATTTGGAAAATTAAAATATGTACACTACACCATTGACACTTATTCAGGTTTTCAGTGGGCAACTGCTTTGAACTCAGAAATGGCTGATTCAGTAATCATGCATTTATTAGTTGTAATGGCCATCATGGGTATACCTGCACAAATAAAGACAAACAATGGTCCAGCACGTGTGTCAAAGAAAATAAAACAGTTTTATGCTTATTATAATATAAAGCATATTACAGGTATACCACACAATCCTATAGGACAGGCAGTTATAGAAAGATCAAATTGAACTATAACGGATATGCTAAACAAACAGAACAAACAGAAAGGAATGGAAAATACCCCCATAAATAAATTACATAATGCTTTATTAACCTTGAAGTTTTTTAATGCTAATGAGAAAGGAACAACAGCAGCAGAAAGACATTGGAAAAACTTCTGAATTAAATCAGCCAGTATATTTTAAGAATGTGCTGACCTCACAATGGAAACAAGGAGATGTCCTACATTGGAGAAGTGGTTTTGCTTTTGTTTCCATAGGAGAAGAAAAGCTATGGATACCATCAAAATTGATAAAGATTCTGTTTGAAAAGAGAAACCCCTTGGGAAAGAAAATGACGGCTCATCCATAGAGGTGACATTCATACAGGTGGTAAGAAAACCTCATAATGGTTGGGGCAGGGTTCTTTTCTTGTCTTTGCAGGAAAATATTCATCTTTAAGGAATGGAGAGACCTTGGACATCTAGATGCCTAAATATAAAAGGATAGCTATCCAGAAAGAATCAACAAGCAAATAGTAATCTGCCTTGTGATGCTGTATTATCTGCATAGTAAAATTTGATTATTTGGATTTGTATACATCTCTCCTTAAAAATGAGATCTGGCTTTGGAGTTGGGCAATGACTATCCTTCTCTAAATCCAAGTGTGTTGTTAAAAGAAAAGCTCAGAATTTCTGTCTCATGGTCAGGAACCATCTGGTATGGGATAGAAACAAGATAAATTTTAAGGAAATATTTTACTTTTCTCCATACCCATTTTGTTTATATCATATATTTTATTGAATATATGTTTATATGAATAATGCTTAAGTTTTCCACAATGAACAGTAGATTTTCCTGCAGAAATCTTTGAAGCTTTCAGGAAGAAGATGGGGTCCCACAACAATGACTCCACCTGGTTGATATGATGTCATGATGCTGATAGCACTACTATAAGACCAGTTTTTTGGGTACCAGCTGAGGAAATGGTACACCTTCATAAAGTGTTCTGGCCAGAACTCCCAATAAGAACTTCAAAACAAACAAACAAACAAACAAACAAACAAACAGACCCTATTGACTACTCAGAGACCATTTGTAATTATACAAAACAGCAATCTTGATACTTAACCATCATTTTACTTTTACAGGATCTCATAGAAAAAACATCATCCCCAAGACAGCAGGAAGCAATTCTAGAAAGTGACGTCCCTTCTCCCAACAAAGTTTGTCCTCATGGATAGAGATACCATATATGGGTTGATTATTACTTGCATAGGGTTGGGGGTTGGGGTGGAAATTATGTAGGCCTAGAGATCTCAAAGAAAAGGGAAGATTGAATAGGATAAGAGGTAATTTAGTGTGAACTTATTCACACTAATAATAATAACAGTGAGTAATATAGTGAATACTTGTGAGCTATTAGTTATGGACAATTTACACTGGTATAGTTTCTTGTATATTGATACAAGTTCTAATTATATTTGCTATTTCTGTTTACAATATTTGTACACCTATGCAAAGTTATTTTGTCATATTGCATACATGCATGCTTCTACCACTGTTTAAAACATATTGTACATTGGTACAATTTTAGGATATATTTACCATATTGCATTATATATTTCTACCTCTGATTAAGATATTTATACATTATTTACATTTTGATGTCATTGTCCTCCTTTACTGCACTGTTGTTGAAAGATCATTTACTATTCTGATATTAAGTCTTAATCTTTAAGTTATATAGGTATTAAGTATTATAGGTCAATAGTCATTCATGTTTGTTATACTTTTAGTAAGACAAATTAGGTTCTTTAGATACATAGAGATTATATTCTGCATAGATAGGTAACCTTCAACCACTTCAAAGATCTGTAGAACATGATGTTTAAATAACTTAGTATTCTATTGACGTGAGACAGGATTGCTTTTGGCAGCACTGATCTATTCCTGAGAGAGTGTTGAGCACCAAAGACACTCCACTTGGAGTTTGTCTTCTTCTTGGCACAACTGGCCTTTGGGCAAGAAACTGCCCATGCCTCAACCACTCACAAAGTGCATGATATCTGGACTGGACAAGCAGGCTACAAGAAAAAAAAATTGTCAAATCTTGCCAAGACAGGATAAAATGGTTTTGAAAAATTTCTTGCCTCTGAAAATGGTCTGTAAGTTACTCTAGGCCTTAGCCAAAGTTGGTTGCTTCAACATTGCAAATGAGACTTTAGGTGATTGCTCAGGCAGTCAGTTGTCTTTGTTATCTACTACACATTTTGGAAGCTGCTTGATTGCACTTCCTTCCTACTCAAGTAATATTATCTCCTTTCTCAGGCTTTTTATGGGGTTGAAGATTAGAAAGTCATAGTTACCATCCTCTTATGATCTAGCCAAGCCATTTCCAATATAAGACTTAGACTCTTTAGGATAGAATGTTTATTAAAGCATTTAGCATGCATTCCTTGCTTAATATTGCTTATGCTGGTTGTAATTCTAATCTTATACTTGATATCTGTTCCTAGTGTATATAGTTTTGTATTGCTTTTGGAACTAAAGAAAAAGGGGAGGTGCTGTGGGAGTTCCTTCTGCTCCTCCAGCCAATAGCCTTTACGATACCAGCACAGTTGAGCATGGTCTCTCATACTATAAATGCAGCTGTAAAGCTTGCACTCAGCCTCTTGCTTCAGGCTTTCGCTTCTGGCTATTTCTGTTCCCCATTCGTGCAGAGTACTGTGATCTAGGACAGTGATCTGTAAGTCTCCCCTAAATAAATAACCCTTTATTATATGTAATTCTGAACTAGTGTGGGATTATTTTGTATCTTCCATCATCAACAATGTTTTTCTGTGTAGTTCTGGTTGGCCTGGAAATTGTCTTTTAGACCAGGCTGACCTTGAACTCACAGATCACCACCTGCCTCTGCTTCCACACCTTGCTGGGATTAAAGGCCTGAGCTATGGCACCCCAAGCTCCCTTAGACTTAAATTGGTTGTTTTTCAAGAGTGATTTTTACTGTCACTAGGAGTCAATCAGCAAAGTGTCTAGCTTTGCCATGCCAGAAGTCAATTGCCCTATACTAGATTCCAAGGGAAATCAATTATTGTTTAATTTATGCCTAAAGTTTACTGGGCTCTTTGAACTACACAGGGCTTAACTGTTCACACCTGAGGCAGTCCTCTGTGTTCCAGCAAAGATGCTGGGTCTCAGGCATGCTGGTCTGACCTGAGACTTCTGACTTTGTTAGAAGTTCTGTTGGCAATGAAGAATTTCTAGTGCCCTGAGCACTATGGCAAGAAATATGATGGAGCAATATCAGCATGCAGAAGGGAGGGATGTGAGCCAACCACCTACAACATTAACCCAGTCCATGTCAGCTGAAATTACCATTGGTGGCCACTTTCAAGTGTACACTGACGCCTTGTGATAGGGTCCACGTTTCTGTGATTTCACTTGAAGCAGCCATGCAGAATTTTCTGTTCTCTTGATTAAAGGTGTTATTCTTAAGTGCTCACTATTCAGGGACACTTGGTGAAGATCACAACTCTTCCTGGCAAACAAGTATGTTGTCTCAGAACCTTAATAGTCTCCGGTGTTGAACAGGTGTAGCCTGCAGATCAGGACTACCTCAGTTATAGCTCTCAGAGTGCCTGGGGCATAGTGAATCCTGAACTGTCATTCACTTTTGCAATTTGGAGACAATGGCTGTTCATGTATTCAGCTGATAGAAATTGAACAACTGCAAGTCCCTAGGTACTTTTAAAGGACTGGGGCATTGCAGCAACCATCACAGATCTGTAAGAAGTTTATGTTCTGGTGGAGGAAGTGAAAAAGTAAGGAGTAATTATAATGCCATGAGATATGCGGCAGGAGTGGGAAAACACAGACTGCCTGTTTCAGCCACCACCCCCTCGCACTGCTTTCCAGAAAGCAATGCTGAGATTCCGTAAAAGGGTATGGGAAAGTGGTAGGGTGTAGATCCTTTTTTTCTTGGCCCTCTTTTAGGCTGAGGAGTGAGATGGGGACTGAAAATATATAGGAACATGTCCAGGTAACCTTTCTCTCTCTCTCTCTCTCTCTCTCTCTCTCTCTCTCTCTCTCTGTACTAGTTCATGGAAAGAAGGGTCTTTACCCTCGCCAGAGTAAAGCTGAGCTGTGGTATATGACTGTGACCCACCAGTGTGAGCCGTGAGCCCAGGAAGACATTCTCTTTGGCAATTTGTAGAATGTAGCTGAGAGGTGTGGAATAGGAAATGGACTGTTTATCTGTCTTGTTCAGCCTTCAGTGGCTCTTTAGGATCTGCAGCATGAAGTTATGTAGCCCAATGCACAGATCCTGCACCCTGCTCTCCTATCACCCTCGCTCCTTACTAAGAAAGCTGTGACATCGTAACATGGGACAACATTTTATGTTCTAGCAAGGACCACTACGCCATACAGAGTGTTCTGCCTCTCTCTGTGTGCATCTCTGTCTCCTCTCACACCACCACATACACCACATGGGTGCGAGAAGAAGGAAAGAGGGCAGAGAGCAAGATAAAGAGAGAGGAGAGAGAGAGAGACGAGACGCTACTGCCCCCTCACAGACCGCGCCCTCCGAGAGAGCCGAGGACACCCCTAGGAGACTGAGAGAGACGACAGAGAGAGAGAGAGAGAGAATGTCTGCCTTACCCTCACCACCAGGTCTCAGTGTTCTGCTTTCCTGGTATTTTCCCTTTGCCTTACAGTTTCCCTTGGGAACATCCTCGCTTTTAGCCATCTCTACTTCCCTCTAGGACATCACTACTCTATGATGTCACCTCCTCGGCTTCCATTCTCTGATGCATTAAATGCTCTCACCCTATGGATTCTGCAGTCAGTCTAATCTTGCACTGACCATATTCGACCATATTATAGTACATGTGTACTTCTGTGAGCTCCCTAGGCTATGTCTTATCTATACTTATATAAACCTGAGCTGAGCACAGTTCCTGGACAGAATTATTACTCTCAAAGTATTTTGTTGTATAAATGAATCAAATGATCCTTAATTGCCTCCTAAATGGGAAACACTAGACAGTATCAGTTCTGATTTCAACTACAATCTGGAAGCAGGATTGAACTTTTGGACACTGGAATGTAGCAATCCATAGCCTGCCAGGCTGAATGCACCTGAAAGCCTCAGGAAATCTTGTCACTGTGCATTTTATTATGTGTCTACAATTCAGGTTGAATAGAAAGAAATGAATCCTGGCCAGCACTGAGCATCATGCCAAGAATAGAACAGTGGACTATTGCAGTCAGCAGCACACAAGGTTACCATGGTGTGGTCAGGCAGGACTCTTGAACTGTGGATAGACCATGCAGTCAGCATCACACAAGGTTACCATGGTGTGGTCAGGCAGGACTCTTGAACTGTGGTGGAATCACATCTTCCCACCAATCCAGACTCTGCTGCCACCCTCAGCATTTCAAATGCATAGAGGGATGTAGCATATCGCTTTGGCCTCCCCCCATGCATGGGTTGCTTGCCCTTGCTGTCTCTCAGCAGAACAGGGAATGTGGTCTCCGCCCCTCCTGGCTGCCCAAACACCACCTGACAAGCAGTATCTCAGCCAGGGGACAGAAGGAGAGCTTGTCCCCTGGCAGCGTTTCTACTCAAGACGCCCTTTCCTTTCTCTGAATTTTAGCTAGGTGGACCTCACTTAGCTCTTCACCGAGGAGAGGGTCGGAAGGGTTAAACAATTGACCTGAGATTTTTCTGCCCCTGGGAGGATGGGTGGTAAGTGGGACTGCAGAGCAGGAGAGAGAACAGAATGCACTCTCAAGTGAGGATGTTTGCTGTTTCCTTCGCAGTACAAAATGATTTTTTTCTTATACAAATGAGACTCTTGGATAATGTCTAATTTTGAAATCCCACAAAAACAAAACCCATTTTGTGGTTGCAACACCTAAAGGAAAGAAGAAGATCTCATATGATCTGCACCATAAAGGTAATCTCTTGAATTTGGACATATTTCCCAGTGAGGCACATTCAGGGTGTCATTGCTAGCACTGCAAAGCCAGAGCCAGCAACCTCCACACTGTGATTTAAAGCAGGGAGGGACTGGGAGTATTTTTGTCAGAGGAACTGTTTCTCTGCTCAGCCTCAATATTTCATAAAAAGCTCATTGCAGCAAATTTTTCATGTGGTGGCATCTGCTGTGCTATCATCTTGATATCCTCACATCAAAAGACACTGTCTCTTCTAGGTCACATGAAGGTCAATTAACAGTGACTGGTTAATTGTCAGCTACCATTAGTCCTATATATTTTTAAAAATGCTTTTCTTTCCCTGTAAGGATACAGGCAAATGACACCATCAGCAGTGCTTTCAGGAGAAGAAAATGTGCAGGCCTCCCAAAATTGAAGGGTAAATAAAAAGTCCAATTTTAGGATCTGAGGGGGATGATAGCAAAATGTTACAGCTGAGACTGACACTTCCATCTCGAGCAATGTATTCCATGGTGACTCTGTTTCTAAGGACTATGAGGTACGAAACTGTCTATGGAACTTTCTTTTCTCTTTTTTTTTTTTAAATTTAACTTTATTTTATGTGCATTGGTGTGAAGGCGTCAGATCTTTTGGAATTGGACTTGCATACAGTTGTGAACTGCCAGGTGGGTGCTGGGAATTGAACTGGGGTCCTCTGGAAGAGCAGCCAGTGCTCTTAACCACTGAGCCATCTCTCCAGCCCCTCTTTTTCATAACGTTAAGGATATCCACCTTAGTGAGGGTTTCTACTGCTGTGGTAGGCATCATGACCAAAAGCGACAGGAGGACAGGGTTTGTTTTAACTTGCCATTCTCAGGTAATGGTGTGGGAGGTCCATCTGTCTGTATTACTTTTATTGGTTAATAAATAAAGAAACTGCCTTGGCCTGTTGATAGGGCAGAGCTTAGGCAAGTGGGGAAAACTGAACTGAGTGCTGGGAGAAAGAATGGTGGAGTCAGAGAGAGAGCCATGGAGCTGCCAGAGATAGACGCTGGGAACTTTAGCAGGTAAACCACAACCACATAGTCATACACAGATTAATAGAAACGGGTTAAATTAATATGTAAGAGTTAGCCAATAAGAAGCTAGAACCAATATGCCAAGCAGTGATTTAATTAATACGGTTTCTGTGTGATTATTTTGGTTCTAAGTAGCCAGGTGGCTGGGAAGAACAAGCAGTCCCTCCCTCCAACACTCTGTCACAGAGAAAATACAAGGCAGGGCCTCCTGGCAAGAGCTAAAGCAGAGACCAAAAGAATTATTGCTTACTGGCTTGCTCCTCATGGCTTGTTCAGCCTGCTTTCTTATATAACCCAGGACCACCAGCCAAGAAGTGGTACTGCCTATAGTGGGCTGGGCTTTCCAACATCAATTCTTCATCAAAAAAATTGCTCCACAGGCTTGCCTACAGGTCAGTTCAGTTGGGCTTTATCTCAATTGAGGTGCTTTCTTATCAAATGATTCTAGCTTATGTCAAATTGACAGGAAAAAAAAACCAAATTAACCAGGACAATCGCTTTTTTTCTGTAAGTTATTGAAGAACATCTAAAGTATTGCAAGATACTGAAAAGGATATGGGAGAAAGGAATGTAGGATTTGTTGCTGCTGTCTGCTTACTTGTGAGTCTTTAAATAACAGAACAGCAGCTTCTTGAATGGATTATTAAATGAGGAGGAAATCATGGATTGTCTAAGGTTAGGGAAAGAGCCCACTGTGCTCAGGGACTAAGTGAAGAGGAACTAAGCCTGTTTCTAATTCTAGTGGATAGCACTGGGTACTACAACCATCCAAGTTTTTTTTTTTTTTTTTCCAGGCTTCATTCAAGATGATCTGAAGTGCCCTAGTAGGCAAAGGGTAGGATGTCAGGGGGACTAAACTTGGCCCAATGGCCCACCCTGAAATAGTGTAGAAACATTGACTCCTAAACCCTCTTAGGAGGCAGAGTACCCTATTTAAGGATGAGTGCTTGGTTCTGGAATTCTGCCTCTAACGCTGAACACAGGAAAAGGTCACCGAGTCATTCAATCAGTGTTTCTATAAAAAAACATCAGAAGAGTGTAAAAGAACACTCATAGATTCTGCTACTGGAAGGACCATAATGTATTATGAGTGGAGACAACATATTTCATGGGATGGTGGGTTTGCTTGGGGTGGTTTGGGCAGGTTAACTTGTCAGGAACCACGATTAATGAGAAGTTAAACTCCTGGGATCTCTCTCTGTACGCACTGGTGATGTTGCACTGGAATTTGCAGTATGGACTGTTGTTCCCACCCTACAGCCCATGAAGTTCTGCAGAGGTCCTTCCTGCATGTAATGGCAGTTTTGAGTACCCCCAAAAAGGCCATCTTCAGAAACACCCTTTGTTGGTCATCTTACGTAGAATTCAGCTTCATTCTAAGAAACGGACTTGTCTCTGGCCTCACGGTTTATAGGATTCACAGAAGTCTGCAGCTATAGTTCTTCTTCAATGAATTAATCAGTTGTCACATTGGGTGTGAAGCTGATAGGCATCATGGAAATGATAGGCCACAGAGACCTGTGTCCACAGACCATACCTCCATTGACCTTGGCTTGTGAGGAAGGTAAAGACTGGAGAAGTTAAAATGGATTCTCGATGCTACCTGTGAGATTTGTTTTAAATATTTTGTTTATATTTAGGGTTGCATCTTGGAGAAATAGAAGTTTTCGGATTGGTAAAACCTGATATTGATTGTTCTTCTCTTCTTAGCAGGCCTGGCTTGTGGTTTCGGTTCAGTGATGTAGGCCAATCACGATCTCTCATACTGTTTGTCTAAAATGAGTTAGTTGGGTTGGGTGAGCTATGAGTGATTGGGGAAGGAAAGTAGAGCTGAGATATGAACTGGACCCTTGGCTCGTCTTTTAAAAGTAAATATCGTTGGGCAGTGGTGGCATACCCCCTTGATCCCGGCACTTGGGGCAGAGGCAGGCTTTCTGAAAAGGTACTGAAAACATTTTCTGTTGCTGAGAAGCTGGGAATCATTTGGTACTTTAAAGGTTAGCAAGCTGGGACCCACAAAAAAATTGGCTTCTCTGCTTGTTTTAAGTAAAATTTTATTAGAACACAATCAGGGTCATGGCTTGGTACTAAGACAGCAGAGGTTACAATAAAGTAGCCCACTAATTGCATTTGTTATTTGTTCCTGTAGGAAATGTCTTGATGCTGCTCTTCACAGGTGCCCATTTGGAAGACCTTCTTTGGATCCTCAGTGATCTGCTGTGTTCCCGAGTTACTTTAGATGTGAGAGGTTTTCTGTTTGTTGTTTGTTCCCATTCTTTTTCCCCCTTTTCTTGTTTGGAATTTGTTTGTTCTTTTTCTAATTATTATCCCTAGTGCCCTCACATATTTTACCTATTCCTTTTCTTTTCTGCTCTTGAAACTCTGGTTAAATCCACCCGGTAGCCTCTCATTTCATTCTTCAAGGTTATTCGATTATACATACAATTATTCATATCAAAGTCTCTTATAATCCTATTTTCTTATGTTATTAGTTATAGTATCTCATATTTATTTTCTCATTTTATTTACTTGGGTCATCGCTCTTTTTGTAAGTCAATCTAAGTATTTGTCCATTTTGCTTATGTTTTTCAAAAGACAATTTGGTCTGTTGATTTTTTATTTTCTTCAAATGTTTATTTCTGCACTGATATTTGTTATTCTCTGTTTTCTACCATCTTTTGCCTAAATCTTTCTTTTCTAGCTCTTGATGTGGAACATTAGGCTGTTTATTTGAGATCATGGTTTTTTTCTTCATGTAAACATTGCTACTGTAAGTTTCTTTTTCGGGACTGCCTTTGCTGCATCTAATAAGATTGTTGTGCTGTGCTACATTTTCTTTAGTTTCATGATTTTTTTCCTTTTTCATATTTCTTGACTAACTGTTTATTAATATCTACATACTTTGAGTGTCTCTACATTTTTCCCATTGATTTCTAATGCTATGCTGTTGTATTTGGGGAAGATATTTGATAATGAAGTTTTATAAATCTTGTTAACATTTGTTTTGTGACTTTACTTTTACTCTATCCTGAAAATGCGTGCTTGAGAAGAATGTATATATTATGGTTGCTGGGCAAAATGTTCTGCTTGTCTATTAGGTCCATTTGGCTTAAGGTATAGGTTAAATCCAATGCTTTTAGTGGCCCCCCCCGCCCCCAACAGAGAATCAATGCACTATTTAAAGGAACAACATAACTACAAAACAGAAAGAAAAATAATGAACAAAATTGCTAAAATAAGTCCTTATCTCTCATTAATTTTCTTGGATGTAAGCTCCCAGTCATCAAAGGATAGAAAGTAGATAAACGGGGAAAAAGACCCAAATGTGTGCCATTTAAAATAAATTCTTTTCTGCTTTAAGAACATATACAGACTGATATGATATAAGATACATCTCATTTGTATTTTAATAAATAAAGCTTGCCTGAGGATCGGAAAAGTAAATGAGCTACACTGACCATCCGTACAGATTGGGCAGCAATGACACACACTTTTAATCCCAGTAGCCACACTACCTTGCAGTAGAAACCAGGCAGTAGTGGTGCATGCCCTTGTTCTTAGAACTAGAGAGGATTATAAAATGGGAGGAGACAGCTCTCACACACAATCTCATTCTGAGATTCCTGGAAGCAGGATTGCCATTTTGGATTGAGGTAGAGATAAGTAAGTAGCTGGCTGTTCTGCTTATCTGATCTTCAAGTTGAACCCCAATTTCTGACTCTGAGTTTTTATTAATCCTGCTTTAGATTGAGAAAAGTTCAGGAAAGTTATTCTGTGCAAATGAAAATCAAAGGACACAGAACTACGTTACATGTACATTTAGACAGAATGAAATCTTAATTCTAAAAATATACAAGAGGTTTTAAAAAATGCCATTAATAATTTAAAAAAAATGTCTCGTTATGGTGGCATTCTCTCCAGCCTTTGAGAGGCAGATGAAGGAAGATCTCTGTGAGTTCAAGGCCAGCATGCTCTATAACATGAATCCTGTCTCAGTAAGTAGAAATCATAAGCAATCAAACCCAATTAAAGATATAAAATTATAATAATGTATACACCCAACTTGAGAGACCTAAAAATAGAAAGCAAATACTAGCATACCCAGAAGCCATAACACAATAATTGTTGAGGACTTCTGTCTGCACATGAAGTGTGAGTCACAGAACACTATTTATATATAACCACTTCATAATCTATCATTGAGGTTTAAATTCAATGATTATGATTATCGCCCCAGATCTAACACACCTTATTTGTTCTCTTAGGAATCTATTTGGTCACCTTAGTTATATTTCATATCTCTTTTGATTATTTAAAAAGTTATTTTAGATTAGTTATTTTATTATATGTGTATGAGTGTTTTGCTTACATGCATGCATGTGCATCATGTGTGTGCCTGTTCCTGTTTATAGATCTCAGAAGAGGTCTCTGGGTCACCGGGAACTGAGGCTATGGATGTTTGTGAGCTACCACGTAGGTGCTGGAAACATGAACCCAGATCTCTGAAAGAGCACCAATTGATCTTACTACTGAAATAATCCACCAGCCTCTTTTAAAAACCAAAAAAAAAAAAAAAAAACATATCAGGAATGTTTCCTTTAAATTCTGCACTGTTAATTTTAGAACACAAAGCTCTTGTAGGTCTGATTCTTCTCTTTCATCCTCATGGGATCTAAATGCTTGCTTACTTATGAGTTTTGTTCTGTTCTAGTGGTGATCTCAGTTCCTTGAGTATTTCAGCAGAAATTCTTTGAGCATTTTTAGTGATATTAAGGTATACAGTATAGTGTACACAAGCAAATTGCTCTGAACCACCTTTTCCATACCACATTTGCCAGCAATCCATAAATATGTAAGAATATTTAACAGTTGCCCGGTAAGGCAAAATCTTTGATGTTAAACTGTCTTAAGTTATTTTTTTATAATGCCTTCAGATCTTTTATTAAATCTTTAAGAAGGCAATGTAAGTCTTTTATTTCCCTTGAGAGCCACAGAGAATGATGGAGAACCAAGCAGCACTTTATGGATGGAGAGGTTTCCTTTGACTGTTCTTCAAGTTCATTTATCACAACTCCTCCTCAGCTTCTCAGAATTGAGCATAAAATTTCACGACCTTATTCCTGAAGTTACACCGAGGACTATTCTTCCCCTGCCACTGCAAATTATTTCACTCTCCTGGGGCAACTGACACCTGGCTTAAACTTTTCACCTCAGACTCCATTCTTGAATTGACACTCTACATCTGACTCACGAGTTTTGGTTCCACTTCTAGTTCTGATTCACCCTGGCTAACTTCAAAATCTCATAGTTTTCCCTTTTCGATTTCAGAATAAACTCAACCAGTCTACTGCAACTGCCTATTTCTGTGATCTCAAGGAACTTAGACGTCTTGAAAAAACATTCATACAACTGGGGATTCCCCTCTTAATCACAGACTTTCCTATTTCTGTCCTGACCCTTTCATAATGTAGTATCAGCTCTTTAATCTCATGGAGATAACCCATTCGATTTATCTGTGCTTTCAATGTTTCAAATATGTCTCACAGTTTCTATAATTTCTATATTTATCTCAAATTTTATAATTCAAACTTCAAGCACTGCTTCTTTGGTAACTAACTTGCAATCTTTCTGTTAACCCTCACTTGGCAAAGCTGTAGTCCTAGATGAAATAAAAATGTCCATTTCTTTACTTTGTTCCCTGGGCTAATCAATGGTTCTAAAGTAGTTTCTTCTACCTTGATAATGGTTGATTATTTGATATATTTTTTTCTGATAAAAGCTTCTTAAACACAGTGAATATGTTATAATACATATTCCTTAAAGCAATCAAAGAATCTCAAATATTTTAAGGAATTTCAGGTCAAATTTAGAACAAGTGAAAACTCAAAGTAAGCTAAGCTCTGAAAGCCACTTGCCCCAGAGGGCATTCTTTAATGTGAGAAATTAAACTCAGGTTTGGGTGGCCTCCTGGGTAAAGGATCTTAAGGCCCAAGTCACTCGAGCAGAAAATCTAGTGAGAGGCTGATAGCATTTCTTGCCATAATTGCAAATTGTTTGCCTGTCAAAGAGAAAGGCGAGTCACAATAATCTATTAAAAAGGTTGCTTTGGAACTGAACAGGGGAGGGAAAAGCAGGAAAAATGAATAAGATTACTCTTGGGAAACTTGTGCCACAGGCTCAGCTTTCCATGGAATAAGTCCTCATATTTTGCGAAGCCTAGAAAAACTCAAGTAGCTTTGACTTAAGGCAGTTCTAGACTGACAAGGCCCATGGATTTCACCAAAATGAAAAAAAAAAGAACACCTCAAATTCTCTTTGAAAGAAGATAATCTTATTCTAGGTCTACAAGAATCTCTTGGTATAGTTCACAGAAGTGAGAAGAAAAAACGTAAGGTTGAATACAGGCATACAGAAAATCATGGGTAAAAAATGAAAGGAATAAGGGGAAATAGGTTTATGAAGTTTTCATGTACTGAAGTCATTGCATAGTGATTATAAATACCCATGCTAACTTTATTTAAAGAACATAAGAGATTGAAGCTTGATTTAATAGAACTGAAAAAAAGAGTAATGTCTATTCATGAAAAATAGAATTACCCAAATTAAACTTAGTGTCTAACTAAGCAAAGTTTACCCACAACAGTAGAAGAAGGGCAGTAGAAATACAGGTAAGAAAGGGGGGCTGGTGGCACATGCCTGTAAATTCTATCAGTCTAGAGGTGGAAGCTGTAAGATCACAGATCCAAGGCAGCCTGCCTTATATTGGCTGTGAGCCTGACTCGAAGCAACAGCAACCCCAACAAAAGATGTGAAGATGAAAAGAAAAAAGTAAAGATGAACCGCAGCGACACAAAGAGTTGAAAGGTATGAAAGAAAAGGCTGCAGCCCTCGAAAAAGGCATGGATGGAAGTGAGACGCAGAGAGAATGAAGACAAAGACAGTGTCTGAAGAACACATGAAATACACTATTTTTCCTGTAAATATTTGCCTTGAATAATACATTTGCAAGATGCCCGTGAGCTGGGCATAGCGGTGAATACCTTTAATTCCCAGCACTTGAGAGGGCAGAATCAGGCAGATCTGTAAGTTTTGAGGCCAGTGTTGGTCCACATAGTGAGTCTCAGGCCAGCCAGAGCTACATCATGAAACCGTCTCATGAAAATAATACTTTAAAAAATTCTTTTCCACGTAGGCATCCAGTTTTCCCAGCACCATTTGTTGACAATGCTGTCTTTTCTTCAATATATGATTTTGGCCTCTTTGTGAAAATCAGATGCCTGTAATTAGTCATATACACATTTGGGTCTCTTATTTTATTCTCCTAGCCGACATATCTGTTTTGCTGTTGTTGTTTGTTTTCATGATTGTACTGTATGCTTTTATTACTAACAGTTCTACAATAGATCATTGAAGTCTGGAATAGCATCCTTCTGGTAGTCTTCCTTTTGTTCAAAGATTGCTCTGGCTGCACCGGGTTTTTTGTTTGTTTGTTTGTTTCTTTCCATACATTGTTTTAGCCCTCCCCCCATTATCTGAGAAATTCTGGGAATGTTGATTGGTATTGAACTGAAATCTGTAAATGGGTTTTGGGAGGATGGTTGTTTTCACATATTAATTCCTACTCATGCAATGAACATGGGTGTCTTTCCATATTCTAGTGTCTCCACTTCTTGTTTAAGTTTGTTCAAAGATATTTTATTGTCAGTCGACGACTGCTGTAAAATAGGGGTGTGTTTGTGATCTCTTTCTCAATGTGTTCCTTGGTGGTGGCAGAGAGGCTATGTATTTTTGTAAGTTGACTTAGTACTCTGCCACTCTGACGAAATTGTTGATTGTTTCTAGAAGTTTCTGGTGGAAGTTTTGTAATCTCATACAGTTATATCATATGTAAATAGGGATAATTTGATTCTTTCTTTTCCTATTTGTATTCCTTTAATTTCTTTCTCTTGTCTTATTGGTCCAACAAGAGCTTTCAGTACTATATTGGAAAAGGGAAATATGGACAGCATTATCTTATTCTATATTTTAATCGGATTAATTTGAGTTTTCCTCAATTTAGAATAATGTTGCCTTTGAGTGTCATATATTTGACTTGATTATGCCTGAGGTCTGTTCCCTTTAGTCCTATACCATCTAGGGCATTTATCATGAAATCATGTTGGATTTTGTCAAAGCATTTGTTGAAATGATCATGTGATTTCTTTTTGTTTTTAAGTCCATTAATGTGGTTTATTACATTTGTGTATACTGAACCAACCCCCTAGTTTCTGGGATAAACACAACTGGATCATGGTAGATGATCTTAATACCGGTTTATATATAGTTTCTCTCATTTTGTTGAAGATTGTTGAATTACATTCATCAGGATATTAGTCTGTTGATTTTTGTTGTTATAGCTTACCTGGTTTGGGTATTTGAGTAATTGACTCCTCTGTTTCTATTTTTCTGAAAAGTTTAAGAAAGTTTGGTTATATTATTTCTTGAAAGTCTGGTAGAATTCTGCTGTAGAACCATTCAGGCCTAGCTTTTTTTTTCAGTCAGAATTTGTTTTTATTAGTGTTTCAATCTCCTCCTTGTTATAGGCTTGTTTAAATTGGGGAGCCTCTTCTTGATTTAATTTTGGTAGTTTAGATTAATCAAAATATTCATCTATTTATTTGTATTTTCTGAATTTAATGAGTGCAAGTTTTAAAAAGTATTCCCTTATGGTACTCTGAATTTCTCTTGTGTCTGTTGTGATGTTTCCCTTTTTATTTCTGATATTGCAGATTTGGATCCTCTCTCTTTCTTTCTTTAGGTTAGTTGGGTCAAGGGTCTTCTGACCTTGTTTATCTTCTCAAAGAACCAGCTCTTGAATTCATTGGCTTTTTGTATTCCTTTCCTTGTTTTTATTTTATTAATTTCTGCTTTGATTTTATTATTTGTTGCTATCAACTAGGTTTGAACATGGTTTGTTCTTCTGTTGCCAATTTTTGAATAGCATCATTAAGTCATTTATTTGTGCTCTTTCTGATCTTTTAGTGTTGACACTTAGGGCTATAAACTTTCTCTTAGAACTGTTTTAATGTGTCTCGGAGGTTTTGTTGTGTCATGTTTTCCTTTTCATTTGGTTCCTGCAATATTTTTATTTCTTTTTTGATTTTTTATTTGACTCAGTCATCATCCAGTGAAGAGATGTTTACTTTTTGTAAGTTTATACACTTACTTAACTTTTATTTGCTGCCAGTTTTAAGTTTTATTGCTTGGTGACTAGATAGAATACATGGTATTACTTCAGTTTTTATATTTGCTAATGTTTGTTTTGTGTCTTACCGTATGGTCTATTTTAGTGAAACTTCTACATTCTGCTGAGTAGAATGTAAATTCCTTGGCCTTTGAGTAGAATATTGTGTAGAGATCTGTTAGGTCCATTTGAATCAAGATGTTAATTAATTCTGAGGTTTCTTTGTTTTTGTCCAGGTGACAAATATATTGGAGAAAGTGGAGACTGAAATCACTATTATTGACTTTGTGTTAATTTTTGTCTTTAATTCTGTTAGTAGAATTTTTATGAAATTGGTGGCATGAGAGCTTGATGAGTATATGTTTAATATTGTTTTATTTTCCTGATAAACTGACCCCTTGACTAGAATAAAGGACCCTTCTTTGTGTCCTCTGATTAGTCTTAATGTGTAGTCTGTTTTGTTAGACATTAGGATGGCAATGCCTGCTTGCGTCTCTATTCCATTTATGTCAAACACCTCTCTCCATCCTCTTTCTTAAAGGCAATGCTGTTTTTAGAGCTAAGCTAAGTTTTTCCTCCATAACAAATAGAAGGATTTTGATTTCTTAGTCTAGTAGCCTAGATTGTGTGTTTTGATTAAAGAGATGTTCATTAATTTTAGTTATTATTGAAAGGTGTGGGTAGATTACAGTCATTTTGATGTTTTTTTTTTTTTTTTCTGGTTTGTGTTTTTAGTTGTGCTTTGTATTCCATTAAATTACAACCTTTTTGTTTTTATTCAAGACTCTCATGACTGAGCTTTTTACTTCATTTGAAATATTATTTTCTTGTATTTTGTTTACCATTCTTTTATTGGGTATGACATGTTAGAGGCTGTTTTGACTGTGAAATTTAAAAACGTTTTTCAATTATTGCTGACAGTTTTGGTTTTTTCTGGGTTCCGCAGTCTATATTAGCCATTGTGGTCTTTTAGAATTCGGAATTTTCTGCTTCAGAATCTTCTGTCCTTCGGAGTTTCCATTGATAATTAGATGTTATTGTAATGAGGTTTCTTCCTTTATATGCAACTTGTAGGTTTTTCTTTTGTGGTTTTCAATATTTTTCTTTGTTCTATATAGTGTTTTAGTTATGATATGCTGCAAAGGGATGTTGCCCTTTTTGGTCTTATCTAGTAGGGGTTATCTGTGCTTCCTGTATCTGCATGGTATTTGTTCCTAAGTTTGGAAAAGTTTTCTTCTGTGATCTTGTTAATGATCCTGTCTGTGCCACTGGAGTGCCATTGACTTGGGAAACTTCTTCCTCATCTATGCCTATAATGGAAAGATTTGGCCTTTTGATGGTATTTCACATTTCCTGCATGTTTCTTTTCCAGAGTCTTAAAAGATTTCATCTAGGTTCTCTGCTTTGTCTCTTGAGTCCTGCTGTTCTATCTTCTGCTAGATTTATTCTACTTCTAAGGCTTTGCCCTGAGTTTTCCAGTTGGGATATTGGACTTTTCAATTCCATCTCCATTTCAGATTGTGTTCTCTTCAATATTGCTATTGCTCTATTCAATTAAGTTTTAAAATCCTGAATTATCTTCATCATTTCACTCAGACATATGTTTTTATTTTGTTGAACAGCACACAAGCATTTGCCATTATCATTCTTGAAGTGAAGTGTTTCTGTCTTCTGTGTTTTGTAGAAGATAGTTTGAAAAACATGGATTTGGAGGTAGGACTGTAGGTGCAGAATGGCAATGGGCAGAGAGAAGGATGAAGGAAGAAAGTAGAATCTTGCCAGTCAGAGGTCATTCTTGAAGAATGACATTAGACCTACATCTATTACCCTACAAAAAATAGATTCAAGTGAATAAAAATACCTCAATTTGAAACCTGAAGCACCAATATTGCCATAATAAATCTTAGGCAGTACCTAATACAGGTATAAGAAAGGACTTTCTGAACAGGACTATTGCAAGGAGGGGATGCTTGTTTGTCCTGATGGCCTGGCTATCTTAGCCCTGAAATAACCACACAGAAACTGTATTAATTAAATCACTGCTTGACCCATTATCTCTAGTTTCTTATTGGCTAATTCTTATATTTTAATTTAACCTATTTTTATTAATCTGTGTATCACCATGTGGCAGTGGCTTACCAGGTAAAACTCTCAGTGTCTGTCTCTGGTGGATCCATGGCAGCTCTGTGACTCTGCCCTTCTTTCTCCCAGCATTCACTTCTCTGTCTTCCCTGCATACCTAAGTTTTGCCCTATCAACAGGTCCAAAGCAGTTTCTTTATTAACCAATGAAAGCAACACAAAAGTAGAACTACCTCTTGCACCATAGGACCCTTTTTTCCTAGGGATGAAGGCCAACAATTGACAACGGGGAACTCATGGAACTAAAAAGCTTCTGCACAGCTAAGGAAACCATCAAGCCAATGAAGAAGAAACTCACAGATGGAAGAGAATCTTTGACAGCTATACATATGAAAGATGATTAATATCCAGATCAATGGTTCTCAACCTGTGGTCAGGACTTCCCACCTCCACCTGGGGGTCACATATCAGATACTCACATTATGATTTGTTACAGTAGCAGAAATACAATTAAGAAGTAGCAATGGAATAAGTATATGGTTGGGGGTTACCACAGCATAAAAAACTCTATTAAAGGGTCACAGCATTAGGAAGGTTGAGAACCACTGATTCAGAACAAAGAATCCAAAAAAGTAAGAGTCAGGGCAACAAAAAACCAAATCAAAAATGGGATTTGAATCTAATAAATAAACCTCAACAGAAGAAATAAAAATGAAAAAGAAATACCTTTAAAAATGTTCATTATTCTAGCACTCTCACAAATCAACATCTGTAGTGATGAGCTGCAGGCTCACCTGCTTTTTGTCCCGCTCAGCTCCTGCATGGCTAGCTTTACACACAAAATAACAACACACAAATTGTATTAATTTAAACACTGCTTGGCCCATTAGCTCTAGCCTCTGACTGGCTAATTCTCACATCTTGATTAACCCATTTCTAATAATGTGTGTAGCACCATGAGGTGGTGGCTTACTGGGAAAGATTCAGCATGTCTGACCTGGTGGCTGACTTCATGGTGACTGTCCCAGAGAGAAGAATCATGGCGACAGCCCGAGGCATCTGCCTCACTCCCAGCATCCTGTTCTGTCTACTCCACCCACCTATGTTCTGACCTATCAGGCCAAGCAGTTTCTTTATTAATTAACCAATGAAATCATCAGATAGATAGGAGACACAGCTACATCAAACATCTGTCTAATTGGGCTTAAGGACGATATGACTCGGGGCAAATGATGCCTGGGACTAGAAACCTATCCTACTTCCTGGGCTTAATGAAGTCATTGGCCTTAGAAAAAGAATCTACTCCTATCATGTTTCTAGACCAGCATAAATACTTTTTTATGTTCTAACTCTTATACATATATTCACAGACTTGTGGCTACCTAACCCCATAAAAGAGTTTTCCTTCCACATCAAATGGAGACCATCAATGACAATCATAACTTGATGCAATACAGAGCTCAAAAGACTATGGGGAGGGTCTGGAGAGATGGCTCAGCGGTTAAGAGCATTGCCTGCTCTTCCAAAGGTCCTGAGTTCAATTCCCAGCAACCACATGGTGGTTCACAACCATCTGTAATGGGGTCTGGTGCCCTCTTCTGGTGTGCAGGCATACACACAGACAGAATATTGTATACATAATAAATAAATAAAAAAAGACTATGGGGAACTCAACCTCAGTGGACATTTCTGCATCATAGTACTATGTCTAGGGCTCAGGAGAGAGGACTGTAAAATTATAAGAATCAGGATACCAGAAAGTCTGCTGGGAAAGCATCTGTTTTAGGAATGGTTGCATGAGTAAGACTAGAACCATCACAATACCAAAGGGGGAAGTTTTCAGGGAGACTCATCCATAGACAAAGAACTATATGCAGTTAATGATGCTGAGACAGAGAGAATTAGCCTCTCCTAGTGATGAGGCTCCTCGTAGTTTGTCTAATGCAAAGTGTCCAACCCTGAAACTATACACACACACAAACAAAAACTGAGAGAGTAGGTTGTATTTATATATTTCTGCATACATTAATGCATATATATGTGACAATAATAATTAGAGGAAAAGAAGTTATCAGTTTGAGAGTTGGGGAGCATAGAGGAGTTTAAGGGAGGGTACTTCGGAGGGGCTGGAGGCAGGAGGGGAAAATATATAGTTCTATTTTAAATAAAATGCACTGAAGTAAACAAAAACAAATATGATTTGTCTTATAAGTTTATCATTTACATATCATTTTTTTTCTGGAAAGTATCTACTATATAAAACAAATACAAGTAAGAAAACGGTGGCCTGGAAATGAAAAAAAAAATTATTTTATAGAACACATTTTTTCTTTTTCTTTCTTTCTTTCTGGTTTCTTTTGGGGGTGTTCAAGAAAGGGTTTCTCTTTGCTATCTTGGAACTCACTCTGTAGACCAGGCTGGCCTCAAACTTAGAGATCTGCCTGTGTCTACCTCTTGAGTGCTGGGATTAAAGGTGTGCGCCCCCACCAACTGGCTGGGAAAAAAATCTTAAAGAAAAATATATCAATTAAAAGATTCAGAAGCTATCTAAATTGTTTCAATAGCCATATAAATCTCTCTAGTTTTTGAAACTTTGAAACTTTTAAATTATTGTGCATTGTTTGTAGCAAATAGACTGACTTAATTATGGTCTCTTCATTCAGTAGATAAGGTTCTTTGATTGTATTTTCTTTTTTTTTTTTTTTTTTTTTTTCCTCATGGTTTATTTTATTTTTTTTTATATTTAAAAATTTCCATCTCCTTCCCTCCTCCTCCCCCCTCCCTCCCCTCCTTCTCCCCTTTCTCTCCCCTCCTTCTCCCCCTTCCCTCCCCTCCCCTCCACCCATACCTCCCCTCCCTCCCTCTCAAGGCCAAGGAGCCATCAGGGTTCCCCACTCTATGCTAAGACCAAGGTCCTCCCAACTCCCCCCAGGTCCAGGAAGGTGATCGACCAAGCTGAGAAGGCTCCCACAGAGCCCGTCCATGAAGAAGAATCAGAGCCCAGAGCCATTGTCCTTTTGGCTCTCAGTCAGCCCCCGCTGGTGGCCACACTCAGAGAGACGGGTTTGGTCGCCTAGTGATCCATCAGTCCCATTCCAACTGGAGTTGGTGATCTCCCATAGTTCTGTCCCACCGTCTCCATGAGTGAACGCACCCCTCTCGTTCCTGACTTCTCCCTCATGTTCTCGCTCCTTCTGCTCCTCATCGGGACTTGGGAGCTCAGTCCAGTGCTCCAATGTGGGGCTCAGTCACCTTCCCCCATCTGTCGCCAGCTGGAGGTTCCCTCACGGTCCTGACTTTCTTCTCATGTTTCTCTCCTTCTGCTCCTCATCAGGACCTGGGAGCTCAGTCCGGTGCTCCAGGTGGGGCTCTGTCCATTTTCTTCATCTATCGTCAGGTGGAGGTTCTATGGTGATATGCAAGAAATTCATCAGTATGGCTATAGGAACTGGCCTTTTCAGGCTCCCTCTCCTCAGCTGCCCAAGGAACTAAACTGGGGGCGTCTCCCTGGAAACCTGGGAACCCCTCTAGGGTCAAGTCTCTTGACAACCCTCAGGTAGCTCCTTAAATTCCGGATATATGCTTCCCTGCTCTCATATCCACCCTTCCTATATCCCAAGCACCCCATTCCTCCGAGCTCCCCCCGCTCCCCCTTCACACTTTTCTCTCCCCATCTTCCCTTGGCCCAGTCTTGCCCAAACCTCAAGTTCCCAATTTTGCCTGGCGATCGTGTCTACTTCCAATATCCAGGAGGATTACTATATCTTTTTTGGGAGTTCACCTTCTTATTATCTTCTCAAGGATCCCAAACTTATTAGGCTCGATGTCCTATAATCATGGCTAGAAACGAATATGAGTGAGTACACTCCCATGTTCCATCTTTATGGGTCTGGTTACCTCACTCAGAATAGTGTTTTCTATTTCCATCCATTTGCCTGCAAAATTCAAGATGTCATTGTTTTTTACCGAATCGAGTAGTATTCTAGCATGTATTATATTCCACAGTTTCTTCATCCATTCTTCCACTGAAGGGCATCTAGGCTGCTCCAGGATCTGGCTATTACAAATAATGCTGCTATGAACATAGATGAGCATATGCTTTTGTTGTATGATTGGGCATCTCTTGGGTAGATTCCCAATAGTGGAATTGCTGGGTCCTGGGGTAGGTTGATCCCGAATTTCCTGAGAAACCGCCACACTGCTTTCCAAAGTGGTTTGCACAAGTTTGCATTCCCACCAGCAATGGATGAGTGTGCCCCTTACCCCACAACCTCTCCAGCAAAGGTTATTATTGGTTGTTTTGGGATTTTAGCCAATCCGACAGGTGTGAGATGATATCTCAAAGTTGTTTTGATTTGCATTTCCCTGATAGCTAGGGAGGTTGAGCATGACCTTAAGTGTCTTTTGGGCCATTCGAACTTCTTCTGTTGAGAATTCTCTGTTCAGTTCATCGCCCCATTTTTTAATTGGGTTAATTGGCATTTTACCGTCTAGTCTCTTGAGTTCCTTATATATTTTAGAGATCAGACCTTGTCAGTTGCAGGGTTGGTGAAGATCTTTTCCCAGTCAGTAGGCTGCCTTTGTGTCTTAGTGACAATTTGTCCTTTGCTTTACAGAAGCTGCTCAACTTCAGGAGGTCCCATTTATTCAATGTTGCCCTTAAAGTCTGTGCAGCTGGGGTTATGCATAGGAGAACGGTTCCCTGTGCCCATTTGTTGTAGAGTACTTCCCACTTTCTCCTCTATCAATCTCAATGTGTTCAAATTAATATTGAGGTCTTTAATCCATTTGGACTTGAGTTTTGTGCATGGTGATAGATATGGATCTACTTTCATTCTTCTACAGGTTGACATCCAGTTTATGCCAGCACCATTTGTGAAGATGCCCTCTTTTTTCCATTGTGTACTTTTGGCTCCTTTATCAAAAATCAGGTGTTCATTAGGTTGTGGTTTAAGATCCGGGGTCTTCTATACGATTCCATTGGTCAACTTCTCTGTTCTTAATGCCAATACCAAGCCGTTTTCAATACTGTAGCTCTGTAATAGAGTTTGAAGTCAGGGATGGTAATGCCTCAGAAGTACCTTTATTGTATAAGATTTTTTGGCTATCCTGGGTTTCTGTTTTTCCATATAAAGTTGATTATTGTCTTCTCAATTCTCTGTGAAGAATTTTAATGGGACCTTGATTGGGATTGCATTGAATCTATAGATTGCTTTTGTTAGAATTGCCCATTTTTACTATGTTGATCCTCCCAATCCACGAGCAGGGGAGATCCTTCCATTTTCTGGTATCCTCTTCAATTTCTTTCTTCAAAGACTTAAAGTTCTTGTCATATAAATCCTTCACTTCCTTGGTTAGCGATATTCCCACATATCTTATGCTATTTGTGGCTATTGTGAAAGGTGATACTTCTCTGATTTCCCTCTCTGCTTCCTTATCCTTTGTGTATAGGAGGGCGACTGATTTTTGGAGTTGATCTGTATCCTGCCACGTTACTGAAGGAGTTTATCAGCTGTAGGAGTTCTTTGGTGGAGTTTTTGGGGTCGCTTATGTATACTATCATATCATCTGCAAATAATGAAAGTTTAACTTCTTCCTTCCAAATTGGATCCCCTTGATTCCCTTATGTTGTCTTATTGCTATTGCTAGAACTTCAAGCACTATATTGAAGAGATAAGGAGAGAGAGTGGACAGCCTTGTCGTGTTCCTGAATTTAGGGGATAGCCTTGAGTTTTCTCTCCGTTTAATTTGATGTTAGCTGTCGGTTTGCTGTAAATAGCTTTTATTATATTTAGGAATGACCCTTGTATCCCTAATCTCTCCAAGACCTTTATCATAAAAGGGTGCTGAATTTTGTCAAATGCTTTTTCAGCATCTAATGAGATGACCATATGGTTTTTTTCCTTCAGTTTGTTATATGATGGATTACATTAATAGATTTTCGTATGTTGAACCAGCCCTGCATCTCTGGGATGAAGCCTACTTGATCGTAATGGATAATTTTTCTAATGTGTTCTGGATTCGGTTTGCCAGTATTTTATTGAGAATTTTTGCGTCCATGTTCATGAGTGAGATTGGCCTGTAATTCTCTTTCTTGGTTGAGTCTTTGTGTGGTTTAGGTATCAGGGTAACTGTAGCTTCATAGAAGGGAATTTGGCAGTGACTCTTGTGTTTCTATATTATGAAATACCTTAAGGAGTATAGGTATTAGGTCTTCTTGGAAGTTCTGGTAGAATTCGCATTGAAACCATCTGGTCCTGGGCTCTTTTTGGTAGGGAGGTTTCTGATAACAGTTTCTAATTCTTCGCGACTAACAGGACGATTTAGGAGCATTTACCTGGTCCTGGTTTAACTTTGGTATATGGTATTTATCTAAAAAACTGTCCATTTCTTTTACATTTTCCAATTTTTGTGGCATACAGGCTTTTGTAGTAAGATCTAATGATTTTCTGAATTTCCTCTGTGTCTGTGGTTATGTCCCCCTTTTCATTTCTGATCTTGTTAATTTGCGTGTTCTCCCTCTGCCGTTTGATTAGATTGGCTAAGGGTTTGTCAATCTTGTTGATTTTCTCCAAGAACCAGCTTCTTGTTTCATTGATTCTTTGGATTGTTTTCTGTGTTTCTATTTTGTTGATTTCTGCCCTCAGTTTGATTATTTCCAGTCTTCTACTTCTCCTAGGTGAGTCTGCTTCTTTTTTTTCCAGAGCTTTCAGGTGTGCTGTTAAGTCACCAATGAGTGCTTTCTCCGTTTTCTTTAAGTGGGCACTTAGTGCTATGAACTTTCCTCTTAGCACTGCTTTCATTGTGTCCCATAGGTTTGAGTATGTTGTGTCTTTGTTTCATTAAATTCAAGAAAGACTTTAATTTCTTTCTTTATTTCTTCCTTGACCCAGGTGTGGGTCAGTAGTTGACTGTTCAGTTTCCATGAGTTTGTGGGCCTTCTGGGGGTAGCATTGTTGTTGAATTCTAATTTTAATCCATGGTGATCCGATAAGACACAGGTGGTTACTAATATTTTTTTTGTAACTGTGGAAGTTTGCTTTGTTACCAAGTATATGGTCAATTTTCGAAAAGGTTCCATGAGCCGCAGAGAAGAAGGTATATTCTTTCCTATTTGGGTGGAATGTTCTATAGATGTCTGTTAAGTCCATTTGGTTCATTACCTCCATTAAGTCTTTCAATTCTCTGTTAGGTTTCTGTCTGATTGACCTGTCCATTGGTGAGAGAGGAGTGTTGAAGTCTCCAACTATTAGGGTGTGTGGTTTGATGGCTGCCTTGAGTTCTAGAAGTGTTTCTTTTACATAAGTGGGAGCTTTTATATTAGGGGCATAGATATTCAGGATTGAGACTTCATTCTGAAGGATTTTTCCTGTTATGAGTATAAAGTGTCCCTTTCCATCTCTTCTGATTGATTTAGTTGAAGTCAACTTTGTTGGAAATTAGTATGGCCACACCCGCTTGTTTCTTAGGGCCATTTGCTTGATAAACCTTTTCCCAACCCTTTACTCTGAGTAGGTGCCTGTCTTTGTGGTTGAGGTGTGTTTCTTGTAAACAGCAAAATGTTGGATTCTGTTTTCGTATCCAGTCTCTTAGCCTGTGCCTTTTTATAGGTGAATTGAGTCCATTGATATTAAGTGATATTAATGACCAGTGGTTGTTAACTTCAGTCATTTTTAGTAGTAGAGTTTGTGTGTTTCCCTTCTTCTAGTTGTGCTGGTGAAGGGTCGCTAGATGCCTGAGTTATTGTCGGCGTTGTTGGACTCCTTGGTTTGTGATTTTCCTTCTATTACTTTCTGCAAGGCTGGATTTGTGGCTGCGTATTGTTTAAATCTGTTTTTGTCCTGGAATATCTTGTTTTCTCCATCAATGGTGAATGCAAGCTTTGCTGGGTATAATAGTCTAGGCTTGCATCCATGTTCCCTAAGTGTCTGTAGCACATCTATCCAAGCTCTTCTGGCTTTCATGGTTTCCATTGAGAAATCAGGTGTAATTCTGATAGGTTTCCCTTTATATGTTACTTGACCTTTTTCCTTTGCAGCTCTTAATATCTGTTCTTTATTCTGTATGTTTTGTGTTTTGATTATTATATGGCGTGGGGATGCTTTCTTTTGATCCAGTCTATTTGGTGTTCTGTAGGCTTCTTGTACCTTCATAGGAACATCCTTCTTTAGGTTGGGAAGTTTTCTTCTATAATTTTGTTGAATATGTTTTCTGGGCCTTTGAGTTGTAATTCTTCTCCTTCTTCTACCCCAATTATTCTTAGGTTTGGTCTTTTCATGGTGTCCCAGATTTCCTGAATGTTTTGTGTTAAGAATTTGTTAGATTTGTTTAGTTCTTTAATCTGTGAGTTTATTTCTTCTATAGTATCTTCAGAGTCCGAGATTCTTTCTTCCATCTCTTGTATTCGGTTGGAAATACTTGTCTCTGAAGTTTCTGTTCGTTTACTCAGAGTTTCCATTCCAGTCGTCCCTCAGATTGTGTTTTCTTCAATACCTCCATTTCATTTATCAGGTCTTGTACTGTTTCCCTTACCTGTTTGATTGCTTTTTCTTGTTTTTCTTGTTTTTCTTGGGTATCTTTGAGAGATTTATTTTTTTCGTCTACCTTTTTGTTTGTCATCTCCATTTCTTTATGGCAGTTTTTTACCTCCTGTTTAAGGTCCTCTATTATTTTTATAAAGTACTGTTTAATGTCGGTTTCTTCTATATCTTCTGGGGTAGGGTGTTCAATTCTTGTTGTTTCGGGATGTCTGGCTTGTGGTGATGTCATGTTGCCTTTCATGTTGTTGGAGGAGCTCCTGCATTGGCGCCTGCCCATCTCTTCCCCAAAGAATGATGGATCCTTCTGCAGACTGTGAGGTCCCCTTGCAGGCCAAGCAGCTCTCGGACAAAGGCCTACCTTGCTCCGGGCAGTCAAATGAAGGAGGGGACCTCCCACCGGCCTGGGAGCACTCAATTCCAGGTCCCCAGAGCCCAAACAGGCTGAGCTGTGGGATTTTGTGGCCCCAAAGACGGGAGGATGAGGAAGGGGGAGGGGGGGAGGATTCTGGGTGCAAGCTGGGAAGGGACAGGGAGAGAGAGGCAGTATCCGGGGAGAATAACCCCTGCAGGAAGAGCAGGAAGTGTGCTGGTGGCAGGGGGAGTTGTGGAGAGTCGGTGGTCCCTCACCGGGCAGCTGCCGAGGTTCGGGCACTCACTCCTCACTCACCCCAAAGAACGATGGATCCTCCTGCAGACTTTCAGGTCCCCTTGCAGGCCAAGCAGCTCTCAGACAAAGGCCCTACCTTGCTCCGGGCAGTCAAATGAAGGAGGGGACCTCCCACCGGCCTGGGTGCACTCAATTCCAGGTCCCCAGAGCCCAAACAGGCTGAGCTGTGGGATTTTGTGGCCCCAAAGACGGGAGGGATGAGGAAGGGGGAGGGGGGAGGATTCTGGGTGCAAAGCTGGGAAGGGACAGGAGAGAGAGAGGCAGTATCCGGGGAGAATAACCCCTGCAGGAAGAGCAGGAAGTGTGCTGGTGGCAGGGGGGGTTGTGGAGAGTCGGTGGTCCCTCTCCGGGCAGCTGCCGCGGTTCGGGCACTCACTCCTCACTCACCCCAAAGAACGATGGATCCTCCTGCAGATTTTCAGGTCCCCTTGCAGGCCAAGCAGCTCTCGGACAAAGGCCTACCTTGCTCCGGGCAGTCAAATGAAGGAGGGGACCTCCCACCGGCCTGGGTGCACTCAATTCCAGGTCCCCAGAGCCCAAACAGGCTGAGCTGTGGGATTTGGGGGCCCCAAAGACGGGAGGATGAGGAAGGGGGAGGGGGGGAGGATTCTGGGTGCAAGCTGGGAAGGGACAGGGAGAGAGAGGCAGTATCCGGGGAGAATAACCCCTGCAGGAAGAGCAGGAAGTGTGCTGGTGGCAGGGGGGGTTGTGGAGAGTCGGTGGTCCCTCTCCGGGCAGCTGCCGCGGTTCGGGCACTCACTCCTCACTCACCCCAAAGAACGATGGATCCTCCTGCAGATTTTCAGGTCCCCTTGCAGGCCAAGCAGCTCTCGGACAAAGGCCTACCTTGCTCCGGGCAGTCAAATGAAGGAGGGGACCTCCACCGGCCTGGGTGCAACTCAATTCCAGGTCCCCAGAGCCCAAACAGGCTGAGCTGTGGGATTTTGTGGCCCCAAAGGACGGAGGATGAGGCAGGGGGAGGGGGGGAGGATTCTGGGTGCGAGCTGGGAGGGACAGAAGAGAGAGGCGTATCCGGGGAGAATAACCCCTGCAGGAAGAGCAGGAAGTGTGCTGGTGGCAGTAGGGGAGTTGTGGAGAGTCGGTGGTCCCTCACCGGGCAGCTGCGGAGGTTCGGGCACTCACTCCTCACTCACCCCAAAGGAACGATGGATCCTCCTGCAGACTTTCAGGTCTCCCTTGCAGGCCAAGCAGCTCTCAGACCTTTGATTGTATTTTCTATCCATAGAACCACACTTATTCCTTTCTTTAAGGTCACTTTCCTTTCCTCTAATAGTCCCTTTTCTGCATTCTTTCCACGTATGAATGAAACAAAGTACTTACCTCTGAGTCTGCTTTATTTTCTTTAAACACAATTGCCAGCTTCACCTATTTTCCCTGAAAAAGATAAGGATAGAATTTTGTTCTTTTTAATGTGCGCCAAATACTCCATTGTGACCATATGCCACATTTTCTAATTCCATTCATCCACTGATGAGCACTTGGGCTGATTCATATGGCTGCAGTGAATAGAGCATTTATTGTCATCTGACCTCGATTCTGTTAGGTGTCTACCCAGGAGTGGTACAGCTGGATCATGCTGGGCTTCTCATTTAACTGGAAGTGATCAAACACAAATTCTGTTCTTGATACTTTATAACAAAACCACAGAGCACTAATGAACAAAAACAAAACTTTCAAAATTGCCAGAGGACATGGTCAGATCCCTTTCTAAGAAGCAAGTTTAGGGTGATTGCTGACTTCTGACGCAAGCAATGAGCACAATTGGTTATTGGAATATTTCACTGTTCATAAGAAAACAACTGTCAATTAACAATTCTAATGCAAAAGGAAAATCCTTAAAAATTATGATACAATATGCGAAATAATGTATATTTTAAGAGACAATGAAAATATGGTATGCTTACCTAGCATATTAATCATCAATGAAAGAAATTCTAGGAAACTTGAGCACAGGTGGAAAAAATGAATGAAAGAAGGAATGAGAGCAGAGAAAGAGATAAGAAGAAAATAGGTAAATATGAGGGACACTTATTAGATGAAACATTAACATATTGTGGAATTTAGTTCCCTCCTCGAGGACACGTTAAGATATATGTTGCTATATTAAATCCAGTAAAAGCTCCTGCATGCCCTTACAGTGTTTGATATGATGGTAGAGTATAGAGACTTCAGAAATATTTGTTGTATTATAAGTATGCTATATATATTTCTATATGCATGTTACATTTTACAATAAAATATACTCAACCAACTTCTTTCACACACTATAACTTGTGGGTTTCAGTTTCAGTCCATGGAACCATCAGTGCTCATGGAAGAGTCTCCTGGTTACCATCATGGTATAGTGATAGTTCATTTGTATTTTAATAAAAAAAACTTGTCTGAAGATCAGAGAGTAAAACAGCCCCACTGGCCAGCCTTACAGACAAGGCAGTGCTAACAACATACACCTTTAATCCCAGTAGCCACATTTGTTGCCATAGAAACCGGTCGGTGCATGCCTGCCTCTAATCCCAGTGGTGCACGACTTTAATTCCAACCCTAGAGAGGAATATAAAATGGGAGGAGATAGCTCACAGACACAGTCTCATTCTGAGATTCCTGGAGGATGGGTTGCCATTTCAGACTGAGGTTGAGATAATAGCCAGTGGCTGTTTTGCTTTTCTGAACTTCAGGTTGAACCCCAATTTCTTTCTCTGAGATTTTATTCATCATACTCGATCAAGGTTTTTTTTTTTTTTTTTTGGTTTTTCGAGACAGGGTGTCCCTGTAGTTTCTAGAGCCTGTCCTGGAACTAGCTCTTGTAGACCAGGCTGGCCTCGAACTCAGAGATCCGCCTGCCTCTGCCTCCCGAGTGCTGGGATTAAAGGCATGCGCCACCACCGCCCGGCTCCATCATGGTTTTTACATTTCCCAAGGGACTATAAGCCTCTCTCTCCCTCTCTCTCTCTCTCTCTCTCTCTCTCTCTCTCTCTCTCTCTCTCTCTCTCTCTCTCTCTCTCTCTCTCTCTCTCTCTCTCTCTCTCTCTCTCTCTCCTCTCTCTCTCTCTCTCTCTCTCTCTCTCTCTCTCTTCTCTCTCTCTACCTATTTTCTCTTCTCCTTCCTCTACTTCCTACCACAGAAACTAAAATTGTCTCAACATCAGAATGCGCCTCTCCTGTCCTAACAATAAAGCAGCAATTGCTATGATCATGATCTAAGAAAAACTCTTCTAATTTTCCCAAAGGATCTTATTCTCTCTCATGTAACATTCCTCTTTTCAGTGAACCCCTGGGTTTAGATGGCATTTGAACCTGGTAGGTTTAAACAACCCATTTTTACCAGACATGCCCAAGTCCGAAAGTTATTTTTCTACTAATATCAATTTTATTTGTTTTCCATGACTAAATGTCCTGGCTAGTGTTCATTGCCCCCTTGACAGGAGTTAAAGTCATCCAAGAGACTGATAAGTATTGTGTGATGTTTTTTGAGGAGATTTGAAGAAATGTTTGTTCTGCCACATAGGGCACCAAAGCAGATCAAAGCAGTAGTTCCCCCCAGGTCTGTCCATCTTGGTGAACCAATAAGCTTATTAGTGAAGGAGTAACACAAAGCCAGCCATATCACTGGAAAATTTACCCTAGGGAAAATTTACCTAGCGCTGTCTTGCAAGAGCTGAGTTTGTGGAAACCTCTGCTCCACTTGTGGGCAGCCTCTGCTGGACAGTCTCTTCTCCCCACATATAATTTTTCTTTATAACCCCATGAATCTTATAACTCCTAAGCTTCCTGAATCTCATAAGCTGTCTGCCCCCTTCCATGATGGAATGTTTTAATACAGAAGAGAGAGTTATGCCATAGTGGGGCATATCTAGATGGAGTGTTGCAGGCACTCCCAGGGAGAATTTGCTGAGGGGAGAAGATCCACCCGCAGAGTGGGTGTCACCTCTTTGAGGTGGGGGTTTGAAAAGAATAAAAGGAAAAGGAAGAAAACAGGGAGAGCCCCGGTGTCCCCTTTTCTTGTCCTCATGGCCTCTGCTGATGGGAAATACTCAGCCGAGCCCTAGCCTTCATTATCAGGATTGAACCCTCTGAAACTATGAACCCAGATATATTGTTCCTACATGAAAACTGTTTCTGTCAGACGTCTTGGCAGCAGGGAGATAAAACTAACTAAAGCAAGGTCCCTTTTTCTTAAAGGCCCACTGTGGGGACTGATCCCTTAACATTTCTGTCTTTGAGAGAAAATATCCAAACAGCACAGTCAGTATTAGCTCTGCAATTATTTTCCTGACCCTAAGTTCTCTTGGTAACTGTGAAAGACTTAGCTAAATCCAACTGAAATTCGTTTTGAATTTCTTTTTCTTTATTTGAGGAAGGCTCTCATCTAGGTCAAGCTGGCCTCGAACTTACTATGCAGTTGATTCTGGTCTTGCATTCCTAATCCTTCTGCCTCCACCTCCTAAATTTTGGGATTACGGATATGCACCACCACCATAGCTGTTAAGTGTCTCTTGACGTGAAGGTAGAGTGGGAACTATTTTGAAGAGGAAGGTTAAAAGTGGAGAGGGAGGAAAGGGGTAATACAAGGTGACTATTATTAAGATATATAGGTGTATGAAAATGTCTAGTGACATTTGCACAGTTATACATTAGAAAGCTTAAAAATTCATTTCAAACTTTGAAATGTTTCTTGCTTAGGTACTTTTTATAGATTTTTAGATAAAAATGAATTAATAGTTATGAAACAGATAAAAAACAATCCACCCAAATTTAGAAGACATGAAAAAGGGGTGGGGGGAAGGAGGTCTAATCTCACACTTCAACTCCTGTACCTAAGAAACCGCCCCAGGTATCTACAGAGGACTTTCTGCTTGAGATCTTAGGATGCTAAAAGTGATTTCTCAAGGGTCGATATTACTCTGAGAAATCCATGTTAACAGCATATTAAATAAGGCTACAGTATAATATTAGCATTGTAACCAAATGTCGTGGTCTAATTCCACTGTCAGGAGAAGAAAAGGTCTGCCAGGATCCCGGGGGGAGGCTGGGCTGTTCAGGTGAATACTAATTTGTCATGGTCTTGTTAGAAGACTGTCAGCCCCTTTTGTCACTGCTGAATGGAGAGTTTCTCTTTTTTTTTTAATTCCTGGAACCTAGCATTTATGTATATTTAAATACACATGATAAAAATGACTTGCAGAAAATTTTGCTATTTGTACAAATGGCTCTGCAGCCTGATCTTTCTGACGTTTCACTCAATTGAATTGCCCAGCCTGCCAATCCTTCTCTACCCTAAGACCGGAGGTAGGACTGGCAGAGGCAATGAAGGGCGCTAGGATGGGAGCAGGTAGGCCTCAATTGAGAACACAGGCATTCGAATGCTTCTTGCAGATTTTGTATCTATGTAAGCCACCTTGAAGACAATTAGCAACACTGATTTAGCTGTTATAAATGGGATGGGCTGTGGTTGATGGTAATGTGTTGGTAGATTAAAATTTGGTGCCTGGTTGCCACCTAAGAAGTTGCCTATTCTACAAAACAACATTAAATTAAATGGTGATTTCATCCTTCCTAAGTACACCTAGAAGAAGCAAACACAATACAAACCTTGATTTCCATCCAAGTCTACTGTTTAAATCTCAAGTATAGCAAGACAGGCAGAGAGAGCAACTTCCCCACAAAGCCTTAAGTGAGCCCTTTGTAGCCGCCAGCTTCCACTGCCTGTATGGGTTGCCCTAGTGATGAATGTCTTGCTTTGTGTGGTCTCAGCATTTCTTCTGGAGAGGGTGTTTTAATGAGAAGGTGAAGAGAGGGGGCTTCTTTTGAGACTGGGATAGCAGGAGGGTCACTTTTACAAATGTAGGCACAAAGCTGCCATTCCTTCTCACGGAGCTCTGACAGCCTGGGTCTGTGTCTTGGTCCCTGTCTCTCTCACTTTGTTTCCTTCTCTCATTTCTTATCTTTTATTACTGGGTAGTTTTTGAAGCCTGCATTGGCTAAGTACTATTTCAGAATGCCCTGTGGTCTCAAAGCCCTGGGATTCCTTTAGAAGAGAAAAGTAACTAGCCAGACCCTCCCCCCTCCTTCTCTCTCTCTGTCTCTCTCTCTCTCTCTCTCTCTCTCTCTCTCTCTCTCTCTCACACACACACACACACACACGAAAGGGGGATGTGAGAATACTTTTCATACTTTTCATCTATTTGGTCATCTTGTCTGTAAAAACTAATTGAGCAATCTTCTGCAATGAAGATACAGCAGTAAACACAACCAAAGACACAGGATACCTTCAGTACAATAATCGCAATGGTAATACATCCTGCAACAGCACCATTCAATCCAAATATTAAATATCACTCATATATTTGCCATTTTGTGGCCTTAGTTGGGAGCTTTAGACTCTTACTTAGATGTGAGTATAGGACAGCACGCTCTTTAAATTACATACCTTTCACTAAACCTTACCGGTTTCCTGTTTTCTATAGTTCATCATGGAAATAGGAGAAGGTAAAGAGTAAATATAATGAAGGCACCAGGAGCCTGCCAGGTATATTTGTAGTGTGGGAGTAGGAGGCAAAACATTTCTCTCTGCCATTTTACCTACAAAGGCAAACCCTGGCAATCCAAAAGTAATTTCCCTATTATCATTCTAAGTAAAGCCACCTGCTATTGCTTGAAAAAAAAATCACACAGCACATTTCAAAGTCAGACGGAAATACAGAGTCTGAATTACTCCTCCTTCCATTAGCACGGATAATCAAGAGTTTACTGTGTGTGTGTGTTCAATCAAGTCTAGCCCCAAGTGAGCCCTGAAATATAGCAATTATGGACGTTCCTCCCACTCCTGCCCTGCATAATGGATCTGGAAGGAGAAAGGGTGCTGAAGCCCACAGCAGTATACTTCCTAGGGCGTGGGTAATGCTGAGAAAGCCCTTCCTCATAGGCAGGTGGAAGGAACTGGAGTGTGTCTTCCTGGGAAAACCAAGACTCAGTCCTTTGGGCATGAGTGATGCCGTTGGGAAGAAGTGTGCGTGCGTGTGGGCGTGTGGCGTGTGGCGTGTATACTGCCGCCATAGCCATCCAGATTTGATTATGCATCGACGATCCAAATCCACGCCCTCATGCTTACTGTCTGAGCCATCTCTATCTACCTTCTAAGCAGCAATCCCTTATAAAGTCCCGATGGCATGTATAACATCAGGAGGGCTTTTCCATCAACAGTCTCGTTCAATGCCTGCTGCTTTGCACTCTGCTGACTTGTCAGACAAAGTTCTCATCCTCTTTTCCAAGGGCAGCTTTTCTCGGGTGGTAAGTGACAAAGCGGCGCGCTGTTCGCGAGCCATTTCTGTCACTCCGTCTAACCTGTCACAGGGTGGTTGTGTGTGATAAAGCACTCACTGCACAGACTAATAGGAAGCTCACACCAGCTCTGCTCCCGCCAGCCAATTTTTGCCTTAATAATTCTTTCCTGTGTGCCACGCGAGTTGAGAAGAAACCAGAAAGGTCGAATTAGGATGGTACCTCCTTTCCTTTGTCACTTGCTTAGAAGAAGATGAGATGGTGGGGGCACAACAACTGGGTGGCTTCTAGTTCCTCCAGAGGGGCCAGACACTCCCTCCCCTACATGTACTGTGCTGGGGTTCAGCTAGTTGCTTGGCTTTGTAGAAAAGCTGGGATTGAGAACAAACCTTCTTTCACCCACTTCACAAATGGATATTGGGAGGCTCTCACAGCTCACTTCCCTCATCTGTAAAATATTCGTTGCAATCTCTATTTCATCAGTAGAATCGACTTCTGGAGGGTCTGAAAATGGGTTCCCTTTCTTGTACATTTCTTATGACCCTGAATTCCATTCCCATCTGCTGTGAGCAGGAATCATGGCAGACAACTTCAGCGCTCTGTGGTTTAATCCTGACACCAACTTATTTGTCCTGCAGCGAGGAAACAGAGGCTCATGGAAGTTAAGCCATATATTCAGCATTACAGAGCGTCTGGAGTCCTGGAGTATTGAATCCTTATCGTCTTCTTTGTGTTGTAGCCTCTCTGGGGTGTCAGGAACTAAACAATTTAAAGCCACTTAATAGCAATGCCCCACCAAGGATATATATTAACCTGAGCATTTTGGGGGAGTTGAAACAGAAAACAGTCTTTTATTTAGCCAAACAGGGCATCTCCTCTCCTTACTTTGTTGATGCTGGTAAGGCTCAGCTGGGGTGATACTCAGAGACCTTGTCCCTGTTCCAACCTGTGGGGATTGCTATTTCATCATGCCACAGCCCCCACATTAACTAAAGACCTGAATATTTAGATATATTTGTTTGTTTGTGTCTTTGTGCGTGTCACACCATCTCACTGTGAGGTGTCTTAGAAGAGATTTTCTTTGTTTGCAGATACATTTTACACACAGGATGCAGGAGGGAACTGGGGTTTTAATACATAGTGGGATGATTTACATTGAAGAAGTCCAAGTGTTGTGCAGTTGCTGTGGAAAGCAAGCTGTCACACTGCCAGGCTTCCAGTTCTTAGGAGACAAAGAGATGGGGGTTGGGGGAGGAAAAGTTGCCTGAATCCTTTTCAGGGGTAGGTCTGCTTCGTGGCCTTTTCATGGCTGGCAGGAGAGAACTGTCCTGATTGTATTGCCAGGGAATGAGAGCTTGAGGTGCAGCCTGTGGCTAAATACGCCCCAGCTTGACTCTACTCCATCCTCATTAGCGCCACTTCATAGCTGGCCAGAGGGAAAGATTAATTTAGTGACGAAGTTTAATAAAGAGATGCTTTAGGTCCTACATTTCACGCATTGCCCTCAGAGTCAGGGAACTCACTGAAGTGCCAGCTTCAAGATGTCAAGGGCAAACAGCTGGGCTTAGGGGGAAGTTCAGAGATATTTCTGCTGAGTGTTGTAATCATCTAAAACTGCAGCTATGACAAGAAAGAAACATCAGTATTTATTATCCGTGCAGCCAAAAAACCACGCTCCTGAACTGGCTCGCCTTTGGGAGGCATGGCCACATGCTTGATTCTCCAAGCATGCTAATCCACTTATCTAAGATATGCTGTCAGAAAATTGGTGACTTTGTCCCTGTATGGCACCTCACAGAAATCTTTACTTCCTCCTCCTAAGGCTCTTAGCAAAAGTTTCTCTTTTCGGAGAAGCTTGCTTTGAGGTGGCTTATCTCCTAGAGAACAATTAGTATGAGGTACAAGAGAGTAAACACATCATGTTCCACAGGGGCTGAAAGGATCTGAGAAATTCTGACGTGATTCCATAGCAGCAGCATTACAGTGTGTGTGTGGTGTGTGTGTGTGTGTGTGTTTGTGCGTGTTGTATGTGTGCGTGTGTGCGGGCATGCAAGCAGTGTGTGCTTGCCCATGTATGAACAACTGTAATGCAATGTATAATTAATAGAGCTAAAATTAAACTCCTGTTTGAACAGATACTGGCATGTTAGAACAGCAGAGAAACAACCTCAGATAGTTTGTTTTCAACTGCTTAAGCACACACTGCTTCTCTTGGCTTGTGTGTGTGTGTGTGTGTACCTCTGAGAGTCTGCTTTTTTGTTGTTGCTGCTAACATTTCAGCCTTGAGGAATTAGGATTTTGCAGTTCATACACCTTCTTTCCTTCCCCTGTTGTCAAAGGGAAACTTCTCTTCATTTAATCCTGTCCCCAGCCACCTACTCTCTTCAGGATCCCTGTTAATTATCCCTCCCAAATGGGGCTACTTACAAAGCAGGCGGCAACAGGGCACAAACACAGCTCTTTTCTGTGCAGCCCTTTCTCTCTGTGGTTGTGACTTTGCACGGAGAAGTACATGACCTTGCTCATGGTGACCTTGAAATAGAGGCAACCATTGGACATCATTGTTTCTTTGATGATGAATGGAAGTTAGGACACTGGGAGCCGGTGTCTTTTACACAACCATCAAAATGGCAAAGCTTTATTTTAATGTTACAAGTCAAGCATTATTTTAGCATATGCTCTACAGTTGTGCTAAATATACTCTTTTCCATTTTTTTTTAAGAGGGCAGGTTCCTTATGTCATCCACACCAGCCGCCAGCTCTTGATCTCTTGCCTTGGCCTTTGGGGTGATGGAGTTGTGAGATGTATGCCCAGGCCAGTTCTGAATGTACAGTCTTGAAGAAGTTGGAGAAAATATTATTTTACCCCTCTTTTCTTAGCGGGTTTATCTGGCTTTGCTGTCCATGCATCATTGACTCCTGGGCCTGTTTTGGTTGTGCCTCTATGAGTCTCACATATCTGCTTGTCTATTTCATGCATTCATTTGTTCTCTCCATGTGAACATTGATCTTACTTGCACTGGGTTCTAATATTCTCTATCTTTTGGTGTAAAAGATGAGTCTAGACCCCTCTTGCTCATCTTTAACAGGTGTCTTGGACTAGTCACAACATCCTATGGTGTTTTCCCTGAATTCCAGTGGGGGTAGGGAGAAGAAGGACAGAAAGGGGGGGTGGAGATATAAGATATAAAATAGAAAAAGAGAGGGAAAGACTTCTAGTTTGATATCATCAAATCTTCTGCATCAGTAGCAGCAGACATTATCAGAGAACTCAAAACAGATAACCCACCACCTCAGAATGTATCTTGGTATCATTATGATATATGTCTTGTCACTGGAAAGTCCATTTGATAAAATTAGGTTTGCATACCACATCTGTTCATATAAAATTACCATCTTGGACAGTTGAATTATTTTTCATACTTTCACTAAAACAACATCTAGAAAATTTCAAGGAACTTCTCGAAAATGCCATTAGTAAAATGGGAAATAAATACTAAAATAATACTACAAAATATATCATTGACTTAAGTATAGGTGATTGTATCAGTAGTCATAGTTATCGGTGCTCATTTGTAAAATATGTTATTTTGCTGTTAGGGTTAGTGGTACATGTTCATATTTGTTGCCTAGGTTTTTCATAAAATTGAGATGCTTAAGTGATACTTGATTGTAGACTCAGAGTGTCTATAGAATAGTAATCAGGTTGGGTAGAGGACCAGAACTGGTTTTAAAGTTGTGTTTGCTTTGCTTCTCCTGCTCTTCTAACTCGCTTCTTCAGAATGATTGATACTGAGGGAAAAGTTATGTATTCATAATACAATATTCAGTTGTAATCATAATTATTACTTGGCTTGTATTTGATCAGATTGAGGAGGGCAGGGGTGGAGCTGCAGTTGAATCTGCTTTTGTCACCACTAAAGATAAATTCTGGTTCAGGTCTTTAGAGGTTTTTGTTTTTAAGATGCATTTCTTGAAATACGAGTTTAGATTAGATGTGTGAAAGATCTCAAATGTTGCCTCTAGTTCTCCAACTTGGAATGATTTTCCCTTTCTGGATGCAAGGTGTTTGAAAAAACAGCGAGGAGTTTCCAAATGTGCTCTCAGACTTAAACACGTGTTGTTGACTTGATTCCTAAGACAGCATGTTGTGCCGGCGATGCTTGCTCACTTAAAACTTGGATGCTTGAATAATCCAAACAGTTCTTGACCTCTGTGTTAATATGGTGAATCTGCAGTTCATATTTCAAATTCTGAAAATTACTATTAACATTTCAGAGAATAGGTGATGGCATCCAGGAGAGGTGGAACGGTGGAAAGCAGGTTGACTAAGTACCTGACTTGACTTTGAGCTGTTCTGTCCTCCAAAACCTGCATCTTACACATGATGCCTAAAACCTTATGGTGCCTAATATCTTTGTATAATTTACTACAGCTAAAATGCAGCCTGAGAGAAATTGAAATATGTGTAATAAATCTGTGCACTAAGATTTATATTTAGTCATGGATACATCTGTCCTGGGAACTACACTCATTTTTTTTTTTTTTTTTTTTTTTTTTTTTTTTTTTTTTTTTTTTTAGTTTTTGGATCAAGCAACTAAGCTTTGTATATTGAGGAATGACAGAACAAAGAGTTACTGTGCGGTTCTAATTTTATTCATTTGGTGAGAATCAATAGCATCAGTGCAACAGTTAGTGCTCTGTGAAAGTGTGAGGTCCAGACATCAAGATTAAAGTTTAAGAGGACACAAATGCAATGTACTTTCCACACTAATAGCTATTGCTTTTTTTTTGTTTGTTTGTTTTTTTTTTTTTCGAGACAGGGTTTCCCTGTAGTTTCTAGAGCCTGTCCTGGAGCTAGCTCTTGTAGACCAGGCTGGCCTCGAACTCAGAGATCCGCCTGCCTCTGCCTCCTGAGTGCTGGGAGTAAGGCGTGCGCCACCACCGCTTGGCCGTTGCTATTGCAATTGTACAGTGACATGACACCGTTCTTGATTCTTCCAAAAGCCAGTTTTTAGATAGGACCCTTCTGAAATAGGTGAACCTCAACACTTAGCATATGGTAAAATATGCCAAACAGACTTTTCCCAACAATATAACACAGTGTATATTCTTTGAACAGTTGTTGACATGGTTCTGAGAACATATTCTGTCAATCTGAGTTCTTACAATCATCCTCTCTTATGACAAACAGAGATAGAACAGAAAGAAAAAGAGATCTGACTTCAGTATCCTTACAGACACAACACACACACATCAGACAACAGTAGGAGCTTGTCCCCCACTGCCCCATTTTCCCCTACCTGTTCACTGAATCAGGGTTACTATGTGACCCCCAACTCCACTGTTTTAACATTTGTGGGGTTTTCAGCTTCTTCTAATATTTCTAGGTTGTAAAATTGCCTACTTTTGCTTTATTTTTTTCATGTAACACGTCCCTCAGGAGAGGAAGAGGGGAAAGAGAAAGAGGAAAGGGCCCGGAAGAAGGAAGAAAAAGAGAGGAAGAAGGAGTGTAAGGAGGAGAAGAATCCTGTAGATTGTGTAGTTTGTTCAAATTGTCAACTAGAATCACCTATGTCAATGCAAGATTCTTAGGTTGGATTGTGGGGGACTGTCTTAATTCTGGTAACTGATGTTGAGTACATAGCCTGCTGTGGGTAGTACCATTGCTTGTGCAGGGGCTTATAGACTGCACAGAGTGACGAAAGTGACCTAAGTCCTAGAGGTATGCATGCAGACATTTTTTCTCTGCTCTTGAAGTAATTGGCTCCCTTTAGTTTCTACTGCCTTAACTTCCCTACCATGGTGGACTGTAACTTAGAACTGGAAGCTAAAATCAACTCTTTCTCCTTTCAGTTGTTTTTGTCAGATTTTTTTTTAAAATCATAGATTAATATCCAAGCAGTAGCTTAATTATGAGACTGGGTACAAGGTAGACATGAACAATAGACTAATATGGTGGGTGTGTGCTTTTGATGCTCTTCTTGACATCGAGCTCGAACGATTAAGAAGCAAACAGTGATGGGCGGTGAGACAGCTCCATCCCCAGCACCCATGTGAAAAAGTCAGGCGTGGGAATATGGGTTTGTAAGTCCAGTGCTAGTGGAGTACACACAATCAGATAGCTGGAGCTCAGGGGCTAGATAGCCTAGCTGGATGAATATCAGCCAGCGAGAGACCTTGCCTCAAAAACCAAAGACAAAGGAAGAACCCAAGAAGGACAGCAAGGTCTGAGGTGGACCTCTGACTTTCAGAAGGTTGTGCACATACATTGGTGTACATCCACGTAAACAGAGAAAGAGAAGGAAGGGAGGGAGAGGGGGAGGCACACAGAGAAGTGAATGGTGATAGAACCGAACAAACCCACATCTTTTTTTCAGCAGCACTTATTATAGAAAGAAAATGGGGGTGAAGTTTGTACTGTGGATACTCAGTCCTTTTCAGACTCACTGGTCTGTCTCCTACAGGAGGAGGATGGAGGGAGGGGTAGAGGGAGATGAGAGAGGTGCTATGCTAGGTACTTCCTAGACTTTTACTGTGGTGAAAACAAGACATGTAATCACGGAATCTTTTCAGCTAATAGTTTTAATTGATGAGAAGGAAAGTGAAATGGATAATTTAAGTATACCAAAAGGAAAAGGAAAATGTGCGTTTTGGATAGGAGACCCATGGAATGAGAGAGGTTCAGTCAATATTTGGGAAGGTGTGGAAATCTGGGCAAGGTAGAGAATGTAACTAACAGAGGCACAAAGAACATCTTAGCTCTGGCATGGACATTCAGATGATTCAGCTACAGGTCTGAGTGTTTTGAATGACTATAAGAAATAACCTGTCATTCATTGCATAATGGGGATGTCCTGAGAAAGGTGTGTTCTGATGATTTATTATTGATTGGTATCTTAAAGCACTTACAGAAACCTAGATGGCATATGCCAGTCATTCACCATAGCTATTGATACCGTAAGAGAGGTGAGGCAAATGCTAGAGTAAAATAAGATAATCTCTTACAGTAAAATTTCATTTCAAACATTACGTTTTAAAAGACACAGGCGTAGGAACCAAGACAGCAATAGGGTCTGGCTTGTTTCAGCGCTTACTTGGCAGCTTCAAGGCTCAGGGTTCTAGTCTCACACCAGCACATTAAAAATAAATAAATAATAGAAGACATAGTCAACACACAAACCAATATTGTATTCATTTATTTTTAGTCTCAATTATTAGATGGTATACATAATTGCACGTATTACATTTTGACGTGACCGAGAGCACAAAGGCATAGGCAGTGTGTTCACAGCAACATCATCGCAGACACGTATTTACATTCAAATGTCTTTTACATCACTAAGCAACAAGAGTTTCTCAGCACCGTCACGACTGTGTGGGATTACTGACTGCAGGGATGGACACCGAGTTTTATTTTGTTATTATTATTTTTAATGTGTATCTACCTGTGTTGTCCTGGCATGCTGCGAACTTTCAGGCACAAGCAATCTTGTCACTGCACCTGAAACCTCTCAGGTTATCTGGGACTCCAGCAACATGTGACTTACTCAATTTATACAATTTCTTTAAAAAAAAATTTTGAAGAAAAAAGTCTATTGTGTAGTTCAGAAAACAAATTAGCTTTTTTTGTTGTTGTTGTTGTTCTAGATTGTTAAGCATTTCAAAGTTTGATACTGAAGGTCACCCAGCATGTCTCATTTTCCTGTGGGTTCTGGGAAATTGGGAAGCTTAAGAGTTTTGCTCAATTATTATCTGCCCTCATGGCCTAGATGTTTCTATTATGTGTCTTTTTGTGCTTTTATCCCTGATTAAATCATATTTAAGCCTCCCACATTACAGCAAATTCAAGCTCCTTTTGGACGTGGGAGGGCTACAAAGTAAACATAATTATTTGGTGAGATGTTTGACTGAAATGTTTTAATGTAGCTATGGCCGAATCAGTTCTGGGAAACAGTATGCAATACTAAGTATCAATTGATATTAACATTTCTCTCTTATCTAGATTGATACTTCACATTGTGATAGGTCATTTTCCCAAATCTTTTGACTTGACTAAATTTTGTTACTGTCTCAGTTTAAAGTAATCAACCCCTGAGGAAGAGTGGAGGATTTAGGGTCAGTCCCAGAGGAGCTTCCCTGATGAGCTCAGTGCTTTCCTTAGCATTGCAGCAGGCTGGGACACAGTGCCATTGCTCCTGTATGAAAGAGTAAAGATGCCTTTTCTCCTCTGTTCCCACAATATCTTCATTATCATCCAACCATCCATTTGGCTCTTTGAGCCCATACCTGTCTGTGAGAGTCTGAAAGAAAATGACCTCCAAGGGAGTCACACTGTTAGGAGTTATGGCCTTGTTGGAGTAGGTGTGGTCTTGTTGGAGGAACTGTGTCACTGTAGAGGCAGGCTTTGAGGTCTCATATATGCTCAAGATACCAGTGTTTTAGTGCACATCCTTTTGCCTTCTGATCAAGATGTAGCCAGCACCATGTCTACCTGCATGTCACCATGTTTCCTGCTATGATGATAATGGACCTACACCTACCACCTCAGTTAAGTTTTCCTTTTGAAGAGTTGCTGTGGTCTATGTGTCTTCACTAAGAGACTCTATCTAAGACACTGTCCTAGATTTTAAAAAGAGGTTAAAAAGGGCTTAAAGTTGGGAAGGAGGTGTGCGTGGGGGCGCTGTGAAGGGGATAGTAAGGGGTGGTGTATGGATTGGGATACATTATACCAATGTATGACATTTTCAAAGGAGAAATTGCTAAAAAATTAAAAAATAACAATAGTTACTCAAGATATTTAAAGAAAATAGAGCAAGAAAGCTGTTAAAGTAGAGGCTGAGGCTCAAATGAGTGGCTGGACTAGGGGAAGTTTTCTGTCTTCAACTTGGGGGATGGTAACGTGCAATCTGCTAGAACAAGCAAGGTAAGAAAATTAAGTCTGTGCCTCTCTTTCTTCTGTCCTCTTCTCTCATATCTATCTTCTCCCTTTCTTTCTAGAATGGGATAGCTTTCATCACTGAGTTTGACTACAATAACCTAGAATCTCAAGCCTTCAGGCCTGGGTCTTGTACCAGCAGTGCTAAAAGCTCCCAGGTTTCCGTCTTTGACTGTGGGTCATAGCAATGCAAAACCTGCTTTGGGGGTTTTGTTGAAATTTGGACTGAGCCATACTAGTGGACTTTTATAGGTCTTCTGATTACATAGAGCCTCACCGGTTTTATCATACTCAATAATCTGTATTCCAGAACAATTTTAATTGATTTTATTGAGCTATACATTTTAATTTTATTGAGCTATACATTTTTATCTGCTCCCCTCCCTGCCTCTCCCTTCCCCTTCAACTCTCTTCCATGATCCCCATGCTCCAAATTTACTCAGGAGATCTTGTCTTTTACTACTTCCCATGTAGATTAGATCCATGTATGTCTCTCTTAGGCTCCTCATTGTTGTCTAGGTTCTCTGGGATTGTGATTTGTAGGCTGGTTTTCATTGTTTTTATGTTTAAAAATCACTTATGAGTAAGTACATATGATAATTGTCTTTCTAGGTCTGGGTTATCTCACTCAATATGATGTTTTCTAGCTCCATCCATTTGCCTGCAAATTTCAAGATGTCATTATTTTTCTCTGTGTGTAGTACTCCATTGTGTAAATGTACCACATTTTTCCTTATCCATTGTTCAGTTGAAGGGCATTTAGGTTGCTTCCAGTTGTGACTATGACAAACAATGCTGCTATGAACAAAATTGAACACATGTCCTTGTTGACAACTGAGCATCCTTTGGATATATACCCCAAAGTGATATTGCTGGGTTTGAGGAAGGTTGTTTCCTAATTTTTGGAGAAATTGCCATACCAATATCCAAAGGGGCTTGTAACATGAGGGCCTGCTTGTCGGGGTTTCTGTCCTGCCCAGTTCCCACAGCCGTCTAGCCCCAAAGAAATCACAGAGAGGTCTCCAGAAGATTATAAACTGATTGGCCCATTAGCTCAGGCTTCTTATTAGCTCTTGTAGCTTATATTAACCCATTATTTTTTATCTATGTTAAATCACCACATGGCTCAGTACCTTTTTCAGCAGGGCAGGTCACATCCTGCTTCTTTGGTGGTCTGGGCAGGACTGGGGAGGAATGGACTTCCTCTTTCCCAGCATTCTCCTGTTCTCATTGCCCCACCTTTACTTCCTGTCTGGTTGTCCCACCTGGGGCTGTACCAGCATGCACTTTTACCAGCAATGCAGGTGTGTTCCCTTTACCCCACAACCTCTCCAGCATAAGTTGTCATCAGTGGTTTTGAAGTCAGGGATTGTGATGCTCCAGAAGTTCTTTTATTGTACAGGATTGTTTTGGCTATCCTGTTTTTTTTTTTTTTTTTTTTTTTTTTTTTTTTTTTTTTTTGCTTTTCCTAGACAATTATGGTGCTGGAAAACAAGGTAATATAATTTTTTTTTTTAATCAAATGAAGCACCCCTCGGTGGGCTTTTAGAGGGGGCCTGCAGCCAGAGAAAAAAGACTAGAGCTTTAGCCTATTTGTGAGAGAGGGATAAAGGGTTTGAAAGGGAACTAATACTTGATCATGTTGATTTACTGAAGCCTCAATAAAAAATCCCTGAACTATGAGATTCAGAGTACCCAAGTTGACAAGCTCACATATATACTGAGAGGCTGATGAATCCTAACTAAGTAGAGTAGAAGCTCCAGTGCCCAGGATCCTTCCAGATTTTGTCTCATACGCGTCTGTACTCATTATGTTTCTGAATTCTTCATCATCACATTAGTCCGTCAGTCAGTAATCATAGGGGAGGTGTCTCTTTGGTTTCTGGGAGAGACTCCAGCAAGTTCAAAGAGCACAGTAGAAGCTTCTTGGAGTCACCAATTTACAGACAATTAGTTAGAAGTGTAGGCTACATCCAAGGGTTAAAGGAGTGGTATCTGGATTACGAACAATCTTGTCAGACTGAGTCCCTACACTGGTATCATTTGCTACTACCACCAGGTAGATAATGTCAAGACTTATAGAACATCCATTGCTCTTCACTGAAGAAATGGTTGATGAATATGTTGTGACATGATGCCAAACATATGATGTCAGAGGTGTTGGTTTGGGTTGTCTTTGACATAGAGGCATGAACAAGTTTTTTTTTTTGTTGTTTCTATTATACTGCATGATACTTAGTCTGATTTATTTCTCTTTCCTTTTGTGCATTTACTTATAGTCCAACATAGTTATTCCTCATATCTATTTCTTTAGCACCCACTCAATTCAGGTATTGTGTTAAGATCAAGAGACACAATGGGGGGAAGCAGATATAATTATTATTTTGAACGTAACTTTATTAAGTAGGTCATGTAAGTTTACTCCATAAAAAAACCCTCAAAACTAAAACCCAACAGACAAACAAACAAAGCACAGAAGCAGTGTCATGGCAGAGCCATGTAAAGAGTTTCTTCTAGAAGTAAAGGATAAGAAATCAGAAGGCATGTCTGGGTGGCAAAAGAGACCCAAGTGCATCTGGCTATGGGGCTCCATGAAGTCCAAATTGTTTAGCCTTCTGGAAGTTTTATAGATTAAAGTTCACAGGCTCATTGACAGTGGATAAAGGCACTTGTCACCAACTTGATGAATCAGAGTTTAATTCCCTACTGAAACCACATAGCAGAGTAGAGAACCAACTGTCACAAGCCATATATGTGTGTGTCTGTGTAAAATTGCACACGCATGTACACACAAAACACACACATTGAATAAGTAAGTAGTGGTAAAGATGCTTAAATTGACCTTCAGAAATTTCTATCAATCTCATTAGATGATAAAAAATTGGTTTTTCTGTACTAGTTGAAATTTGGCTGGGAAGCTAAATGTGATTAAGATTACTTTTCCATTCTACTGGTCATCTTTTCTCAACTGAATTACTCACCCCCCCCCCTTCAACTTTTTGCAAGAAATCAAAAATAAGGTGAACAAAATTAGCATGAATATTGTTTGTTGAACTTTTCGGCAATGTTGAAATAAGCAAATGCCACACAGAAAACCCCTTCAAGGTAGACAGGGATTAACTGGGGACTGTAAAACGGGCCACTGTAAACAAGAAGTTTCCCAGCTGTGTAAGTGGATTTTCTAGGTTTCCCCGGGTTGGCATTGGAACAAGAAGTAATTTTGGCTGCTGGAGGTCATGTACCAGAACGCCCAGGTGTGCTCTCCCACTGTGCTGTCTCAGTTAGAGCCTGTGTTGCACTACTTGCTGCTGAGAGCAGTTTAGGCTTGCAAAGAGGTGGCTCTTTTTTGCCTACTGTGGGAAATTTCTCTCTAATGGTCCTTAGCTGGACATCTTGGCCCCAACTAAAAATCGATGTAGTATAGTCTGTTGAATCTGGGCATGGGGCCAGCATGCAGAAGTATGGTTCTCATGTAGAAAGATGGACATGAGAGATATGCATTACATTATCTCAACAGTCACCCGACAGGCTCTAAAATGGAAGAATTACACTAAAGAATGGGCATTTGGCAACAATTGTTCTTCTAGCTTTCACACGGAAAAGAAGATTCAGTGAGCTCTGTGTAGCAATTTATTTGTTGTTTAATCAATCTGTTTGAAACATATTTAAATTCTTACAATATAGTAGTGCACTGGATGTTTTGTTTTGTTTGTTTGTTTTGTTTTTTTTTTAAGTCAGCTTGATTCAACCTAGAGGCAACTGAGAGAGGGAACCTCAGTTGAGAAAGTTCTGCTATAAGATCAGGTTATGAGCAAACGAAGGGTATTTTCTTAAGGATTGATGTGAGAGGGCTCATCCCATTGTGTGCGATATTACCCCCTTGGCTGGTGGTCCTGGTACTTTACTAAAGCATGGCTTGAGTAAAGCCATAAGGGGCACTTGTGCCATGACCTCTACATCAGCTTCTGCCTCCAGGTTCCTTCAGTGAGGAGCTGAATTATGGAAGTGTGAGCAAAAAGAACCCTTTCCTTCCTAAGTTGCTTTTGGTCACTTTTGGTCATGGTGTTCCATCTTTCATCAGAGCAACAGAAAGCCTAAGACACTCAAGTAGACACTGTTTGTAGGAAACAAGCAATTTCATTGCCCCCCATCAGAGGGACCTGTAGGCAATTCTGTGTGACATTACTAGCTATTTTCCACCTGGTATCCTTGTCGTAAACAAGGTGCAGAAGGTGCCCTGCTGTCATGGAGATTATATTTTTGAAGAGGCAGAGGAGACACAATAAACCTGAGTCAATAGGTAAGCAGTGATCAGGTTGGTAAACATACTACAGAACAAGGAGATGAACTAGGAGCATGTGAGCTTTCCAAAGGATGCTCGTGATAAAAGCTGGATCTAAGGGTGAAGTACAGGTAGTGGGCAGGGAAATCTGGGGTGAAGATGGATGCCTGCATGGGTGGCCATGCTGTGACTATAAGTATAATCCACTCCTGGCATATCTGAGTGATGAGACCTGCCCAGTTGATCAACAGGAAGGAAGGGCAAAAGGGATGAATAAGACTCCCGTAGAATGGGAAGCAGTGGCCCAAGGTCCCTTGTTGTCACAGCTCCCACTTCTCCCAAGAGGTGCAGGGTTGTGTGGGCTGAAACAAACTGCAGATGCTGGGTCTCATGAGGCAACCAGGTGACAGGGCTGAGCAGTTTCCAGGGAAATGAGCTCTCTTCCCACACACTGTCATCATTTCCCCAAGGGACTTCTCACCCAACACTTGCAGTATTTATGACCTTATCCCTTAGAGAGGTTGCATGAGCAAAAGATATGTGATTTTTCCATCCTGTGTATACACCCACTATTAAGACTGGTAAGAGATTTCCTCTCATTGTGGGGTCAAGAAGTAAACAAATTGTGCATATTGTTAATTAAAAATGTTACGTGTTCCTCCACATTTCCTTGTGTGTCTGTCTAAATGTCTCCATAAGGCCAGTCATTACCAAGCCATCTAAAGTATCTGCCCTACCCCACCTATTCACTCCACATTCCTATGACTTCCTTTTTGGGGGCTTAGTTTTAAATTTTTAACATGAATTTATTTAGCTAATTGCTTTCATTATTAGAATATATATGTATATACATATACATAAATATGTGTAACAATCATAAGAATTTATGAACTTGAGAGGCAGTAAAGGAGATGTAGAAAGAATTAGAGGGAAGAGGTCAGATGAAAATGACATAAAAACAGAACTCATGGATGAAAATCCTGAAAATAAATGAAATTTAAAGCTGTTAAAATGTTAATTTGTTCAGCCTATGTTCTACGTTAGTGTTCTGTGGTCACATCTGGTTTATCTGTATATATTTTGGACATACCTAAGAAGTTCAAGTAAAATCAGACTCAGAAAGACATTTGTTGGAAGAAATGAGAGCAAAAAGGGAGCAAGAAAAAGTGCATAAGAATGGTGGACTGGTTAGTTGTCAATTTGATAAAGGTTGAGGTCATTTGGGAATACAGAACCTCAGTTAAGAAAATGTCCCCATCAGATAGCCCTGTAGGTAATCCTGTTTGGCACTACTAGTTAATGATGTGAGAGGGCCCGGGCAGCACCATCCCTCGGCAATTGGGCTGGGCAAGCCAAGGGGAACACACAAGTCAGCTACATCCTTCCATGGTTTCTGCTTTAGCTCCTTCCTTGAGTTCCTACCTTGGCTTTCCTTGATGATGCACCATGATGTGGGCGTGGAAGCCAAGTAGATCTTTGCCTCTCCAAGTTGCTTTTTTTCTTGATGTTTTATCACAGCAGTAACAAACAAACCAGAACAGAAGGTTTTCAGGGTTTTGGCCACTGTCCAGGATTGACTGTGGAGAAAGAAGAGATAAAAAGAATGGTAGGGGACAATAGACAACTGCAGTCCAGGTTGGATGGTCTGCCTGGGTGGGATCAATTAGCAAGAGTTACCCAGTATAAGAGTTTCATATTGATCCTAGTGTCCCTAAGACTGGGCATCAGAGTAAATAAAGGAAAGGCTCAAAAGCTCAATAGCCGGCATTGCTAGTTATTCTCAACAGATTCTCTTAATGGGAATTTTGATTGGCATTCTGTTATGGCCTTTATAGCCATGGAAAAGTATTCTCAGAGCCATTAACAAAATTGTTTTGGGACTGGAAAGATTGATCAGTGGTGAAAAGCAGTGAGTACTCTTCGAGAGGATCCAGGTTTTGTTCCCAGGATCCACAGGGGATCCAGTGCCTTTTTCTCACCTACATGGGCTGGAGTCATACACATGATGCATACATATGCATGCAGGCAAAACACCTACACATATAAAAAACATAATCTTGATATTAAGGTCTATTTAATCTGCTATTCAATCTAACCACTGAAATTTTAGTTTCAAGTTTTCAGACACTCATTTTTAGCAGTGATGTTTATTTTGAAATCTGTGGGTATTCTTTTTTCAGAGTTTGTCTTCCCTTATCCTTATGCTTTCTATGCAAGCCATTTTAATTATGTCTTTTTTTGGTGAGCTATACTTTCTGCATCTCGCTCATCCTACATTGTTCCTGAACATGTGCTGTGGGCCTTTTGGTTGTTGTTTTTTTTTTTTCTGATACAATCCAGACTAAATTGCTGCTATCTCATTCTCTAGCAATACCCTGAGCTCAGGATATATCTTTTAAGCTTGGGAATTCCTATGCCTTCCCAGTGGAAATGAAAACATATGTGTGGTAAAGTATTGAGCACAGAGATATTTATTTTTTCTATTCAGGAAAGAGTGGAGCTTTCTTTTTTTGTGGCAGGTGACGTGAGTTTTCCCAATCTTTCTTATACAAGGATGCAGCTGTTTTAGAGTCCTAGGTTTACATAATGTCTTAAGACAAACCTCTGCCTCATTTTCTCTTCTCCAATCCTGGTCTTCATTAAAGTTTCAAACATCACGACCAACCACTTTCCCCATCCTACCCTACATCAGGATTATTTTGATTTTATATTTTGATTTATTTCTCATTCCATTCATAGAAACTTAACCATATTTTTCAAACTTTCTTTTAAATAGGGATTTTCTATTCAAAGTCGTTTTCTTTGCTTTTGCTATCTATTCCTTTCTGTTTCTATCAGAGATACCATGTTGCTAATCTGATGTGTGATATTATTTTTTTATTCATTAAATTTTCCCAATTGAACTCTTCAGAAGCAGATATCAAGGTGGAATTTGCCAAGGATTTATGGGGTAGCAAGCAGGATTAAACATGAGAGCAAGTCAAACTATAATGTGGGTTTGATTAAAGTTGAACCAACTCTTTGATGAGCTCTGGAGAAAATACTGTAAGGTAGTTGTGATGAATATTCTTGGACATCAATGTGACTACATTTGGAACTAACTAAAGCCCAAGAGAGTTATCCTGTGAGGAATTTTTCTTAATTAAATCACTTGAAGTGGGATGTCTTAGGGTTTCTATTGCTGTGAAAAGACAGCAAGGGCTGGAGAGATGGCTCAGTGGTTAAGAGCATCGCCTGCTCTTCCAAAGGTCCTGAGTTCAATTCCCAGCAACCACATGGTGGGTCACAACCATCTGTAATGAGGTCTGGTGCCCTCTTCTGGCCTGCAGACATACACACAGACAGAATATTGTATACATAATAAATAAAAAAAGAGAAAGATAGCGTGACCATGACAGCTCTTACAAAGGAAATCACTTAATTGAGATGGTGGCTTACTACGCAGAGGTTCAGTCCATTATCATCATGGTGTGGAGCATAGCAGAAAGCAGGAAGACATGGTGCTGGATACATTTTGATAAGAAAGTCACAGGAAGGACTAAGACACTGTGCAGTGTCTTGAGCATATATGAGACCTCAAAGCCCACCTCCACAGTGACGTACTTTCTTCATTAAGACCACACCTACTCCAACAAGGCCCACACTTCCCATTACTGCCACTCCCTTTGGGGCCAATTTTCTTTGAAGCCACCACATTCGAGCTCCCAAAGGCTTATAGCCATATCATAATACAAAAATGCATTCAGTCGAACTTCAAAGTCCCCACAGTCTATCACAGTCTCAATAATGTTTAAAAGATTAAAGTTCAATGTATCTTCAAAAGACACATCCTATACTTCCAACATATAATGGCACAGGATATATGTTACCATTCTAAAATGTAAAAATGGGAGGAGCATAATGAGGAAATATTGAGTCAAAGCAAGACCAAAAACCAGCTGGACACACTCCAAACTCAGCACCCCAGTGTCTGATGTCAAAATGCTCTTCAGATCTCCAACTCTGTCTAGCTTGTTGACTGCAGGCCAGTTTCAAAAGTTCCCATTGTCTATTGCAATCTAAAAATGTTTAAAAGTTCAAAGTCTCTTCTGAGATTCATGCAATCTCTTAACTGTAATTCCCTATAAAATCAAAATAAAAAGCAGATAACATATTTCTAACATATAATCACACAGGATATACATTGCCATTCCGAAGCATAGGGAAGGGAGCAAAGTGAGGACATCCTGGACCAAAGCAAGATCAAAAACCAACTGAACAGACAATCAAACACTAAGTCTCCGTGGGCTGGTGTTTATAACGATCTGCAGATCTCCAGTTCTGTTCAGATTTGTTGACAACACTATTCTTTGACTTGAGCTGTTTCCATTCCCTCTTAGCAGTTCTCCTCTGCAGGTATCCCACATTCACACAACTCTGGCATCTCTAACATTTTGGGTGTCCAAGGCAATCCAGGCCTCAATTTCACAGCTTCCTTCAATAACCTTTCTGGACCTCCATTCAGGGACACCCCTACATATGCCTGGCCTCAGTGACTTTCCTTTAATCGCAGGGGTAAATCCATAGACCTGTTCTTCTACCCTTACTCCAGAGCCACGTGGTCAAAGATGCCAAGTTCTGCTGCTTGCTGAGACCTGGAACATGACCCCTTGTTCCAACTGCATCTTCACCAACTTTCTCTTTTGGATTGTTAGACCAGGCTGGCCTCAAACTCAGAGATCCACCTATCTATGCCCCACCAGTGCTGGAATTAAGGTGTGCCCTAACTTTTCTTTAATTCCTGTTTACAAGTTGGAAACTTAGCTGGATGGGATCTTACCCTGAGGTCATCACTCCCTTTATCCATTTCTTAATGTTGTTTATCTCCTTGAACACAGGATTTAGCTCTCTCCACTCAACTCCATTCCTTTTCTCCTCAAATTTTACATTTCTTGATCCTTCATTATAAATATTCATTAGAGTTATCATTAATTACCACATGACAGAGTCTATATCATGCTGTCTTGAGATTTTCTCTGCCAAGGAAATCTCAAAAATCTCCAATTCTCTTCATTTTGGACTCAGGCAGACTCTTCAGACAAGGACAAAAAGTCGTCACATTCTTTACCACATTGCCACAAGAATAATCTCTAGGCCACATATTGTTTTTCTCCTTTGTAACCTCTTGAGCCAGCCCCTCGTGGTTCATCAGATCAAACTCAGTACCACTGTCTTTCATGCTCCTACTACTATGGTCCATTAGGAAGTGCTTAGAGCATTCCACTACTTTTCTGTCCCAAAGTACTGAAGTCCAAATTCCTTAAAACATGGTCAGGTATTGTTTTGCGCAATAATATGCCACAGAAGTAAAAGTGAGGCTATCTAGGGGGACAAGGAGACTACTGGGAGCAGTAGAAGGAGAAAGGACGATGTAGAATAGTATTGTTCAGTGCATAATATATATTTTTGTGAAAATAGCCTTCTGTAGCAAAGATCCATGTGCAATAAATATGCTATAAAAATAAAAATTAAAGAAGTCCACTTTGGATTCTTTCAATATGAGCTAGGGAGTGACTGGACATTTTTTAAGAAGCATATTAGCAGAAAATATTTCAACATCTTTGCAATGCAATAACATACAAAGATGTTGATGTAATTGCAGAATTTTCACTTTCATTGCTTAGATGGTAGAAACAAAGATGAGTTTCCAAGGTCTTAAGTCCATCCATGTACTGACTCAACTGTCATTTTCTGCATCAATGAATTCCTGACAAAAACAGCAAAAACTACATGTGTGATGTCTCAAAAGTGGTGCTTACATCTATGGATTCTGCAGGGTGTTTGGTGTGAGATGACTTGGGCTGCTCACACCAAACGATGGAGAGAAATATGTTGGAGTAGTGTGCACACAGCCGAAGGGCAGGAAACCTTTGCAGGGTGGGAGGATGGTCCAGCCCAGACTGTGTGCATACAGAAAGGTGAGCTGTGTTGTAGCTGCTCTCCATTCACCCTCCTTTTATTCATATTTTATCTCACGGGCAGCTTCAATTTTTATCCTATCAACAACCATAGGCAGCATTATTTTCTACCAGAGATATGGGAAAGATTTATGGTTCATAAAATTATATCACACAGCCGGGCGGTGGTGGCGCACGCCTTTAAATCCCAGCACTCGGGAGGCAGAGGCAGACGGATCTCTGTGAGTTCGAGACCAGCCTGGGTCTACAAGAGCTAGTTCCAGGACAGGCTCCAAGCTACAGAGAAACCTGTCTCGAAAAAACCAAAAAAAAAAAAAATTATATCACACAGCATTTTCACCTGCTTTTGTAGATACATAGTGTTTTATGTCTGAGACCAGGGGGAACCAAGTGGGAGGAAAGAGAGAAGAGATGATGTGGGGGTAGCAGGTAAAAACACTGGGCAGCTTAGTAAAGGCTTGGTTAACAAAAGCTGGGGGTCACTCAACGAGCTGCTCTGGGCAGAGGCAGGTAGCAGCAACCCAGCATGCTTCTGATACACGCATGATGTCTTTATATCACAAAACATGGAAGGTTTTTCTAGGAGTGTTCACTAAATTCTAGGTGCAGGACTGGAGAAAGGGAAATTCTTCCAGAGATCCCAGGTTGATTCCTAGCCCCCACAGAGTGACAACTCATGACTATTTCTAACCCCAATCCCAGGAGAGCCCAACTCCTGCTTCTCACCCCTGTGAGTAATAGGCATACAAGCGTACACAGACAAAAACACCCACATACCATAAAATATAACTATTGTAAAAATTCTAGGTAAGTATCAGGTCCTGCCAGAAACTATTTAAAGAAGCAAAAACCAATAAACAACAACTAAATAGCTCCTTTTGAACATAATTCTTGAAGCAATTATTATAGAATGGAGGATGATCAGGCTAGGATGACGGATGAAAGGGAAAACTTCTTCAAAAGCACTTGCCTCCAGAGAACAGCAACACCGAGAGCCTGGGAGGCTCCAGAGCCGCAGGGAGATGTAAGCTACTGAGCATCCCTGAAGACAAGGCTGTAGAAGGATGTGAGCCTCATTTGCATATTTTCGGGAAAGGTGTCAGGACAAGTGCAGGCAAGGCTTTTGCCCCAAAATAGTTCCACTTGAGATGAGGACACTGGCCTGCCGCATGACTTCTTTATTTAACTCCTGTAGAAGAAGCACACATTGGCAAGAAGCTTTGCGGAGAGACAAAAAAAAATGTATCAGATTTTTAACCACAAGGAACAAGGCAACAGACCTCAAAGCCAACGCATATTCTTGGATATTCTTTCACAGTGCCTTAATTTAGCCTGCTGGAGAAATGCTGTTGCGAGTAATGAAATTATTTAAACCTTCTAAGGAAGCTTTCTATCTTCAGTTGTTAAACCTGGAATTTTACTGCAAAAAAGTCTTTCTACTAATTTGTCAAAGTTAACTTCGGCTTTTAAGTGCATGTGTTTACAAAGGGGCTTCTTTATTGTGGCTGGGTTGTGAACTTATCCCTACATACCCAGTAATTGTATTACTTCCTTAGCAAGTAATAATGGATTTTTTTTTTCTCTTTTAGGAAAATGGGAGCCACAAAGCCCTGGAGCTATATAAATCATCAGGGGACATAGCTCAAAAATTTAATGTTGAATAAAAAAGCCAAGTGGCAGAAGGATATTGTAAAGTGTGTTATTTCTGGAAACATATATTTAAGCATAAAATTTTGAAAAACTCATATATCTTAGCTGCTTGCTGCCTTCTTTTCTCCTCTGGGGCAGAGAAGGAGGGGATCGAGAAAAGAAGCTGGTGGTTGCTACAGGAAACCAGTTCTCACCTTATATCATTGTCTTTCCTGCCTCCCCCGCCTTTTCCCCTAAGGAATGGGAGGAAAACTAACTGCCCTGTTCAGTTTTATTTAGGTCAGAAAGCCTCCACGTTTAGGGAAAGAAGAACATTAGCTGAAACTATGCATGGATATGATTTACACACTTCATACATCTCACGTTGCTTGTATTACCTGCTAATGATATGAAATACACCGAGCTGTTATTCTGCCATGGGTCCCCAGAAGAAGTAGGCAAAGTTACAAATGACGAAACAAATCTCACCTGGATTTGAATGGTCAGGGCAAGAATGAGGACATAGAAACATGGGGTCAAAAAATAAAGGAGGCCACTGGTATAGGAGATTTCTGAGAGGAGAGACTATAGGCAGAAAGAATAATGTGGAACCCTCAGTAGCAGCCAATCTAAGTGATCTCTCAATTCATAGCTCGTTGTGTATTGTGTCAATCAGACTGGTTGGTCAGTATTTTGCAGAACAAGTAAGCTGAAGCCTGTAATTCAAAAAAATTTTTTGTTTGAAACAACTTTTATAAACTTGTATTGGTCTAAAGTGTAGACCAAATGGATTTGCTGCCCTGGTTTGACCAGAAAGTTGTGTGACTCCACAAATTTGACCAACATTCCTTTGGTGTGTTCGGGTTTTTCTTTTTAAGTTCATGGACGCAGGAAGGCCCTGGCCCTGGCCCTGAGCCAGTAGGTACGTGACCCACCCATGGAAGCTTTGATATCTATGACCCAGACACCACAAGCACAGGAAGAAGATACTCTTGTCTGGTTAAAAGGCGACTTTTGTCTGGAACGTTCTCTCTAGCAGTACAAAGACCAAAGCAAAAATATTAATAGGGGACTGTCCAGGGCAAAAAGTCCTAGATTTTATAACTGATTTATTGGTCTATGGTGTGTCACATCATTCCAAGGTTACAAATTAAGCCATATATGTGAATCCTTATATGGGTGAGCGGAGGCAGGGAACACATACATTTAAGATCACATTTACCCTTTATTCTGTAAGGACTCATTCCCACTGCTAACAGTGTCTCGAATAAAAACGGACAGGATTGAGAATCATCTTGGGGAAGAGACAGGCTGCTCCTACCCACTAGTGTCTGCCTGGTCATTAACTTTCAGTGAGCAATGCATTTGTGTTGCATACAGAATGGGAGAGGCAGGGGGGAAAAAGGACACACTCCAAAGAAAAGGAAAACGCCAACACTCTCTAGTGTGGCAGTTCTCTTTCTTGATACTCCTTGCATGTTCTTACATCCTTCAGCATCTATGTGGTTATTGCATGTGTGCCCTTGAGTTTCTTTGCTGTGGTGAGTGGAGAGTCTTTCCTGGCACTGAGAGCAGGAACAGAGCTCTCTGTGGGAGACGAGTGGTAGAGCTGAGCAAATCAGGTCTTGCCTTGGTTTTGTTTTTGGTAGATTTTTGAGTTCCAGCAGAAGGATTTTACAATACAAGTGCACATATGATTTCTTGAAACCGACTAGAGCCTCTAACTATCTAGACACGAATAATAATGAAAACAAATAACGGGTTTCTGATAAGTGGAGGGCCGGACAGGAACTCTATGCCATTCTGGCTTTAATAAAACATTAAGTGGTTTAATTAAATCATTTATTCCACCCTCTGCGCCATTTTTCAAAAGACAACATAAAAACAAAACCAGTATTTTTTTTAACTGGTTCTCTTTCCTCTATAATTCATTAGCTTAAGTCCATAGATCGACTTGCTGTTCTGCCCTAAAGTACTTGTGGCCATTTCAGGAAAACAGTACTTGAAGCAGGATGCAGGCAGGTATTGATCTAAAGGTGACCTCCTTTTTGTCTTTCCATAAAAGAGGTAGATAGGACTTTTATTTTTTTAAAAAAAACTCTATAAAAAGTATTTGAATACAAAGTTTGTATTAGATCTGTAACATTCATCTCAACCTATCATTAAAATAATTTTAACTTTTTTGTATGGGAACTTTCGGAAAGATTTAAGTTATCTCACATGCATAAATGTTAGTTTTCATGTTTAACTTTTAAATTAATTTTTATTTCATGAAATTTATCCATGAAACTTGTTTTAAAAGCAGAAGGTTTATAAAGGAAACTAACACTAACACATCTTTTCCTCCTCATCCTCCTCACTCTCCCCACACACTGTATAATGCTTCTTCAAGACCAGGTCAACTCAGGATTAACGGTTTGACCCTTTATTTATGGGAGGGAAGCCTATGGATGTGAGAATGAAGAATAAGAAATGTGGGGCCAGACAACCAGTGAAGCGATGGTGTGTGATAGCCACTGCACCGGTATTTGGTAGTCCTGTTACCTTGATGTAGGACTTTAGCACTTGGGGTGTCATGAAAGAACCAGTCATAAGCAGCGTGTGGATGGAAGGTAAAGTGATCCATTTGCCACTTTTTTTGTCTCCTGTTTCCTTGAGGTCATAGTTCTTCTAGGACTGACTCCTGTATTTGGAATCGTATCATCTAAGCCTCTGGTGGTCTGTACACGTTCAGTCTAATGTCTCTGAATAATTTTCATCTGTAGTTGGTTGAATTGTTAGATGTGGAAACTCTTACAACTTTCAACTCTCTGCTAATATACTTGTATAACAATTTTGGCTCCAAGTCAAGGCCTGCATTATTATGATGAAGGAAATTATATTTTTGCTAAATTAAATGACTCAGAAATAATACAAGTACTTCCTCATATAATTTTATTTTTTCCAGTTACTATGTTTTCATTTATATTGCCTTCTAAGTACTTATTCAAATATTTTTTCCATTTTAGCTTACAATGATCTTTTTTCTCCCTATCCCCACCTCACCAGACTGTCTACATACTGTTATTTTCTCCCAGATCACTTTCCTGGAACCCTGGGTCTACCAATATTAATCTGGACCATTTGCTTTACACCTCAATGGTGAAGAGTCCTCGTCTTTTGAATGCCATAATCTAGTTGCTATTGCTTCATACTCTTGCTTTAAATCTTCCAAAGATTCCTTCTGATTGGCAGTTTGGTTGGATATTGAATTTTAGATTATAGAAAAATCTCTTGCTATTCTGATTTCTACTGGGTTGGATATATTTTAGACTTTCTGAGTTCTCATACTACATCTTCTATATCTCGTGTTTGGAAACTTTACAATGCTATGTCATCCAATGGGTCTCTTGTTCTTTGGTTGTTGTTGGTCATTTTACCTATTCATATATATATATTATATATATCTATATTAATATACATAAAGAGGGTCATTTCAGAGAGTTGTATCCTTAATTATCTTGGTAGAGTTTGTATTATGTCTTTGATAATTTTAATTTTTTTGTTTCTATACTTTCTGTAATTTGGATATCTTGTAACTTGGAATTTTGTTGTATTTTCCTCAGTTTTCTCTTATTTTGTGCTTCTCTTTATCTTTGTTGCACGTGTAGAGGAAATCATCAATTTTAGTTTTCAATCATTTTAATGAATTGGGTTTTAATAAATTGAATTTGTGATAACAATTAAAACCCTTTATGAATTAGTGAGGATTCTCTAGAAAAACAGAACTAACATAATAAATATATTAAAAGTACATTGATTTGTTTGACTTACACAATTGTTCTGGATAAACAATGTGTGACTCTCCAAGAGAGGCTAAGAAGTCCACAAGGCCAGGTATCTCATAGATCTGGATGATTCTTAGGAAGCTACTATCTTCAGTCTAGGTTGTACACTTAAAGAAGCCAGTTCTAATACCAACAGAACAATGCAGCAATGGCAGCAACAGAACAAATGGAATTGTCAACAAAGTGGAGGCAAGCAGGTGCAAAGCAAAGTGCCTTCTTCCTTGTCCCTTTATTTGGAACCGTTGGAAGGTTCTGCCACATTTATGGTGCATCTCCCCACTTCAAATAGGCTGATCAAGAAAGTCCCTCACTGGAGTGCCTTTGTCGTCTCACTGATTCCAGATCTAGTCAAGCTGACAACCAAGATTAGCTATCATACTTGCCAAACATTTGCAGATCAGCTCACTGCACCATTCTATGCTGCTTAGTATACTGTTCTTTTGCAGTCAAAGGGCAATCCAGGAGAAGGTTGAAGCCAGAGGATAAAGAAGAGTGCTATGTAATGTTGTCTTTTGGACATGACATCACTGTGGTACTCATGAACTCATAGCAGCCATGTCCATCTGCACAAGGACAAGCCAGCCCAAATCCCAGCATAGATAGGGAAAGGCTCCTGGGGCCCCACCACTAGCTGAGGAGATATTAGTCGTTGATGGTTGAAGGAAAAAAGAAGAGTCATGTGACTTTGGGGTGTGGTCATTGTTAGGTTGCCCAAGCTCCAATGGATGGCTCCATTTCTATATACTTTTGGGTAGCATTACCAGAGATTAGTTGTACAGATAGATAAACACACACACACACACACACACACACACACACACACACACACACACACATCTGTGCTAATGTAAAAGTTAAACAGACATCTCACCAAGCAGGCAGCAGTTAGTTGGGAAGAAAACACTACTGAGGGCTCCATTCAGGAATCTTCTCAGGTGAAGAATCTTTAGAAGCTTCGCAGGTTCAATCCATGCCTCTTGTGAAGTTCCTTAGCTGTGGCAAACTGGAAGGATGGCACTGGTAGAGCCAATTCCTATTCACCCCAGGGGCTGTCTCCCTGGGTTGATTATATTTTATTCAAACTCCATTCTTCTGTCATTCTGACTCCGATCAAGGAGCACCACTGAAACTTCAGGCCACTCATCTGCTTTGTAACATTTTGTCCCCAGTTCCTATCTTAGAGTGTGGCACATAAGAGGCTCCAAGGCCATATAAATAATTGACTACTGCTCTCTCTCTGTGTCATCTAAGTGGAGAAAGAAGCCTTTGCAAATGACAGTTCGGCCAACTTTCAAGTACTCGTCTGTGAACTAAACAACAAACTGATTCGCTGCTTGTTTTATTCTCTGTGTTATTTTTAATGAGATGGTTCTATTTATGGCTTTTCCATCTGCACAGATTTTCCTGAACAGTCCCAAGCAATTAGCTTCCAGGAATATTAGTGTGTGACAAGTTTCTCTTTTCCAGACGCTCTTGCTCTAACAGGCTACAGATACCACCTCTTCAGAACTTATAGGCGATGCCTTGTGACTTCTTTTCAATGTTTGAGTGCAAAATAAAGCTATTTTCTTGTGTCTTCATGATAAGAAAACTTATTGAGTCCCATCCATGACCAAAACTTGGCTTGTCATGCAAATTCTGTTAATTTTCAACTAATTTCAATTTAAATCCTAGTAGCTTACCCTGAAACTCTAACAGCTGACAATTGTTTCTAGTTATCAATTATTGTACTAAGCTTTCATACTTAATTTGCCTATAGTAAGTTTATAGGCTAAGAGCTATTTCTCCTCCGTGTGTGTGTGGGTGATGTACGTGTATGCATTTGTGTGTGTGTGTGTGTGTGTGTGAGTGTGGATGCATGAGTTCCATGGTACACATGAAGTCAGAGGACAACCTCATTACTCTGGTCTTCCACCTTGTTCAATAAAGATTTATTATTATTATTATTATTATTATTATTATTATTATTATTTTCAACACAGATACCATTTTATGAGTGTCCAGAGTTTCTTCTAGTCTCTGCCCATCACCTCCCACAGCAGTGTTCAGATAACAAATGTCCACTCTTATAGTCAGCTGTATGTGAGTTCTGTGGATTTGAACTCAGGTCCTTCTATTCACATGTCAAGGGTTTTACGTACTGAGCCATCTCTCCATCCCTAGACATCATTTAAACCTCGATTTTGCAGTTGCAGAGACAGATATAGAACTGAGTTCTTATGACTCCCAAATCTTCATAACAAACTGCCACAGAGCTGCTGCTATCCTAGCCCTCAAAGAGCTGCAGAGCCAAGTGCTGTCCTTCTAAGCTACCAACAACACAACTAATATTGCAGTAGGAACGCTCCTATCCTGTCCTTCTCTCATCCAGACTCAGACTTCTACATCTGAATTTGATCACATCTGGAGCCTAAGCTGCTGTAGAGTTTGGGATGTGTCTACCACTGCTTCCTAGCTATGTGGTAGAGAGGAGTAAAACAGGTAGCAATTCATTTCTCAGCACATGACCGAGCTTCACTGATGGGATTGTTTAAGCTTGTTCTAGCTAAAGATAATTTGTCTATAGCAAATTTGCTGATGCATCCTTGAATACTTCTGTCTTAGTTAGGGTTTCTATTGCTGCCAAGAAACACCATGACCATGACAACTCTTATAAAGGAAAACCTTCAATAGGGGTGTCTTTCAGTTTCAAAGGTTTAGTCCATTGTCATCATGGCAGGTGGCATGCAGGCAGACATGGTACTGTAGAAGGAGCTGAGAATTCTACAGGTAACAGAAAGTGAACCGAGTCTACACTGAGCACAGTTTGCACAAAGGAGACCTCAAAACAAACTCCTACAGTGACACACTTCCTCCAACAAGGCCATGCCCATTCCAGCAAAGCCACAGCTCCTAATAGTATCTCTCCCTGTGCGCTCATGGGGGTCAATTACATTCAAACTACCACACCATCTCACTCATTTTGAGATCTGAGTACTCGCAACGTTCACAATAGTTACAATTGCTACAGCTGTCAGAATTAGAGCTATTTACACAATCCCATTAACCCACTTTCTGTTGTTCTTTTCAAAGTCCTGGTACTTTCCAGATGGATGATTTGTTTCATTGCCCTCTGCTTTATTTTATGCAGGACCCTGGTTTTCCTAATTTCTCACTCATACTGAGAATGTAGCCTTCAGTTTCTCAGCCCTGTAATCTTTCCGGATTGCATGGCGGCGCTTCATCTCTAGCCAGCACTTACTGTCAGAGGAAATGTATGTCTCCTCTGCTGTTTCTTCTGTCTCAGCACCACAGAGAAGCTATAATTTAGTACTATCCAATATGTAAATATGTCCCGAGTCACAAACAGATAGAAGGCGCTCTTCAGGTCTCACCCACGATTGAGGAGCCATAGAATCACTGTGCTTGAAGGTGTGGCCACCAATGGGTTTTCTATGATCCAATGGATACCTCCACACCCAGGCACATATCGACTTTTTAAAATTACTAAACTTACTGGGGATAATAATAATATGACAACTACATGAAGTTAGGAGGGAGAGGTATTGAAGGGAATAAAGGAGGAATTGGAGAGTGGGCAATAGGGTTATATATGATCACATTTTACTATATACATGTACAAAGTTCTCAAACAATTAAAATTGTAATTGAGATTTTAATAGATATAATAAGAAATCTAAAACTAAAATAAGGAAAATCGCTTTAATGATAAACTTGATTTAACTTAATGCATGTAATATTTTATCATTTTAAATGTAGCTAATACAAAAATTACAAAATTCTTCATATTTTGTGTATCATGTCTTCTAAACCTATCATAATATTTATAGTAACAATACCATTAACCATATCTTAAGATATTCCCTTAGTGAACACAGGTAGACAGTTGCTTGCTTTGGCTCAGGGCATAATGGTCATGTGTATTTAGGTCTCAACTCTATTGTATCATGGTAATTCATTGCCCATGGGAGAGGACTTCATCTTAGGATGCACTTCCCTAAATCATGTGGACATGTAGCAGTATGCTGGTGGTATTATTCTGCCATTTGTTTCCAGGTCGCTAATTAAGAATTTGGTAATATAAAGAATGTTAGGTCTATTGGTTATATTTTATTTTTAAACCATCAAAATTAGATTTAAGATCATGATTAAAATGTATGTTAATTACAACTTTTGAACAGTAGTAACAGATGCTTTAGAGACTAGTGATTCCTTTTAGGAGTCGCACATGTAACAAGCTATTTGAGATGCTGTGTGTGTATGTGCATGTTCATGAGTGTGCAGATGTACATATGTGTGCAGATGTGAGTGTGTGTGCTTCTGTGGATCACACACCTGTGATAGCTGGATGTCAGCTTTGGGTATCGCCTTTCTTGCTCAGATATCATCCGCTTCGTTTTTTGAGATAGCATCTCTCACTGGCTCTCAGTTCTGGACTAGACTTAGTTGGCTGGCCAGCAAGAGCTAGGAATCCACCTGCTCTAGTTCTCCAGTGCTTGGCTCATAAGGGTACAGCAGTGCCACATTGCTTTTTAAAAATATGGATCAGTTACTTACCTTGTAGTTTTGGCAAAATATCTGTCAAAAGCTCCTTCTGGAAGGAAGATTTTATTTTTGTTTACAGTTCCCAGAGACACAGTCTCCTGTAACAGGAAAGGTTTGGCGATAGGACTAGAAGGCAACTGGTAAAGTTGCATCCACAGTAGGAAGCAGAACGCAATGAACACTTGTGCTTAGCTCACTTCATTCTTTTTATTCAGTTCAGACCCATGGAGTGGTACTTCCCACATTTATGCTGAGTCTTCCCATCTTAGCTTAATCAAGATAATCTCTCACAGAGACACCCACAGGTTGGTTCCCATGGTGATTCTGAATCCTATCAAGTTGATAAACAAGGTTAAGCATCACACACATGTTCTGAGGATCAGGCTCTGGCACTCACCTTTATGTGGCAAGCATGTGAGGGACCGAGCTGTTTCCTAGTCTACCCACTTTCCCTTATAAACTGTTATCAAAGTGACTTTGCTTAAGCTCCTCTTTCCAGAGCACACAAGTGCTGGTGTAAAACTTAGTGAATGATGCCTCATGGTTCCTACCCTGCTGCCAGCAGCTTGTTTGTTCCCCAAACTCTGCTGTGATTGCTCGTGTGAGTTCCTTGCTCTAGCGGAAATCTGCTTATCCCCAAATAGACTTTTCCACATCAACGGGATTGTAATGTGGTAGAGGGAATTTTAACCTGTTTATTATTCTCTCTTATTACAAGTTGGTTATTTTCTTCCTAGCATTCATTACCTTTTGATTTATTTAATTCATTTGCTTGGTATATGTTTGATTTTCTGTTGGGCTCCCCCTTGTTTGTAAGGCTAGCATTCTTCAGTGCCTGGTGTGCACTAAGAAAGAAGACATGAAGGAATGAATTAGTGAATCACCACAACCTAAAAGGTTGAATGTACTTTAAGATTAATTTTATACTTTGACTCAATACGTTGATGCTATCATCCTATTTTTTAGTTGCTGGTTATATTTTAGCTATTGGATTTTTGAGGTTTTAATTTTTGTGTTTGCGATGCCTGTATGTATATGTTTCTTGGGTTTTTTGTTTGCTTGCTTGAGAGAGAGAGAGAGAGAGAGAGAGAGAGAGAGAGAGAGAGAGAGAGGAGAGATAAAGGGAGTAGAGTTGGGAAGGGTGGGAGGATCTGAGAAAAGTTGGGGAGAGAAAAAGTATGATAAAAATGTAAAATATGAAAAAATTCAGTTAAAATGTTAAAAAAAATTAAAAGGGAGAAAGAAGAATGAATGAAGAATAACTAGTGACTAAGCAGAGCAAAGAAGCAGAGTTTCTTCTGGCTCAGGCCCAGTTCACAATGCACCTGGGATAGAGGATACCATTACCTCACACTCATTACAAATGTATGATTAAGTTCTCTCCCAGAAATTCTCATCATTTTAAGCCTTCTATGTCTTTGACCAAGTTCGAATTGAAACTCAAACTTATCAGATTCAAATGTCTTTTGTGATTAGATCAGCAAATGGAGTTCATTCATCTTTTTATAAAATGGAATTTTATTCGTCATAAATATTAATAGCTTAAAATTTATTTGGGACACAGAAGGCTTCCAAGTACATAGTGAGCAAGATTTGTATGGTCCTTAATCTCTGTAACTGTCAAATAGTAACTACAGATATCTTTCTATTTTGCTTCAAAAGACTGATGGATAGCTTCTTTTATGAATCCTGGGCATATCTGCCTTGGGGTAATAACCTGTGAAGAAGTCATTGATATAAAAATTTTCTGCCCAAGAATGGATTCCACTCTAAAAAGGCAGGTTTGAAAATTGGAGAGTATTAATATTAACCAATGTTTGTGTAAATAGTATTTGTGTTTTTGTCCATGCATGATGAAAAGTTCTTGTGAGGACAGAGTGACTACTTTTAGAGAAAGCTCTCCACAGCTTAACTGTTACACCCTGAAGTGGACAAGTTGTTGAGAAGAATTCCACGTGGTCCCTGGGTAAACTCACACAGGATACACACGTCTATGATGTTAGGTAAACTTCTGCGGAGAGAGCATTTTCTTTTTCTTTTTTTTAGATTTATTTATTATTTATTTATTTATTTATTTATTTATTTATTTATTTATTTATTATGCATACAATATTCTGCCTCCATGCATGCCTGCATGCCAGAAGAGGGCACCAGATCTCATTACAGATGGTTGTGAGCCACCATGTGGTTGCTGGGAATTGAACTCAGGATCTCTGGAAGAACAGCCAGTGCTCTTAACCCCTGAGCCATCTCTCCAGCCCCGACAGAGCATTTCCTTTCCTCAAAAGTTCAGGGGAAAATTCTTGTTGTGAGCCTCAGTACAAATGGATAGTGATCTGGGGATGAGGGATCATCGAGGACATTTTATCAGGCTAATAACATTAATAAGGAACTGCGCTGAAAATTGTAGCATTCCCTTCTTTGGAAAACCAAGTATTGTGCTTTCGGTGTTTATTTATTTATCTTCACTGAGTGCGATTCTAATGGGAATGTCAAGTGTAGTGGTCCTAGTGGTTTCGCTAAAGTGTGCACAGTGTCAGCATAGGAAGTAGAGTGAGTCCGGGATTACCATGCAAGTCCATGGGGATCTTATGAAAACACCAGGATATAGCCGTGGTTCTCAACTCTGGCTCTCCAGCCCCACATGGATCACTCATCAGGTCTCCTGCATGGCAGATGTTTGCTTTATGATTCATAATACTACCAAAACTACAGTGGTTGGGGGTCACCACAGCCTGAGGAGCTGTATTAAAGGGTTACAGCGTTAGGAAAGTTGAGAACCACTGAGTTGTTGGAGCCTCCTAGGAATGCTAATGGAAAATCAAGTTTATCAAGGAGTTTTGGTGGCTATAAGACACTCTTGGTGGTTCTATATAAGGCCAGATTATGAGATAGCTATACTAACCCTTTCTGCATGAAAATGTGAACCCAGGATTTTTTAAAAAATATTTTACTTAATGTGCATGATTAGTAATGTCAGATAAGCCTCCCGGGAATAAGAACAGTAAATTTGGGGTAGTGTCGCTGGACTTTGAAGGTTGGTATCATTTACTTTCATGGAATTTATGTGAATGCTTGAATCATAGTAAACTGTGCTCTCATTGGACCAAGGTGTTTGCTTTTCTTTTCCCCCTGCAGGGGAGAGCGCCATGCCAGTGTCACAGTTGGCTGTGGTCACTAGCTGGCTGCCTGGTAACAGCACACTTTGTGCATTCCGTGGCCCAGCTCCAGAGAGGCAGAAACACCACGGGGGAGAGGAAGTGCAAGCCCCAGGTTCCCGACAAGAACATTCCTGATGCTTCAGCTGAAAGAGCTCATTATTGTCCTGGCAGATACCGTGAATACAAAGGCAGCCTTTTCAGGATCGAGGGCTATGTGTTGCTGTTAATTAAATAGTTTTTGATTATGGCATTAAGTTGGTCAGGGCATGCCAGCATGATGCTTTCGGGCATGAGTTCATCTAGGCAGCTTCTCTTCATCCACTGAGCAAGGAGCTCATCCCCATTTGCTCACAAGACTCCTTTATTTGAATCATGACAAATAACAGGCACAGGCAGTGTTGTGGGTGATATCATATTCATTATAGCAAAGGCATGATAAAGAATATAGGACAATGTCATGGTTTCCTTATTTCTTTCACACTTAAGATTGTTCAACAAAGAATTAATATAACATGTAAGGAATTCAAAAGGGTCATAAGTTTGAAAGAGAGCAAGGAGAGGTATATGGAGGGGTTTGGAGGAAAGAAAGGGGCATGGATGGGTTGTGCGATATAATGTAATTATATTATAATCTTGAAAACTAAAAGTAGTAATAAAAACCATGTAAAAGTAATATACAGAAAACTATGGGGTATTGCCTCAGGGTTTTGCTGCAGACTGGACGTGTTTGACAGGCAGCTTTCAAAGTGTCTTTATGTGACCCTATCACATTTTCCTGGGCATAGTGAGGGAGTGGGAATGAACAGGCAAATGCTGGGTGAAGAGACGAAGCTGGGCTCAGGTGCACTTCCACCAGGAACCACTGGTATGGCCATCAGCAGGAAATCAACTCCCTTTCCCGCCTTCATCTGTAAGGAAGACTGCGAGCCAAGCTGCAAAGCTATTGCGGCTCAGAAACAGCATTCTTTATGAAACAACGGACTTGCTTTCACCTTCTGTCATGCGTATGTGAGTTGCTTTGGGGTATTTTAATCTTACAGCTGAACACCAACGAAATTTCTGGTTCATGTCCAGGACGTGGGACTTCTAACATGCATTACAGCCTCCTCAATTCCACATAGGGGTCATTACACTGAGACCTTTTTTTTTTTTTCCTCATGGTTTTTTTTTTTTTTATATTTAAAAATTTCCATCTCCTTCCCTCCTCCTCCCCCCTCCCACTTCCTTTAGAATTTGCTCTCCAGGTCTAGAGCAGTGAGTGAGTTCTTGGTTCATTTTGGTTTTGTAGAGATTCACATGGTGAGTCAGATCCACGTCTTTGAGATGTCTTCCCTAGATTCAGTCTATTTCCTCATCTCATTGTTTATTATTTATTATTTCATTGTTGTATTATCCAATAGCTTCTAGAAACTGTTGAGAAGAACCGCACCTGAGAAGTCCTGGGGCAGTGCTTAGGCCTGTTCATCACAAGAGAGCCTAAACAAGATGACCTCTTTTGGCCGAAACCCTCACTCATCCTGTAAAAGATACTATTTCCGTGATTTTAGCTTCTGCTAATGTCCTGTATTATAGCCCAGAGATACTCTTGGAAGCTTGTGGCCAAAGGTCTGAATGAAAGATTTTGCAAAGAACATAAAAGACAAAAATGAGACAAATCCATGTTTATTCTTGTTTTCAAATACTTGAGGAAGAGGAGCGAAGGGACCTTGACTTAAATGTGAATAGCCCAGGGAGGAGACTGCGACCTACATGCAACACTTGAACACTGAAGTCAGTTGTTCCAACTTTTAACACCTAAAAAGTAGCTTCATTTGGAAACTGTATTTCAGAAATGCTTCCTTTCTTTCCTCCAGTTGGGGCCATCCTCATGGAACGTGGAATGTGTGTTTTTATTTAGAGTTTCCTTCACATTCTGGTCTCCTCTAGAGGTCTGTTCATGAACTCTTGAATAGCCTGGTCCAGAGGAAGCCATTTTTTGATAGATGTTTTCAAAGCTGTAATCCAGCTGCAAGAAAACAACAACAACAACAACAACAACAACAAAAAACAATAGACCAAATCATTAAACCAGTCAGGCCCTTGGGAGGTAAAACACAACAAAATTCTTTATTTTCTAGTTGTTTCTCTTGGTTATTTAGTTTGGAATAAATGTGAAAAGCACACTTTATAGATTTCAGGTTGAATGAGAAGGTAAAATGTAGAGATAGCGCTATAATAAAAGTAAGAGATCTATGTAGTAGTAGAGAAGAAGATGTTGATAAATGGTGATCAGTGGGGTTCTTTGGTTTTAAAATTGCTAATAGTGTTTTGCTATTTTCATTTAACCTTAAGTTTTGCTGATTAAACATGTAATAAATATTGTCATATTGGAAAAAATATTTCTTTTTTAAGTGTGGTTTCTGGAACCACACTTAATCTCCAATTAATCCTCCTTGTCTTTCTCTTGCTTTCATTTTCTCGGACAATGTTTTTTTTGAAATATTGTTTCTAAAGGCAGGAGCTATATTAGTAGACTACCAGGAATAACAACCAGAAACAGTTACCCAGGAATATTTTCAACAGACTATTTCAGAAACACTAATAAATGAATGTGTGGGTCTCTAACTTTAATCACTTTCTAAACTTCCTTTAGGGATAAGTGGAATGACAAACAGCTCTAGGTCGTATCTAGTTTTTGACTTTCCACTGTTACTCTTTGAAATATTTCTCTAATCATTCTATTTTTGTTTTTACTGTAAATGAATACCCAACTATTGAGCCTGCTGTAACAGAGAAACCAGTAGGTTTTATCAGAGGGACTTAGATCAGTTTCAATGACCCCTGCTCCGTTGTGCTAGCTGGAGTCTTATCAACAGTATCTGCTGACCAGATGTCCAGGAAGGGAGCCATGGCAACACAGCTAGAAGTAACACACCTTCTTCCTACTCCCACACCTCTTTCAAGGGAAAGGCACAAGCAATGTTTACATAGTGGGGAAAGACAGATGAGGTCCCCAGTCTCCTGCCTAATTGGATATTTTAGGGAGATCCCTAAAGTCTCACTTTTGGAATTTTCTGTGTTCAATACCTAATTTCTTATAACTGTCCCTAGAAAGTGGCTTTAGTAAGGAATTTCTTTATGGGATCTGTGGCATTGTAATAAGAGGCCTGGAACAGGTGGGAGATTATTGTGATGCAGGTGAGGGCAGAGATGGGGTCTAGAGGGCATGGGCATCTTGGGGAGGCTGGACCAGTGGATGATGCTGAATAGCGCCTTCCCCGCTGTGTTGTATCTAGTGACTTCACCTCCCTTGTATTTCAGAGCCATTTGAACTAAATGCTCATTTTGAATGATAACCTGAGTTGAATACACCATGAATTAAGTCAGTTTTATGTCCTTCATGGCTTACAATAAAATCCTCAACCAAACTATAAATGGATAAATCAATGCAAGCTTTGTGAAGAGGTCAAATGGCGGATCTTTTTGTTGTTGTTGTTGTTGTTGTTTTGAGACAAGGTTTCTCTGTAGCTTTGGTGCCTGTCCTGGAACTCACTCCCGAAAAGGACCAGGCTGGCCTCAAACTCATAGATATCTGTCTGTCTCTGCCTCCCCAGTGCTGGGATTAAAGGCACGCAACACCACCACCTGACATGGATTTATGTTTTACACAATTAAGATGTGCTAATACATATGATTTAAAAATAGATGGATCAATTATAAATTGTAAATGGTGTGTGTGTATGGGGGGGAAAATGTTTGTTTGTTTTTCTTAGTGCTAAAGCTTAAGTTACCCACTGTCTTGACAGGCATTCTGGTTACTATATTTTCATCTGGGGAACAAAGTATCTCTAGAGAAGTCTAAAGAAGGGGAGAAGAAAAAAAATAGTCCTGGAGAACAGTCAAAGGATGGAGTTCTCTTAAGGAGTGGAGTTGGACAATAAAGGGATGAGCTCCTTAAAGAGACCTTGTTGAGGCTGACATAGAAGGAGGAAGGGGAGGTCTTGGCTGACCATTTGTCCAGACTGACTCACGCAGAGGGATGAAGCAGAGGTCTTGGCTTACCGCTGATTTTCTGTTTTATTTTCTGCACAGATATAGAAGGTCTTGAACTCTTCGGATGGAGGTTTGAGTTCAATTACTGACTTTTCAAAGCCGTGGGTCTGTTCGGTCACCCTATAGCCTTGGAGATACAGGCCTCCTGCACAGGGGGAAAGGAAAGAAGCAGGGGTGGGAGATGGGGAGAAGTGAAAGCAGGGACAGTAAAGGAGGAAAAGGTGTCAGAAAAGGTGCTAAAATTCTGTGTATGAAAAGACTGCTTGGCCAGCTGTGTCCTCACAGGTGAGGAAGCTAGCTTCAAAAGAGGCCACATATTGACTGTGTCCAGCAACAAGACTAGTAGCAGCATCTGAACTTCTTGGTTCCATTTGTAAACAATGAATATTTATCTGTGCTTGGATAAGCTTCTTTACCAGAAAGACATAGTTTTGAAATACAATTTCCATTATCTAAGAGGAACAGCTGTAATACCATATCAGAAGAAAATTAAATAGTATTTCTTGGGGGGCAGAGTCATTAAAACATACTTCCTGGAGCATGATGAAGGCTGCAGGTAGTTTCTACAACCAACGCAGATTCTCCCTCTTTTTGTATACTGCAAGACCCACCTAAAATATGAACCCATAGGGCGATATGAAAAAAGCAACTTGAATTAGCAACGAGAATGGATGACTGATCATAAAAAAGTAATTTTCTCATGGTCCTTCAAATCCTAGAATAGTTCTTGGTCTGAATTTTGTTCCCCTCTGGGGGTTTGCAAAGATATTGGTCTAGGAGAAGATTCTGAAAGGTCAATACTCTTGTCTGTTTCTTCTACTCTGAGATAGCCCAGATCACTTGCAGAGACTCAGGCATTATTAGTAATAGTAGGCGAGAATGTTTAGAGATTAACTCTTTGGGTCACTTTGCCCTTATCCCCTAGCACCTCCCGCAGTGACCACAGTGCTCTTAGTTACAAAAGCAACCAAAAATATGCCATACTCTGCTTGATAGCCTCTGCAATGATGGCATGGCGTCATGAACGGGAACCTTGAGAAACGTTGACCTGGTTTCCTTTAAGTCACTCACCATCAGCCCACTGTGTGAGGAAGACAGGCATTTTCATTGTAAGCAGAATGAAGGGTTTTGCACTTTAGAAATTAGGGAGGTGTTGCTTCTTCTTGTGGAGAATGGGAAAGGTAATATTGAATTCCCTTTTTATGCTCACTTGAAAAGAGTTCATTTTGGAACTCTTGAGGAAACATTGACTTCAGAAATGGACAGATATTTTTTTCTACCTTAGTTGGCCTCAGTGCTATGAAGCTCACGCAATAGGATGGTATTGTTCTCTGAGGTGAAGTGATGGATGAGACGTGGATAGCATGGAAAACAACTCATTGCAGTATTATTGGCTTACCATAAGGAGGGGGAGGATCAATGGTCTTACTGTACTTCCGGGATCTGTGTGATCCTCAGCGTGGCTTTCCTCATGTCAGAAAGAGACACCTCCCCTAATCAGCCACTCCTTGTGGAAGGTGCCACCCCAGCTGCTGGCAATCCTTACCTACTCTCCTCTCTCTTTTTGCTCTTTGTCCTGCAGCACCTAACAGAAAAGCCAGCTCACAGCACACACTCTCTTCAACGTTTGCTTCCTTTCACCCATGTTGCTCATCAGTTCTTTACTTCTTTTCAGTGTAGTATGATGTTCCATTGTTTGGACATCATATATATCTCTGCGCTCACTAACTGATGGCATCTGAGACTTGCTCCAAGAAGGGACATCATCGTCTTCGGTGGTATAACTACGTGTGCTCCAGTCGATGGCTCCACACCCCTGCTGATGGGGGTATCAAAGGGTCACCACACCAAAAGACAGGAAAGTGTGATGGGGACTGGGAGGAAAGCTGGGTGGGTTGGTACGGGTGGAGGAGGATACGAGAGGACAGAGCTGTGAACTGGTTATCATGCTATTGCTGTGATAAAAAATACATGACCAAGGACATTCATAGAACCAGGATTAGGGCTTTTGGTTCCAGATGGTTATGACAGTTGGGGAGAGCAGACTGACTTGTGGCTAGAGCGGAAAGCGAAGAGCGTATAGCTTGAACCACAGACAAGAAACAAAGAGAGCTGGAATGGACGTAACTTCTGAAACCTCAAAGCCCACCCCCCGTGGTACAGTTCCTCCAGCAAGGTTACACCTCCTAACCACACCCAAGCAGAACCAACAACTGGAAACGAAGTATTCAAATGCCTGAGACAGAGGGGAGTCACCACATTCAGACCACCACAAAGTATATGACCAGAATGTATTATATACATGTATAAAATACTAAAAATAAATATTAATAAATAAAGATGCAAACAACGTTGGTTGCTACGAACAGTGAGGCCTTTAGCCATTTTCCTAGTCACTTGCAGGGTATAATATGGGACAGCATAGCTGGTGGCAGTAACCACAGCACCTCATTTAAGGAAAGTTTTTTGGGTCTATGCCCCTTTGTTATGTTAGTAGCAGTACCTATCAGCCCAGTCCAATGTTAGTTGTAAGAACGGTGTAAGCATTATATGCCCTGTTTCCTGTAACACAGACCTTTCTGAGAAGTGCACACAGACCTTGATGTGATTTAGTAACACACAAAAGTCAACAATTGGCTACTTCTAGCTCTTGCAAGAGAGAGATGAAAGGGAATGTGGGGACAATGCCAAGATCCTTCAACTTATGTAAAGGACCTTGACCAACAGACTTTTGAAATCTTCTTAATATTAGCAGGCACATGAGAGCCAGTAGTAAATTTTGCTGAAGGACAAATGCCTCTCTTGACACTTAGGCAAAGAAAGTGTTCCAGGAACCAAGAGTCTGTCTTTCCAATTCGCCCACTGCACCCTAGAGGCATATACACCTAGCTGAAAGGGTGATGTGGGTTTAGTGCCTAATACAGTTTTTATAGGAAATCAGGGCTACACTGTTTTCCACAGCTCTCCCTCTCCACCGCCTCCTTTTCACTTTTGTTTTTTTCTCCAACTTATTCTCCTCAGTATTTTCTCAGCAGTGCAGATAAAAAGAAATGCCATGCCAATAAAACTACAGCTACATTCAGGGTCAGGTAATATCATGTGAGGTCTCCCAGCTCCAAAGAAGGATCAGTGGGCTAAAATGAAAACCATTTAGAATATTTAAAATAGTAAAGAAACTCAGACTGCCAGGATGGGACCACAGCAGTCTGGTGTCAAGCTGGAAGCAACGAATGGCAGGTGTGTTCCAATGTAATCCAAAAGTAGTGGCTAGCTTTATATTTCTTCTCCAAGATTCTGATATAGAACTCACCAATGGAGCAGGTGTGGATTCAGAGGCTAAAGGCTCTGGATACATATCAGTATTTTCCTAATAATTTTGTTTGTGGTTCAGTGATTTGAGAAATGAACATTGTTATATGCTCTAATATAATTGACCAAAAATATGATATATGATATTTTTTTTCTGTGAGAGAGAGGGAGAGGAAGAGAGACAGAGAGACAGAGAGACAGAGAGACAGAGAGAGACAGAGACAGAGAGACAGAGGGACAGACAGAGAGAGAGAGACAGAGAGAGAGACAGAGACAGAGAGAGACAGAGAGAGGGACAGACAGAGAGAGAGAAAGAGAGAGACAGAGAGAGAGACAGAGACAGAGAGAGACAGAGAGAGAGAGACAGACAGAGAGAGAGAGAGAGAGAGAGAGAGAGAGAGAGAGAGAAAGAGAGGAGTGTCAAAAGACAACCATCATGAGTCTGTTTACTCTTCTCCTTCTATCATGGTATCTGCGGTTGGAACTCAGGGCATCAGGCTTGGACCCCTATTCTCTGAGTCATCTCGTTGTATACCATGTTTTCAATACAGTTGTTTAAAAAATAATCACAACTGACTACACTGATTATATGACTAAGAAACTGACTGAAAACTCTCAGCATGAGAAATTGCAGTGAATGGTACTCAAGGTCTGGTCCAGGATTATAACTGCTGGGGAACAAGAACACAGAGAGCTGTAAACTGTGTTAGTGCTATGCAGAGCTCTTTTTGAGCACAGCCAAAGCCAATAACTATAGATTAGAGAAGGCAAAACATTTGTACAGATATTTTCCTACTTGTCATGTAATTGTTACATCAATTAAGAAAATATCAGTGGTTATTATATTTAATTTTTGGGATACTAGCAAAATGTCCCGCGAGGGAAATTGGCACCTAATCTAAAAATTATAATTCATTTGTAGTTGTACATTATATAGAAGCATAATTATGACCTAGTTAAACATATTATTCATTTGTGATTGTACTTGGGATAGTTAAACTATGTTACCTATAATTATTACCTCATTACTGTTTTCATTTGGAAATTAAGCATAACATAAGGAGACATGATTGTGATAATATTCTAGGTTGTCAGCCTAACTACATCTGGAGTTAAATAAAACCTAAGAGTCTAGGTATACATTTGATAAATTTTTTTCTTAATGAAATCCTTTGAAGTGGGAAAACCCATTTTTAATCCATATCTCTTGAGGTGGGAAGATCCCCTTTCAATCTGGCTACACCTGCTGGCAGCCTATATAAAGAGCACAAAAAGAACCCTTTGCTCTCTGACTGCTTGTTCTTTCTATCACTGGCAAGTTCACTCCTTCACTGGAATTAGAGCCTATTCTTCCCTTTTCTGGCATATATTGAAAGTCAGCTGTGACATATAGGCTCCTGGACTGAACAACTGCTGGATTTTTAGACTTTCTGTTGGTAGACAGTAATTTCCAGATCCCAGCCTGTAATCTAGTCTAATAAATCTCATATAAATATAATTCATTTGTAGTTGTACATGAGCTAGTTATATCATGTTAAGCATAAATATGATGTATATATATATATATAAAATTATGTAAATTCTCTTCCTCTAGTGAGCCCTGACTAATACAGAGGACAAATGTTTATAGATTCTTGTGCTGTTTTAGCAAATTAGAGTTTGCAGATTCTCCTCCCATAACCATGCTTTCATTAGCACTGACTAGTTAGCCAGATTTCCATTGCCAGACATGGTATCTCTCTTGTTGAGCAGAAACTAGGTCCAATTAGAGAGCTTTTGGCTACTGCTAAACAGTTAAAGAAAGTTCTGAGTTTGGAGCCATCTGTGAATTTAGACTTAAACACTCTCATTATATCTATGGAAATAATCTTTTGAAAATTAGCTTGATTGATTTGGTAATGATATTGATATTTTAAAATAATACTCTAAGTCAAGGATGAATCTGTAGTTGTGACTGTTTTGTTTGCCTTGATTCTTATTCTATTACCAGGCATTAAAATTTGAAGGTATAGGCTGCACAGGAACAGCCTGCTCTATTAGTTCTGAAAGAGTCTGTTAATCACGTCCTAGCTATATGTTCATCTGGATCATGTCAAAAACAACTTCAGTGTGATTAAGAGAAGAATCATGCCACTCTTCATCCAGAATGATAGGTAGAAAATGAGTCATGAAGTGATGTGAGCTTTCTGTCTTTTGAAATATCCAAGAGAACCAGCGTTGTCATTGGATTCTTCCTTCCCATTTGGCATGTCTTAGCTAATCATGAGCACTAATGCTAAAGAAGGAGATCAAATGGCTCAGGTTGCAGATGCTCACTACTGCTAATTATTGAATGATCACTCAAATAGACTTTTGACCAGAAACATAACAATGATAATTGATTTTATTAAAAATTACCGGAGAATGGGAGAATGGGGCAGATTTAATTGATGGGTAGGTGGGAGGTCAATACAGAAAGAGAAAGAGGAAGGATAAATATCACTGAGAATGTGTGAAAAGGTTTTACGAAGTCATATTAGGCATTTGTCTCAAATTATAAAGTGTGTGTGTGTGTGTGTGTGTGTGTGTGTGTGTGTGTGTGTATTTGGTCAGTGAATGTACTGGATGGTTTTATGTCAATTTGAAACAAGTTTAAGTCATCTGAAAGGAGGGAACCTCTATTAAGAAGATGCCTTCATAGACAGCTCCTGTTCCCACTACTAGAATTCCCATAAGAGGACCAAACTACACAACTAAAACATATATGGAGAGTGCCTATGTCAGTCCCATGCATGCTTCCTGGTTGTCAGTTTAGTCTCTGTTAGCCCCTGTGAGTTAGTGGGTTCTGGGAGTTTTCTTGTGATGTCCTTGACCCCTCGAACTCCCACAATCCCTTCTCTCCCTCTTCTGAACTCTGCCTAATGTTCGGCTGTGGGTCTGCATCTCTTTCCATTAGTTACTGGCTTTTGGGACACTATTCTTCATACTGGGCTGCCTTGCCCAGCCTTAATTAATGGGGAAGTGCTTAGTCTTATTGCAACTTGATTTGCCATATTTTATTGATACTCATGGGAGATGTGCCCTTTCCTAAACAGAAACAGAGGAGGAGTGGATTGAGTAGTAGGAGCAGAGGGTGGGAGGTACTTGGAGGAGAGAAAGGATGGGAAACTGAGGTCAGGATGTAAGGTAAATAAATAAAATTATTAAAAGAAAAGAAAATAAGCCTACAAATTTAGAATCTAGGCAAGTCTGTAGGGCATTTTCTGAATTAGAAATCAATGGGAGAGCCCAGTTCATTGTGGATGGTGCCATCCCTGGGCTGGTGGTCCTGGGTTCTATATGAAAGCAAGTTTAGCGAGCCATGATGAGTAAACCAGTGGCCTCTGCATCAACTCCTGCCTCCAGGTTTCAGCCCTGTTTGAGTTCCTGTTCTGATTTCCTACAAAGATGGATAGAAATATAGAAGTATAACCCAAACTAAGACAAATGAAGTTTAGTCCCTTTAGGTGATAATGTTCCTCTTGAGAACCATAGAGTGTCTAGCAAAAATCCCAGTACCAGGTATGATAAATATCCTTTGAATTGTTGGTTTGATGCTTCCAAGAGACTCTCCAAACAATATTGGCTATTGCTGCTGCCCGTTGTTACTTTCCAGAAATTGAAAGTAAGTCCATATTACTGAAAACACCATGAGCTTTGGAAACAGAATTTGACCCGGATCTGCTCTGAAAGACTCCTTCTCTAGGATTAGTCTTTATAGTGCAAGAAGATGCTGTAAAATCTGGAGTGGAAGGAAGAAATCAATAGCCCTATCCAGTTGTGACATTTGTGAACCCCAACAATGACCAAGAATGTCAAGATATCCCTAAAAGTGCAATAGGGGCACTCATGTCACAGCAGTATAACTGGACTTAAGACCTGCACAAGAGGAAAATCTTGTCTGGTAAAAGAAACCTAGCCAATTCCTCAGGGATAGTGAGGCCACAGATCTTAAAGAAGAACCTACTACTGTCACTTTAGAAAGCAAGTATAATTATGGATTGCATTCTAAAGCTTATACTTACACCCACAGATAAGTACAGCTCTCCGCGTTTACCAAAGAAGATTCTCTTTGCAGCAGAGCAAAACCACAACTTGTCAACATATAGAAGATAATTAATCATGGGGTGCCAAACCATAGTGGTTCTATCTATGATGTAAGCCCTACACCAAAGGCTCAGAGAACATCATGGAGGAGAGGGCAGCAAGGTTTTAAGAGCGAGAGGAGAGGAAATTCTGTTGTGACATCTTGTCTCCTAGAAAGGAATGAGCTACTTCAAATAAGCCCTGAGCTTTCCCACTACACAGAAACTGGACAGCAAATAATACAACAAACTCTCCTAGGATTTGACCATTATGCCAATTTTCTCAAGATCTCCTAAAGTTGCCATCATCCCCACACAGGAAGTAGTCTATACAACACAACACTCACATTCCCAAGAGGTGGTTTGGATGGTGTTGGTTGTTCCATGGAATATGGATGTTTATCATCATGTAGAGGGATTGGTTCCAAGTAGTTGTTGGCCATGTTTAGGGAAAAAGCTGAGCAAAGATTAGATTCAGGGATCACTTCCTGAAGGGAAAAGGCAGGCTTAAAATGATGGGATAAAGGGTGAATTGATAAGTTTACTTTTGAACAACCATTAGTCTCAAATATTTTACATTGGTATGTATTTTTATATATGTCTATATCTTTCTATTTTTATTTAAGTTATTGTGCTTACTCATTTTATTTAAAAATGTAATGTAAAGTTATATTATTTGAAAGCTATTAATGATAATTAAGAAGTACAGGTTAGTCATTAGTCATTTATAATAATCAAACCTGTAGTCATGTTAGATATCTTTCCAAAGTTAAACAGAGATATAGTTTAGATAGATAGGTCATCTTCAAACACTTTGGAGATCTACAGAATATAGCATTTACAATGTTTAAATAACATTGTATAACATTACATAACATTAAATAACATTAAATAACAACAAACTCTCCTAGGATTTGACCATTATGCCAATTTTCTCAAGATCTCCTAAAGTTGCCATCATCCCCACACAGGAAGTAGTCTATACAACACAACACTCACATTCCCAAGAGGTGGTTTGGATGGTGTTGGTTGTTCCATGGAATATGGATGTTTATCATCATGTAGAGGGATTGGTTCCAAGTCATGACAGTGAGAGAAGTCTGCTACTGGCACCACCAATTTACTTAAAAAAAAAGATCATGTGCATAGAAGAACCTCCACATGGAATTTGCTTCCAATGTGGAAAAGCTAGTTATTTTAGCAAGAAAATACTCTTGCCTCAATTGCTGACAGTATTCTGTCCAAACTGGACAAGTAGGACAGAAATGGAAGTGACTGCCAAACCTTGCCAAGACAAGGTACAACGGTCCTTCAAAATTCTGCTTCACAGAAAAATGTCAGATAATCTAGACCTTTAGGTCAAAGGTGGATGTACCAATATTGGGTGACTGTCCAGGTAGTCAGATGCTCTATCATTTCTACAATTTTGGAAGTTGCTTTCTATTTACTTTCTGTTTACTCAGGTAATATTATATCCTTCTTGGGTCTCTAATGGGGATTGAAGACTAGATAGTATATAGTAGTCCTGTTACTGAATTCAGAAAAAGTACTTATATAAGAGATACAAAGTTTATTATATTGAGAAACCTAAAAGCTTAATTTATATAAGATAATGTTTTGAGGTCTACAAAAAAATAGTTTTAGGATGCTAGTAAAAGTTATGATATAAAATGGTTTAGGTATAAAACTATGAATTTATCAAGATAGGATAGAAAATAGAGTATTTTCTCTGAATTTTCCAAATCCAAATGGACAGGACATTGTAAATGTAATTCTTACCTGAAAATTACTATTGTATATAATTATACTCTGTTAGAGTTAAAACCTTTTCTTTTTATTTAGACAAAAAGGAGGAAAGTGTATTGATGTGATTGTTTTAGTAAAAAGCTGAATGGCCAATAGCTAGGCAGGAGGAACAGGTGGGATTTCCAAGGAGAGAAAAGTGAGGAGGAGGAACTTAGGCATGAAAGAGATGCCAGGAGATTCAGAGAGGAAATGGGAGGTACAAGATGGACAAGAGATAATGCTACATGATTAAATGTAGATTAATACAAACGGGTTAATTTAAATTATAAGAGCTAGCTAGGAACAAGCCTAAGCCATAGGCTGAGCTCCATATCATTATTTGTGATCTGGTAGCCTAAACAAAAATTCAACTACATATAAAACTTCATAGAAATGTAAAGTAATTCTATGATAAATGATGTAAAATGTATAGGAGTAGCTTTTTATATTCAGATCACTAAATGTAGAGCTAATGTTATTTCAGTAACAATGGCTTAGTCTTCACATCATTCTTATATAATAAGCAAATGTTATTTTAACATTTTATAAGTAAGGAAAGTAAATTGTGGGAAGTTGAGCAAACAGACCACAAAACAAACAAACAAACAAAAACCAAAACCAAAACCAACAACAGCAACAATAACAACAACAACAACAAAACCAGACTGCCAACATCTAGGTTGGAATACTTTGGGGAAAAGATGGTGGTGTTTCTAACCCAAGAAAATGAGTAGCATTCCTTTGGAAAAGAATCAGTGACCCAAGGAATGAGGAGTTTGTGGGTTTAACTTCTAAACAGCAAGCATGAGGCATTGAGGCTACAGCCCCTCTTCTGTGGAGTATCCATAAAATGTCGTACATGAAACACTCACACAGGGCCTGCCAAGAGTTCAATAATGCTAAAGTGTTCTTCCCAGGATTGTCATCATAACTTCAAATGACACTGACTCCTTACCTGATGCCTGAGTAGAGCGAATGCTAGCATAGAAATACAAGCAGCCATCCTTCAGAATGCAATAGCGCTGGAGCCACTCCCCTGTGCTTCTCTCCAGCTGGTGCAGAAGGCCCAGACATTCAGGATGCTTGATAGCGAGAGGTGGGAGGCTACTGTTGTGCAGGGTAACATCTTCCCAGACGTGGCTCTGCAGGTGGAGCACAGCGATATGCAGGTCGTCATCCTGCACTGGATGCCTTTGGCCCACCACACAGCAGTGACGTGGGGATAAATCTATTTGTCTTTAGGGAGCCACTGCCTTAAACATTTCTATTGATAATATAATCTCACTGCTTGGGTCACAGTCAGATTATCCTTTGCCTATAGGTAACACCCTCTTCTCTTTGATTCCATTGTATCCTGAAGGAAACAAAAGTATCAGCCAAAGAACAGGAGATTGGGACTAGAGAGCCAATTTGCTGATGCGTTCTTTGTAAAGTGCTGGCCTGATATGGGTTCCTCACATCACATCGCCCTCCAAGGCTAGATCCTGGTATGTCCACTATGAATAATAGCAGCTCCTGGTTCATGCTTTTCTTTATCTGAACCCCCACTTGTGCAAATTAAATGCTCCAAACCAGCCCTAGCCTTGGGCTCTCATGGTCATTGATGCGGAAGACTGATGATAAACAGAGACCCTCTAACCTGGAGGGCAGCCCTCATTCCCCGGGCCTGGGAAACAGGCTCTTTCTGAGAACTCTGACCCACAGTCAGGAGCACTGCGCTTTATCTCTTCATCAGAACCGACCCATGCTTGCCAATTTCTCTTTGTTCCATTTTGGCTTTGCCCTTTAGTTTTAGCAAGGCAGGGAAAAGATATCAGAATACAGGCAGGGCTTGCTTTATTCTGTGCTGTGAAGAGGAAGCCTGCTGGGAGTTTGGCTGTTCATTTTTTTTTCTTCACTTGCTGCAGACACTCTCAGTGCATTAGCAGAATAGATAGCTCTTAAAAGTGTTCAGGCTTATTAGGGTGGTGCCTGGGAGAGATGGGCCAGTGTGCTGAGAGCCATGTTCCAGGTAAAATGAAACGAACGCCCTGCTGTTCATTACATGGCAACGCTTCTGATTGTTCTGAATGGACAGTTACAAGGCAAGGACATCCAGACTCCACCCTGAATTTCTGCCAATGCATAAACTCAAAGTGGATAGAGAAGGTGCTAAGTGCATGCCATCTTATGGGTGAATGATCTCATTTAATACAATCTACAACTTCATTGCAAATCGTATCCACAGTGTAAAAAGGAAAGAGCCAGGCTTTAGGAAGGGCCCTCATAATGTATTAGGACACAAACCCAGAAAGAGGGGGCACCAATGCCGTAGGCGCTGAGGTGATGGCTTACCTGATGTTGCAATGCAGCCACCTAACATTTTGTAGGAACAAATCTAACAGGGTGATATGGCTCTAAAGCTGGAGGTCATGGAAGTGAAAAAACAGGGTAAAGTGACTAACATGTCTAGAGAACAGAGATGAATGTGAGGATCTGACCGCAGTGCACAGGCTCCCACAAGCTGCTCAGATGGCAGCTGCAGCCCTGGACATCCTGGAGAGCCTGAGAGTGTGAAGAAACAGCAGTGTTTGTTTGTTGCCATGGTGGACTACTGCAGGACTCTGTGGGTCAGAAATTGCACTCCCCTTTGTGACTCTATCCCAGGTCTTCCAGGGAAGGATGTCACACAAACTTCAGAAAATGAAAAGAACAGCAGGACTCCAAGTTCCCCTCCCAGATCTGAGCAGAACTCCTGTTGACTCCAAGTCCTTTCCCCAGCATTTAGAACAGACCTAAGATGTCCCAGACTGGGCAGCACAGTGTCTATCCCTTCTGCAAAGAATCACAAACTGGAAGCAGAGACCAGGACGGAGGAGGAACACTTACCTGGCGTATGGGATGGGCCGCTTTGTTCATTGCCTCAAGCCACCTGAAAGATAGCAAAATGAGAGGGGCATCCCTGAGGGAGTGTGTAGTGCCCCATACAGGAGCTTGCTCTTACTCAACCTTTCCTTCAGGCAGAGTGGTCCTGTGATGTGAGATTCCCCTCTGTGTGCTCTGAATATGTGTTATTGCCATTGTTTAATAAAGAAGCTGCTTTCGGCCAATGGCTTAACAGAGTAAAGCCAGGCTGGAAAAGATATATATATATATATATATATATATATATATATATATATATATATATATATATATATATAGAGAGAGAGAGAGAGAGAAGGCAGAGTCAGAAAGAAGCCATGTAGACACCACAGGAGACAGATACTGGATGCTGTACAGAAACTTACCGGTAGGACACAACCACGTGGCAATACGCAGATTAATAGAAATAGGTTAATTTAAGATGTAAGAGCTAGCTAGAAGTATGCCCAAGCTATTGGCCAAGCGGTATTGTAATTAATATAGTTTCTGAGTGATTATTTCCAGTCTGGGCAGCCAGAAAATAAACTAACAGTCTCTGCCTACAGTCGTGAACCTCAGATGGATTTCTTTACATCATTCCTGGGTGAAGGCAACACATTCTTGCAAATTGGAGGTTAATTTGCTGCAAAACCTTATGCTATTAGGCATCTTTAAAGTAGTATTCATGTGATCCCCCATTACTATCATGTGATCAGTGCCTAAGAGAAAATTCACTCACTGTTTCTGAGGTTTGGAATTTATTAACAACAGCACGGCTGTTAGGAATTGCCATACTAACCATAAGGTACGACCTACTAAATATGGAAATACTGGTGAGTGGCTATTGCCTTGACTCCTTTCTTAAGTGTTCTCTAGACAGAGTGGCTTCATTTTTATGCCTTAGTGGTGTTCCTTCTGGAGGCCTGAGCTCTTCCAGTCTTGCCCCTTAGCCTGGAGGTGGCATATGGAGTCCTCCCCAGCCTGCCAACCTTTCAAAGGCCCCAACTTCCAATCAAAGCACTGTGTTGTCCACTGTGTCTCCCCGGTTCCCCTCTGCTCCATTTCTTCTTCTGTGTGTGCACCTCTTCCATACATATCTTCTTCACTGCCATGCTCACAAGCTGCCACCCCCATTCTCAATTGGTATGCAGTATATCTTCTTTTAGGATACTTCCCGGCTTTTGTTTGTATTCAAAAGAACAAATGCTCTACTATTTTAGTTCCAACCTGGCATTTTGTTTTGTTTATTTACTTTTTTTCATTTTTGAGATTATAATTTAAGCATTTCTCCCTTCCCTTTCCTCGCTCTACATTCTCCTATATGCCACTCCCTGTTATCTTTCAAATCATGACCTCTTTTTTCCCACTAATTTTTATTACATGCACTGTATGTTCATATGCATTCTTTAGCTACCTATTGTTTGGTTTTTTTTTTGTGTGTGTAGGCCTGAAGCCTCTTTGTTCCTTCTCTGTCAACATTGGCATGTCATCTATTGGTGGCATGTCAATTAGTGTCAATATGGGTGTAGCTTCTGATGCTGCTAGGAGACACAATCTCACAGCAAACTCTATCATCTTTTCCATTTATTTACTTTTGGTGCCAAAGATGGCACAAATATACAAATAATCCATAGAAACTTTAGAATTTTGGTATAAATAAATACTGCGTATTCATTGAAATAGAGTCAAGTTGCTATCATATTATCCTGGTTGACCTTTACCTTATATTTATTTAAATATACAATATTCCTTACATAAGGACACAATACCTTTCGATCAAGATGTTTCTTATCTATTACTCCATTTAAGGGTGAAAGGAGGTATTCGTTAAGACTAGACACACTGACATGCTACCTTTTTCCATTGACTTCTGTTTCGTAGCCTGTCCTAACCCTCACTTTAGCTTGCCAGTTCCTTTATTATGGTTTTCCCTTGGGGTAATGGAGTGTGTATCTAATAGTCAGAACTTTTGCAACCTTTTTAGGATGCCAAAACATTCTCCCTATTTGAGGAATATATGCTCATACAATTTCAACACGGTCTTTATGCATCTACCTCATCTCACTAGAGGGCATTGTTCCATATCATGCTTCTTTATTTTTATACCAATAACTGTCCATCTTACAATATCTAAGTATGGCAACTTGTTAGGAATGAGAGGCATAAACAGGGAGTGGCAGTATTCTTGAGCTTCTGTCTTTGAAAGAAAGTAAGGAGAATTACAGCAGCGATGTTAACAGGGAATGCTCATGGTCTTTGGAAATTCTGCTTGAAAAAAATGAAATTATGACATCCCACACTTCTTGTACTTAGTAAAACATATGCTACCCTATTTTGTTCTCTGTTTATTTCTGCTTTCAAGAATATTACTACTTATGAAACATTCCCTTGACTGAAAGTAAAACCAGAGAGGCAGGAGATTAATGTATTACCTTTTCATCTCTTGGTTTGAAGTAGCACAGAAGCAAAATACTCTATTTCCAGACTGGGGTACACAGTTAAACACAAATGGTTTTCCCAAGCTGCTGTCAATGTCAATTTCTGCTCCTTCTAATTTTATTATGTCTAGAGGTGGCCACTTCTCTTCATCCTGCAATTGATAAAAATAATGTTCAGCTAGTGGAGAAAATGAAAAAGGAAAAGAAGAAAATGAATATTTTGAATTGATTATTTTTTCCTTAAAATGAAAGTCAAGTAAAACACACTTTGTAGATTATATTTTCCTTAGCATGTAACACAATATACCAAATTATCTGTAATTCTTAAATACACTTTGAATAACTGTTATGAAGACGAGCTTTATTTATGCCCATTTGGAAAAGTATTATTAATGTCAGCTTTCCCATCACCAAAAAGGACATCAAAAGAAACCTGTATCACACATTATACATTATAATGACATGACATCTAGAGTTGGCACCTACACCATGCTAACTGTATGTCAGGTCCCCTTCTAAACCATTTCCATCAACTGACCAGCCTGACAAAATCTCATGAGATGGCTAGGTCTGTCATCTCCATGTAACAGGCCAGAGACAGTGGCACAAAAGGACCACAGGATAGTTTTCTGTAAAGGACAACACTTTCATGCACAATGATATTCATGTAAAACTAAAATAATTTTATGGGTAAATAGTCTTTATTTTCATCGATTTTTTAGCTATTTCTTAAAATTCCCTCTTCATTAATGTATCTGTTTTTACCACTTCTGCATTGAGATATAACTTTACTTATCATGAAATCACTCACTGTGCAGCTCCGTATCACTGATGTTTAGGAAGTTTATGGAGTAAGACAATACCATTGTAATTTAGTTTGGAAATTGCTAGCCCTTCCCAAATCACAGATGAATAGACATGTTTTGTGTTCTTATGCATTTGGCATTCTTGGATGTTTAATATAAGTGGAACCATATAACTTGTGAGCTTTTTTTTTTTCTTAGTGTGATTTTTTTAAACTTTTAAGTTGCAGGAATTGGCACTTCATTCTTTTTTAAGACAGTGATAATCTATTGTAGGAGATGTGACAGTCTGTTTCCCTTTGTATAAGCTGCCAGATTTTTTTCCCTGGGGCTATTTTGAGTAACACCTCTGAATATTTGTGCACATGTCTTTGGCACATAGGTGAATGGATGCAAGGATATTCTCCAACTACAAGTAGTATCTCATACTTTTATGGAGTTTTCGTGAACTATATCTTAATACTCACTGTTTTAGAGGAAGACTATTAGATCCAATGGCAAGCTCCAGTATTACACAGATGACATAGAAACAGAACATGATCCCTATCTTCCATCATCATCTTTCCATACTGCATCTATGTCTGGCTTCTTGGACCACTGGGATACAAGGACTCTTGGTTTTTTGGAATCAATGGTGAATGCTTGGGTTACTGAAAATTTTTGTTACTTAGTTGTATTTTCGGGAGCATCTTAAAGGTGAAGCAGAAATAGAAATGGAATCTAATGGACTTATTCTATTGGTAACCAACTGATGTGTCCACTGAAAGTAATACGCACCGAGTCTGTCTGGAGAGGGCCTACTAAACAGACTAGGTGGTGCTGTCCTTAAGTGTAAGTAAGATGTGGTCACTCAGGGAATTCAGGGTCCTTCCACAGCTTGGAATAGGGCCCTTAGTTATTTAAGCGGTTATTTTCTATTTGCTCAGGTTATGTGTGTATGAGAAAAAATGAACAACAACTTAATGGACTGGGTTTCAAAACCAGGAATACTTTCTCTTACAGGCTCTGCACCATGGCCAAGATGACATTTTTACTAATCTCAGCTGCTGCCTCTCATCCCCCGCTGATGAACCTGCTGTGTCCCTGGTAGCAACTGCAGCGCAACTTTGGTCATGGGGCATTGCAGCAGGTGTGGAATCTCTTGCAGCTGTGCTTTCTCAGCTTATTCTTTTATCTCCGTTTCACTGGTACAAGAACCTTTAAATCCCTCTTGGTGAGATCCAGATGTTGAAGAAGAGATTCCATTTGCTCTAACCCTAATACTGCCTGCACTGTGGTGCCAGGCTCATCAAGCACATGTTTTCTAGCAATAAAAGACAATTAAACTTGGCCTCAATTTTAGTGTCATGCCTTAAAAACAACAACAAAAACAACAACAACAAAAACTACTTCCTTGAGCCAAATTCAGTCTTTTACCTCGGTAAAATATTAAATTGCCTCTATCCGATCCCTTCCCTAACATGTTGCCAAAAGTCTTTCTTAGCTGTGATGGAACAATGAAAATGTCTTCAAGGCTGCATTCCCCACAACTTTATATTCTTTTGTCCGAGGCACAGAAATCCTCTGGCACTGCTTTCTATTCCTGAGCCAGTTCACAGGTTCAGCTGCTGTCGGTGTGAAGGACTGATTAAAATAACATGGATGCTGAGGGGATTTAACTAGGAATTGTTTAGTGATGTCCAGAAGCTATAGACTGCGAATAAAAGAACTCAGGCTGTTAGTGCCAGAAGACCTTGGGTAATGTTTGGGGTTGTCTATCATGGAAATTATATTTTTTTACAGAATGAATTCCAAAGGTCAGAGTGTTCAGACATGGGAAACATCAAGCGATAACGATGACAAAAACCCAACCCAGAGTGAATGTGCTTCTGAAATAGATTATCTTTTTGAAGAAGAATAAAGACAAGACAAGGGCATTTGTGTTTTTGAGGCTTTCTGCTAAAATAAAACTACCGGCAGATGCCTCTGAATTTCTGTTTTGGTCAAAATTTTGGTTTTAACATGACAGAAATTTGTTGTTGACACATCTCCTAGTTTTTGAAAAGGAAAAAAAAAATAAAATGGGGACACTGGGTGTATGTTTCATTTTATCTGGGTGTACAACCCTGAAAATCCACTTTTTCAGGAGGCAAGGAAAAGCATGAGAAAGAGATCACTCTGGGTGAAGAAAAACAGAGCCAAGACAAATCTAGACAGAAAGAAAGACTGTCTTAAAGGGGAGCAACCCAGGAAAGGTGAATACATTGCAGATCTGAGAAGCTATGAAACTGGAGGGTTGGAATAAAATTGTAGAATGTCCATTAGAACTTTGTTCTGGGCACCCTTTATCTCTAGGTGGCTATTTCAAACAACTTCACCCTACCTGCAACTAAAACCACCATTCTTTGATAATCATGAGACGACGCTTATGACTGACCATGCTCTAGGATCAGGGGAGAAGTGAAGGACATGGGTGAGAAGGAAGGAGGGAAAAGGAGGGCTTTGATTGCTGTGCCTTTTGCTATCTTTGTATTGTAGAAATAGAAGCCATGATTCTTGAGGGACTACAAGCCCCTCGCTAGATTATTTGAGATTACTTGTGCATGCATTTATTTATTTGTTTGTTTGTGTTTCATTTTTCTCCTCCAGGCAGGCAGGGCAGGATGCAAATGACAGAAAATAGAAAGTCAAATGAACATGAAAATCACACCCTTGCTTACATGTACTAATAGTTTCTCAGTTAATGCTTTGTGATTTTTGACCTTCCCTTTTACTTTGGTTAAAAAACAATGAGATACAGGCAAGTTCACTGCGACCACTCACGTTTTAAAGCACAAGTACACTCGTAAGGTATTTCATCTTTCCAGAGAGCTATGGCTCTTTCCCTGTTTTTATAAAAATCCCTGGCTGCAGATGTGACATCAACAGAGGTAACGGGCTGCCAACTGAGAATTTTGTGCTTTCTTTTTTCAGTTTGCCTGAAGTGGGGAATCAGGTTTGCAGTGTGATAAATACAGGCTGACTGCACCATGTTGTTTCCTGGCAGCAGCCAGATTCCAGGCTCCAGGAGGCCCTGCGAGCCCTTGCAGCTAAAGGAGTTTGTCGTCATGGGAGCCCTTGCAGCTAAAGGAGTTTGTCGTCATGGGAGTTCTCGCAGCTAAAAGAGCTTGTTGTCATTGAGCAAATCCTGATGTTATGCCCAGACAAACAGGTTTCTTCTTGAAAGTTAGCCAAGGGGAGGATTGCCAACAGTATTTGAGTTTGGACTACCCAACTCTACAGCTTTGGAGAGAAATTTATGTTCTCAATTGAATGGCTCTGTTGTTACATTTTCCTTGGCTCCCAAATTACTCCTAGAACTATACCCACTACTATGCAATACTTATCGTTGCAAAAGGAGACTGAAGACTGGGAATGGTAGCATACAACTTGAATCGCAGTACTTGCAGAATGAAGACAAGATTATCATGAGATTGAGGCCAGTCTAAACTACACAGGGAGTAGAAGGAAAACCCAAGGCGTATAGCAAGATCCTGTCTCCACACTCACACTGTTAAAAATTAAGAAGCTGTGAAATAGTGAAACTGAATTAACAGCCTGGAAGTTTTGGGCAAAACAAAGGCATTCTGTACCATATGCTCTTCGATGAAATGCTTGTTTTAAAGTGCCCTGTCTAAATGCACGATAGGGCTCACATATTCTCCGAGGATACCTTCCAAAGACACCAGTGGACGTATGAAACAGAGAGTGCTTGATGCTGGTTATAAATATTTTTCTTCATGCCTTGCAATGTTGCCATATAATACAAGGCTTAGTTGATCCTTCTGGGTTTTGTGCCAGGCATTTGCATCAATACACCTACACATTATGAACATAATTAACTAAAGTAATAGGCACAAAAACCATGTCACCATGACAGGGGATCTGAAAATTGAAATGGCTACTAGGTGACTACTAGCAGGGTAGTCTATAGAGCATAGTACTTTACAAATGTCATGTTTTATGTCCAGAGAGGGATGCAGTGGGATGATGAGATACATTGCATTGCTCAGAAGGGCTGGCAATATGAGATGGATTATTTGTTTCTGGACTTTTTCCTTTATGGTTTTTGAAACACATTTGACCATAGGCAATGGAAACACTGAAACCTCAGAAAGTAAAATCATAGGTAAAAATCATGGTATTTATTTATTTTTCTTGTAGATGGACTCTACAGCTAGAGAAGTGGAGTATGAATATTACTTACACTACTCAGTGGGTCAATTAGTGATTTGCTATTGACTTCATAATCACCCTGTGCCCAATTTCTTTTCTGCAAAATTAAACTATTATTATTATTATTATTATTGCTATTACTTTTTTTGTTTTTTGAGACAGGGTTTAACTGTAGCTTTGGAGCCTGGCCTGGCACTAGCTCACATAGACCAGGCTGGTCTTGAACTCACAGAGATCTGCCTGCCTTTGCCTCCCGAGTGCTGGGATTAAAGATGTGTGCCACCACCTCCAGGCTAAAATAGAATTATTTTAATAATTAACCAGATGTAAAGTGTTTAAGACAATGCCTGACTATTTATAAATGGCATATCAATGTTTGGGCTAAGACGTTCCTGCCATCCCCTGATAAAGGCCAACTCCGTGACAGAGAACCAGGCTTTCTTATTGCTGAATTGCCCAGAGAGGTAACTACTGGATCTTTGTCAAGCCTGCCTTTCCCATGTCTAGACTAACAATCTCATCATTGATATTTTGTTTGCACTCTAGCAAGTAAATCTTGCCTGAAGATCAGAGTGCAGAGTTAAGCTACTAGTTAGCCATAGGTGGTAGCACACACCTTTAATCCCAGCACTCGGGAGGCAGAGGTAGACAGATCTCTATGAGTTCAAGAACACCCTGGGCTACAGGTGATGGATCTATTCTAAAAGAGAAACAATGCCAGGTGGTGGTGGCTCCCACCTTTAATCCCAGTACTTGGTAGTCACATGCCTTTAATACCAACACTAGGGAGGTGGAGCCCGGAGAGGACATGGCTGGGAGGAGAGAGGAATTTAAGGTGGGAGACAGGAGCTCAAGGCATTCAGTCTGAAGATTCATGGAGACAAGACCTTAAATACTCGGACTTTGGTCTGAGGATTCATTAGAGGTAAATTAAAAATGTCTCTCTAGTGACTGTCTCCTTCACTTCTCTGATCTTTCAGCATTTACCCTGATATCTGATTCTGGATATTTATTATGAAGACCAATTAGAATTCACACTACAATGAGTTTCTTTCCCCTTTTATTCTTCCACCATTCTGTGGTTCTCGCCTCATCTGCGACATGTTATATTGGACACTCATGTTCTCCCTGGATGCTGGAGTCAAGCTTTCTGATCAGGCATCTTACTATTTTTCTTTCTCACAATTAAGGAGATTGAATTCAGGGCCTTGCAAATGCTAGGCAAGTTCTCTGCCACTGAGCTAGGTCCTCTCTTACACCAGTTCTTTTGCTCTCTTTTCTGGTCCTTATCTCTGATTGTTGGATTTTCCCAGGTCTAGTGTTTCCATTATTTGTGGTCATTGGTTAAGCATGGCACCCTTGTTGTGAAAGAAATGCCTTAGTGTTCAGCCAAAATTATCTCAGGGCCTGTACCTCGAGGCCTGTAGGACAGAGAAAAGCCTGGCTCAAGGTTGAAGGCACTGAGTGAGAATGAGACAGCAAAATCTAGGTAGATACCCCTCCATCCAGAGGGAGGGCTTGGCTGTCTCTCATTGGCTGGAGGTACCCCCACATCACAGGATGTCACTTAACCTATATAAGCTGACCTCACAGTAATAAACTGAGTTCTTGCTTTGAGCTGACTCCTTATTGTATCTGATTGTCCTACATCATGGGCCTGTGTATTGGGCAGATAGTGCACTCACATTTCCCTCAGGAATAAGGAGGTTAGGGAAGCCTAGCAACTGGCGTTGAAACATGGGGTCAAGGTAAGTGGGAGCCTATGATGGGTAACGACCCCGTGCTTAAGGCGCTGAGATACATGCTAGTCTCCCGAGGCTTGGAATTTTTGTCAGACCACAATGCGATCCAGGCATGGGAGGATTACCCTGGCCCCCTGGGTACCCATCGGGAATCTTTTCTCATGGGACATGTGGAACCAGGTGGAGACTCTGGTCAGATAAAAGGAAAAACACTTTTAAATACCCCCACCATTGGGATTCCACCAAACTATTATGGTTCTTAAGGCATTTTTTCACCCCGCTGCTCTGCCTCCCCCAATGGCGGATAAGGAAAAGGTCAGAGACCGGAAGAGGTCTAAAGAATCCAAAAATAACCAACTGGCTAGGAAGGTGGGAGCGGGGGAGTTGATAGATGAGGAACAGGGAAAGGTCAAAGGTCGGGTGAGGTCTGAAGAATCCAAAAGTAACCAATTAACCAAAAGAACGGTAGAAAAGGAGACAGATGAGGGGGAAGATCAAAAATGGGTGCAATTTACTGAAGAGTGGTCCCAGGGAGAAAGAATACATCAGGCAGAGGCAAAGACAAGAAGGAAAGTAGATAGTGTCTGTGACGAGGAGTGGCCATGTTTTTATGCCCCCAACCACCCTGGAAAGGATAAAATATAGAGGGGAATGAAACAAATGAGGGGGCTCCATCCTTGCCAGGAGGAAATCAATATACACTTGGGTGGAGTCAGCTGGAGACAAAGGAAAGAAAGTTCAGACCTCTGATTCTCCCGGGGTTGTCTGCAAACCTCCAGGGACAAGATTTGTTAGGACAAATAGATGCCGTTATTACCACTGACCACCCCAGCCTTTTATGATGATAAAACTGAGCAAGGTGTCATCCAGCACCTTGATTTACCTTGATTTACAGCATCCGACACCTGGATTTACCCCTAAAAGAAGAGGCCACTGCCCTCAGGCTCACCTCCACTAAGTGGCCGTTACCTAGACTTAAACTTAAGATGCTCAAGGAAATCACCAGTCATCTGCTTAAGGAAGGACAGATAGGGCCCTCGATGGGCCCTTGGAACAGCCCTGGGAGGCACGCCCAAGAGTGTACTCTCTAGTCCATCAAATAGCCGATATGCTCAAGCTCTTGACATTTAGTACCAGTGTCTCAGATCATCCAGCAGCTAATGTTGACTCTTCTGCCTTTGAAAGCGTGGGCTAATATCCATCACCAAAATAGGCTCTACCACTCCACCCCAGGGATCTAGACACAGAAGCCAATCAGTTATGAGTAAGGACTGAGCGTCTCTTGTCGGCCTTCTGGTACTTTAATGTGACAAACCTTCTGAGTCTCGTGGATGTTCAGAAGAGCCTAAAAATGTTGTTTCTTACTCTGTAGCCCTTGAGATTTTCTCTAATTGTAAGTGAAACTACTCCAGGGCTTTCCTTGGATAAAAATGACATGGTCAGGATTCAGACAATTCAGATGGGGTGCTAGTCCAGATTTCTGTTCTGTATGCTCTTCTATGATCTGCGAAAGTAGACATTTGAAAATCTAATTTTTTTCTTCCCTAAGAGTTACTCAAAACACTGGACCCCTAAAGAAGATGGCTTCACCAACTGCCCAATCAAATAGAATACCACCATCTCTCTTATGTCACACTGGACTTCCTCCTGTTCCCAAGTACAAGTCATGGCTTACTTAAGCACTAGGAGTTCTGATGGCTGTCATGGTGCAGGCCTCACGTTCTCTGGACTTCACAGCAACATCAGTAACCAGATACCCTGCAGAACTCTGACCTGCTGCATACCTGTTTCGCAAACTTGGTTCACCTGAGCACTGTTATTTTGCTTTGTTTTTGTGTTTTTGTTTCCCCAGAGACTGTTGATTGGTTCTGACTGGGCACTCCAACATCCAGTGAGCCCTAGCAAACTTTTTCAATGATTTCTGAACATCCCCCTCCAAATATGTTCTTTTTGAGCTTCTTTCTTCTGTCTTAAGATAGCTTTTACGGATCCTGATTTACATCTATAATTACAGTTCCTCTTTTAGGTTCTTAGGCAATAGTTCTTTGTATTATATTTCTTTTATGGATTAAATTTCATGTTTTGTTAAGTTTGTAATAATTGTTTGGTCAAACAGTTCTATGTGTTCTAAGGAAGGTGATCTTTCAGCCATGATTAATATTTGAATGAAGAGAATTTGAGTTAAACAGTTAAGGCTTCATAAATTGAATGGGCTTCATTCAGTTGTCTGAAGGACTCAAAAAGAAATACTGACATTCTACAATGAAGAAATTGGTCTTTCCATCTTCCCTCCCTCCCTCTCTCCCTCCCTCCCTCCCTCCCTCTTTCCTTCCTTTCTTCCTTCTTTCTTTCCTTTCTCTCTGTCTTCTGTGCTTGGGATCAGTTCCAGAGACTTATGTATGCTGCCCAACCTCTAAGCTACCCACCAAACTCCACTATATTCAGTCTATCTACTGCATTAACTCAGATTGATATAGTATGAGACCATCAGAAATATACCCTTGAGGCTTTCCCCTGGTTTTCCAACCATCCTTTTTATGACTGTCACGAATCGAAGAGTAGGGGAGTGTCACAGGATCATGCCATTCTTCTCTATGCCTCTGCTCAAGTTCTCCATCACTTTCCCATTTCCCGTCTTCCATTCCAGTCCCAACCATCCTTCAAGGTCCCTGCTTAAATTTCTTTTCTTCTTGAAATCTTGCCTTTGTAACTTCCATCAATCTCTGTCTTCTCACAAAGCATGCCTGTGTCATGCTACTCAGTGTTGAATTATGTAGGCGGTATGCAGATCTTCTTTGAAGAAAAAAATGATGTGGAGCTCTTATTGTGCACTGGAATTCTGCTATGTACTTTTTTTCCCCCATGGTGAATTTTAAGTAGGAGAAATGATGCTGATGACACTAACAATAACTTTCTGAGTGTGAACTATTTGCCAGTCATTTTTACATGATCCTGTTTCATGCTGTGACTTGGTATGAAATTATGTACTGATGTGTTTTTTATTCTTCTCCCCGTGCTTGTGGGCAATTTGTACATCTTTGGAGAAATCACTACTAAATTCCTTCGATCATTTTTTTAAAATCAAAGTTTTATCAATTAACTTTAATGGGCATTTGCCACATATAAGGTATTACTATGAAAATATATATTTATTGTAAAGTGACTATTCTCTCTCTGTGTTTCTTTGTCTCTGTCTTTCCCTGTCCCTCTCTCTCTTTCTCTGTCTCTCTCTGTCTCTGTCTCTCTGTCTCTCTCTCTCTCACACACACACACACATACACACACACACACATACACACAATTTGGAGGTTTAAATAGGTATGGCCCCCATAGACTCTTGTGTTTTAATTCTTGGCCATAGGGAATGTCACTATTAGGACGTTTGGAGTCGAATATTTTCGTTAAAGTAGATATGGCCTTATTGGAGGAAGTGTGTTACTGTATGGGTGGGTTTTGATGTTTGAAATGCTCAAGCTACACCAAATATGGAATACATACTGCCTGTAATCAAGAGGTAGACTTCTCAGCTCCTTTTCTTGTATTATGTTTGCCTGCATACCACCATGAAGATAATGGACTAAACCTCTGTAAGATAGCCCAATTAAATGTTTTTCTTTTTAAGAGTTGTTGTGGTCATGGTGTCTCTTCACAACAAAACCCCATGACCTAAGACATACATACACACACACACACACACACACACACACACACACACACACACACACACCTTTTTGTGAAAAAATATTTAAACTCTATTATCCGTGAATTTTTATTATTTAATCATTTTTCTAGAACATTCTCCATCATAACTCTATGGTTGTGCCTATGTACTCCCTTCACAACCAACATATAATTAAATATTCTCTTTTTTCCCTTCTGAGGCATCAAATGAGATTAGCAAATTGGAAGTATTGTTTATTGTTCACAAGTAAGAGAGCCCATAAGATTAGGGTACCCCCTTATCAAAAGATAGGCACATAAATATAAACAAGGCAAGAAAAATTAATTCACGCTAACTTCCTATGTGAAACCTTAGTGCATCTGAAATTTATAGTGGTCTGCTGAGTCAGTATCTTTAGTTAATGGCAGAGAATCCTTTCATAGATATCTCAGAAGAGAGACCCTGTCTGTGAGTTTCAGTGAAGCCCCTGTAGGGAGGTTAGAAAAAGGATCAGAGTACTTATCTGTACAGTGGTTGCTTTGTCATGACCAAAGTTCTGGATAGGAATTTCTATCACTTTCTTTTGTCTAATCTCCAGAAGTCACCTAAAAGACTCAGATACTATCAATTAGGCAATTTTACTAGTCCGGTGATTAAAATAATATAAATGGTTTCTGCATGGTATTTAACTTTTTCTCCAGTGAAAATTACTCATTGGCCCAGATTCATCTTCCTGAAATATTTGTCCTAATGCTCCTTAATGATTCTGACAACATTACAAAGCAGTGTATAATGAGCACCTCACTCACTGTGTTCTACAAACAAAGGAACAGGCAAGTGGAGTTAAATGATTTGACTGAGGAAATGCTGTTCATAGATGGAAAAATCAGGATGTGAACCAAAATTTACTCAACCACTGTCTCCATGAAATGAGATTTCTTTTATAAATGCCTCACACAGTAAATGTCATATTCACATTAACCCTGGGGGCCAGAGATGTCATTGCGCTGATCTCTTAGCTGAGAGTAAAGGTTGCATAAGCTCCTTAGGGACTCACAGCATCTTGACAACCTAGCACTGGCCTTCTTAATCTCTTGTTACACAATCTGTTTTATTTTTCTACATCTTATAGATTCTTGTGCCTATAATCTCGTCAGAGTAGGCTTGTGCTGCTTGCCCCATGTTGGAGCTGGGGCAGTGCTAGGTCCTGAGGAAATGCTTTCTTAGCAGTTGATGAGCTGGGGAGATTACATTCATGGGACTCAGCATGAAGGTTTCTTATGGTTTAAGTACCCGGCTTCCTAAACTGTGTTACTTGGCAATAGTGTTTGTCACTCATTATAGAAATGGGTAGGCTTCATTCTGCCTCTGTTAATTTCACCTCTCCCTGAAGTTGGGGGAATGGTTCTTCTAGTAGCATTGCCTCATTTTAATACGTAGGTCGCCTCTAAGATGGAAGCCTAGCTTTGTAGGGTGTTCTACTCAGGGCAGATTATTGAAGATGCGAGATTTCAGAATGTTTAAAGATGTGGCAAAGGTGTTCCAATCACTGCGTTTAGACCAAGGCTTGGGGATGTGGTATAGATTTAGCATGTATCCTGTTCAGTATTTGCACAGAAGCAGAATTGACTGGTTCTAATCTTACCTTCAAAGAAAAGCATGTTGAACCCCAGAAGCAAGTGATATTTTCTTACAAAATATTTTAACTGGATGAGTTACACTTTCATTCTACTAGCAAAATACTAAAAAAAAAAAAAAGTTAGGACTTCTCTGGCTGGTATCTGCGGGCAATGTTTAGGATGGGAAAACGTGATTTGGTGAAAATACCATCAGTTACATTAGCAATAAGAAGAATTATTATTTGGTTTTCTACCTATTTTTCTTCCAAGGGTGGTACTAATTACTTTACATGTGTGAACTTAGATTGCCCCAATATCTTCAGGACCTCATAGTCATCTTTTATTCCAACCTAAATTATGCAAATTTAGAATAGCATTTTCTAACCATCATATACAAAATCATAAAGTAAATACATATCCACAAATTAGGTTAAAAAAATAAAAAATTTACAACATATGGGCTATGAGAACTTTGCCCAGTCTGTGGCCTGAGATATTTATTACTTTAATTTTTTTAACTGAAGTACCTGCCATTCTTGGTGAAGACTAGTTTCAAATTTTGTCAGCATTAAGGATTATATGCCACGCATAAAATGCTATTTTTTCATAGTAACATCAGAAATCATGGGCAGGGTATTCCTTCTACAAGAGGATAATAACTACACGATTACTTTCTGGATTTGGACAGAGAAAAATAAGGATCTCCAGGAAGAAGCTGACCAGTCATTTACTTTTGGAAAGTGAGCTTACCTAGTTTGCTTTCATCCTTTGACAACCTCGGCACAGGGTCTGTACTTCCAGCTGAGGTCACTTGATACCTTGCCTCGTCCAACTGAATACATCTGAGAGTTGTTAATTTTATCTTCTGATTCTTGCTCTTGGATTCTCTTCCTCCCTCATTGCTTCCTTCCCTCTTTCCTTTCTTTCAAGAAGTATCAATGACATGCATATACATACCTTTATATATGAATCATATATAAATTTACACTTTTTTTTTTGGTTTTTTTGAGACAGGGTTTCTCTGTGGCTTTGGAGCCTGTCCTGGAACTAGCTCTTGTAGACCAGGCTGGTCTCGAACTACAGAGATCCACCTGCCTCTGCCTCCCGAGTGCTGGGATTAAAGGCGTGCGCCACCACCGCCCGGCTAAATTTACACTTTTAAACAACTGTAAATTCACCAGAAAACATGCAGTCACCCTCCATATTGGTAGAGTTGTTTCATGGTCCATTTGTGGATAGCAACATCTGAAGATTATTAAGCCCATCAAAAATGATGTACAACTTATATTTAATCTATGCAAACTCACCTATATATTTCAGATCACCCCAAGTTATCTAATACAATATACATGTTGTGTAGTAATGATTATGTTGTATTACTTAGATAATACTGAAAAGAAGAAAGTATACATGTTGAGTACAGGTACACTTTTTCGAATACTTTTGTTATTGGTTGGCTCCAGACAGAGGTGTGGAAGGTAAACTGTAATGTAGAGAACTTAATATGTACACCCTCTACTCTGTTCCCCACGATGGTAACACTTCATCTATCTGTAGCCTGCTACATTTTAGTACCTAAGGATAAAAGTCTATACTGGGATGCAGTTTCTTTTCTTTTGGCCTAAACACAAAGAAGGTGTCATGGTGTCCCAACAGTGTCACATACATGGACCAATAAGCAGAAGGATATAATCCTGCTTTTAAAATGTTTTAATTTTTGCATGTTTGAATTTGTGTTTTATAAATAAGTTATTGTAGAGTGTAATTGGAGTGTGGTCCATTATTCCATTAATGTATGACCCTATTTCAAGTCACCTTCCTTGCCATTGTGGGACAGTCTTGCTTCTTAGCCTCTTCCTAGTGCCAGCTACTCTTTACCCTTGACAGGTTATTGGTCCTGTGTACAAGAGGGTAAAAGTGGGAAGGAGGCATCAGATACCTATGGAAGTGCAGCACTAACTAATTAATATAGAACACAGCAATACATCAAGACCAAGATAGTGGGTAGAAAATAATTAAAAAGCACTTAATCTTTACTTTAAATGGGGAGCTTGGGATTTTTTATGTAGTTCTAGATTGCAGCCAGCATACTTCAAGCCCAATTTAATGTTCTTTTATAGCCCATATTCTCACAACAGAGTTAGACATGAAGATGAATAATTACCACTCAATAAGAAGTTTCAGGGGGTGTCTCCTTGTCAAAGGTAGCAATAGATCCTACTATTGTTATAGAAATCTTCCTTAGGCTCTCTCTCTCTTTTTTAAATAGGACTTGACAAAATTAAGTCACAAACTGCTCTACATTCTAAGTGGTCTGTTCTTACAGAACCAGTATCCAGCCCAACGCTGGCTTTGTGGGGGCCCCCATCATAAAAGTAGCCTCTGATTTTCAGGTTTCAAAAAGACTTGATTCTGACATGCTCTGCTTCCGACTAAATGCATCTCTAGATTTCCCAGCTCCAACCCTCAACTTCTGCTTTGTTATCCATTCATTGCTGCTGAACTATCACATCTCTCATGAGAGCCCCAGACTCTCACCCTGTGGCCTTCATAGTATTTTCATCATTCTGAGTTGTTCTTTCTCTAGGACATGACTGGCTACGACTGTCACATCATTTAGTGAGACGGTGGTCTCTCCTCAGAGAAGTGTACCCAAATGGCTGTTCCTAACTGTTCTCCTAACTGTGGTTGTCATTCTTAAAGTTAACATTCTATTTAACTTTCTACTGATGTAAAGATGATGAGAACAAGAAGCTTTCTTCGTCACTTTGGAATCCCTGCTACCTTAAACAATGCTTAGCGTCCATTCACTGAATTAAAGAAGACATTATTTTTTGAAATAAACCCTGGGAATACAGGATGTCATGTTTTGTACCTATGCTTTCCCCTTTATTTATACTTTCAACACCTTCAATGAGGGATGATTCACTTTCCTCTCTCACAATATCTGGGAAGGGCAGGCTGCTATAAGACTTCCGGAATGAATGTGCAAAAGCAAATGGTACTGAGGCAGAAAACTCCCTTTCTTTTACAGAACGAATAGACACAGCATTAAGTCAGAGAGATGAGAACTAATAGCTGGCACAAAAGCCCTACTCTCCTTGGCATTCCCTGTGTCTGAAATGTGCCATCCCAAGTGGACCTTAGTGCTCATCAGAGTCATTCCCTTTAGGCCTTGTGATGAAACATTTCTTAAATTAGAATCTAGGGCTAATGGGTTATTTTTCTGAAGAATTATTTATATTTATTTTACTCATATGTTTTGTCTGCATGTGAGCAAGTGTACCATGTACATGCAGAGCTTAAAGATGCACTTCTCTCTGAGAAGGCAGTGTTGATTATATGGCTTGGCAGCACTGCTGGTCCCCAGTAGGATTTCATTTCTTCTCTGTCTCTCTTCTGTCTTCTAGTTGAGATTTTAAAAGCAGCTGTAAGCCTCAGTAAAAGGCCTGCGCGCAAAGACCACAGCCTGAAATCTTGCACACAGAAATGCCTCATTACAGTCAGCCAGGTGGGTCCTTCATTGGCACAAGGCAGAGTGTGGAAAGTAGTGCCCAGGAAGGTCTGAGATATGGCACCGTGTAAGAAAATGATTGCTTTTCCTCTCTTCTGCTATGAGGAATATCATGCCCACTTACTATAAAGAAGCGATATGCAACTGGAATTATTCTTTACCCGTGAAGGCATCCATGCTTGTTCTAATTGCTCTCCTTGGTCTTGCTTTTCTGCTTGTTAGGGCAGTGCAGAGCAAAGTTTGCCATAGACTGGCAGATTCCGGGCTATAAGCTGTTTTTCTAGTGGCTAGATGTGTCTGGGTGGTAAGTTTTTTATCTGTCAAATTGGCCACCTAGTTTAGCAGCCCTGACTGTTGAGGACTGATGGTTGCAGTGTGCCAAGTAGTACCCAGGGCTTCCTACTTCTGCCAAAGCAAAGAGTGGTTTAGGAGCTAAGGGAATCTGGCAAGTCCAACCAGCCTTGCTTCCGAAACATACCTCCAAGCTTCTCGCTTTTCCTCAGTAGGCATCACTGTTATTTCTAGAGGTGAGCGTTTTTAGGATTGCTGGAATCACATGCCCACAGGCCTTTCAGTTTCTTTGGTGCCTCTTCAAACCATCTTTACATTGGAATGTATAGGCCTTTTATTAGTCTCTTGCTACTGTTGCTGTAATAAATATGCCACAATACAATGGCTTACAACTACAAAGACAGGTTGTCTTAAAGTTCTGGAGGCAAAGTCTGAAATTAGTTTCAGTGGGCTAAAGTAAACATATTGATGGGGAACAAACATCTTCTGGAGATTGTGGGGGAGAAGCTACATCTTTACCTTTTCCAACCATGGTGGCTGCTTGAATACGTAGGCTCCCAAGCTCATTAGTCCACCTCCGTGTCCCTTGTCACACTCATCTTCCTATATCCCTCTCATAAGGACTTAAGAAGACATTCAGTAGGTCTGAAAATCCAGGATAGAGTCTACATCTTGGCACTCTGAACTAAGGTGATCATACCCACAAACTCCCTTATGCTGTAGTTCATACCATAAAGACTCTCCAGACTCAGTTATAGATCATTTCAGCATCTTAGGGAGAAGTTCAGTATAAAACATATATCTCATCTTTCTATGTTATTGATTTCTGCCATTCAAACTGGCTCACAGAAGTCATAAGTGCTGGATTTGCTGGTGAGAAACAGCGATGAATCCCAATATTTACTTTATAGTTATCAAGGAGATCTTGTGTTGGTTGGGTAGCTCCTCCAAAGAGTCTGGGAGTCAAAAATTCTGAGTCCCACTTAAAGAAGAAACCAACTTTCCTAAATTTACAAGACTAGTGGGTGAAATTCAAATATAGATTTTCTGAGACCCAATTCAGTACTGTTGGTTTTAAAAGTCTCTACACATAAGAAATAAAACAGCCAAGAGGACAGATCTAGGACCGTTGCTAAGAATTAAGTCCTTTTTTGGGGGGGGGGGGGGTATGGGGAGATGGCGAGAGAGAAGTGAGAAGGGGAGGATGGGGAGAACTTGGGGGAATGGGACAGTTGGGATGGAGGAAGAGTGGATATGGGAGCAGGGAAGTATATATCTTAATTAAGGGAGCCATTTGAGGGTTGGCAAGAGACTGGACTCTAGAGGGGTTCTCAAGTGTCCAAGAAGATGTCCCCAGCTTGCTCCTTGAGCAGCTGAGGACAGGGCACCTGAACTGGCCCTATACTATAGCCACACTGATGAATATCTTGCATATCACCATAGAACCTTCATCTGGCGTTGGTTGGAGATAGAGACAGAGATCCACATTAGAGCACTGGACTGAGCTCCCAAGGTCCAAATGAGGAGCAGAAGGAGAGAGAACATGAACAAGGAAGTCAGGGCCGCGAGGGATGCACCCACCCACTGTGACAGTGGGGCCGATCTAATGGGAACTCACCAAGACTGGGACTGATGGATCATGTGATCAAACCGGACTCTCTGAACGTGGCTGACAAGGAGGGCTGACTGAGAAGCCAAGGACAAAGGCACTGGGTTCTGAGTCTACTGCATGTACTGGCTTTGTGGGAACCCAGTCTGTTTGGATCCTCACCTTCCTAGACCTGGAAGGAAGGGGGAGGATCTTGGGCTTCACACAGGGCAGGGAACCCTGACTGCTCCTTGGACTGGAGAGGGAGGGGGAGGGGGAATGAGGGGAGGGAGAGGGAAATGGGAGTAGGGGAGGAGGTGAAAATTTGTAATAATAATAATAAAATATATTTAAAAAAAAGAATTAAGTCCTGACCATGCCACTTAGCATTTGTGTGGGCACACTTGTACTTCTATAGCACACATTAGTCCTTGGATGAACAATAAAATAAGATAAGCCAAGTGTTCAATATAATGCCTTGTGGTAAAGCAAATGCTTCCCATGTGGTAGATCCAAGTAACAATTAAGAGAAAACAATGACCCATTGGTGGGGGGTGCATTTTTACTTTTTTTGCCATCTTCTAATTTATCAAAAAACTGAGTGAGAATCTTGGTACATATACTTATTCAAGTCTGATATTTTCATCACTTCTTGTTACATTTGTGTTCAAGCTCAAACTTACTGAAACAGGTTTCCTCATCAGAACTGAACATTTTGCAACTCACCCAGAACTTACAGGAAAGAGACAAAGTTTGCCCATAGCGAAATACTCTTTAGAGAAACAGCTCATGTGGATGGTAAAGAAGGGAGGAAAGATGGTAGAGAATTCCCTGGGCAAATGACAGAAAATTGCTTTTCATTTTCCTAAGACTGGCATCCTTGTGAGACACTTCGAGAAGGCTATATATTTTATACCCACCCACCCCCAGAACAGTGTGTGAAACATACACCTCAAACCTCAAACCCCCCATGCTAATAACTTCTTTCATGGCCAGTAGTCATGCTACCTGGTTTAAGAGACAAATCTGTAAGAAATGAGAAACCTCCAACAAGTCTTCATGACTTTCAGAATAGATCTTAAGCATACCAGTGGTTTGTGATTCTCTATGCTTCCTTTTCAACTAACCTTCAGAGATCCATTTCTTGATCTAGTTCCCAATTCCTATGGGCTCAGTATACTCTTTTCTTTATGGAAAAGGTTCTGGTAGCAACTTCCTTACAGTGGGAATTAAGTGCACCTTACACAGAAACCTCTGCTCACAAGAACTCCATGAACAAGAGTTCTCCATTTCAGGAAAGCAGAGTTCTGAAGACCTAGATTCCACCAGCATATGGCATGGTTTGATGGTCTATGAGTAGTAAATGCACCAGCATATGGTGTGGATTGATGGTATGACTAGTGAGTACCTTTACAAGCCGTTGGGATGGTCTAGACTTTAAAGAGAATGCCAGAAAAATAAGAGAGACCTTGACAAGTTATACTTAAAGTTTTGACTCCTTAGTAAATTGCCAATTACTCAAATGAAGTCTTTTCTGTGGAAATTTCAATCATTTAGAATTGTTTTTATTTCGTTTTTGAGAATTCCATATAATATATTTTGATCATAATTCCTCTCTTCTAACTCCTCCATATTTGTCCTCCAACCCTACACATCCGGCTTCACATTCTTTCCCTCTCTCTGTAAAACAAAATCAAACAAAACAAGACCAAATCAAAGTACAAAAACATGAAGAAGTTAAATAAGCACAATCAGTTTAAGCAAGAGTTTAAGAAGTCTCCATTTCCTGTGTAGAAACCTTCCTGAGACATGCCTAACTCCTAGATACTCATGACTCTTTCCTTTCAGTTCCGTTATCTATTTTTTGCCAAACAACTTCTGTGTGTGTAAACAGTTTCTTGAGGAAAGAGGCACATAGAATAATGGGTTAGGGGTAAATATGACCTGAAGATACTGAGGTCCCATTCAGGAGACTGTGCTTTAGCAAAGTGTAGGAACTGAAGTTGAGAGTTACCAAGGAGAAGGAAATGGCCAGGATTTTTGTGTGCTGGGGTAGCAGTATATGCTGTGGGTTAGATGAGAAAAATTAGAAAAGAGGCATTCCTAGGGCAGGTTTGAAGGTTAGGTTCAGACTACAGAAATTATAACTACCAGACTGAAGAGTTTGCCTTTGTTTTGTGATTGAAAAGGGATTACTGGAACTTTTCAAACAAAGATGTGATACAATTTCCAGTTATTTGTAAAAAATCTTAGAGAGGAGCCAGCCACATATTTAAGGTATAAGAAACCACATTAACCACTTATATCCCTTAAAGAAAACATTTTTAATTTCTTCCTAAGAAGGCATTGTATACTCAAATGAATGGATTACTGAGGAAATAAGATAAAAACAGAGCATTATCTGCAAGGCAGCATTTTATTCTTTTGTATCTCACAGTCTAAAACATTGTCTGCACAATGACTGTTCATGGTCAAGTTTATAAGAGCCTGAAGTTTATAAGAGCCATAGTTGAGTTCCAGTCACACAATGGGATATCAACTGATTTAGAAACAGAGTCTCAGATTAACTCCAGTAATGCTGTATTGCATAGAGTGCAAGGCAGTCTGATTTTGTATCTAGACAGAGTCTGCCCTCAAAGATCTCCGGGGTACAACTCCCATTCTAAGCCTTGTTGTCCCTGAAATGGAATAACGTTAACTATCCTCATGGTTGTTAGGATTAAATGTTTCTTATGTGCTTCCTGGGTTCCTATTTTGTGTATAATAAGCTTTCAGCATGTTATTTTTACTATTGTATATATCTCTTTTAATAAAATGTGATTATGAAAGAAAAATCTTTTCTTTTAGCTTATTAATTTAGTACACAATGGTTTGTAAGGAACAGTAGATATTTGTTATCTGGGGATTCCATATTTACGAATCTGCCTATTTTCTAAAACTTATTTGTAACTCTCCAAGATCAATACTCACCCCACTGTCATGGTAGCTTCTTTATTTTTTATTGTTTATTTTGTTTTAATACATTTTCTTTTCATTTTGTTTGCTTGAGTGGTGGTTTCACTAATTTAAAATGGCCCCTAACTATGGTGCTAGAGTACTGTCCAGTACAAAATACAGAGTATTTCCAAGAACAAAAAGGTAGTGCTGTTTCTTATATAGCATATATAATAGGTATGGCTCAGGCAGGAAGTACTGAAAGATGTTGTGTTCAATACAATAAAACAACTACATATTTAAATGGGAGGCATCTTTGAAAAGAAATGTATGCAAAACATGGCTAGGTGTTGGTTATTGGTGAAAAAAATCATCATCTGTGCCCTGCAGAAACCCAACACTGGGTTTTCTTGAGAAACAGTGATTCTGTTTTCACAAACCTCTGGGTTCGTTTTTTTGTTTTTGTTTTTGTTTTTGTTTTTTTTTTTTCGAGACAGGGTTTCCCTGTAATTTCTAGAGCCTGTCCTGGAACTAGCTCTTGTAGACCAGGCTGGCCTCGAACTCAGAGATCCGCCTGCCTCTGCCTCCCAAGTGCTGTGATTAAAGGTGTGCGCCACCACCGCCCGGCAAACCTCTGGGTTCGTGATGTAAGAGAATGTAGCTCCCAGAAAGAGTGAGAACACCATGTGTAAGAAATTTGTCCTGGTTACAATGATTATGACATAAGTTGTGTTGGCTTTGTAAATAAATAAACATTGTTAAGAATATGTGTTTTTGCACATTGAAGACTATTTCTTAAAATTTCTAGCAATTTTCTTTTTTTCTACTTTATACAGCCCAATTACGTGTATCTCATTTGCTTTAGTTTGTATAGCTGTTTATTGGAGGTTCTTAATTTTTTTGCTACCAACTTCATGGTAAGAATCAAAACAAAATATAAAAGGTGAGCATTTTCGGTATAGCATTCCTTGTATGTTGCCTGAGGCTGCTCATAAATGTCAGTAACAGTAAATTATTTGTTGTTTTTAAACTCAAATGATTGAATAATAATTATATACCTGCAAAGAACAACAACAACAGCAACAACAACAATAACAACAACAGGCAACAGTGGTCTTGAAAGCAGTCAAACCCTTGCGTTTAATTAGGCCCTGTGGATGTTCAGGGCACATAAGCTCAGGGCTGTGCCTTCAGTGCATCGGCAGGAAAGCAACCTCAACACTGTGTTGCAATGACTGCTTTCTTCCATCTCCAGCCCTAGGTATTTCAAAAAAAGATATTTTTCATGTCTTCAACGTTTGCTTTGTTTCTGGTAGAATTGCAGAACTTAGGGACACACTGTCTTTGAGAGTCACCGTGTCCAGGAAGAAAACTGAAAGCACTAATAAATGGGTGGTGTCAATGACACCGCTGGCCTTTGGCAGTCATTTAGAGTTTTAAACTACCTGGGTTAAGATCATGGCATCCTTGTGATACAGAAGAAAATTACATAATTTCTCTCTCTCTCTCTCTCTCTCTCTCTCTCTCTCTCTCTCTCTCTCTCTCTCTCTCTCTCTCTCTCTTTGGTTTCTCGAGACAGGGTTTCTCTGCAGCTTTTTTAGAGCCTGTCCTGGAACTAGCTCTTGTAGACCAGGCTGACCTCGAACTTACAGAGGTAATTTCTCTTTTTATAGCTAAAAGTACTTGGCCAAAAAATAGTATTAATTAAGCGTTAGGAATATTTTACATTGCCTGTCTGTGTTATCATCATGTAGTTTGCACTTCTGAGTCACAACTTAATTACTTTGAGCCTGAAACTCTACTGACTGAAAGCAAGCTGTGAGTTCCATGATACAGAGGTGTGAGGGCACACTCACAGGCAGATTGTTCTTGTTCTCCTCAGGACAATGCTATCTTAGCTTGTGCTTTAGTGTCCGGATTAATTAGCTTTCCTTATTTTTAAAAAGTACAATGCTTTTTTTGTGTTGTGTGGCAGTGATCATAGCATCGTTTTGCCTAACTTTGAAATGTTTATGGCATAACAGAAGGATTGTTAAACTTAAGGATGAATCATCCACTTGTAAGTTTCCTTATTACTAAGAAACACTTAATAATAACCAGTCCTCCATATTTACTGATGAGTGTGTGTGTGTGTGTGTGTGTGTGTGTGTGACAAAGAGAGAGATAGAGATAGAGAGAAAGAGGTACTTGTCAGTCATGTACTACAGTGAACATTTCAGGGAAAATAAGATGTGATTTGCCTTTTGAAAGTAAAGGCTACATTTTACGTATAGAGGAGAAAAGAATCCCTTTAGAAAGAAATTCATGTTATAGAGAAAACACTTTGGAATATTGCTAATGTTATTGGCTAAGTTGGCTTAAAAACTGGGATTCATTAATAAAAAAAAATACCTGGATTATAAAAGCATTTGGGTCTCTTAAATAAGATGTTTTGTTCAAAATCACTTCACTTCCTAGTTAGTTTGTATGACTGACTGACTGACTGAGAGCAAGGAGAGTGGAAATTTACTACCTAAATTTAACAGAAAGGCTGTCAAACTTAAGAATGAATCATACATATATCTCATTCCTTACTACTAATAAAAACACTAGTAACAACCAGTCCTCCACTTTCGCTGCTTGAGACCGAAAGATGTGGACTATGATTTAGAGGGCTCAGCCAGTGAAGCACTTCCTGTATTTGCATGTCTGTTACCTCTGTGAAATGTTTGTTTTAGTCATTAAAAACATTATGTAGAAAAGTAAGTTAAATTTTGAATTTGACTTTGAATTCTTATCTAACAAACAGTTAAAGATGTTTAAAAACAATGAGTCACCTTCAGTAAAGTATTTTTAACTACAACATTTTAAGATGAGAGAGCACAATATATTTTAGCTGTGCTTTCTGGATGCTGATGGTTATTTTAGTCCTTTGCACTGTACAGGTAATCATTGGCTTCTTTACTCAGTATATATCCCCCACATATCCTCAAAGGCAAAGGTCTTTGGAATGATAAGCCTACCTTGGGTGACCTGGCTCTGATTTTTACAAACTTCTCTACCAGTTTTCTTGGTTATTACTGACAATGGCATGTTACAAACTATCAGAACAACTTCAAAACCATCACTATTCCCTTCCAATAATGCAAAAAAAAATATTCTGTAAGTTTTGGGTGTACCTTTTAGCTATGTTTTCAATAGTCAGTTTATGTCTATATTAAAAGAAAAATCTCAAAGCAGTGGGCCCTCTAGTAAGCCCTAGAGTGTGCACAGCATTTTCTGTCACCAACGTCCTCTTATTCACACAGGAAATGAACTTAATGCATGGGAACTCCATGAACACAAAATCTGTTGAAAGTTTTAAAAATATTTTTTAGCACAAAGTCAAAAAAGAAGACCTTATTTTGCTTTTATCTCTTTACACTTTCTTTGGTCAAAGCTGTGGCCTTTGGTGAGTTACATAGCAGGGACTATCATTTTGTGCATGTGCATTCATATCTGCAGCACACAGGTCAGCAGAGCAGCCACAGTCAGTCTGAGAGGAAATCTGGTACACTTTCTGCCCTTCCCCCCAGGTATCTCCTTTATACTTTTCTGTTAACAGTTTCCTTCATGACCTTCTCTCCACACCACATCAACTGTCTTCTTCAATTCCTTGTGAAACTTTATTGCCAGCAGGTAATCGCCCCCTTTTCTCCTCCACCTATAAGGAAGTCAATCAATGGGGACTTGGCATTCACCTTTGAGAGAGGTTAGCTTCTGGTATGCAGCAGCAACACGTGGACTTTGATCCAGGAAGAACACAGCATATTATTTATTATGGAAACGACTCTCCAGAAGAAAAGTATAGAGACATAGAGATTAAGATTGGGTTTAGCTACAAAGGCAACAACATCCTCAAGGCATTCCAAAGACATGCTCATAGAACAAAAAAATTCAAAGAATGAAATGAAGTAATGTAATTAGTAAGGCAGTGGCAAGAGATACCTCTGTGGGTGAGGGGCAAAGGCAAGGCTGCCTCCATAAGCATGAGTGATTTCACAATGTTCTCCCACAATGTACAAATCTAGACATTGGTGATCCGGGATCTGTGAATCCAGCCATGACTCAAACAATGACCTAGACCCTTAAAGAATCTGTAGGGTCCTGATCTTCCCCATCTTGGGGATTTCAGACACATGTTTTGAAATGTGTGCATCAAATGATGTAAGATCGCAAAGCAAACCAACTGTATGGAAATACCATTATTCAGCCATTAGAGAGAATGATAGGAAAGAGAACGATAGGAAAATGATAGTATCTACTTCATTGATAATGTACTATTAGAACTGGTTCCTTACAGTAATCAGGGAGCAATATCAGAGGGTATCTAAGTGCTAGAGATGATTTATGACTGGAAAAAGTAGCAAGGAAAGGAGAAAGACGTTAGATGAACAGATATATTAACATAAGCTTGCAGTCAAGTCTTCTGGGCTGAGTTCTTAGTCCCACCACCAGCAATCATTTTCTTCTCTTTCAGATTATCTCCTGAATTATCTAACTCTCTAACCTGATTAAAGGTGTCTACTTTACCCTACACTCAAGCCTCCAGAATCACCCTATAGCACTAAATTTCTTCGCTTGTGCTTCTGAAATCAAAGACAGCACTCAAGTACAGTGCAGTTCTTTAGTCTGAAGTAAGTTTTGTCAGCCCCTGTCTGTCCTCAGCTGTGATGCAACTAAGGGGACCCATTTCCACCTTTCTGGCTGGTCCCAACACAAGTCTGTCTGTCTAGTTTTTCCTCACCCTCTTTTATCTACTTAGGGTTCTCTTTATCCCATTTCCTGATACCCTTGCAAATCCTATCCATTTTACAAGTTTAAGATCAATTACCACTGGCTATGAGAGGACAAACTTTTTCTTATTCAAACTTGTTTCTAAAATAATGTTTAGATGTGTTCTCCACAAATACAAGATTATCAATAAGAACATTTAAAAATTAATGAATGAGAAGATCAAACATGGCGCTTTGGAGAAGACCTCGTACCATAAATTAGAAAACTGAGAAGACAGGGTTAGACATATTACGTTTCAGCAGACTAGAATTCATGTTGTAGGTTCATGTGTTTTTATTTATTAGCCATTGTTCCTATATCATAATTTTCCAGTTACCGTTATCTCCTCTTTCAGTAATAATATTCCGACAAAAAGACCCCAAAATACTGGTCACAGTCAATTTCACAATGGTAATATGAATATCGTTCCTTTTTATTTATTTATATTTTTTAGAGTGAGGACACTGTTAATGTTATTCTTCCTTAATTTTAACTTAGGCTTTCTTTTCTAGAATATGGCCTATCTGTATCCTGCATGAGATTCTGGACTGACATTCTCGTACTAACCAACTCTGGCTTCTCTGTTCCCATAGCACCTGTTATAGAACAATACAGTCTCACGGCTGCTGCTAGTATCACATCTGATGAATTCACTGTTCCCTATAAATTATTCAAAAGCAATTTCAACTTAGCAGAAATGAATTTCCCTTTCCATGAAAAGGCAAGTTTAGGTCACTTTCGCTTTAAAATAACCTAATGATATTGAAGACTAAATAGACAGATACAGAATATTTATCAAGAAATTTCTGCTGAAGGCTAAACTGACCTACATGCGTGACCTTTTGCCAGATTCAAATGCAACTTGATATCTAGATGAAAGAACCGGGGAAGAATTAATATTAAACTGACCTTGAGCTTCTATTTCTGATAAAAAAAATTTCACATTGCAGATGTTCCTCTCTGTGATTGTTCATTCTGAACAGAGTGTTCATAGCTTTTTATTTTAAGATTCCAGGAGTAGTATTTTGCATAACTCTTTCAATACTATAGTTCCTCACAATGTAATAAATTCATCTGACCACCACACAAAATAGCAGAGGGTGCAAAGAGATTTAGGAACCTCAGCCTATTTTGCCCTGTCATTGCGGTTGGCCAAAGCAAACGGGAGATGGCAGACTGTGCCATTATGCAATATTTAGGACAAGGATGACTCAGTTTAAATTGAAACTTTATCTTAGTTCTGAAGTAAAAGGGCAGATCTGCAAGCAGACACTTTTTATGTAAACAATGAGGACAAATATATCCCAAAGGGAAAAATACAAAGGACACTTGTACCTCATGGATAATTTATCTTAATAGTGCACTCTTGAGTGTTTTCCCCAAGATTTTTTTTTTGTGTGTGTGACAAATAAAGGCATTTTAATGGGTTTATTTTCCTTCTGTTGAAACAGCATATATTTTGTTCAAGTGAGAGGAGAGTATCCCTACGAGAAATAGAGCTGTAAAATATTTTCTATCCTGATGACCTTTTGGGTTGAAGTCTCTGAAGATGTATGCACAGGAGTTCAACAGTCCTTGAAAAGTGGTTTTCAGACATCTGGACCAAGATTTACAAAAGCACTATTGTGGCTGTTGTCAGTTACAAAATCCTAGGAAGTTCAGTACAAGAAAGAAGTCAGAGCCTTTCATGCATGTTTCTGAGGATATAGAAGTAAGAAAGAAAAGAATCAAAAAGCTTGTCTTATGACAACATACCGAGCTGGCAGACAACCCTGACCTTTTCTTTGATTATTGGAGTTTGATAGAAGGGTTAGTAAACATCCTGATAGTTAATTAAGAATGGGAGGTAGGTAAACAATCCAAATTTACTTAGGGTTATTTTGTTCAGAGCCTGCCTTCTATGTCAAATACAAAGGCACCAGTACACACAAATAATATGGTGATTTTCTTTATTATCTCAAAACATCTGCTACGTCATGGGGTTTGTCTGCAGCACATGGGGACAGTGCAGCTATTCTACCTACTGGATCACTGTCAGCAATATTAGGACTTCTTCCTCAGTGTGCCCCAAGAACAGGATGATGTGAGAACCCAGTGCTCTCGAGATTTAGGAAAGGTACGTTACTGATTTCAAGGAGTGCCTAATGCCCCAACTTTGTTCAAGTACAGAAAGAAAAATGCCCATTTGCAGACTAGCAAATCACAAATCACCAGGAAAACCTGCCCTTCAAATCAGGAAAATCCAGGCTCTCTCAACAACACAAGTATTTTTGTAGCGTTTTCATGAATCTATCTCCCCTCTCTCTTTTGAAGAATGGTACTATGAACAAGATGGTGATTTTCTTCTTTTTGTTTCTCCTTCCTTGCTTCCTTCCTTTCTTCTTTCTTCCTTTCTTTCTGAGAGCTGAAGGACTGGTAAAAATGTAAGTATTCATTCAGCTGTATTTTGGCACACATAAAGTGTCACCTGAGATGTCTGATAAATGCCTGATTGGGTCTAATTGTAATGTTCAATCAATATTTCAGGAAATACTGAGGTAGAGGGGAGGTGAAGCAGGTTGTTTTGAAGGCCATTGCATGAATTTCGACACCACAGTTTGTCTCTTCTCTAATTTTTTTTTTTGTGATATCCCCTTTCCTTTCAGCACATGTTTTGGCACCATGCTCATCTCAATTATTTGCTTCTGTCATGGTAGGAAGAGAGACACAACCACTGGATTTCAGAAGGCTGCTTCTCTTACACTTGAATTCCTTGGCTACCTTTCTCTGTGCCAGATAACAACACATGATGTGGGAGTTCCCTCTGTGTGCTGTTATTACCATTAACGAATAAAGAAACTGCTTTGGCCTGTTGATAGGGCAGAACTTAGGTGGGCAGGGGAGACAGAACTGAATGCTGGGAGAAAAAAGGGCAGAGCCAGATAGACGCCATGGAACCACCAGAGTCAGACATGCTGAATCTTTGCTGGTAAGCCACTGCCACATGGTGATACACAGATTACTAGAAATAGGTTAAATTAAGATGTAAGAGCCAGTAAGATGCTAGAGCTAATATTTTAATTAATACAGTTTCTATGAGTTTATTTTGGGGCTAAGTTAGCCTGGTGACCAGGATGAACAAGCAGGCCTTCCATGTAACACACTTAAGATGCAACTTAATGAATTTTCAGTACTTATTAAAAAAGCAATGACTAAAGTAGTCCAGGTTTTACTTCAGGTCCTCAGTTCTCCCAGTTTCTTCTGATTACATCCTTTTCTTGGATCTTTATCAGACCTACACATTCTTGTATGAGCAAACAGCTTCTTTGACACCTGATAAATGCACTTCCCACCTCATGCCCCACCCTCCAGTGCACTGCGTTGGTACCTAAAGTTCCCAAGTTTCCTTTTCTGTATTGTCCTACAGAGATGGTTCTTGAGACCTGTGAGCCCTTTCTACCACTTTTACACTTCTATCCCAGGCATAAAGTAAGCTCTCAGGAAGTATTTGGTGAATAAATAAATAAATGTAAGTTTCTCCAAAGAATAAATCTCTTAATGGTAAACAGGGATCGTGGCCTTGTTTTTGTTCCCGGAATTCCAGGCACTGGCCACTCTGGGAAGAAGGTCATTTGGGAAAATATTCTTCTTATAACTGTATAAGCATACATTTTGTAAAAGAAATGTTGTAGAGGAAAAGCAGAAGGTAGTGGAAGGATGTACTGAAGACCAAGGGGGAGTGCCTATTCCAATCCTCTTCTCCCTTTGCGGGGAAGAGCCCTCTTAATGTTGTATAAATAGCTTAAATGGAGCATTACCATCAGAATGTGTTTAGCCCATTACCTGACACCTGTCCCTCTCTCATACTAGAACAGGCTGCCTGTGTCATTGCCAATAGGGTTTCATAGCAGAAGGAATCAGAAGCTATAAGCTAGTATCAGCAGAGGGGGGGGATTCTTAAGCGAGCAACTGCATAATTTTATTAATAGGTTTTATGTCTTAAATTGTATCACCTTTAAGCTTCATTTTCTTCATTGGCTGATTATTTTTCATGTTTCTTGCATCCTCTATAAGGCATTTGTTTCTAACTACTGTGCACGGGTACCTTTGAAAACTGTGAGTAAGCTACTCCACCTACTGGGCGTCTCTTAAATTACACCAAAGGTTCTAAGGAAGGAGAACTGCGACTTGAAGATGATCTTTAAGGGGTACACTCATCCATTGCTGGTGGGAATGCAAACTTGTGCAACCGCTTTGGAAAGCAGTGTGGCGGTTTCTCAGGAAATTCGGGATCAACCTACCCCAGGACCCAGCAATCCCACTCTTGGGAATTTACCCAAGAGATGCCCAATCATATTACAAAAGCATTTGTTCAACTATGTATATAGCAGCATTATTTGGAATAGCCAGAACCTGGAAACAACCTAGATGCCCTTCAGTGGAAGAATGGATGAAGAAAGTGTGGAATATATACATATGAGAGTACTACTCGGCGGTAAAAAACAATGACATCTTGAATTTTGCATGCAAATGGATGGAAATAGAAAACACCATCCTGAGTGAGAACCTTCACCTGGCGTTGGATGGAGAAAATGACAGAGCCCCAAACTGGAGCACCGGACTGAGCTCCCAAGGACCTGATGAGGAGCAAAAGGAGGGAGATCATGAGTAAGGAAGTCAGGACCGTGAGGGGTGCGTTCACCTATTGAGACAGTGGGACAGAACTAACAGGAGATCACCAAGTCCAGTTGGAATGGGACTGACGGAACAAGTGACCAAACCAGACTCTCTGAATGTGGCTGACAGTGGAGGAGGACTGAGAAACCAAGGACAACGGCAATGGGCTTGGACTCTTAAGCATGGACGGGCTCACTGTGAGCCTTGTCAGCTTGGTTGCTCACCTTCCTGGACTTAGGGGGAGTTGGGAGGACCTTGGACTTAACATAGTGAAGGGAACCCTGATGGCTCTTTGACCTGGAGAGGGGCGGAGTGGGGGTATGGGTGGAAGGGAGGGGAAGGAAGGGGGAGGAGGAGAGGAGGAGATGGAAATCTTTAATAAAAAATGAGAAAAAAAACCAAAAAAAACCAAAAAAATAAAATTCTTAAACAGGCAAAATAAAAAAGATACTGAAGTGCAAAACATACCCAAATCCACCTGCCCACTTCATTCTGAGTGCTGCAAGTGTTTCTCCACTGTGTATTTCTTTCGTTTACTACCGAGATCTCAGAAAACGATGAGCTCAGCTTTTACTTAATACTTTTCTAACTTCTCTTCTTGTAGATTTAGACCTTTCTTGGCAACCTATTAGATCTTTCTTGGCAGCCTAATTTTAACTGAATGTGGGGGCAGAAAACCGAAGGCAAGAGCAAAAGGCTTCCAATGGCATTAAACCAGAATTTTACAGGAAAATGAACATGTAGTGAATCTGGGTGTTTGTAGTAGGGTCTGCCGACACCTGCATCTTCTTTGCCGTTTGGTTCTGTACACTTGGTTCTGGACATACCATTACACCACCCAGTGCCAACAGACATTGCCCCGAACACCTTAGCCTCAGATTCGAGACTACTGCATATTTTGAATTACAGTGTATTTACTATAAGTACAGAGGTTTCTGCTCTTACAGAAGTAGAAGGATTTAATTTTTAAAATGATATTTTTTAAACCATCATTCCTCAGGTAGAAAGTGTCAAATGTTATATTTTGTACTTCATTAGAATGTCTAATTTTTAATTTTTTTGTTTTAATTACTGACTTGAATTTCATTTTTAAAATGTTAGCACAGTTTCGACTTGTCATTAAGACAGAATTTTCAACAATTCTGAAATGACCCTAAATATATTTTTGCCATCTTGAACTTTGCATTTATATGAAGCAACAATCTCACCATTCATGATTATAAACTCAAAATATCCGTCAACCCTGAGAAATTAAGCTGTTCTATACATTGGAGCACCAAATATTCAATTCTTTTTTCTTTCTTCCTCTTTCTTTCTTTCTTTCTTTCTTTCTTTCTTTCTTTCTTTCTTTCTTTCTTTCTTTCTTTCTTTCTTCTTTCTTTTTTCTTTCTTTCTTTCTTCCTTCCTTCCTTCCTTTCTTCCCTTCCTTCCTTTATTTTCTTTCTTTCTTCCTTTCTTCCTTCCTTCCTTTCTTATTTAATTCCTTTCTTCCTTCCTTTTTTCTTTTTTCTCCAGGGTCTTAGTTTGTAAATTTGCTTGGCCTGGAACTCACTAGATCAGGCTGGCTCTAACTTAGTTAGACTAGACCTGGTTGCCTCTGCTTCCCAAGAGCTGAGATACAAGAGTGTACCACTGATCTGTCTAAGATTGAATTTTCATGTGAAAATAAAGGATCACACCCATTTCATTGCTATCAAAATTTTCTTCCATTTTTAGTAAACAGTAAAATTATATGTATATAAGAAATGGGTTTAGAATGATGTTCTTTAATATTTATTACCAGTAAGTGTTTAATTTGTGTACCTATTTTATGTATTTCCTGAATCCAGGCTCACACAAAAAATTTGGGGGTTAAAATTGAGTTCCAATTGGGAAGAAGCCCTGTTCTGAAGAATTCTGTCAAGATATGTGAGCAAGTGGGATAGGCAACCAGAGTAAGCTTGGGTCTGGAATAGAGACATAGAAGCAGGGTGACAGTAAGGCCTTCAGATGTGCCTTTGGAGGGTTAGGTCAGGGTTTGTGGTCTACAAGCACAATTTATTTCCATGTAGGCACAATAATGGAACAGAAGTTCTAGATGGATGCTTGGCATTGTGAGAAGAAATTTCTAGGACCTCTTAGAAAAGCAAATCTTCTCTTTCCATTTCACCCCGTTCTCTTATTACAATCCTAGCATAGTGTTTGAAATCATGCACCATGCCCTGTAATAACTGATTTATCTCTCTTTTTTAAAGATTTGTTCATCCATTATGTATACAGCGTTCTGTCCATCCTTATCCCTGTTGGCCAGAGGAGGGCACCATATCTCAGCACAGATGGCTGTGAGCCACCCTGTGGTTGCTGGGAACTGAACTCAGGACCTCCAGAAGAGCAGACACTGCTCCCAACCTCTGAGCCATCTCTCCAGCCCCTGATTTATCTCCTAACTTAATCCACGTAGAACACTTACCAGGTAAGTACCGTTTCCTCTTACATGCTGGTAGCCCATTCCTATCACGTGCTCACTTTCCTGTCTTCACCACTTTGTCACCTGGATGTCTAATAGTTGTATTTAAGGTGACAAATGAAAGTTTAGGTATCTATGGAAACCAGCTGTGTTGCCTCCTTTTACCGTCTAGTCAAGGACATTCTTTGGCCCTGGTTTTCCCCTGATGAACTTCAGGATTAGGCCCAAGAATTCCATATTTTTCTGGGAACTGTTAGTTAACCCGGATCGTGACATAAATTCTTCATTGTGTTATTGTGGGCTGCAAAACTAGACTGACCTTTAGGGCCCACATTAATCTGTTTCTCTACGCTGCCCACATGTAGTCTTCGCAGTTGGCGGACTTGCAAAGTACATGGAAATGTAGTTTAACGGCAGAGTATCTGCCTAGCAGGCACAAGGCCCTGGATTGGATCCTTAGAATCAGAAAAAAAAAATTGAATTGCATCACTTTATGATTCACTTTGCATTTATAAATACAAACGAGTAGTCTTAGTTTACAAGAGATATTTAAGCTACATCAATGAATTGGTACTATTTCATGCTCTGAGTTTTACTTCCTGTTCATAATAAATTCTCCTCTCACTGTATGCCATGACACCATCAAACTACTCCCCCAACACAGCACATAGCACGGCTTTTGAAACACAGCCTAGCATTTTAAGCAAAACAGTGTTTATCTCTCTCAGCATCTGCAAGGCCTCATGGATGCCGTGCCTCCAGGTCCTAAACCCACCCCCACATTCGGGTTTGAGCATAGAGATTCATAAGACACAACAAACAGTGGTTTGTTCTGAGCAAGGCATGAGGAATGCCTCCTCTTGTTTGGAGCCGGCTTGAAAAATCAGTTGTCTCCTTTATGGAATCTAACCTTCTGCTCTCAGTGAGGGGCTAGATGCAACCTACTTTCTTTGATCGATGGTAAATATATCTGTTTGCGTTCCCTCTTCTTTTGTACCTCCATTTTTTCCCCTCTGCTAGCCTTAAGTACTCCCTGACAGCATTCATATTGAAACGAATGTCTGACAACTTAGAACTCATTCCGAAAGCCAGCTCTGCCTTCATACACCTTCCATCTCAGCTGTGACTCACGTTCTCTCTCTAATCATGTCAGACTTGATTAGTATCAATTTGACTGCTAGAAAAAAAGCCAGGGAAAGCTCGAGTATATAAACACTTTTCAAATATCTCAGGGAGTTAGGAGGACAGTGAAGACTAATGACGCCAGAGTCTAGCAGGAATTAGCTTAATGTAAGGATGACTGCCATCTGAAAAGGCTGAGAAATGAGCAGAGCATCCAGTAGACTCACGGAGTTGAGAGACTATCCAAGAGGTGGTCCTGTAGACCCTTCTACTCCCAGTAATAGTTAAACAACATACACAGGCTCTGTGGCTGGGGGGACTCATAAGTGGCTGGATAGGAAGGTGAGCGGAGCTATGGTAAGACAGAGGTAAGGAGGACATTATGAGATGCTCAAAAGAATTAATAAAAATATTTTTAAAGGTAACTTAAAAAAGAGGCGGTCCTGGAAATAAGGCTCTAATGAATGACACTGAAAGTAAGGGTATTGGAGCAAAGGTCAACCCTCACAGGAACTGAAGGTTGACTTTTCCATTCCTTCTAACTGATAAGATTGTGGGGGCACAGGAGTCTCCAGCACTCTTATCTTTTATGACTGGAACAAGTTTGCAAAGAATACAGAAGAAGGTAGGAAGATTTACTGAGAACGTAGATAAAGGAATGATTACAAATAGACTTTAATATGACTATGATAAGTATGTCCAAAGAAATAAAAAGGCCAGATTGATAACTGCAGCATAAACAAGAGGCTGTAAAAGAGAATCAAATGGGGAGTAAAGTAAAAATGCAAGATTTAAATTGAGAGCTTCGTGGAGCAAATTAGCTATTAACTGTAGCTTGGAAGCAAGCCAAAGACACATACAGCACATGTCGGAGGCTGCTCTTTTGGAATTTCCTGTTTCTATGGACAAGTTAGCTTATTAGTGTCACAGAAAAGAGACCCATTCAAAATTCACTGGAAAGAAATAACTACCAAATTGAGGATTCTGTAACTAATTTAAGAATCTGAAAGGTCTAAGGAAAGATAAACTGATGGTCACTCGCTAAAAATGCTGTAACAGAAGAATGATTTGAATTCAAATGTTTGAAGACCCAGGAAAGAAGGACGTATAGTTGAATGTGGTAAGAATATAGTTAAAAATGAAGTGACTATAATGTTAGGAGTATAAAAGAATATTAACAATATCTCGTAGATTTGCAATCTATATAAAACTAAAATATATGATATTATGAACAAATTATGAAGGATATAGTTAAATTGAATGCCAGAATGCCCATAAAACACTATAGGTAATGTTATAAAATACACATCCTCTTTTGTATCAGACTCTAATAGTTTTAACAGTGTAGGGCAATCTTTTAGATAGGTATTAAAATAATACAATAAAAACTAATTTGCTGAAAGGTAAAAACGGAAAATAAATATAGAAGTGAAGAGCAACATGGGAAGCAAAATAGTAATAGCATTTTAAAATTCAGTTGTATTGGTAATTACACTAACTGTAAATGGACTAAATATTCTTTGGTTACCCTAGTAGTCACATCTCTTTCACTGTCAAACTTTTTGATAAAGTCTGGACTTTGAATGTTTTTTTTTTTTCAACATTTAACTCGTGTTAGTTTGTTCCTTCCAAACTCAGTTTATAATATGCAGACTGCTTTTGGCAAGATGATCTTTTAGTGTGGCCTCCTGGTAGAGGCCTTCCTTTCTGAAACTGCAATCTTGTATTATTTTATGACACATTTTCCCTGGGCTTTGCTTCTGCTTCTTTGCCTTGCCAACCTCCTTCTCTGCAGACCCTCAAAGCCCAAATTAAAGAAAGGCTTCCTTAATACCTTTGTCAACTTCTTTAGCTGAATACATTTACCATCTACCACATTATAGCATATACATAATTTATATAATACATATGTATATATAATTTCTTCCTAATTCTAAACTTGATTATCCTACAAAGGCACACCGATAATAATAAACAATATACAATATACAGTCAACCTAAACTTCAGATCTACTCATACTTCAGTAAATCATTAAAATTTTACTTCATCAATTATGCTTTCTAGGAAACTGGGAGTCATCCATACTACTTCTCTTAGGCTATAAGCTAAATATTTGGGTTTCTTGCATTCATATGCTGAAATCTAATTCTCAGTGTGTAGGAATTTGGAGGTAGGATTCTTGGTAGATTAGGTCACACAAGTGATAACTCATGAACGAGTTTAGGACCTGTTCAGCTACCAAGACTCTTTCCCTCCCCCCTTTTCCATGCAAAGACACATTGAGAGGATGACACCTTAAAAAGGCAGGATGTGTACCCTCACCAGATGTTGAATCTACTGGTGATTTGCTCTAGGACTTAGCTCCTTCTCCAGTACTATGAGAAATACATATCTGTGGCTTGTGAGGTGCTATATATGGTAAAATGACTTACCATATTCTGTTAATGATTCTGATTTTTGTCCTGAAACATCTTTGGAGAGTTTATTTTATTTTATTTTTACCTGGCCAGGACTACTAAAGCCTGTTGCCTCAGCGGCAGCCCTGGCTTTCTTGGGGCTGTTCCCAACCCATTAGAGGATGTAACCCTCTAATTCATTTTCACCAAAACTGTCAGAATAAACTTGAGAAAAATTCCACGACCTAGGGTATTTTCCATTTTAGTCAAAAGATGATCATGAAGTGACTATCTTGGTCTGGATAACAAATGTTTATACAAATTTTCTGTCTTGCTAACTTCTACTGAATTCTTGGGTCTCTGCTGAAATGTTCTATCCTTCCCTACATAGACATGCTCTCTCTCTCTCTCTCTCTCTCTCTCTCTCTCTCTCTCTCTCTCTCTCTCTCTCTCTCACACACACACACACACACACACTCCCCTTCCTACTAGACATTCTGCTCATGATTACAACCAGTGTTCTTAAAAGGATACAAGGCTTCAGAGCTGGAAGGGGTACAGGTTAGGAGCACTCCCATTGGGTCTTGATTTGCACTCAGCCCCAACGAGGACATTTGTTCCAGTGTCCGGTTTCCATACACACCCTCCAAAGAATTAGTTGTATATTCACATTACTCAGTTTTCATTCTTTTTCCAATTGTCAATTTAGTGCTCTAGGTGTGTCTCAGCTTCTGATCCCCCCTTGCTGTCTGTATTTTTCTTTTTTAATGAATTCATTTCATTGCCTAGCTCTGTTCAAGCACCGTCGTGCTAAGATTTCTCAGCAGAGGGCGCTAGATGAACACTGCAAGGGAGGGAGCCACTTGCTCTGTCCAGTAGCTCTACAGTAGGTTTGTAACCAGCAGAAGGTGCTTTATTCCGGCCTTCAGTCCCCTGGAGCCTGCCACTTTAGCAGACTCAGACGTTCGCCTTTCTGTGACCCTTACCATATGGACACACTGCAGATCTTCTGTACACTCCGAGACCCTGATTTTCCCTGCTTCCTTTCCTCTTCCCTGAGGTTTGTCTCCATAATCCTTAAACTACTTCTTTTGGGAGACTTGGCCACAAGGACTTCTCATGTTTCAGGTCTTTCAGCCACACTAGCATTCTCATTCCTCTACCATAACTGCACCAGGCACCAACTGAAAGTTTTCTGCCCTGTGGGGCCCCGAAGGGTTGCTTTCTGTTTGTACCCAGACCGTAGACTGTTCTGGCCTGGCAAAGCAGTGAGCTGCAGGCCGTCCAGCTGATTAACCTCATCTTTCCCTGGAACCCCAGCTTTGGAAAGGGAACGGACCCCTTCTGCGTTTGTCCTTCCTGGGATAGACCCTTTTTGAAAAATACCCAACTCTTCTTATACCCTAGAGTTATTCCTTATCAAGGTTTAACAAGTCGGCAGCTGGGAGCAGCATGATAGCACTTGATTCAAAATGCTGTAACTATTCTATGTTTACTTTTATTTGTAATACTAATAAAATTCCGTATTTACTTGTGGATTTGTTTTCTTACCTTGGCTTCTTACATGGCACTATAAGCACCAACAGGGCGGGCACCATGCTTGTTTGCTTTCTTCGTGGTGCTTACATAATTCGTGGCATTTTAAAAAGTATCCCATAATATTTGCTGCGTGACTAACTTCTGAATGGGTGAATGCATTTTCTGCTAATTTATTCAGTTATGTACTTTGTATGCCTCATTAGCTCTTCTCAGACACTGCTATCTGTTTTACAGATCAGGCATAATGTGTTCTGGAATGGGTACCAGTATAAGGCACCTGATTTGGGATCTTTAAAAATGAAATAATGATAGCTTTTCATACTCTCCCATAGTCATGTCGAAAGCTGATGTAGCAATGACAGCCACAATTACATTTCTCACAACAGCTTTTTTTTACCTGTGTGCTAATTACGAGATCCCCAAAGAAGACTAGGAACAGATGGGAGTGTTACAAATTTAACTAAAATTACTACTATGGCTTAAAAATGTCACATACCCTCTACTCCAGGCTTCATACTTTCAAATGCCAAAAGTTTGGTAGGTAAGAAAAAAAAGTAGACCAATCAATGAAGAGTAGTGGGGATTGTGGTAAATTATGCCACACATTCTTCATCTGAATGCATTTAATTCAAAGAGTCAAAAGAACACCACAGAAGCTAAACAGCACCAGTGCCCTGACTGTCACATAGCAAATCCAAATTGGAAATACTAGGACCCTGCTGGATCCCAGCAATTGGAGATCTTAAAATAAGAGATGATTAACTCAAAGACATTTCTTATAATATTTTGTTGAAGAAGAGCATAAAAACTAACACTTACGATGATCCCTATTTTATAAGAGGAGACAGAAATTGATTAACTAATGTAAGGCAAGAGAGACAACTTCAAGATTACAGTCTCCAGAGGATAGTGTGCAAGGTCAATTAATTATTATTATTATTATTATTGTTGTTATTTACTTTAAGTTGGAATACACACAGTATTTACTCAATTTACAAACTAGAATTACCTTAAAATCTTAAAAACAAAAAAGGTCATCAAATTTCTAGGGTTACACTCTTGCCTATTGAGGATGTGGGGAAGGAAACTGCAGGCATTGTTCAAGGACTCTTCCGGGCTTCTGAAACAGGAATGTACATGTTTTCACAGATTGGAAACTCGTGTCCAGTGTTTCCACAAATGTTTTCTAGACTGAGAATTTCTTGCTGTTCCACGTTAATACTCAAGAAAATAGAAACCGAGGATAGATAATAATTTCTCATCTTGTTTAGAGGAAATTTTATTTTCCTGCACTGGAGGGAGACAAAGTTTCTCAAAAAAGCTGGACGGTTCACTTTCCTAGGAAAGGCAGAGCAGTTCACAGAATGTCACGAGGAAGTGGCTCATAACGCAGGAATAGAAAGTCTCCACAGTCATTCAGCACCAGACACATCTCACTTTCACAATACACTGATTTCTTTTCTGTTTTTTTTTTCGCGAAGAAATTAAGTTTGTTTATATATGCACCCAAGTGCATGTATGCACATGTGCTAGTGTGCAAAAGCTCTTCCTCCCTCCCCTTCTCTCTTTCTTTCTCTCTCTTACACACGCACACACACACACACACACACACACACACACGCGCGCGCGTGCACACACAAAACGTAAAATAAAGGCAGAAGAAAAAAATAAGATTGTGTCATGAACGAGGTAAATAGCCAAAATTCTTTTGTTGACCCCGATTAGAGGTGGGTCATGCATGTCCCTGGAGTGGAGTCAAAAGCTCACAAGGCTGTGGGGCACAGTGCATCCTTTGTTGGGTGAGGGAGTGCATGTGCTCTTTAGGACAGGGAGTCTATTTGACCACTGACAGCTGCTGAGACTATTTCGTGGGAAGTTAGGAAGTGGGAGTTCTGTATGAAATCGCTGCTGTTAGCTTTAAGCATGTTTGCATTCACTTAGCAAAATCAGACACCGGATTGCATCTGGGTGAGAAAACACACACGGTACCAAGATGTAAACTGTAAAGAAGGTCCCTGCAAGTGCACGGACCCATCTCAGACTCACTCAGTCACAATCATCTGGGAGGAGCGCTGCCTTAGCACAACTTTGGGGACATTCTTTATGCTACCCCAGCCTTCATGCCAAGTTGGATGTCATTGGTCTCATGAAATCTGGACAACGAAATAGGTATTCTAGGTGACTTGTTTAGTTCTCTACCTCAGCAGCCTCAACAGCACTGAGTTCTACCTCCCATGGTCCACTGCCTACACTGTGGCTTCAAGAGCTATGCTTTTACAGATCCACTTTGTTTACCAATGGTACTAGAAAAATTATCTTTGGTTCTTATTTTCTTTACAGTGATAAGAAAATTTTCATAGAGGATGAAAACAGAAGCAAAAGAGAAGAAACGTATGCCTTGATTTATGCAGCTGAAGGGAGCATATGTTAACATTTTTTGACTTTTGAAGAAAGAACAATTCTTGCGCAGTCAGAAAGGAAATTACTATTTCCAGAGTCCTGCCTTATAATTTACTGAAGGACAATTCTTGGCATGGAATAGCTCAAGGAGGTTTTACTTCCCAGTGTTCTTTATTTTTACCCTTATCAGTCATTACCTTTCTGTGTTTGTAATAGAGGAGATAGCCGTCATGCTTCAACACAAACCACCTCTTTCTCCAGCCCTTCACAAAGCCCGAGTGAGTCCTCTTATGCAGGTAGCCGCGACAGGTGGGCCACGGAGTATTGGGACAGCGGCTTATGTCGGATCCCACCACCAGCGTCAAGATGTCTGGACCTACAGGCATGAATTGAGGATAGCTAGTTCAGTGGCTTAATATTTTATAATCTTCTGGAGGGACAGGGTCTATGCAGAAGTAATGGATGGAGAAACAGTCAGAGTTTCTGAAGCAGTGAAACAGAATCCTGCCACTGGATTAAACCAATTTTCTCAGAAATTCATTCCTATGTGTTTATGAAGAATATAAGAACCACAATTATCTCACAGCTGGATCCAGGTTTCCTGAACTGTGTAACGCTCCTTCATCACAGCCACAAGGGCTCTGATGACAGAGACAAGTCTGTGCAATGTTACTGATGTAGCATCAACCTAATTCCTTAAACATCTTGATTTACTACCTTAGAAGAAGTGTAGGGGTGTGTGTGCACCTCGATTGTCTACCTCACTTCTATTTGCAATAATTAGCCTCCTTAGTCTGATTTAGCCAGAGGGAGAGTCTAGATCACTACCTACCTCTCTTGCCGAAACTGCAGCTTATCAAAACCCTTGAGTTTGGAAATAGCAGTTCTGGGTGGTCTTAGGTACTGCCCCTTTTCTGAATCCAGATGCATGTGTGACTTTATCCTGAGCTTCCAGTTCCTGTCTCTCTCGGAACATCTTCCTGGCTGGACTTCTGGGACACAGAACTGGTATACAGTACAGGTTGTGGAAATTGGCTCTGTCCCTGTTAACATGGGGTCACTGCTTACCTACTGTGCTTTGCGACTGCCAGCATGGAGACGGCACACCTACCTTTTGATGTTGTAAGACAGCTCTCTGAATGCCGGGCAGACAGACAGCAACCCTGACACACTTTGAAGATTGCAAATGGGCAATGACTTCATTTACAATTCCTCTGAGTGGGAGGCCACATCCCTGAAGGCGGACATTTGGCCTTGGCAGCGCTGACTTCATCATGATGGTTGACATTGAGATTACCGATCTGTTTAGAGCTGTCTATGGAAATGGGGGTCAGCAAGGAGACTCATCTTCCATAACTGACAAGCTCCAACCCAGGGGATCATTCCTGGCTGAGCCACATGGCCCTGAAAATAAAGATTTGTCCCAGAAAGGCTGACACAGTCTTAACTTTAGCAGCACATGAAGCACCTTGGTAATTAAATAACTCTCAGGATGTCAAGATAATTCTTCATTGCCATGTAAATACATTTTAATTTATTGAACTGCCCTTAAGCGCCTGTCAAAAACGCATCCAGAAAAATTAAAAGAAATGCTCCAGATTGACCGGCAACCCACGAATGTCTTTGTCTTTGGACTGTAGTCCCCAAAGAACTGCACTCCTGGACTAATGTGCTCGGTTGACACATCTGCCAATTTATTTATGGACTGCTGCAGTGGGCTGCCCCTGAGGTCATTTTCCTCTTGCTTACACAGACTGCATGCGAGTTTCTCTGATACCGATCAGACTCAGCTTGGGCTTCAGCCTGGTCATAAACATAACTTGGTGCACCATGAAAAATCCTCTCTGGGGCAAGGATGCAGCTGGCCCTGATGCAGCATGGCTTCATCATGTGAGAAAAAAGTTTCTCATACCCAGAGCAAGGGCATGAGCCTGATGCATGGGGAGTTGCTGAGCTCTAAACAGCTGTCGGGAGAGGGTACTTTTATCTTCTTTACCACATGCTACTCGGGGCCCAGAGGACTTGGGCTTGACATTCACAGAAGAGCTGGAGTGAGACTTTAGACTTTGATACTGTGTTGAGAGAGAGAGAGAGAGAGAGAGAGAGAGAGAGAGAGAGAGAGAGAGAGAGACACAGAGAGACAGAGACACAGAGAGAGACAGAGAGACAGAGAGACAGAGAGAGAATCTGATTCTGTAGTCATTGTCATTTGTGCACTGAAAGAACTAAACTTTTAAGTGTCAACGTTTAAAACCTCCTGTGCTTATTAACAGACTAAGCCTGATATTAGGAACTGTCTTAATTTGGGACTTAAAAACTAACACAAATTAAACGGTGTGCCTGCATTCAGTAGGTGCAGCCTAAGCCTTGACAGCCTATGTCTGCAGCAAGTTCTTAGATGATGTCCAAATACAATTGCAGTTTCAAGCCCGCAGGCACTTCTGGCTCCATGAGACCCTGCTACTTGGTCTTTGCCACCAACCATAATATATCTTCATTTCTTCATCTGTGATTTAGTTTCCTTTGACCAAATTTATTTTTAACCTCAACATAATTCAGTTAAGAAAGAAACTCTTAGTTCCCTCACCCCATGTTACTACTTCTGCGGATCAATTTCGTGAGCCTGGGAATCGAAGTAGACAACCATTGCCTGTATCTACTGAGCATCCTGCTTGCTTTCAGTAGTGGGTGGGATAAAGCATGCAGAAAGGTGACTATGTACAGCCTGAAGTGACAGAGTCAATAAAATTATCAGTTTCGTGAGATAAAGAAGTTTTCAAACACATCTCTACCCACCCCAGTTCTTTCGTGACAAAGTCCTTCAAAACAAAAGCTCCCCAGAAACATCTTCCCCCTCACATGTTGGCCCATGATTGGAAGTGTAGCATTCGGTGAGGTTATTTGCAGCTACAGGGAACAGAAAAATAATTTCTTTTTCTAATTCACACTTTCTCCTTGGCTCACTGTCTTATTATGCCACCAATCTTAAGCTGTGTCGGAGTCACACCTCCGCTGCCAGACAAACTCTACCGCCCTCACAAGTGCAGAAATGTGCAAGATGCCTTCTGTCCCCGAGGGCTTGCACCGTGTTCAGCAGCCGAGAACCTGGCCTCCAGAGGCACTTCAGCGTTTGCTTTTACTAAAGCCTGCACTTTACTGAAACAAAGGCCTGATGGAGCCGACACTTGCCCGCTCACTGAGCTTCAGGGTCTTCTCTTACCTCCCAGATTGGTGCTTAAATCTCCTCTTCGAATCTGCTAGTAAACAGCTCCATTAAAAATAAACCAAAACCACTGTATGGGGCAATCTAAATAAAGACTCAGTAGAGTGTGTTGCTGTAAACCTGTAATTCCAGCACAGATGGCTGAAGCCAAAACAAGAGGATCCCAAGCTGAAGGTCGCCTTTGGGCCAAACAATGAGAACTCGTCTCAAAACGCAAGTGAGCTTAGAAAGCCCCAAAGAGTCACATACAGGTGTGGTCATTTTCAGTATGACACTGAGTGCCTTTCAACAATCAGTTTTGCTTTCCTCATCACCAGAATAAAGGTCATTTGTGCAGGGGTGTGTATAGTACTATGACTAATAATGCCAATTACAAAATAAGAGTTTCTCGTGCTACTCTGTTGAGATAAGATAACAAAGTAAGACTTTTAGTTATAGGGCTGTAACTGTTTGGCCAACTCTTTAAAATTCTGGGCTGAAGAAGAGGGTTCAGCGGGAGGAAGGGGACGAAAACAACAAGAATCATTAGAGACATGCATGAGACCTTCAAGAAACAACACCAAAAATAGAAAGATGCTGGCTGTGTCCTGATGTCAGGCTGGTTGTGAAAAATACAACATGGAGAGCTGAAGAAAGTTGATCAACACTACAGATAGGGAGGTATCACTCATCATTCCACATTTAAGAGTTGCCCCCTGAGGCTTGAACACCTGGCTGTGACATGACTTCAGCGTTCTCTGAAAAGTGATTTGATGTCCGTAAATATGAATCAATGTCACAGACAAGGATGCTCTTACGGAATCAGTGCTTCTGGGTAACCCTGTTTACTTTGCTCAACTTTCTTTGACCATTACTGCCTACATATTTCAGAACGAGGCTCTAGCTTGCAGTTGGGTTATGGTAGTCTCCATTCAAGGAGCCTTTTTTTTGTTGCTGTTAAATCAAGGACAGAGTGCCCATCATAATGTTTAGACTATGCCACCGGATTGTCTCTGGAGTTATGAGTTCCTTGCTTTGTTTTAAAATTATTTCTTCACGTACAACAATTTTCTCTTTTACAAGAGGAACTCACAAAATGGGCTTGATATGGGAATGCGCCCATACTGTTTTGTGTGTGTATGTCTTCTTACGTTATGTAAATGATGTCATACTGTTTTTCTGTATGCTTGCCTGATTCTCTCCCCCATCTCCCTCTTCTGTTTTTCCTTGTCTTTTCTTTTGTTTCCAAATTGAAACTGTCTTTAAAAAAATCTATTTGTGATGTTTGAAAGTGAATAGAAATGCAGAGTGTGTGTGTATTCCAACGTAGCTTTACATATTCCCTTAGTGACGGTCACCCGGCTGACTCACATTCCTTTCTACCACATAAAATACTGCACGAATGCCCTTGTATTTGTCCCTTAAGTAGTTTTTGGTTTCTCTGTCCAGAAGTACAGCTTTTAGGACATAAGATTTATAAGGTACTTCACTAGGAAGTGCAGATTGCTTGCCAAGCATCCTATATCCCAGTAAGAGTGTACAAAAATTATCATTTTCTTACCATTATGCCCATCAAAGCTTGCAATTATATGATACTTTTCATAAATATTATTGAATTTGAAACAACATTTTGTTGGCAAAATTTACCTTTGTTTTGATTAGTGGGAAAATTTGTCTATAATTTTTTTAATGACATTACTTTTACCTTTAAAATTGAGGCCTAGTACAACCTACGTCCACCTCTGTATATAGAATAATGTGTACAGAACACAATGTATCAAAGCTTTGATGAATATTTGGGTATTTTTGGAACTTTCTAGTCCTTTGCAGATTACTAATGTGCTCTATGTTCCTACAAAAGAGTTCCATTCTTACCTGTTCTTATGAGTTTGGAATATATCTTAATATCTGGTAAAAAATGTTTTTTTTGCCAACTTGCCCTATTGGTGAATAGTGCATCCAATTAAAGATAGTTAATCTTTTGGATGCTTGTAAGTTTTCCAAAATACCTGTACATTTAATTAAGTTTTATTATGGTATCATTGAATTCTTGAAGTGATTTTGGGAGAATTAAGCTTTTTACACATTTTTTTACACATAAATGCATAAGATGGTGTTTATTTCCAGGCCTTTAGTTTCCTCCATTATACTGGATTGAACCTAATGCCTTCAATACAGCACACAGTACTCTATACCGAGCTGCATATCTATCCAAGTTCTTCTTTTACATACCTAGAGAGACTAACATTTTTCCATAAGTTTTTCATTATTTGACAGATTAATTCTAAACACTTAGAATTTTTGTGGCTATAGTTAATCACATGGACTTTTCCCTTTTCTTGTTGCTTGCATAAATACATACTGTTGACTATTAGAAAGTTATATTATTTTCAAGATTATAATTATATCATCTCCCCTTTCCTCTTCATTCCTCGTAACCCTCCCATATGCCAGTCTTTGCTCTCTCAAATTCATAGCATATCTTTTCAATAATTGTTGTTACATTCATATAAATGTATATGTGTATACATATATATCACTAAATATAACCTAATCTGTCTTCATAGTGTTACTTGTGTGTATGTTTTCAGGGTTCTACATATCGTATTAGATAGCCGATTTGTACAGGAGATCTTAGTTCGATGAGTAACTCTCTTTTGGTTGTAGGTTTCTGTCCCTTGTAATCACTTAATCTTCAGAAAGAATGGTTGCTTCCTCCTGAGAGTGTATACACACTGTTTCTCTTGCTTGTATTATATTGGCTTGGTTAGGCCTTTTGGTATTATGAGCAGTTCTATTATAATCAGCATTGTTCTTGAAAATTGCAAAAGAAATACTTCTAGGATTTCTCTGTTAACTATTTTTGTTCGTATGTATGTGCTTTTTTGTTTTAATGGTTGGGATTTTAGTTATGCTATGGTTTAAAACATAAATGTTCTTCAAATTCCTGTATGTTCAACCCTTGGTTGTCACCCCGTGGACAATCTTAGGAAGCAGGGCCTCGTATGAGAAGGTTAGTCCATTGAGGTGGATCACTGAAGCATTTCCTGGGACAGTAGACCTTTCTGTCTCTGTGTGTTGGCTTCTGGTTATGACAGGGAGGGCTGCTGACACAACAGCTACTTCCACAGTTCAAAGCATCAACCTCAAATGACCATGGATTGAAGCCACAGTCATAGCCTTGTAGGCTGGCTATCTAAAACGTTTTATCATAGCAATAAAAAGCTACATACTAGGTAGTCTTTATCAGAGATAAAGGAAACTGCTGCTTTCTTTTCTGTATGTTTGGGACATTAAAATTATACAAATGCATTGAATTCTATTAAGTAATTTTTTTGAAGGACCAAAAGCTCTAATAGGGAACTTTAAACTTTTTCTTTGCACCCATTTTTCAGGATTATTATAAAGCTGTTGTGTTTTATAGTTCTTCTTGGCAAAGTGTTTTATCTGAGATTCCTTGAAGTAATCTTTCTAAAGTCATGAACACCAATAACCCTTTGCCACGCGCTTACATCATCCTTTACCTGGGATATTGCTTGTGAGTTTCTTTAATATTTGGAGAATAATACTCTATACTATTCTAGAATCTGGTGTTACAAAATCTAATTGCATTTTGGTTCCTTTAGAGGTGAAGAATGTTTTCTTCCTAAAGCTTCAATAATTTCCTCTTTCTCTTTACTATTCTTAAGCTTCACTATAGGTTGCCTGCCTAAGAAATTTTATGCCCATCTAGTTGATAACCTGTAAGCATTTTCTGATTTCTTTTCTCTTTTGCTGATCCTGGAACATCTTCTTTGGTTCTGTTTCTAATAATTTTCTTCGTGGACTAGGGCTAATACTTTGTTGGTATAGTGCTTGCTACACAAGCATGTTGATCATTAGATCAACTTAAAATAAAATGGAGAGAACTCTTGGAATGACACCTGAAGTTGATCTCTGGCCTCCACAACATACATGTCCACCCCTACCACAAACACATACATGGATGTACACACACACACACATACACCCCAATTTTTTCTTTTCATATATTTAATTTTTTCTCTCTCAGGAATTTTGAATTTTTGTTGTTCTCCTGATTTTATCCTTTGTGTTTGTTTTTATGTCTGCATGACTTTTATCTTTTCCTTCCTTCTTTCTTTCCTTCCTTCCTCCCTCCCTCCCTCCCTCCCTCACTCCCTCCCTCCCTCCCTCCCTCCCTCCCTCTCTCTCTCTCTCTTTCTTTCTTTCTTTCTTTCTTTCTTTCTTTCTTTCTTTCTTTCTTTCTTTCTTTGTCTCTTTCTTTGTTTCTTTTCTTCTTCCTTTCTTTCTCTCTTTCTCCTTTTCACTTCCTGGGAGGGTTTATACACTAGTCTGGATCACCCAAGGTCTTTCCATTGTTTTTATTTTATTATTCAGTTTGCATACTGTTTCTTTTTAACATTTGTCTTCTTTATACTTAGCACTGAAAATTGGCTCTTCTTTATAGCCACTTTTCTGTTTCATATCCTATAAATGTCCTCCTTGACCAATTCAGTGATTATATTGATCTTATTTTAAATTTTAAATGTCTGCTTCCTCAGATGTATTTATTTACTTGCTTATTACAGATTATTCTTACATTGGCATTCTTTCCCTGCCCTGTTTCCCAGATTCTTTATTATTTTGACTAGATAGCATCTTTTGCTTTGGCGTTGCTATGGAAAATATGCACTGGAGTAAGGTTCAAGCTGCATTCCTCTCTGGCATTCCTCCTGGTGAGCAAGGTGATGCTTTTCAGGGGCAGCACACTTCTTTGGCTGCTACCTTGGTCCAGATGCTGTGTTTGCCTTGCTTGCTTTCAAGGCAAGTGACCAAGAATCTCTCAATTATTCTATAAGATTTTTCACTGTTTCTGAGTTAAAAACTGTGCTGTGCTATAGTGAATTATTCCTAAATATATGCAGGACATAGTCCGCAAATACGGAATGATCTAGACCTCCATCCAGGTAGGCACATCTCATTGATTGTCCACTTTTCAGTGCTCAGTGATATTGAGGGTGCATGAGGCTTGCCAGGAGCACATGAAGGACAAGATCAATAATAAATATCCCACCCCAGCCTATTTTTCACATGAGATACTGAGCCCTAGTCTGCTATTTAATGCAGTTCCTACCCTGTAACAAATACAAGTATGACATCATTTCTTCTGTCTATTTCTATATTATTCGTTGATATCTCAGATCCACAATTTACCTTCACCTTCAAAGGTGTCTCCAGTGTTGAGTTTGAAGACTGATAAGGACAAGGATTTTTTTGTTTTGTTTTTTGTTTGTTTGTTTGTTTGTTTTTGAAGAGGGAAGTTAAGGTTGAACCCAGATGATATCAGAGTATAACCCATTCTTTCAAGTAACTCCCAGGAGCAATGAACTCAAGTTAGGATGTTCAAGTCACTTTTCTCTACAGGCAATGTTATGCCACCATTTTATCAAGGGCCAGAGACTCTGTCATTCAGGTTTGTAGATAATCTCTGTTTTCCTTTAATTTCCTGGAATGGCTAAGTATTATAAACAACATATGCTTTTCGGAGGAATAAAAAGAAAAAACACTAGGAATAAAAGTATTAGTAAATTATTATTTAACACAAAATGTAAATTACAAGGAATTATCTTTGAGAACCGCTAAGTCGAAAAGCAATGAATAACATTGCCTTACTGTGTTATACTATCAATTTACTATTGTAATTATGATAATAAACCTTACGTTCCTAAGCTGTGCTTCAGAAAGGGTTAGACCTTTGAGAGCTATTGCACTTGCTAACTGAAAATGTCCTTGTGTTCATGGCATACCCAGTGTACATCTTATAGAGCAATAAAGTGCCAAGCTAAATTCCACCTGAAAACAATTCAGAGTAGTTAAGAAGAATGCTTACTACCTTAACTTGTAAGTGATTTTCCAATGTTAGTCTCTATGTGAGAACTCTTAGTTCTTGGTAACCCCAAAACATGAAAGAAGGCTAGTGACACATGGCAGGGCACCTGAGGCTTAGTCCAAATTCACATTTGAAATAGTATCTCATTGTCTAACAATAATTCAGGATCATCACAGCATCCATATAACTTTCAGGAGTAAGATACCACATTAAATAATCCTGTGACAGAACAAAGGATTTTCTAGTTGAATGTGTTTATCTGTGAGACTTTAAGGACTTCTAACATGGTGCTGAAGAGAGTTGTTTTTAGAGAGAACAATGGCATGAATCTTTTCACAAGTTTTCTGTGGATGGATGCAACGGTACAGGGGATGCACCATCGCCACTCCTGTGGTTGCTCCATCTATGTTGGAACTGCTTGACAAATAGACCTCAGGTAGCCCTATGGGCTCTCTCTCTCTCTCTCTCTCTCTCTCTCTCTCTCTCTCTCTCTTTCTCTCTCTCTCTCTCTCTTTTTCTCTCTCTCGTGCATGCGAGCACACACACACACACACACACACACACACTACAGTATCACAGTAAAACACTGAGTTTTACCTCTACAAACTTTCTTTGTTAAGCAATGGTAAATGAAGGGAAGGAATATATGTAAAAAGAAATAGTAAACAAATTCTAATGAGGGAAATATCTTTGTTTCTTAATTAAAGAAATATTTTGGTAGTTGAATGTATTTTGCTTGCTGACAAAAATATTTTATGGGTGATGATACAAAGTGTGTGTGGTTCAGAAGTGAGATTTAATGACTAGGATAAACCATCACGTGGATCACAGTGCATTCATGGCACCCCTCTGTAACTGTCACGTTCTCACGCTTGAGCTTCCGGCGTATTGAGTGCTCAGCATTTTTGGTGAACTCTGGAGGCTGTAACTGGCCCACTTACCTTTCTTTGCAAGGTGCACAGCTTCTGCGTGTTCAGCACTGGTGACCTCAGTGCCATTGACAGACAGCACCACGTCTCCAATCTGGAGTCCCGCTTCCTCGGCAGCACTGTCTGTAAGTAGACAGATGACAACAGTCTCCTTGACAGAGGGTCCCAAATTGAGTGTCCTGCTGTTTGTACTGTTTTCTAAAAGAGACTCTTTTTCTACAGGGTCTTTCTTTCCAACCTGACAATTGCTTATGCCATTAATGGGAAAGAAAATGCTCTTCTTGTGGCCTCCCTTTCACGTCTAGGACGTACTCATTCAGCTAGGCATTTGAGTGACTCCTTTGCAATACAATGGCAAAGCTGCTCCGAAACTCAATCTATTCATCCACAAGAAGGTTGAACTAGTGATTCTCATTCCCTCATTGCTGGGAGGTCCCTTTGTAACCCTGAGAAAATCACTTAACCTCAATATCTTCATGTATATAAAGGGGGCTGGGGGCAGAGCCTCTCTGCAGGACTGTTCAGGGAACAAGTAATTGAAATACTTACGAAGTTGTGGCAAAAACAGATCTTGGAGTAGTTGGGAGGGGGTGAGAAAAGAAAGAGCGAAAGAACTGCTTTGGCTTGCATTGTTTAGGCTCCTTCCTGAGTCTTTTCAGATAGGAAACTGAAAATAGCCTCAGCTCTCTCTCTGGTCCTTAGCTGTGGAAGAGTGGAGGCCCCCTTTCCATGGGGTATTTTGTCCCTTGCGTTTCTATCACATTCATTTATGCAGCACACCCCTATTTTCTATGAGCTAAAAAGTCAATATACTATTTAAGGTTAGTTTATTTAAAAAAATGTGGCCTCCCAGAGATTGGGCCAAAATTCTTCCTACAGTAAGCAGTAAGTACATTTTCTTTCTTCCTTCATTTAGAACTCCTCCTCTCTCTCTTTGATGCGCATGCTCAATACATAAGTGCTGTCTATGGACTCATAGAGATGGGTGAGCAATAGCAGGCTTTTAATATGCAGAACACCACTGCTCTCCTCAAAGAATATTTATTTTAAATAATACTTTTCAAATTTTATTTTCTTTTACTATGTTTTTATGCATATGGATGTCTTGACTGCATGTATGGTTATTCACCAAGAGAATTTCTGTTGTCAGCAGAGGCAGAAGAGAGTATCAGACCCCTGGAACTGGAGTTATAGATGGTTGGGAGTTAGCATGTGAGTGTTGGGAGTCAAACCATTGTCCTATGAAAGAGCAGCCAGTGTTCGTAAACACCATTCTATCTTTCCAGCTTCAAAGAATGTCAATTTACTATTTTACTTTTTTATATTTCGGTTTTTTTAAGATGGGGTTTTTCTGTATAGCCCTTGCTGTCCCAGAACACCCTCTGTAGATCAAGCTGGTCTTGGACCTACAGAGATCTACCTGCCTCTGCCTCCAGAGGGTTTGGATTAAAGGTGTGCATTACAATGCCTGGCCAAGGATGTTATTTTTAAGATGTGACTCAGTTGCTGAGGGCAACATAAGGCAGAATATTATCCTTAATGACTACAATTTGTCTAAATCTGTTTTAATGGTAGAGAGGTTTCTGATTAATAAGTCATGACTCCTTTAATTCACAAAGGGGTAAGAAGCAACCTTTGATATTCCTATCCATGTATCTACTGTGCTGCCTGGAGTAAAATTACATCATGTCCTGGTTGATGATATGAATCAATTACAATGAATACATTGTTCCACTGTCTTAAAGGGCTTAGAGAATTTGTTTATGGCATTGCAAATAACAACACAGATTGAGTGACGTGTATTATTGTTTTTTTATATTCCCTATAATACCAGCTATTGTCTTACAGGTTAACAGTTATTCAACAAATATATATTGAATGAATAAATGAACCACTCCAAATGTTACGCTATAGTTCTTTTCATCAGGGACCTTCAGTTTTACTGGTAATGAAAAGAGAAGCCACCTGGTTTATAGAGCTCATTCCAGGACAGCTAGGACTGTTAATCAGAGACACCCTGTCTGGAAAAAAAACCAGAGAGAGGGAGAGAGGGAGGCATAACCAAAAAAAAATTACACTATTTTTTTCAAGACAGGGTTTCTCTGTAGCTTTGGAGCCTGTCCTGGAACTAGCTCTTGTAGACCAGGCTGGTCTTGATATGAACTGTGATTTTTGAAAAAGAAATTCTTAATACTTAATCCAATTTGGAGTAATTATAAAATGGTTTTCCAGATAAAGGAGAAACTGGTCTGATATTAATGAATAAATGAATTATGTTTCATGAGTATCAGGGAGGCCAGAGTAATGGAGACTACAAGGTTTACAAAAACTTAACCCCTCTGTTGTCTGGGCTCACATTTAGTTAGTGTTTCTCATACTCTTTTGCACTTGGGCATCCAATCTGAGAAAGGCATAGTCACTGGAATGTGAACAGAAGTGATACTCATTTCTAGGCCTAGACCCTAAAGACACAGGAAGGCCACCCTTTCCTATGGCTTTTTTCATCTGTCTGGGAGGTGCCAGTGACTTTGAGATCCCAGGGGTTGATAGATTTGCAAGGAAAATGCAATCCAGAACCTGAAACATTAGGTGAAACTATCTCCAACTAAGAACATCTACATTAGACTATTACCATAATTAATAACCTTCTATTTTGTTTGCCTTGAGTCAAACATGTATTTTTTATTGCCAAAGAGGGCACCATTTCAAAAAACTAGCACACCTCCAACAGTAAGTATTCTGAACAAAGGTATCCATATTTTCCAAATCCCAAAGCTAGTGATCCAAGTCAGTTAGCATAGATGCTGTGGGTCAGTGGGTAATGTCCTTGGTGACAATATAAAGGAGATGGACAAAGGAGAAAGGGTGTATTAGGTAAGGATGTAGAATTTGCACTAGATCCTCTGACATTAGAGAGATACAAAATATTGTAAGCATAAAACATGTACATTGTTTCATAATTTAGGCTTTAGGAAGATTAACTTTGAATAGAGAGAGATTAAGTTAAACAGATCAGCATGGCTATTACTACTAGAATTTATACAAGCCTATAACATAATTCTAGAGATTAGTGGAAGCATAACAGTCTTTCATATGACCTGAAATGGTTTTCAGAATTCATTTGGATACCTGTCAATCAGTCTTTAATGAAGCACAAACATACCACCAAGTAAAATTTCTCATTTGTTTATTATGGTATTTTATATATTCAAAATAACCTCTGATATATGTAAGAAAAAACACTGGTTAAATGTGTATTTGCTCTTAGATACCCTGAAATAACCATGGTGTATATAATCTTCAGGATGAATGAAAAATATATTTGGGCTTGGAGAGGAAGCAAAGTGGTAGAGTTCTTATCCAGCAGGAGTGAGGCTCAGGGTTCAGTCCAGATAGAAGGGGAAAGAGAGAGGATTGAAAACACAGGTATTAAAGAAACATAGGTGGTAAGATAGAACCAACAAACACATTCATAACTCAGACAATGTAAAAAGACAAACAAAGCTTTGAAGATAAAATTTAAGGAATAATCACTATTAGTAAGAGAGAAAAGGGACCGGACAAAGAAAAACAAAACTCAAAACAGATATACCTTAAAAAGTATAGTCAGCAGAGACCACAATGAAGAAGGATGAAGGACAATCTGCAGACCTGACCTTGGATGCCCAGCATCTGTGTAAAAAGCTAGGCATGCCAGTGAACAGCTGTAATCTCAGTGCTGGGGATAAATACACAGGAGACAGCCCAGGTTTCAAGTCAGACAGTCTGTCCAAATTGGTGAAATGAAGGTTCAGTGAGAGACTTGTTCAAAAGTAAGATGGAAAGCAAGTGGGATATTGAGTCTGGCTTCTACATTCATGAACACATATGTGCTTGTATAATTATACACACAGAGAATATGAATTCATGTGGGCATGTGGATTCATATAGTTTACACAGGAGGGAGGAAGGAAAGGGAAGAGATAGATAGATAGATAGATAGATAGATAGATAGATAGATAGATAGATAGATGGATGGATGGATGGGCAGAGAGACACAGACACAGAGAGAAGAAAAAAAATCCAAGATGAAGAAAATATCAACAGTTCTATATTGAGGCCTTAAAGGAGACTCTAATAACATCATCATTAATCTTAGTCTGTTCAAGACATTAGGAAAAATGAGGACTAACTAAAGCTTTTAAGAGAATAAGGGAAGTAGGAGAAAATTGAGAATTTGTACTAATCAATATGTTAAATGATTAACTAGATAAGTTAATAAACACTATAAAATTAAAACAAAGTACATGTTTAATAGCAGACTTTCTAAGTAAAATTTGCTTTAATAATTTTTAAACCTAATCCTAATTATTAAACCTAATATTTAAAGGTTCTATCACTCTGAAGATAGTTCTATTCTGATTATACAACTTGAAGGTTTTTTTTTTTTATGTACAGTGTACTGCCTGCATGTATGTCTGTACGCCAGGAGAGGGAGGGCAGCAGATTTCATTACAGATGGTTGTGAGCCACCATGTGGGTGCTGGAAATTGAACTCAAGACCTCTGGAAGAGCAGCCATCTCTCCAGTCTTACTACTTAGTGAAGTTTTTACTGTATTTTTGTATGGGTGTTCTGTATTTTTTTATATTCTTGGTGGTTTTATTATCTGGCCTTTTATTATAACCATATTGTCAACAAAATTAGTAAGTCTGTGGTTTTTCTTTCTCTGGTGAATACTGATGCTGTCAATTGTTTATTGATTATTTGCTTATCTTTTTCAGGTAAATATCTATACAAGTCCTCTGTTCATTTTAAATTTCGTTACCTCTGTAATTTTGGTTGTGATACCGAGAATAATCATTGTTAGTAGGGAATTATTACAGTTTGCCACTCTTGTGACTGGTTCGCAATTTTATTTTAATTTTAAATAGTGGGTACTGGTTGTGGTAGTCTGGACTGTCATGCATCTTAAAAGGTTTACCTTTATCTACTAATGATGCTGGAGTTGCAGTACAAGGGCTTCACCGAGGGCAAAGATGGTTCAAGGTGATTTGATAACACACCACACAAATGCTTGCCCTATGTGACTCTGGTCTTGGTACAGAAGTGATCAACACAAATTGCTTAGGAAGGTATGAGGTAGTAGAAAAACAAGACTATGATTTTCTAAAATTATAGCTCCTTCCAAATAGATGTTTGGAAGTTTACACTTATAAGTTTATTAGGAAAAGCTAATAGAAAAGTTACTTCATGCTTTCCTGCCATACATATTTACACCTAATGCAGATTCTGAAAACCTACTTTAAAAAAAGAGCTTGTGCTTTTCACTTGGAAATTTGTGCTCTCACAGTAGTACTTTAAATTCTGGAGCTTCAGAAACATAGGCCACTTCATCATTTCCTCCCTTGCTTATCCTGCCGTAAATGTATAGTTCTCTTTCCGAGTTTGCTTGCTATCAAAGTTGGAACATCTGTTTCTTTTGTTTATGCCAACAGATCTCGCAGGCACTTAGGCTTTCTCAGAAACCGTTCATGCAGATGCCAGCCGGGTGTGGGCAATTAGTTGCGTGAGTGCCAAGCAAGCTCACACTCTGTATACTTATGGATAATCATTTCCACCCCACCTACAGGTCTCTTCTCTTTATCTTTTTTATCTTTAGTGTGTAATTAAGCCTCTCTACTGCATCCAGAACAATGTTTTATAGTATGAATAAGATTCTCAGAAGGGCTGAAAATACGTGTAATTTTAAAGTCCCTCAACCCCTCATTTAGTAGATTTGAGTAGACAATGGATTTCAGAGGGATTCTCAGCACTGAGAAATACATTAAGGAAAAAAAATGAGAGAAAGACACTCAGCAGCTAGGCGAATCCCAGCCAGGGCAGCACTTTCTGATGCTGAATAAAATCCTGGGTTAACTATGTACTGTCACATCTCTGAGACAGAAAAGACACTTCAGTTTTCTTATTGCAAAACACCTTTGGGCCCACTGAATAAAAAGTTCCCTGCAGAGCACACAGAGTTATTTGTTTTGTGTTAGAATGACAAAGATACAGTTAACCATCGACACCGAGCAGTTACGAAGATATCAGAAACTGACTCTGCGATGGTGAATTTTCATGATTAAATTGACTAGAATCACCAAGGAGACACACCGCTGGGGTTTAGATGAATGTGTGCAGTACTATTCTGTCCATTTGTTTGGGTATCAAATTGAATAAAATGGAGAAAGGGGAGAGGAGGGAAGAGAGGGACAAAAAGAGGGAGAGAGGGACAAAAGGAAGGACAGGGAGCGACACAGAGACAGCAGAGAATGAGACAGGCACACAGAGAAAGACACATGAAGCTGTTTAGCAACAACTCTCATAGTTCATTGCTTACTGGCCTTCCCATATATGAGGAGTCCTAGTCCCAAACTCCTGCCACCATAGCCTGTATCAAAACTTTGCAGCTACCACAAGCACTATCATACCTTCCCAGACTGAACACATAAAGAATATGGGTTTTGCATGAATGCGAGTAGTACTATTTGATCCATTGGCTTAGGTATCAAATTGAATAAAAAAGAGAAGGGGGAAAAGAGAGGAGAGAGAGAGAGAGAGAGAGAGAGAGAGAGGAAGATCTCTTATTGCTTCCTGGTCTTTGCAGATACTAGAAGTCCTAGTCCTACTGCCATACATGTATACATGCATGACATGATATATATGTATATTGTGCTATTTTTATATGTAATATATGCATTCATTCATGTATATTTATATATTCATATCTCTCTTTATATGCACATATGTGTGTGTGTGTGTGTGTGTGTGTGTGTGTGCGTGTGCTACAGAGAGCAGAAAAAGCAAAAAGAGCAAGCTTCCTTCTTCTCTGTTCTTTATATAGGCTGTCAGTAGAAGGTGTGACCTAGATTATAGATGAATCTTCCCATTTCAAAAGATTCAGATTAAAAGTGGTTCTTCCCACTTCAAATAATTTAATTAAGAAGAAAATCCCTAAAAAAAACCCTCACAAGTATACCCAGCTATTTGGGTTTTAATTAATTCTAAATGTAGTCAAACTGACAAACAAAATAGCCATTACAATTTTACCCCTTGTCATTTTACACACAATCATATCTTTTTATGTCATGTTTAATTTCCAAATGAAACCAATAAACAGGTTATAATTATGCCAAACATGATATAAATATCCCTTGTATAAAGCACAAACACACTATAAATTTTAGAATAGGTGGCAATGGCCTTGGAGGGACATTTTAGTCTCTCAAACTTAAATATGATAGCCACTGATACTCTCTTAATTGGTGTTACATTGCATGAAAAAGAGTCAAGGACAGAAAACATAAATATCTGTGTATAAAATACATTCGAACCAAATATAACAGAAATACTCATGCCATTTATAATCTTCTTTTTGCAACTGGTCATGTGGATAGTTTGTATTTATAACTACCTTCTTCTACTACCCTTTCTTTTTTGCTTCCACCCTCACCAAGCACTTCAGTTGGCCTTGGTTCTTTTTTGGAGGAATAACTCATACCTTCAATCCTGAAGGGTCCGTGCACATTATCATCCTTCCTGGATTAGGGTGCAGAATTTTCTTCGAAGTACATAGTAACACAAAGAGATGTCCTAAATGATTCCCTCTATACTAGTCATAATCTTTCTTACATCGATAATGAAGAAGAAATCTAATTTCATTCATCTTGGTAATCTGGATCAATCACATATCCCAACACTATTGATTCCTTTTTTGCTCTTTTGGTTTGTGGGCATCAGAAGCCAAAAGTGGCAAGGGGGAAGTCTGAGCTTCCAGTTCAGTGGATGCTTGTTGTGTCTCTCTTCCTGGAACCAAAACTTCTAGGTAAGCACAGCTTAAGGTCACAGAAACAGGAAGTAAAAACTTGGTAGTTGGTCATTGGGAGTAATAATGAGTGGAACCATTCCATTTTCTACCCCTTGATGAGTGGAACTGGCTGTGGAGAAACTGTCCCATATCCTGGATGCTGATTCAAAGAATATATCACCTTCTGGAAAATCCTGTCCCATCCCTCCAGGCTGCTGTCACCTAACTGTGTCACTGTGTCATAAGAAAACAACTACAGCCTTATTTCATGGCAGCTTCTTCAGGATGGTGAGCAGCATGGTAAGTCCAGTGGACTCTGTTATTATGGGTCCACTGTTGCGCTTATCTATCTGTAAAGTGAATTCCTTGGTCAGAAGCGGTATTGTGTGGAATACCATGATGATGGGTAAGGTATTCTGTAAGTCCACAGATAGTGATTTTTGCATAAGCATTACATGCAGTAAGGTAAACCCATAACCAGAATAAGTTTCTACACCAGTAAGGACACAGTGTTGTCATTTCCATGAAGGAAGTGGTGCAGTGTAGACAACCTGCCACCATCTCCCTGCTGGCCACCTGGAGAAAATGGTGCACTATCTGAGGATCAATATTGGTCCCTGATATTGGTATATCTGGTATCCATCAGCAGCTGTAGCCTTGTCAACCTTGGTGGTTATAGGACATTTTGGTGAGCCCGTGCATTACTTCCATCTCTGTCACCATGTCACTTTTCTCATGAGCCCAAGGGGTTGAACAATGACAGAGATAGCTGGGGGAAGAAGAAGATTATTCACAGAACAGCTCACCTTCTCTCTTTGATTGCTGAACTCCTCTTCTGCTGAAGTCACTTTTTGATGCTCATTAATGCAGGACACAAGTATCTTCACATCCTTTGCTTATTTGGAGAGATCACAGCTATCCAAATATTTCTCATCCAGATGTATTTCTCACCAACTTTTCCAATAATGTTCTTTCCAAGTCCCTGACTATCCATCCAATCCATGGATACAGTCCATGAACTAGTGAACAATCTCACATCTGGCCATTTCTTCCTTCTAAAGAAAATGTGTGACCATATGAATTGCCTGAAGATCTGCCCACTGTGAAAATTTCCATTTGGTGGTGGGAGGGGCCAGGTACAATAACTTTCTTTCACCTTAGATGGAATATCTCTGCATGTCCACACCACTGGCCTCATAAACATTTCACTGAGGTAGACATTCTTGAATTTTGGTTGAACTTATTAGCCATACTCTGATGCACATATGTGTTACCAACAAGATACCAAAGTTTTCTGCTCACTTGGTCCAATGAAAGTAATGTCATTAATATGGTGCAATGATGTGATATTTGATGGAAAGACAGATGAATTAGACCCCTTTGAACTAAGCTATGACACAGGGCTAGAGAGTGAATATATACCTGATGGAAAAGTGTGAAGGTATAGTTCTGGTTGTGACAACTGAAAGCAAATTGCTCTGGTGGTCGTTATGGACAGGTACTGAGAAAAAGGCATTTGGTAGATCAGTAGCTGCATACCATATACCAGGAGATATGTTAATCTGCTCAAGTAAGGACATCACATCTGGTACAGCAGCTGCAACCGGAGTCACTACCTGACTGAGCTTTCGAAAGTCAGCTGTCATTCTCCATGATCCATCTGTCTTCTGCACTGGCCCGACAGGAGAGCTAAAGGGAGATGCCGTGGAACCATCACCCTTCAATCTTTCAAGTCCTTGACAGTGGAACTAATTTCTGCAGCTCCTCCAGGGATGCAACACTCTTTTTGATTTACTATTCTCCCTGGCAGAGGCAGCTCTAACTGCTTCCACGGAGCCTTTCCAAGCACAAAAGCCCTCACTCCACAGGCCAGGGAGTCAATGTGAAAATTCTACCAACTTCTAAGCATATCTATATCAATTATACATTTTGGAACTGGGGGAATAACCATAGAATGAGTTTGGGGAATCCACTCAACTTACTGTGAGTCAGATGTCAGTTAAAACTCAATCACTTGACATCCATAAGTCCCTATTTTAGCTTGAGGACCAGGTTGCTTCTTGGGGTCTCCCAGAATCAGCAACAATTCAGAACCAGTCTCCAACAGACTCCAGAAAATCTGATTGTTACCTTTTTACTAGTGTGCATTTACCTCTGTAAAAGGCCATGGATCCCTCTGTGAAGCACTGGAGAAAGGTTAACAGTAAAACAGGGAACCTGGTGGTTCTTTTATTCAAGGTGTTCTGGTCTGCAAATTGGCTCAAGCTTGGAACTTGGCCTGAAGGCTAAGATTCCCATTTGCAACAATGTGGTGTAGGTAGGCTTTCTTCCATTTGTTTGAGAATTTTTCTGCACACACACACACACACACACACACACACACACATATATATATATTACAGTAGGCTTCTTATCTGTCTCATGCCTGAGAACACCATGATTGATTAGCTAATATCAAAGGTCCACATGAGTCATGCCATCATAAAATTTGCTTTGCCTGTGCTAACCATTACAGGTTAAGCCATTACAGACCTTGCTTTGTTCGCACTGCCCATTACAATAATTATGATTATCTTGCTCCTACCTTGGCCCTGCTACTTTGGGGCCCAATTAAACTCATTGCATTTAATCCATCCAACTAAGCGACAGCATCTCTGACCCCGAAGTCTGGCACAAGGAAAAGGGAGACATCAAAGCTTTTTAAATTTGCTGGTGCCTGTCTCACCATTTTGTCTTTTATAGAATTAATGAAGGGTGTGCCTTCTGGGCTTCCTATTGCAGAGGATTAGGTATTACATAGTGTGGCCAGTCTAGCATTGCAATTCCTGGAGCCTTAAAAATCACTTCATCAAAACTAAGCCAAGGGATATCAGGTATCTCCAACTCCTTTCCAGTAGGCCATCTTTTGTCAAATGCTTTAGATAACCATTCAAACAAACTTTGACACTTAAAAAAAAACAAACAAAACTATGAGCTCCCATATTAAACATAGATTCTTCACTCTGTGGGATCATATCAATAAATTCAGTCTGACCCAGATTTATGTTCCTTCCATCAGTAACGCACACCCTTATAATCTAGTCCCATACATATTCTCCAGATTGCTGCTTGAGTGAATTAGCAAACTCATTAAGCTCTTAAGTGCTATAGCACACATCCTCTGAACTACACTTTATATCTACGCCCTAAGAACCTGCTTAGCCTTAAGTGTGGTTAGAAGTCTGGAGGCAACTACTGCTGGCCCTTGAAAGACACCAGTATTGTTTTGCTTGGCATCTCCTTCAGAGAAAGTCACTACTGGGTTAGCAGACAGTGAAGGATTAATTTCCTCAGTCAAAGGCAGAAAGCACAACATGTCAGTGGGTGGAGATGGGAGCACACCTGCTGAGTATGTTTTCCTCTGGGGAGAGTGCTTCTTTGGGTCAGATAAAACCTCGAGAATCTGAAGGTTCCAAGTTCTCAGTTTCAATAGGGTCCTCCAACATATTCAAGTTATACAATCCCATTCTTTGCCAATTAGTGATTTTATTTTAATCATTAACACCCTCCAAGTCTGAGACTTGAATTTTTAATGGTATGTCAGCCAAACTTATGATGAGGGCTTCAGTTTGGTGTTCCACAACTTGAGCTTTGTGGCTGCTGGAGAGAATATTCTCTTTCAGGGCACACTTATAAATCTTTAGGTTGTTTATGAGCTTCTGGAACTGGATAATTTTATCTCTGAGTCTATTGTTGTCCTTCACTGCATTCTGAGATGGTGGATGTTGGTTAATTTTATCATGGAGCCAATTCTCTTCCTTTGTCAGTTCATGCAGAGATACTAGGAGCAATCAACCACCATCACCATTTCCCATATTTTTCCCCAAATTGTTAAAAGTTTTGTATTCGTCATCAGCAACTCCATTGCTTCTTACAATTAATGGATCAGGGCAATCAAATGTATTTTGTCTCTAAAGATTGTAAAATAGCTTGCATCATGGATTTTCAGGATTCTCTGAGATGCTAGGAGAGGCTTTGGTAGCTGTAGATGTTAGGAAATTGAAAATCCTATTGCAAATACTTAAGAAATTCATGCTTATACTGCTTCTCCTGATACCAAAATCTGTATCTGTATCAGTCAGGTATTAGTCAGGGTTGTCAAGATCAATAGAACTTGTAGAATGAATCTATCTATCTATCTATCTATCTATCTATCTATCTATCTATCATCTATAATATATCTATCTATCATATGTCTATTATCTATCTACCATCATCATCTCTATCATCTATGCATCATCTAACTCTCTATCATCTATCTATCTATCTATCTATCTATCTATCTATCTATCTATCTACCTAGAACATAATGAGGACTTATTAAAATGTCTTATAGTCTAGCTAGTTTAACAATGACTGTCTATCAATGGGAACTCCAAGAATACAATAGATGTTCAGTCCATAAGGCTGGATGTCTCAGCTGGTCATCAGTATACACCAGAATCCTGAAAAAGTAGACTCTAATGTCAGTGAAGGGGTAGAATTCCTAGTGAGAACAATTAGACAAAAAGAACAAGCTTCTACTTTCATATCATTTATATAAGCTGCCAGAAGTAACTGTGACTCAAATTAAATAGGTGTCTTCCCACCTCTAAAGATATGGATTAAAAATGGGTCTTACCATTTCAAATGATATAAGAAAATTCCCTCACTAGTATACCTAGATGCTTTGGTTTTATTTAGTTATAGAAATGGTGAAGTTGAAACCAAAAATAGCCATCACAGCCTATATCAGCATGCCTTCCCTGCCACAATGGTCTGCATCATTCCCTTCCTGCTACCATAATCTTTTTCATGCCTTCTCTGCCACTGTGAACTATATCGTGCCTTTCTGGCCACAAGGACTACATGCCCGAAATCCAGGAGTTAGAATAAACTGTTCCTCTTGCATTTGCCTGGCCTTTTGCCACAGCAATAATAATAATAGCCAATGCAGAATGTTATGCCAAGAAACGAGTTCATTGTTGTGAGCAACCTGTACCTGCCTTGTGTGCAACCCTAAAGTCACCCATACTCCTTTTCTCAGTAAAACTGGACTCCACCTGCTGCTCTCTCTCAGTGTAAACCCAGAGAAGAAGCATGTGCAGTGACCATACCACAGCCTGGAAGCTGTGTTTTCTTCAATTTTTCTCTGTCAAACAGTGGGGTTCATTACGTTTGAATGTGGCCTTCCTTGAATTTTAGGACCCTTCCCCTTCTTCACTCAGGCCATGCTCTGTATGGCTGTTTCAGAGAGTAAATGGATTTGGAGGCATTGACAGAATCAGGCTATTGTCAACCAATGCAAGATTCCTCCATGAATGCTCAGTTCTGGCCAATACTTGGTTACTATTAGCTTGTTTCAGGATGTGTCAATAGTACCCTAAGTTTAGAGGCTTCTCCAATACAGTCTTGCTTCTTTTCCTCAGTCAGCTTTTGGACTTTCATCGTGGGCTGGAGCCTCTCTGCATACTCACCCTCTTCCTTTGTTTGGGGAGGCACAGCAGCTGCCTCCCAGTTACGTGTTGCTAGATTTCACTCTGTTTTCAGACGGTACAATCTGGGTAAGTGGAACTTTCTTTACTACTTTAAAGAATTTTTCTGATTCTTATATGTTGTAAGTTAAGAGAAGGGTAGTGGAAAGATTGTATTTAATTTGGAGGAGACAGGAAAAAAGGTACAAATTGATGGTATCAATAAATAGGAATTAGAAGTAGAGAAAATAGTCAGGAAGCCAACATATGTTTACATACTTCAGCTGATCTCAAGTTGAGAGCTAAAGGAGGAGGAAAGGACACTGGAAAGGAATTCTGAAATATCTGTGACTATATTTAACTGTTTTGTAATTCTATGGTTATGAGTTTAGTCTGGATTTTTAATTACAAAACAGAGGAACAAAGCCATTTATTGCCTAAGAGAGAAGACAAAAGTTTCGATTCATTTTAGATATTTCAGAATGGGAAAATACGTTGGTAAAATAAATTGGGTAAACAATATAGAGAAAAGTTATTTTATAATTAACAGATTATTCCATGTTAAATTCATAATAATTTATGTATTATAGGCAGTGTTAATCCCTCTGTATGACTAGGAACACATGATATAAGGCTTAATGTGCTTATGATTCCCAATAGTTGAAAATAAATTAGGTCAATATCTAGCAAAGAAAGATTCAAAGTAGTTAATTATTTGATAGTAGGATTTTTGTTCATTTGAAACATTGGTCATATGTAGTCCAAGTCGGCTTTGAACTTGAAATTTTTCTGCCTCACTTTCCAGAGTGTTGGGATTACAGAATTGTACCATCATGCTTGGGATATGATAAATTTTCTCAAAAATAAAATGATCATATGCCAAATACTAATAAATCAAGAAGAGGCAAAACCTTGTGTTTGAATAAACTGTGTGATGCTGTTTGTGTGATTGTTATTGACAACTCACTGGGTACTGAGTGCCCTTGTATCAGTACATCCTGAAATGAAACTTACACTTCACAAGATCACCTCTTTTTGTTTTCTAGTCTGTGGAAACTTGTACAAGATGAAGGGCCTTGCTCCACTTTCTGGTCTATGGAGGCCTTAACTTTCTAATAATTCACTCCAAACAACCTCACCTGATCTAACTGAGCCAGTTCAGTGCGGTCGTCAAGAGGTTATTTGGGGTATCAAGCTTGTCCTCTTTCTCTGGCTCTGTAATTTGTGAGAGGAAAGCCAGAACTGCTGGGATTATTTAGGTCCGAGTGGAAGCTTGCAACAGCAATGAAAAGAATGAACGAGTCATGCTTCCGATGAAGTGACTGCATCACTGAAACAAACCCAACATCTGCACTCTCTCTGAACCTTCGGTTTTGTGAGTCAGCTCATCTGCTCCATGGTTTAAATCACTTGTGTCAGGTGTTTGATTGTGTCCCAACTGAAAAAACTCTGCTTCAGTAGCTTGAAATCCTGACTTGAATCCTGGTGCTTAGAGACATTAAAACTTAGACATGTTGTCCAATGACTTTGATCATTCATATATCCATTTGTAAAATAATCATGATAATATCGTTTTAAGTTCTTATATATGATGGGGATCCTTCTTCAGACAATGGCCTTTGAGAGGCTGGACCAGGGTGGGCATGGCTTTGGTTACTAAAAGGTGTGCTCCCGCTGTGCTCTCTCTCTCTCCCTCTCTCTCTCTCTCTCTCTCTCTCTCTCTCTCTCTCTCTCTCTCTCTCTCTCTCTCTCTCTCATACCTGCTGGATTCCATTCCTGTTCCCCATTGTGATCTGTGAGTCCCCCTTAAATAAATTACCCCATTATTATACTCTATTTGGAGCTAGTGTGGGATTATTTGATTCACATTCCCCTTCATATGGTGTGTTCACCTTCATATATACATATATGCATATACATGGAGAACAAATATAAATTACTTTGTTCAGAACATTTATCTATAATGAATAGCACTCCTTCAATCCCTGGTATACAATATGGTTTTATATTTAAATGCAAATGAATCAATTTAAATCACTTCCTCTAAAATATTCATGAACATGAATGAAATAGATATCTAAATACATGACACTCCCTTAGGTTTAAAATAAGGTTAATACTGGGGTGCCCAGTCCCAACTGATACTTCTACAGTTTGACTCCTACATACAAGGCTCAGAAAACATTGAAGAAGAAGGGATGGAAAGACTGCAAGAACCAGATATCAGGAGGTCTGCTGAGAGAGTATGTCTTCTAGATATGACAACTAAGGCATGACAATATGGCTGCCTCAACAAATCCTGAGCAACTTTAACACCAGTAGATAACACAACATGAATGGGAGAAATCTCACAAGGCTCCTACCCATAGATGAAAGCAGTTAATGACTGCTTGAAAAATAGAGAAATAGTCTTCTGCAAAAATGAGCCCCTTAATTTGTTATCCAATAACAAATGGTTAGTCTTGAAACCATATGCATAAAAACAACACAAAGTGGAATCAGCAGGTTGTATTTATATACGTATTAATGTATATGTAGCAATAATAATAATAAAAAGACCAAGAGTAAGACAGGGAGCTGGAGGGTATGGAGGAGTTCGATGGAGGAGAGGGATGATATAATACTTTAGTTAAGAATAAAAATTGAAAAGGATGCAAGAAGAGACATGATGGATATAATTCAATGCAAATATAACTCCCAGAATCTTTTGCATAGCAAAAAACAGTCAGCATCTCTGTTTTTATCAGAGGAGTGCACTTCATACAGGAAGTCTGGACTTCAAAATAATGTGTGGTCGTGATAGGAACACTTCTCAATATTGTTTGGTAACCACTCTTAGAAGTTGCTTTTACTGCACATGTGCACATTACAAGATGGAGAGAGGGCAGGTTATTTTGTACATTTTGATAGGGGTGAGAAGACTCTTGTGGTATGAATTGAACTTGTTATGATAGCACTTACTGGTATCCACTTCAGTTACCACGATTGGTTTGGAGAACTGAATTCGGAATCCCCAGGGGTAATCTCCGGTTCCTTTGAATAGTCTCACAGTTCGCTCTCGAACTGCAAGAAAGCAGAGAATGAATTGCTTTGAGTTGCTATTCAGTGCTACACACTGTTACAGCACTGTAAGAGTGGCATGTTTACTTACTGATTGCATGTCAGGCCTAATAGAATGGTTCCAAGCAATGCTAGGCAGTAGAATACATTAATTATGTGACTATAATCATGTACTGTTTTTTACCAAATTATATTCATGTGACTATAATAATATACATTTTTGCTGACTAATATTTTTATTAAATTAATTATTTTCTTAAAAATTATCTTTCCTCATTTCATGTATCTATAGTCACATGGATATAATTTGGTAATATAGAATATGTAGATAAAATTTCTGAGAACAAATGAATAATATGTATATTAATAATTAAGTAGCAATAAAGATGTTTTATTCCATAGTAAGCTATATTTAGAAATTACTTTTCACTAATTATTTAGAATCATGAGACCATTTAATTAGAATTATTGTATCTTTATTACTAGTTTCAGCACCCACAATTATTAAAGTGCTTTCATCACTATTATTAACAATGAAATTTCCATCTGCAAATATTATCGTATTATTTTCTATATTATTGAAGGAACGTATTCTAGAAAAGAGTGCATTAATTATACAAAACTCTGCATTTCATTGTTATAGTTTCATAATGTGGTATAATTTAATCTTCACAACAGATGATGATGATGATGATGATGATGATTACTATTTAGAGAAGAGACTTTTGAGATGTAGAGAGGTTAACTACTCATGTCAAGACAGTAAAGCTTTCCTCTGTTGGGCAGCAGTATACCTTAGGTTTCAGCCTTAAGTACTCTGCCATAGCTACTCAGAAAGCACACAGGTCTAGCCATGCTGAGTTGCTTAGATATATAAATAAGAGAACTTATTCCAACATTATTTGTGGAAAAAAAAAAGAAAACTGAAACAGTCCACAAACTGAAGTTTTACAGAAGCCTAGAAAAGTAAAAGACCTCTCTCACTCTGAAAAATACAAGAGTAATTGGCGTTGGAGAGTTTGGAACATGTAGGTTTACATTGTCAATGGAGAATCCTAAGCTGTTTACAATAACGGTGCATGGACTTTTACAGTCACCAAGCTAACTTCAATTACTGTAGCCCAGTTTTTTCCTCCCGTAATTGTTTTCTTCCTATTACCTTCACAGCTTCTTGCTTTTTTCTGTATCATGTTCTCTGTTGTGTGTATGTGTGTGTGTGTGTGTGTTTAGTGTGTGTGTTCCTCACAGCTTCTGCTTGTTAACCAGTTTAACTTATTCTCAACATCAATCCATTCATTGACCTTCTTGACTTTTTTCTATCTTCAGGCACTTTTCCCTTTATGCCCACTCTGAAGAGCAGCCTCACAGATCACAGAACGATTAGGGGCTGCTATTCCTCAGAAACGGGGGAAAAAGCGTGACTCCAGATTGTGACCATCATGGGCATTTAGCCTTGGAGACTTGAAGACAGTAAGTAAAGAGCAAATGATAATAAAATATAACCGATGACTTTCCCAAGCCTCAGAAGAACATTCTAAACAGTAGTTCAGCTCCAAGGTACGTGTGCAAATGCTGGGCAAGTTTAAGATAAGAATTTCAAGCTATTGAAAATAGTAGGGTAACCTAACATCTTAAAATGGAAATTTAATAGAATTCCCTTTCATACAAAGTAAGAATGCGTTATAATTTCTGAGTAATATATTTTGCTGCCTTTTCTCTACCTGCTGCTGCTTTTTCTTCTGTGGATGGTACTTGTTACTTCTTAGATTCAGATCCTTCTCTAGTCTTAGGTGGAAAGAATTTTCTTTTTTGTACAGTTGCTTTATCTTAAAGTCCACATCCAAAAATGATGGAGGAGTTTCTATGTGTTACTTTCATTATTAATAAAGATACTGCCTTGGCCCTTTAAGAGAACAGAAAATTAGGTAGTTGGAGTAGACAGAACAGAATGCTGGGTAGCAGGCAGTGGGGAGATGCTTCAGGCAGTCCTCATATGCAGTAGCCATCCTTCTCATCTCCAAGATGGATGCAGGTTAAGATCTCTCCTGGTAAGCTACCCCTCATGGTGCTATATAAATTACTAAATATGGGTTAAAGCAAGATATGAGAATCAACCAATAAGAAGCTACAGATAACGGGCCAGGGGCCAGGCACTATTTAAATGAATACAGTTTCCGTGTAATTATTTTGGGTAAAGCTAGCCGGGTGGCGGGACACAGCCCCGCCACTCCACTCTACACAAAGGTACTATTTATACCCACGTGTAGACAAAATAAAGGCAGAATTAAAAACACATAGAAAATCAAAGAAACTTGGGAGACTTTGAAGTGATGGACAACAATGCTCCTGAAGGTGGTGAAAGACCTTAGTTTGGCCCTTCACATGCTGTAGAGCCTTTTCATCAACATGGCTGACAAATGGTCTTAGATGAGTGTCTCCTAACATTAGCAAAAATATTATTCATTATAAATTTAGATTACTTTGCAGAGCTTGTAAGATGATTTGCTTGATTTTTCTCTCAGATATTCTGGCGTGAATCATTATATTTCATACTAAGTTTCTTGTGAGAAGCAACAAATATAGCAGAAGGCAAAGCTTTCTGCCCAGGTGTGCTCAGTTGTGGCCACCTGTTTGGTCAGATAAGGAAGACAAGCGTCTGATACAAACAAGGAGACATTCAGCCCTTTTCACAGGTTCATTGCAGCCCAACGAAGGAGTCATTAATTTACAAACATTTGCTGCACACTGTTTTTCTGCAAGGCAATTTCTTTTATAATAGGATTGTAGTAGAAAAGTCAGAGAAGGAAGGACCGTTTTATTTTTTTATTTCCTTTTGAAGCATAAGTGCCTACACTGTCAAAGGGATGGAAAGATGCAGTGTCTTCGTGTAGATTCTGGAAGGAATGTTTGTTTTTGTAAAATGCCTGAAGAAAACATGCTGTTCTCTTTTTGTCAAGAAAATCATAACAATATTGCTGAGAAGGTGTTCTATGGATTCTAGTTCTGAAGTTCTGTGTTCTGCAATGCTCTGTGCTTCTGGGAAAGTTTGTTACTCATTAAGGGAATTCTCTCTTGGCATTAACTATTTGGACAGTGTCTTATTGGATCTCATTATTTAGGAGGCAGAACTGGGAAATTCAAGGACTTAGGAATTAATATTTCAACACTCTGAGATAGGCTGCTAGCTAATCGGCACAAAAAGAAAAGCAGAAATCCATTTCTGACTGTTGTAACAATAATTTCTAATATCTCTACTTTTCAAGGTTTCTTGTTCCCTCTAGGTTCCTCTCTTGATGCTATCTTCTGCTTTTGACAGATCGATTTACCCAGCACATATTTGATTAATGGAAGATTTTTATGTGTTGATTCAAATCAAATCACATTTATTGTTTTGTTTTTATATTTCATGAGATTATTAAAATAGCTATTGCTTTCAAGGTCATGTTTCTGTGGCTTGGGTTTTTCAGTCAAGCAAACTGAATGTCAACAACATGTATGGAAGAATAAACATTTCACTAAAGTCTTTAAATGGTGAGCTCAGCTGTAGAACTCTCCTGTGGGAGGACAAAATCAACATGTTGGTAGCGTGTTCCTCTCCCATTCTGAAGACAATTTTCTCATATTTTAAGATTTATAGTCTTTCCTTTCCCATGGCACTATCTAGTGCATAATCTATAAGTGCCACACAGCTGCTGAGGAGCTACAAATGAATGCCATTGTTTCACAGACTGTGGATGTATCGTCAAGTAATTTATCCCTCTAGACAATACTTTCTTAGCATCATATTGTTGGCTGGAAAAATCCAAATAAAGAGCACATATTTCTATAAAAATAATGAAACTCACACACCAAAACACCCTACATCTTTAAAGTGGCTACAACAATGTAGCTTTGCAGGGAGAGACACCTTGGCTTGACTATTTTCCAACTCAGAACTAGGAAATTAAGGATTGAGCTCCATTTCATGTCTAAAATGCATTTTCCTTTTTAACACATGTAGATTATCATTACAGTATTTTAAAAATATTATGAGGTAGTTAAAATGTTTTATTTAAAAACTGTCCATTTGTCTGTGACTCATTTTCCAAATGTCTATATTAATTTTTTGATCTCCCAGTGCTACTCAGTCAAGATGTGTACATCCCAGTATGAGTAAGTGATGTAGCCGATTCCAGGGGAAAAAGACAGTCAAACATATTTGCTCCTTTAGTAAGTGTATTATGTAATTAAACTGTGTATAATTTACACATGAATATACAAATATATTTATATGAATATACTTATTATTCTGCACAAAATAAAGTGAGAGATAGAAGTAGCCAAGATATATTAAAAATTCAATTTCATTTTTGTGTTCATAATTTCAAGTTTTTTAATGCTATAAATCAGGGATAAGAATATCAATGAGTATCTTCTGTACAGTAACATGGCTTGTGTTACTCAGTACTCACTCCGCAGTACTTCTTACTCACTGTACTTACAGTATCTTATTCATTCATTCAAAACCATGATTTGCTTTTCTAAGATGAGACAGGACCATAATGGGTGCCTGATCTCCATCAGTGAGTTTAGTAGATTGCTGGCCATGAGGCTCCTACTTTAAATCTGGGGTTCTTCTATTATACCAGAAACTCAAATAAAAATTATACATAGAACCTTAATGTTTTTAAGATTACTCTTGGATCACCATCATTGATCTTGTTGTTTGTCTGATTTATCTTATTTCCTTCTCATAAGAAAATTTGCTGTAAGATTTGTCACATTTAATGTTCCTTTGTGAGGCAAGTTATATGGACCCCAAACTGAGCTTATACTCACCATGAAATGAAGGCTGATTTTGGTTTCTTTTTTAAAAAAATTATTTTTACTACTTTTTAATTATGTGTAGTCCTGTATTTGGTTGTGGTATATGCATGCGTATATAGGTGACTGTGGAGGTCAGAGGCTTTTGAGTCCCCTGCATGAGGAGTTAAATGTGAGCTGTCTGACATGGGTGCTGCAGTGTTCACTGCAAGAACAGTGTTCGCTCTACTGAGTCATTTCTCTGGCCGCAACCTGGCTTCCACTTCCTGCATGCAGAATCTTAGGTATGTACCATTACCCTCAACTTCAATTATTTATTCCTACAAATCTAGAGTTAGTATTCTGAAGAAAAAGCTCTTTTTAGATTTTTGAGACTTTTTTTCCTCATTTTTTTTATTAAAAATTTCCATCTCCTCCCCTCCTCCTCCCCCTTCCCTCCCCTCCCTTCCACCCATACTCCCACTCCGCCCCTCTCCAAGACAAAGAGCCATCAGGGTTCCCTTCACTATGTTAAGTCCAAGGTCCTCCCAGCTCCCCCTAAGTCCAGGAAGGTGAGCAACCAAACTGACAAGGCTCACAGTGAGCCCGTCCATGCTGAAGAGTTCATGCTCATTGCCGTTGTCCTTGGTTTCTCAGTCCTCCTCCACCGTCAGCCACATTCAGAGAGTCCGGTTTGGTCCCCTGTTCCATCAGTCCCATTCCAACAGGACTTGGTGGTCTCCCGTTAGATCTGTCCCACCGTCTCAATGGGTAAACGCACTCCTCACGGTCCTGACTTCCTTGCTCATGATCTCCCTCCTTTTGCTCCTCATCAGGACCGGACTGAGCTCCCAAGGTCCTGATTTTTGAGACTTTTATATGATATATATTTACGTAATTTCCCCTCTTCTTCTCTGCCACCCTATATGTTGCCATCCCCCCAACTCCCTCTCAAATTCATGGCTTCTTATTCTTTTATTATTATCGTTACACATACACATACGGATCTAGAAATACAATATGATGGGCTCAGTCCTCTAGTGCTGTTTATATACTTATATGTTTATAAATGTTTAGGTCTATCTATTTGGAATTATATGACCTATCATTAGGCTTGTCTCCAAAGAATATTGATTCTCTCTCTCTCAGCAGCCATTAATTGCCTGTTATTTTTCATCTAGGAGCAGATGCCATATGGGATTTTCCCCATCCAAGTTGGCATATTCATTCTTGGTGTCTTAGTTAGGATTTCTATTGCTGTGATGAAACACCATGACCAAAAAGCAAACTGGAGAGAAGGAAAGAGTTTATTCAGCTTACACTTCCACCTTGTTGTTCACTACTGAAGGAAGTCAGGACAGAAACTCAAATAGAGAAGGGTCCTGGAGGCAGGAGCAGATGCAAAGGCCATGGAGGGTTGCTGCTTACTGGCTTGCTTCTCATGGTTTGCTCAGGCTGCTTTCTTATAGAACCCAGGACCACGAGCCCAGAGATGGCACCATCCACAATGGCTTGGGCCTTCCCCCACCTATAACTAATTAAGAAAATGACTTACAGCTGAATATCATGGAGGCTTTTGCTCAAGTGAGGCTCCTTCCTCTCAGATGACTCTAGCTTGTGTCAAGTTGACACACAAAACCAGCCAGTACAACTTCCATCTTAGTTAGGATTTCTATTGCCATGAAGAGATACTGTAACCATGGCAACACTTATAAAAGGAAACATTTAATTGAGACGGTGGCTTACAGTTTCAGAGGTTCAGTCCATTATTATCATGGTGGGACATGGTGGCATGTAGACATACATGGTGCTGGAGAGGTAGCTTGCAAACAACAGGAAGTGGTCTGAGACACTGGGTGTGACTTGAGCATATCTGAGACCCCAAAGCCTGCCTCTGCAGTAACACAGTTCCTCCAGTAAAGCCACACACATTCCACCAAAGCCACAATTCTTAATAATGCTGCTTCCTTTGGGAGACATTTTCTTTTAAACCACCACTTCTGATAACATATTTTTAAAGAATAGCTTTTAAAATAGTTTTCATTTAATAATTTCAGATTTTTAAACTCATGTCAACCTCCCATATTTTTCAGTACTCAGTGGCTATGAGTTTTCTAAGTCATATGCATGTTGCTGTAATTCGAAAGTCCTTACCAGCTACTGGTCTCGGCTTTTTACTAAGACACCTGGGGCTGTCTTCAGGCTTCCCGTCATCACCCCGGAAAACCCATGCTGTTGAATGAAAGTTCTCTGTGTAGAATCCCTTCTCTTCGATATCAACTCGAAAGCCAAAATCCACAGAAGGAGCATCATCTGAGGTAACTGAGGAAAAGAAATCAAGTTATAGCTTGGCAAGAGAGAAGATCCAGTGCTCTCGTGGCCAAGGTAAAAAAGCTTGCAGATATATTGAGGCAAATTCCCTTTAGATAAAGAACAGCATCCTTAGATATAAGCAGCTGAGTTTGCTGTGCATTTCTCTTGGGAATAATTTACATATTCTTAAAATATCATAATCAAAATAAATATTCCTAGGGCTGTAGAGAAGGGCTAGCAATTAGGAATACTTACTGCTCATACAGAGCACACAAGTTCAGTTTCCAGCATCTACATCTAGTGGCTCAAATCTGATTGTAACTTTAGCTCTTGGGCCTTCACATGCATTGCGACTGACATGCACACACCCATACAGACACACACACACACACACACACACACACACACACACAAATAAAAATAAAATGAATCTTAAAAAATGCAAATATTGCTTCAGAGTCTGTGTTGTGGGAGTCTGGGCAGTGGATAAAGTATGGAAATACTTTAGTTAAAGAAAAATGTTTGCCTTGCAAAACAATATATTACTATTTAGAGGTCAGGTTGAAACCAGGTAAGAATAGGAAATTAACTTTAAGAATCCATTTCCAAATACCATGTACAAGAAAAAGATTGTCAAGTACAAAAATCATGTCCCTCTCTTTGTGCAAGAGGAGATACTAGTAAGTGTATTTCTAGAAATCTCACCATGGGTTTACAGGAATAGTTTCATCTATTAGATCTATAGATGTTTAGAGCTTTCTCTGTGTGTAGGCATTTCTTGGATCCTGTGGAAAGTTGTGTCCATAAAAGAAATGAGCTTGTCCTTCCACATTACCTTCCTTGTTTCTTTGTGCCATATTTAGAAGGTTCAAACCTGAGAAAAACCCTCCTCCAAGCCTTTCACTTTTTCATGCAGACAGGGTTGAAAAATCACACTTAGGCATCAAATGTTAATTTCAAGAAAACTACAGTATTTATTTGCATTCTTAAAATAGCATTAGGAGTAGGAGGATATAAAGATCACAACTCTCTCTGTTTTCTAAAACAGAAAAGCACAGGCTGACCTCCCAATGTCCTGTTCCTCCTGACTCATCTCCCCAAATACTGGGACTAAGTCCTGGGATTATAGGTAAATGCTGCAGCAATCCTCCTTAAAGCATAATAGAACATCTTACTTCCTTCTCTGGTTCTACTCATACACAGTAGTAGTTCCTACACCTTTCTCAGAAAGTCTCCGAATGAAATCTCTTATTCCCATCCTCACACAACCTAGACTTCTGCTATGGGTTAGGTAGATAAGTAGTCCCTTTCTCACCTCCCTAGACAACTATTGGTCTTCTGATCTCTGAGTTTTCCCCCTGAAGAATCATTCTTCATGGTTCTTGTTCATCTCTACTTTTGCTTTCTTAGTACTAGACTGAAAAGAATAATTATTAGTCATTGTCCCGACACAGAGGAAGATGAACAATAGATTTCCAACTTCTCCATTTGCTTTTCTTTTTGTATTTTTTTATTAAATTATATAATTTTACAAATTTTCACCTCCTCCCCTCCTCCCATTTCCCTTCCTCTCTCCCCACTCCCCTCCCCATCCCTCTCCAGTCCAAGGAGCAGTCAGGGTTCCCTGCCCTGTGGGAAGTCCAAGGTCCTCCCCCCTCCACCCAGGTCTAGGAAGGTGAGGATCCAAACAGACCAGGTTCCCACAGAGCCAGAACAGTAGAATCAAAACCCAGTGCTATTGTCCTTGGCTTCTCAGTCAGCCCTCCTTGTCAGCCACGTTCAGAGAGTCCAGTTTGATCACAAGCTCCATCAGTCCCAGTCCAGTTGGCCTTGGGGAGTTCCCAGTAGATTAGTTCCATTGTCTCAGTGAATGGATGCAACCCTTACGGGGTCCTGAATTCCTTGCTCATGTTCTCTCCTTCTGCTCCTCATTTGGACCTTGGGAGCTCAGTTCAGTGCTCCAGTGTGGGCCTCTGTCTCTATCTCCATCCAATGCCAGATGAAGGTTCAATGGTGCTATCAAGATAATCACCAGTGTGGCTATAGTAAAGGGCCAGTTCAGGCCCCCTCTCCTTAGCTGCTCAAGGAGCAAACTGGGGACATGTCCTTGGACACCTGGGAACCTTGAGACTGCACTAGACATTTGATGGCTTGGGTGGCTTCAGGCACATTTGCTCACTCGCTGAATTGATTTGAAATAAATGCTCTCCTCTTCTGAGCCAGGCACAATTTTGTGTACATTGGGGATAGAATGATGAGTAAGACAGGGGTCGTGGTGCGGTGCGAGGGTTCAGAGAAAGCCAGAGCAGCTAGCTGTAAAGAGGGGCATAGCCAGGAAGTATATCACTACAGTCCATTCAGAGAATCAGGTGAGGAAGAGGAGGTGGACACACAGGGTGAGACAAGCACTTTTGTCATAATAATTTAAGTCTAAATGACAAATTTGACACTCTTTGAGTATTAATATAACACACCAAGTATAAAAATACTATGCCTGCTCCACTAGGGAGGACCCAGTCAGAATGTAGGTGCGCTACAAACAGTGTATAGAATCATATAGAATTATAATAGGTTAAATAGATATCCATCCTAACAGGATTTTGCTTTTACATTTGGACCCTATCTCCAGATACCTTATAATAGCTATACAAATACTCTAAATTCCCCCGAAATATGAAATCGGAAATAAATGTATTCAGAATAGGATACTTTCTTCCACATAGCATGCTTTAAAACATTTTGAAATTGTTTTAAATAAATCTAAGTGTGACATTTAATTGGGACAGGAAAAGTAAACCAAAAGTTTTACAATAATGAGTAAACATGCCCTTCTGAGCTCTAAGGCTAAATTAAAGCTTTTGCGTTAAGCTATAATAGGCCTTTCTAAAGTTTTAGGTATATTTTCTATATTCTTTACCTCAAGAATTCAGTTCCTAAATGTTCAATGATGTAGCTCACACAGATTTCTTGGACAACTGGCTTATCGACACTATTTTTCCCTTCAGCAGTAAATGCCTGTATTGGATGTGCAGTCCTTCCTTAGCATGTGAGGGTCTGAGGGCAGGGCTTTATGTGGATCCTTGCTTTTATCAATATGTATGAGGATGATCAAACAGTTCACTTACTTACCAACAGATGTGATTCTGTGGATGAGTAGCTCTGTAGTCACTCAGTTAGCAAGACAGAGCTAATGAACATACCCTTACATAAGCAGAGACATAAAATTTGTGTTAAACGCCAATGAAGCAGCAAGCCACACACCTGCTGAAAATTTATAGCCGCTCGAGGGCTCAGCATCTGCTCCACGTTGAACCATGGTCTAAGCAGGCTAGTCCCAATAACTCTTTGTCAGAAAAAGGTTGCTACCAAATTAGGTTTGCTAGATTAAACACTTAATAAATGAGCATTTCAAGCATGAGTTATTAAATGTTTTGATATTACTGAAATTGCGTCTTAACTCTTTATCAAAAAATACAGGTATGTTCTTTTCCTTTCATTTGTAGTTTTGTTCTAATAATAATAATAATAATAATAATGACGATGATGATGAATAATTATTAATAGTTTATTTTATTTTTTTTCTCATTTTTTTATTAAAAATTTCCATCTTCTCCCCTCCTCCTCCCCCTTCCCTCCCCTCCCTTCCACCCATACCCCCACTCCGCCCCTCTCCAAGCCAAACAGCCATCAGGATTCCCTTCACTATGTTAAGTCCAAGGTCCTCCCAGCTCCCCCTAAGTCCAGGAAGGTGAGCAACCAAACTGACAAGGCTCACAGTGAGCCCGTCCATGCTGTAGAGTTCAAGCTCATCGCCATTGTCCTTGGTTTCTCAGTCCTCCTCCACCGTCAGCCACATTCATAATAATAATAATAATAATAATAATAATAATAATAATAATAATGACGACGATGATGATGAATAATTATTAATAGTTTATTTTTAAAAAGGATTAGAACGTGCACAAGTTAGCTCTGAGCACCTTAGATACCCACACACTTTTATCCATTATAGAGTATCATTTGAAGAAAATGAGGAGGTGGTATGGGAAGATGCAAGGCCCTGTTTGATTGTCCCAAAGAGCCAAGGATTTTATTTGAGTTTCAAACAGATCCAGTAATGTGCTGTTTTTCATAAGAGCATGTGTTCCGGTTGGACTGTCTGTAGTTGAAACTCAGTTCTCAGGCTAATTCTGTGTAGCTGAATGACTTTGGACCCATCAGTTATCCTCTGCATGGGGCCCTGATTAGCACAATGAGGTTTAAATACAGCAACATAACTCATAATTTTACTGGGAATGTCAACGAGAAAGCACATGGTAAGTGGTTGAGCATAGAACCTGGCATCAAGTAGGCACATCACCATCTTTAGGCCTTACTATTAAAAGTTTTTAGATAGATATTATTTTATTTTATATTAGATAGGTTTTTATTGTACTTTTTGTGTATGAGCTTTATATGCATGTATGTGTGTGCAACATGTACATGCCTGGGGCCCACAGAAGTTGGAAGAGGGCAGGGGAGCCCGGGGAATTCCATATGGTTTTGAAACATCTAATGAGTGATTGGAAGAAACATGGGTCCCTTGCAATAGCTCTTAACCTTTCAAATACTTTCCAGTCCTCTCAGCTTTTATTATTAGAATTAACTCCTTTGCTTCCTCCCTCCTTTCATTCTCTCTCTCTCTCTCTCTCTCTCTCTCTCTCTCTCTCTCTCTCTCTCTCTCTCTCTCTTCTCCCTAATTTCTTTCTCAATGGCAACTAACATTTTAAAAGTACAGTTCTATAATAATTTTATGAACTGAGTGAAGTATGAGAAATGCTATGAAATATTCTCACATGATTAAATCCAAATTTCTGCTACATCTGATTGTGATACAAGGGCCATTAAAGGTTATAAAATATCAGAGCCCCCATTTCCCAGTCCCTTACCACTTCCATTACTAACCTTCAAGTTATATACCTCGTACACCTTAGTCAGCATTGCCCACAGTCAGGTAGATTGATCAACTGTGTCGACACACATAAACATGTCATTCTTAATGTCTTTTCCAGTTATCACATAGGAAGTCAGAGATGAGTGAGCTTAACAGAGTGAAAATGCCAGCTGTAATGATGCTCAATAAAGCTGTCAGGTTTTACGTCATATATTAGTAGCATGCTTTGCATCTACACATGAGAAAAGAATTCAAACCGCACATTAAACAATACTAGCCCAAGCTGCGCTGACTGCATTGCAGACTGTACTGAAGAATGTCTCAATAACTATAGCATGCTTTCAATATCTCTGTGGCTCGGAGAAGCTGAAAGAGAAGTGGCAGACTCTTGTTCTCATGCTACCATGAACAAAATTGTTAGGATAAGTTTTACTTCAAAACAAAGCTTACCCTAAAGAGAGGACAATCATTGTTTAATTAAAATTATCATGTTTGGGCATTAAATTTGAATTTATTTTAGCATTGCAGCCTATCTTGTATTATTTCAAGTGGAGTATTGGTAAATGTTTGAAATAGCTTTCCAAATTGAAAAAAAAATTTTCTGATTTGCCGGGCTTTCCAGTTTTCATTGTATAAATATTCCCCCATGGCCAGTATCACAGAACTGTGGTGTAGAAACCATTCACAGCTGGTTTTGTGAACCACCACGAGATGACTCCAACACATGTGTTGATTTTTCTTATTTCATGAAGTGCAAAGCAGACATGACTGTTTATGAGCTGTAGAATGGAAGAATTTGCCACTAAAATGAAAGAAGACCTTTGCTATAATGTCAAGTCACAGAAGGACACAATGTCCTAGAGAGAACCAGGCCCAATCTGAGATCCCAAACAACCTAAGCAAAACCCTAACACCAATAATGTGAAAGCACTCCTTTGAATTGTTGGTTAAGTTTGTTCAAGAGACTCCCCAAATAGTATAGACTATTGCTATTATTACCCTTTGCTGTTTCCCAGGGTTGACAGGTTAAACTCTAGTGTTTAGACGCCATGCTTCAGACATAGATCCCAGAACTGGAACTGACCTAAATGGTTACAGAAAGGTCCATGAAAGCTTCCCAAGGAGGAAAGCAAGCAATAGTCTTTTGCAGATGTGAGACTACTGAATGCTTATGAATCACAACAATGACCTGGATGGTATGATAATGTAAGGTGCAGTAGTGACATACACCTGGGTGGTATCCCACCTGACAGGAAGGAAACTATGCCCGGGACTGAAAATCTATCCTGCTACCCAGACATGGATCTTGGAAGAGAACCTATAACCACCACTTTACTAAACCAATACAATCCCACCTACATTTTTAATATTTGTCCTTATATTTATTGATAAGTATAGTCCTTTTAACATTAAGAAACATCTCCATCTATAGAAGGAAGTAAACTATAGGATACAGCAATGACGCCTGAGATATTTCTGTCATGTTATGAGAATGAACGTCAGATACCAGAAGATAGCATTGCTTGCAGGAGTGCATGGGAAAAGACAAAGAGCATAAGGTCCCCAAAACGCTGGATAGAGAGCAGAAAGGAAGACTGTGGAATTTTGGGTATGACAATAACACAAGCATATAGGACTGCCCAGGATAGGAACAACTGGAGAACCACCATAAACGGGCTTTCCATGCATGTTTAAGCATTGCTGGGGCATAAATGATGAATTATGATGATGGTAATCCTTACCCTTCATCAAGGAAACTTCTCTTTGTTAAAAATAGAGACCATCACAGAAGACCATGGTCATTCAAATATAGAGTTATTCAGCCCAGTCCCACCTATAAAACACCCCTGCACCTAAAAATGCTCAGGGAACTTTGCAGAAACGGGATGAAGATATTGTAAACATTTGAAAAATCAAGAAGCTGTCTGTGAGATTGTGTTTTCTAGGAATGTCAGAAGCTGCACTCATAAAGTCTCACCAACATGACTGCCTACACGTGAGCTGAACAAGGACAACAATAGACATGCTCGAGAAAATGGAGAAAAGACCAAGAGGGCTCAGCCCTTCACAAAGAACTACAAACAACTAAGGAATGCTGAATGGAGATGAGCACACCAATTGCTTACTTCATTACTAACAGGTAGCCCTGAAAACACATGAAACATCATGCTGAGCAAGTAGTGTAGGAAGAGTATCCATGTGTAGAAATATACACGTGGCCATGTGAAAACAGACAATTGAAAAAGAGGCCATGAATGTGAAAGAGAGCAAGGAGTAGTATACATCAACAAGAAAAAAGAGCAAAGAGAATATATATCAGCAAGCAGTATATCAGTGGTCAGGAGGGTGGAAAGGTAAAGAGGAAAATGATGTAATTATTTTTTAATCTCAAAGAATAAGTGAAGTTATTACAAAAGAAAAACATCAAACCAATAAAACCAAATAAGCCAAAACAGCCTAACAATTCTTCAAGAGAAACCAACAGCAGACAATATATTCCTTTGGACTCTTTTTACTTTAAAACTTTCTTATACTGGTATTCATGTTTCTTCTAAACCAATAATTCATAACTCTTACCTATTATAACCAAGCTCTCACATTGAAAAATCTTTTTTTTTTTTTTGGTTTTTTGAGACAGGGTTTCCCTGTAGTTTCTTGAGCCTGTCCTGGAACTAGCTCTTGTAGACCAGGCTGGCCTTGAACTCAGAGATCCTCCTGCCTCTGCCTCCCGAGCGCTGGGATTAAAGGAGTGCGCCACCACCGCTTGGTGAAAAATCTTAAACATTTTTCAAATTCCAATAAATTTCAACTTTGTTCCTATACTTTTGAGTAACTCTAAAGGCTATGTTGGGGGGATCACTTATCCTTATAGGCATAATAACCCAGAACTGGCTTATTCATAGGTGGTTTACAACAGCATCAGAATGTGAAGTGCTGGTTCACTATATAATTATGGCAGAAAAAGATGGTGCCATCTCATGGGTAACGTAAAGATAATAAGAACATCACAAAATTTGGACAGGCTTTAAGGAAACCAAGTATTCTAAATTTGAATTGATAATAGCTTACCTAAGGACAAAAAGGAGTGGGTAACATCAGTTCCAGGAACTTAACATCACAGAATGCGGTATGGTGTGGGAGAGGGAGAGAGAGAGGGAGAGGGAGAGCCCATGCCCTCCCACACAGAAAGACCAGGAACAATATTGTTTATACATTATTCACATCAGTAGTCTCTTGATATTACTACCAACCAAACCTAATAAAAAGCCAGAGAACTCCTTGACATAGGTCAAAGAGGAGAGACTCTTGTGCTAGACAAAAAGCATTAGAAGTGTAGAGAAGGATCCCATAGGGGCAAATGAAAAATATTTTCTGAGATGATTTCAAGAGAGTGAGAATAGGTGCAGACTATAGCCCCTCATTTTGATAGAAATGCTAGAAAACATGAGTGTAATTATCTCCTAATTTATGCAGGGTTTAGATTAGAAACACTGGATGTTCAGTTCCACATATTTAAAAGCAGAATTTATATCCGAACTCTGTGTAAAATGAAAGAATGAGGTTTTTAAAAGTCCATATAAGTGTTAGAGAAAGGATAATCTGTCCTCCACCCTCTTTCTGTGTAGTGTGTTGTGGGATGTATAAATGAGTTTATGAACAGGAGAAGAATTCACATTATGCCACGAGCTATGTAATACTTGAAACTCAGGTACGATCTGTAAATTGTGATGCGAAACCTTAGCGTTGAATATGTTTGAGTGTTTTGATACAGGATTATATGAATATCACCAAGAATGTTGAAAATGTGAAAAGATAAGAACTAGAGAGACCCAAGATACAAACAAAACAGTGACGATTTGAGGAACCATCAGAAGCTACAAGGTAATATCATGAATACAGTACCCCCCACTTTGAGATACACCGTGATACAAGCAGCAGCAATATCTATGCCTAATCTGGAAATGCAAAATGTTTGCTATTAAGGACAGGAGACACAGTAGGAAATGGAATCTCCTGGGCCAGAGCTAAACAAGTCACTACAATGGGAGAATCTTTGTAGTGAATGAAGCAGAATCAATCCCCGATGTTTCATTGCCCACATAGTTTGCCCAATTGGAGGTAATGTGCCAAATAATTAATATCCAACTGAATCCCAAAGAGAGACAACAAACTCAGCCAATGTGAAATGTGTATTAGCAGAAATAGTTAGCAGCTTATCAATAATAAGTTTAAGATTTCATACAAAAAGTTAATATTCTCAAAGGCATAAAAATGAAAGTCATCCAAAAAGTAAAGTTAGTTTATAAAAAATTAAAACAGAGTTGCCAGACTTGGTGGTGCATACCTTCAATCCCAACTCTGCCAAGGCAGAGGCAGGAAGATCTCTGTGAGTTTTCTGTGAGTAAAGGACAGTCAGGGCTATAGAGAGAGACCATGCTTTATATATTTTTATTGTTTTTATTGAGCTATATATTTTTATCCACTTCCCTCCTTTTCTTTCCCCCTTTTCTACCCTCTCCCATGGTCCTCATGTGAGAGAGACCCTGCTTCAAAAGACCAAGCTTCCCACCAAATAAGTCCCTAGGAATTAGAGTTGCAAAAAAAGGAGATTAAAATTTTAAAACAATAGGCAAAAACCCAAGAAGGACTTATATGTGGGCTGAATTACTAAGAAAACAGAGCATTAGATGGTCATAGACTGTGGCAAGGACAGATGAGGGAAACATTGCAGAAAGAAGCTGTTAATGTGTGCAGGGAATGGATCTGAAAGTTAAATGTCCATTAGAAATAATACCAGTAGGACACAGACAAAAAAAGAAAGTAATGAAAGCAGACGAACAGCTGAGAATCTATGAGCTGAAGACAGTTATGAGTGAGCAAATCCGAGTGAGCTCCTGGCGCCAAGCATGACGATATATTTAAAAAACACATTCTGATATTCATACGAGAAGTCAAAAAGAATAGTAAGGATGATGAGAAAAATCCTTAATGTACATGAAACAAAATGGGATTAATGACAGAAGTCATGAAAATCATATTGAGAGGAAATTCTTCACGGGTACTGCTGTTAGTAGGGCAATGACCCAGTTTCTAACATGCTTTGAGTCTAGAATTCAATACCCAATTGTCACTAAAAGTTAAGAGGGCAAAAATACTTTAAGATACATAATAAATCAGTTTTTCTTTCTACATGACTTTTCTTGAAAAAGTTATTGGGCTTTTATTAAAGAAAGAAAACTAATAAATCTTGTTAAAATGGTGAGGAAAATCAATGAAACGTAATAACAATATATTTAAAAACATGTACAAGATTTCATAATATATAAATAAAACAGTTGATAAAGTAAAAGTGGAGCATAATGTGGAAGAAAATGAACATTAGAACAAATTAGTGATGCAGCAGGATCAGAGCTTTGGGAGTCTAATAAATCTGTGCATTCTCGGGTAGGTATTTCAAGTGTATATGAACAACAGGGAAGACTGGAAGTGTCAAAGACAGCAGTATATGCAGAGTATAAATGATCCAGTTTCAGTTGTAGTTCCTTGCTGCCCCACATAAAGAAAGACCTGGAGAGACAGGTACAGCTCAAAGGCCAAGAACAAAAAACTCTCACAACAAAATAAAGCATTTAAATTTTGTTCTTTGTGATCGCATGAATGTAAAGCTTTGTGCTGGAAATAGCATAGCATTTGATTTTTCACATTACTTATAATCTTTCGCCACAGATGTATGACTTCTTCCAAACCTTAGTCTTTGTCAGGCTTCTGTTTCACTCTAGGGGAATGAACGGCACCCCTGCCTGTGATGACACACTTGTGTCCTTCCGGCAGCTTGTGCCTCTCTGTTCTCACCCCCGTCTTTTCATAATGACATTTGCTGTAGCACAAACCGCGTACCTTTCTATTTTCTTCCTTCTAAGAAAATCACAGTGCACCGAGGTTTAGGTATGGATATTTTCTCAAAGGCACTTTGCTTTTGTAATTTGCAAACAGCACATCCCTACGAGTAAGCCAAGTCTCCTTTAATATCAACAGCTGTAATCTCACATCCAGAGTAGTTGTAGCATCTACAACATTTCCTGCCCCCGTGTGTCGGCTCGTGTTTTGCACTAGTCAGTTTTCATCAGGAATAGCTTATCATCCCTTCTCAGCTGCCATTGTTTGTGAGACTGAGGTAGAGTGCTGGGTAAGTAACACACGATAGCCTCAAGAAGCCCTAAATCACAAAAATGCAGATCTGTTTTCAGACACTTCATTTAATAAATATTAAAACGAGGAGACATTTTTCACTTATAATCAACGATATTGATTTTACCCTTTTATTTTATGCATATTTTATAATACAAATGTGATTTTTCTTAAAAAAGTAGAACACCAGTTTAACTCAACAAACAATCCCATAGCTAGCTATTTTAGTATTTAAAGCAAAAGGAAGCCTTAGCAGGTTGCTGCAGGTGTATTCTGAAGGTCGTTTACCAAGTAGAAATTCCTTAATGTGTAACAAAGTGTTGATTATTTTAAGAAGTATCATTCATTAAAAAAACCATATAATCACCACACCACCATGTTAAAAAAAAAAAAAAAACAGAATCTATATCTTAGAGATGAAGGGAAAGGAATTTAATTAAGACAGTGAGTGGCCTTTGTTGTTGCTTAGGAACGCAGGTTGCTACTCACTGGAGCCTTCTGTGAAGTTGCTGAAGACAGAACTACCCCCGACCGAGCTGCATCTCTTGCCATCCTTGAACTGCTGCCTCCTCCTGGCCCACTGGTCTATTGCTTCTTCCTGGGAACCGTCACTGGCTCTTTCACCTCTTAGAACCAATTCTTGTGATAGCTTTCGGGGGTTATTGTTTTCCAAATTCTGGTCTAAATTAAAACATATTAAATATCAAATGAGACACACCTTCAAGATAGGACATGAAATAGTCTTTGAAACACAGACAAAAATATCATGCAGATCCTTCATGTTCCACTTGCTAAGTTGGAAAGAGAAACAAAGATACAAATTAAGATTTGTTTAGTCCCAAAGTATTGCTTTCTGTGAGTACAAGCAAATAAATTGAATTATTAGGGGTACAATATTACCAATAAAATACCACAATGAAATTAAGCTGAAAAAGATTAAAAAGAAAACCTGAAGTATGTCAACATAAAATCTAGAAAGCAAAATCATTGTTTAAAATTTTACTTTCTGATACTATACAAAAGCCAAGCAACATAGACTTGAAAACTTGACTTTTTATTTATTCTGCTCCTAGAAAAAAAATGAGTTTTTATAATTTTGTGTTTGTTTCCCTTTAGAATCTTCTCACATAGTCAAACTGGTAGAAAATGCATGACCTGCCCTGCATATGTGTGTGTGTGTGTGTGTGTGTGTGTGTGTAATATACATATACATGTATATATGTATATGTATGTATATTTTGTTTCTGAGTTCTTACTGTGATTACTATATGAGAAAGATAACATAAGGAGACAGGTTAAAAATGAACCTGTTGCCATATGTACAAAGACTGACCTAAACAGTATAAGCACCCCATGTTAAGAGCTTGAAGAAGTAGGGTGGATCAAGGGTTTAGAATTTCAAATAGGTCAGCTGTGCCTGAAACTGGTTTACCAAGAGAAAAAGAGGTAAAAGATTGTAGGACAGACTTTGGATGAACCGTAGCAATGCAGGAAACGGTGGTTGCCGCTGTTCACCAATGAGGACAATTTCAGTTTATTGAGAGTAATCTCATTTGATTGGATTCTTATTTGAATTTTTAATTGTATGCAGTGTTGGAAGAGGCAGTACAGGGAACAACACACTTCTGGGATAGGAAAACAGCTTGTGGGGGATATCCATCCAGATGTGCCTGTATCTCCTCCAGGAGGCATAAGTACTATAGGTTCCCTTGCAGTTCTAAAATAACTATCACTGACACAAATATTGAATTTTTTTTCAAAGCTCTAAAACTAGGAGCCCAAGGGAACCTCCTTCAAGTGGACAAATCTTGGAATTTATGTGTCTGCCCTGGTATCTGGAGCTATACAGGTCATGGCAAACAGTCACTGGGATCAGCAGATTTTTCATTGGGGCTTTATAAAAAGTAGAAAATTGTACAGTTTTTATACAGTTGTTTTTAGACGATTAATTTTTCATGAATCAAATTTCGTATTTTATGGCAACATGTGCAATAGATAATGCTTCTTGTATTATATTTTATGCCTAAAATTTCAAAAACTTTTGAGTAATTAATTTTGCTCCTGCTTTTAAATTATTCCATTAAAATCTTAGAGAGAATAGAGGAACAGGAAAGATGCTGTCTTTCATAAATTTCTTCATTCTCAATCTCATTACTGAGCATATTCGGTAAGCTAACTGCAATTTGAGAGACAGCTTTTACTTATTCAATATGCATTTTTAATTTATGCTATGGAATAATGCTAACATTAAGTATCAAATAATTTGGACTCATTGAGAAGCACAAGTACCTTTTATTAAGCGACCAAAATGGTGTTTTGCTGTACCAAGATTGAAACCAGACAGACAGCATTATGTACTTAGGACAAAGCTTCCATCTCAGCCCTTTTTGAGGTCTCAGAAGTGCCTGTGTTGTATCAATTGTTTGAGCAAGACCAGGTAACAAAAAATGAAGGTCAAAGGCTGCTGGAGTTAAAGGTCCAATGGGTGGTTCAGTTAGGATTAGTTAAGAGTGTCTCTGGTTTTTGTCCTTTGCTTTAATGACTATTCCATATGGCCCTAGGGACATGAATGACCCTCTCCATGCAACACTATAGCAAGGTTAAGAACACATTTTATTACAAGCATACTCCTCCCATTCAAACATGCTTACTTTGCAAGGCTGGAAGGAATCATAGATTATTTATGAGAGGCACTGGCTAACATTTTAAAGAAAATTGATTTGCCAATATATTGATCTTTTAAAGAGAACACCTTTTATTTTATAATAAGCTACAGCTATAGTGACTTTTCTCCATACTACTTATGGGTAGGGTTGATTTATTGCGAAGAGATAAGCTGATATATTCTTGCCTGTGTTTGTCTAAGTCAAAAATACTTAACACATCTTGCAAATAAGAAAAAAGATCCCAAGCAGAAAAATGTATTTCACCCAAGACCATTCAAGGCGCACACACATAACAATCAGAAAAGCTTAATACCCTATTTAACCCATTGTACCTTTTAGAGCCTTCTGTGACAACAGCAATACCTCCACAGGGAGAGAGGAAGCTTCTGTGGGGTCACCTTTGTTCTCACTTTCTTCAGGGTTTCCTCTTGATGCAGTCCTTTGGCACTCTGCTGGTTCCTGTTGGAAGTCATTCAGTCCAAGACTTTTGTCACCTCCATTACTGTTTGGAGCTGTCTCACTGCTTAGTGTCTTATCAATAAGAAACAGCTTTTCTGTAGCATGTCCTGTACAGACAGACTCAATGGAGTCTGGTGGCAAGTCCATTTGAGAACAGATTTCATTCTGATTCTCACCAGTTAGGTCTTCAAAATCCCTGCAGCATGTACTCTTTACCACTGTTGGGGCCTGATAGTTGTCATCTTCACCATTTTCCAGATACTCTGCTGGCTCGCTAGGGTCTCTTATAGCCACAGGGTAGTTAGAATCAACTGGGACTTCGCTGCAATTTTGAGTACTGACTTTCTGCTCTAACTCACCAGTTATGGAGGCCCTGGCTGGCACTTCGGTTCTGCTGAGAGCTGTCGTCTCTACATGATTTGCACGGCTCTCTGTTTGATCCAATTCCACAGAGCTGTGTGTATTTTCACGACACTGGCTCTTCGAAGTTAGGCTGCTGCAGGATGCAAGCCTGGCAATTGGATTCTGTGTGCTCTTCATTTCCAATAGCTGTGTGTTTGCAGAGGAGTCACTATGTAACATAGCCTCATTAATGCCTCTGAAAGTCACATCACCATGTACTTTCTCCTCTTCTGTCTCAACCCCATTGTATTTGCTAAAGGAAACTGTGTTCTCAGGAGTCTCTACAAGTTCTGAATGTCTGGTGACCCGGTGAGATGAACTGAGCAAAGGAGAAGTGTTCAGAACATGTTCACTAACAGGGAAAGATATAGAACTTGAGTTAGCACAACCTTCTGCTGGTCGAGTTCTATTGCCTCTGCAGCTGATGCTGGCTGCTTCTTCTCCCAAGAGCTGCATGGTCAGAAAAGTCAAAGAACAAAATTCAGAGTCTGAGGCATCCTGAATGGGAATTCCATCACCCATAGTACTTAGGGGACCATTTGTTTCTTCTGTGCATGGCTGTACTTGGGAATCTGAGGTGATATTTTCCCTGACATCAGAGTTGTTTTTCCTCTCTTTATCCACATCCCTAGAATCCCCAGAAGACCTTTCACTTAACTCCGTCTTATTTAAACTTGTGGTCCTTAAGATTTCAGATGAGGTAGGAAGACAAGAGTCAGCTGCGAAGAAATGTTGCTTTGGGGGATTGTCTAGAATAATTTGAAGGACCTTCTGCTGAGATGTGGCAGAATCTCTGTCTTCAGAATCATCTGGGGGAGAAGGCTGTACGTTGAGTTTCTTTTTCTCTCTCCTGAGAGGTGAGCTTGGAGAAACCACAGTTTTGACTGAATTTGCTTTCTGGGCAGTATTCACACTCCAGGGAGCATCATGCAAACCGTCTGAACTCTGGTTCTGGTTTCCAAGCCTCCAGTTTTCAGGGTGATTTACGGCAGACTGTGAAGGAGACTGACAAGGTTTCTTTTTAGTGCGATTCAAGGACCTTTTTCTATATTTTGCTGATTCTCCTATGCTTTTAGGATGAGATACATTGATGAATATGGTCTTTTTTTTACTTGCATATTCAACCATTATTTCTTTACCTACAATGCTTATGTTTATTGATGGGATCTCACTTCTTGAAACCTCTCCTTTGCATGCAGATGGAATCTTGTATTTTAATCCTTCTGCTAATACAGTACTGTATTTAGGGAAGTGGCCCCAAGATCTGGAGCCTCTCTGAACTTGAACAGAACAACGCTGGTGACATGTTGGGCATCGCTTTTTCACGGGAACCTGTGCTCCTGTTTTACAGAAAACGCTTTTTGTGGCTTCCACTTTTACGTTGAAAGCCCCACATTTGACTGCTGTAATAAATTTGCCTTTTGTTGGCTCAAAGGCTTCTACTGTGTTTGGAATATCCTGTGTTGTATTTTTGCCCGATAATGATTTTTCAGAGTCATTAAACATGGCCACTGGTAAGACTTCCTCTAGCGGATGAGAGATGGCCAGAGGAGGGCCATCATTCTCCATCCTCTTGTGTATTTTGCTGTCAGATGTAGGTTGTTTCTTATCTTTGGGGAGAGAAGAGGAATTCTGTTTCCCACTTCTAGAAGCAGATATATGCTCGTCTCCATTTGCCTTCGATTTCCACAATGCTCCAGTCTGATGAAACACAGCCTCTGAAGTGTGTCCCTTTATGTCCTTTTCAAAATCTTTTACATGTTTTTGACATGCTTGACCAGATGGCTGAGACGTACCTAAAAAGGAAGGAGAGAGGAAGGAAAAAATGTTTTATGTCCACTTAAAGAGCAGATGTTTCAAATCATATGATGAATATAGGAATATCATTTGTAAGCATTTTGAGTAACAGTTTCCATCAGTTTTCATGAAAGTCCATTCCAAATGAATGTCTTATTTTAAATTAATTATCCTGGGGTACATAAGAACACTTGGTAGTTTAGAAAATAAACTTAATTAGGCTTTATTCAAAGAAAACTTTTGAATTTGAGAAAAATGCATACTTCAAAAGAAATGTGTGCAACTAGAATTTGATAAGAAACAAATTGACCTGTCCTGAAATTTGAATGCAGCATTAATTTACAGACTAAGTCAAACTCCATATAACTTCATAGATTTAAAAATGCTGATAAAGAGATTGGAAGAGGATCAGCACAACCTGTAGTCTGCTTTTCAAGCACATTTCATTGATTCCACTGCCTTCTAGTTTTTAAAGAGTATCTTCACAAACACAAATTTCTGTGGCATCCAGGCAATATTACAAATAAAATAGGCTTGGTGTGCATATTTAGCTCTAGCCAACAGTTGCTGTGGGAGAAACAGATCGCTTATTGCACATTCTCTCATTTTCTAAGAAAGCACTAGACTCTCTGTTCATATTCTTAATTCTTGAGGACTGGCTCACATTGTTAAACATCTCTATAGAGTTCGAGGCCAGTGAATTCAGAGCCCACTTGTGACTCAGGGATTGTCCACTGGCAAGTTGTGTTCTTTTATTTCAAAATGCTAACTATTTTACTTTTACTCTATGAAGTTTGTTATCGTGGGCATGAGGTATATCTGCTCTTGTACAAAATATGATGGAGAAAATAAGATATAGTATTGTATTTCAAATAGTACATGAGGAGATTGCTAAAGAAAACAGAAAAAAAGAATGACAATAGCTACTAGTGCCATGGCAATCAATGAAACAGATGTTCAATGTTCATAGGGTAACTTATTATTTTATTTGTGTTTATGCATACATGCATATGTGTGTGTATGTGTGTGTGTGTGTGTGTGTGTGTGTGAGAGAGAGAGAGAGAGAGAGAGAGAGGGAGAGACAGACAGACAGACAGACAGACAGACAGACAGACAGAGCCATGACATGCATGTGGAGGTCAGTGATCAACTTGCAGTTTGCCTCAGAGAGTGAACTCAGGTCACAAACTTTGGTGGCAAGGATACTGGACCATCTCACTGGTCCCTCAAAGGGAATATTAATTAATAAGCTGATTAACTAAAAATTGGTATTCATTTTTTAAAATAAATTCATCTTAAATGTTACAGATTTAAACATAATATACATATATTTATGTGGTATATGCAATGCTTGTAGCTTCATGAATCCCTCCCTACACAGAAAGGAAACATCCTTTCACAGAATAAGGAGAAAAAGAATACCGCAGTTCTTAAAGACTCTGACCATTCCATTTGGCACCCTTCATCCTGAAGGAAGAGCTTCACTTTGACAGTTGCTAGGACAATTTCAATGAGCCTGCTGACAATTTGAAAACTATAATGTGGGTGCCATGGGAGATAGACAGGGAGAAAAATCTCTCTAAAGTCCATTTACAATCAATCATGGACATAGTAACAGTTTATGGACTAGAAGATTCCTTCAAGAACTAGAGATTATTATTGATTCTTAAAATAATGTATAATATAATAAGAGCAATTCAGTATATATCTTTTAGCATTTGATAATTTAGCACTTAGAGTGGTTTTTGTTTGACCACACTCCCGATGTTGCATTCCCCTCTGTATGCTATGAGTATGTTTTATTAACATTGGTTATTAAAGAAGCTGTTTTGGTCAATATCTTAGTAGAGTAAAGCCAGGCCAGAAATCTGAACAGAGGTATAGAGAGAAAGGAGGCAGAATCAAAGAGATGCCATGTAGTTGCCAAAGGAGAAAGACACTAGTCATAAGCCAGAACCTTACTGATGGGCTGCAGCCTAGTAGTGATACAAAGATTAGTAGAAGTGGGTTAGTTTAAAATGTAAGCATGCCTGAGTCAATGGCCAAACAATGTTGCAATTAATATAGTTTCTGCGTCACTATTCAGGTCTTGGGCAGTCTGGAATGAACAAGCAGTCTCTGTTTACAAAATGGCACACCAACATGGGCCGACTACATGGCATACCAACATGGGTGGACTACACCCACATAAAACCTGAGAGAGCTTGGGAAGGAATTCTAAACATAAAAAACAGAGTTAAGCATGGCTTTATGGTAGCTGTATTTTCTCAGGTGGGCTCTTTTTTCTAGAAGCAAGCAGAGGCATTATTCCTTTAAGAGAAGGTTTCCTGAGTCACTGGTAGTGGCAGAAACTGTGTGACTCCTTTAAGAAGGCTTCCTGGTTCATGCAAGTTGCACAAACAGCTCTGGTTCTTTCAGGAGGCAGAGCACTTGGATGGGGTTTGTGGGCAGCATGCTGCAATTAACTTGATGGCAACATGGGCCAACTGCTTACCAGAGTTGAGGTGATGAGCATAGTTCCCATCTGGAAGTTCCAGAGCTGGTGGTAAAGATTTCTCTGCCATATGAAAAGGCTGAGAGAGGTAAAGCATCCAGGGCTGCTGCGACCAAGCTGCTTACCATTTTAAAAGCACTCCTGGGCAGAAAATGATTACAGATATGCAATAAAGACAGATTAGGAAGAAACAAACCTCTAAATAGGTCACAGTGTGTTTTTTAAATGTATGTAGGCTTGAGAGATAGAGAGAGAGAAGAGTACAGACAGTTATAAAAGATGGTTTAAAAAAATTAAACAAGGTATTTAAAGAGACAGAGTACAGAGAGCTGTAGATTAAAGGAGTAAAAAAGACTAAGCCACGTAAAGACGGATGGAGATAGAGACAAAGTCCCTCATCAGAGCAACAGACTGAGCTCCCAAGGTCCAGTTGAAGAGCAGAAGGAGGGAGAAGATGAGCAAGGAAGTCTGGACTGCGAGGGGTTGGTCCACCCACTGAGACAGTGTGCCTGTTCTAATGGGAGCTCACCAAATCCAGCTGGACCAGGACTGAATGAGCATGCAATCAAACCGGACTCTCTGAATGTGGCTGAAAATGGGAGTTGACTGAGAAGCCATTGATAAAGGCACTGGGACTTGTTTCTACTGCATGTACTGGCTTTTTGGGACCCTAGTCTATTTGTCAATTTAGATGCAAAGCTTCTTAGGACTGGATGGGGGGGCTTGGACTTCCCACAGGGCAGGGCAGGGCAGGACAGGGTTCCCTGCCCTCTCTTAAGGAAGGAAGGGGAGGGAGGATGGTGAGTGGGGGAGCAGGAGGGGAATGGGACAAGGGGAGGAAGTGTAAAGTATTTGAATGGAAAAATGAAAAAGATGGCAAATACACAGAGAATCTGGATTTTGTATATTATTGTGATTTTTTTGAAATTTTTGACTGTGAATGAGTTAATTACAGAGAGATATTTCATTGTACTGGCTGCTAAGCTAAACCAACATATATATTTTAAAGATATTTTGACTTTAAAATTTGGGTCTAAGTCAGCACTCGGGAGGCAGAGGCAGGCAGATCTCTGTGAGTTTGAGACCAGCCTGGTCTACAAGAGCTAGCTCCAGGACAGGCTCCAAAGCTACAGAGAAACCCTGTCTTGAAAAACCAAAAAAAAAAAAATTGGGTTTAAGGATATGTTGCTTTGCAAAAGAGGTTCTGCTTGTTTCCACAGATGATAGAAAGCTGTGGATTCCTTACTGGCTAATATGGCTTGATCAAATAAGACCCACTGAAGAAATGACCCAAATGGTCCAACATCCATGACAGCTTCAGGACTCCTGGCTAAGATGGACCTGCAATACAGGATATTCCATGAAAACCTGATTAACAGTGCCCCATCAGCAGGATGTAGTCTAGAGAATAATGCCCAAATTACCTAAATGATTGGTTATAGATGTTTGTTTAAATTTAAAGGGGGATATGCTATACAGATGATTACTTTGCATTTATATGAATCTTGATTTATTGATAAAAATTTAAGGTCAATTTTGTTATATGCATATATCTGCTCTTGATTAAGGTATTGAGTTTGTGCAGCTCATTTAAAAATGTAATGTATAATTAAGAAATACAGGTTAATAGATAGTCATCTATAAGAGTCAAGCTTGTAGTAATGTTGGTTAGGTTTTTTAGATGTGCAGAGATTTATTCAAGATGGATATGTATTCTTCAAACCTATTGAAGACTAACAGAATATGGCATTTAAAATGTTTTTTAAAAAGTTAGGACTTTTCATAAGAATGAGACACAACTGTTCCTGACAGCACCAATCTACTTCAAGAAGATGATGGGCATCAAATAGGCTCATTATGGAGTTTGTTAGCCTTTTGGGCAAGAAATTGCTCTTTCCTGGACTGCTTGATGGTAGAATGTATGAACTGGACATGCAGAACCTACAGAAAAATGACTGATGAAGTTGTCTAAAGGTGAGACAGTCCTTTAGTGTTCCTACTTCATGAAAGAGTCTGCCGGACATTCTGCAGGATATTGAAGAAAGTGACTTACAAACTGCCAATAGAGGTGAAACAGTATTTCAAATTTCCTGCTTCATGGAAAAGTCTGCCAGATATTATGGGCCTGTAGGCTGAAGATGGATGCCCCATTGTTATGGAAGAACTTTTGGTGATTGTCCAGGTAGTGAGATATCTCTGTCTATTCAAGAGTTTTAGAAGTTGCTCACAATGGACTTCCTATTAACCTAGGTAATATCCTGCTGGGGTCTTTGAAGAGTTGCAGAAAGATAGTTATAGTTTTCCTCAGTTATGTTAAAAGATAAATTAGATATCAAAGTTTAGACTCACAAAGATAGAATAGATGATAGAATATTTTTATTTTAATTTAACAAATGTAAATGGACAAATATTGTACCTATAATTCTTGCTTGATAACTGTTTCATTATATGCAATTTTACTATGTTAAAGTTAAAACCTTCCTTTTTATTTAGAAACAAAAGGGAAGATGATATGGGATTCCCCTCTATATGCTATGAATATGCATTATTATCATTGGGTATTAAAGAAGTAGTTTTGGCCAATGGCTTAATAGAGTAATGGCAAGCAGGAAATCTGAACAGAGATAGAGAGAAAGTAGACAGAGTCAAAGGGATGCCATGTAGCTGTGGAAGGAAAAAGACTCCAGTCACCAGTCAGAGCCTTACCTGTAGGCCACAGCCTAGTGGTGATACACATATTTATAGAAATGGGTTATTTTAAGATGTAAGAGTTAGCTATAAATATGACTGAGTCATTGGCCAAACAATGTTGTAATTAATATAATTTCTGTGTGATTATTCACATCTGAGTAGTCAGAAAACGAAAAATCAGTCTCTGTCTACACATTTCTGTGTTGAGATTGCTGAAGACTAATTGGGAAAGTTATATAACAATGCATTAACAACAGATTTTAATAATTAGGAGGGTGCTTAATTGATTATGTCCAAATGAGTAAATATTCTACTTAAATCTTTTAAATCCATAATACATATAGATAATAAGTTAATAATTAAAGTAGAAATTCATTTATGTAAGTAAAATTTTGTGGTGGTTTGAATAGGAATGGGAACTCTAGACTCATGTGTTTGAATGCCTGGTCATAGGGAGTGGCACTATATGGAGGTATGACCTTGTTTTAGTAGGTGTGGCTTTGTTGGAGAAAGTGTGTCACTGAGAGAGATGTTTGAGATCTCAAATGTTTAAGTTAGGCCTAGTGGGTCACTGTTTCGTCCTATTGTGTATGGGTCTAAAACTCTCAAAAATTTCCCCAGCCCCATGTCTTCCTGCATGCTGCCATGCTTCCTGTCACTATGATAATGGACTAAGTATCTGAACTGTAAGTCAGCCACAATTAAATGTTTTCCTTTATAAGAGCTGCCGTGATCATTGTGTCTCTTCACAGCAATAAAACCCTAACTAAGACAGGAGATGGCACTAAGATTGGGGCATTGCTATGACAAGCCTGACCATGTTTTTGTTTGGAGGAATGCAGACTTTGGGAGTTCTGGTTAGAAAAGCAGATTTCCTAGTAGAAATGTGGAAGACAGTGGTGCTGAGGGTCACATTGTCTCTTCACAGAAATAAAACCCTAAGACAAAACCACTTGTAGGTGGAGGCTGTTCGTTCATTTCCAGGTCACCAAGACCCTAAATAAGCACACAGAAACTATATTTATTACAACAATTAGCTAATACATATTTCTAGCTAGCTCTTACATCTTAAATGAACCAATTTCTATTATTTTATATAGGCTTGTGGTTTACTGGTAAAGGTGTGGGGCCTCTGTCTCCTTTGGTAGCTATATAGCGTCTCGGTGACTCTTCCTTCTTTCTCCCAGCATTCAGTTTAGTTTTCTCACCTAGCTTTATTTTGCCCTGCCACAGGCCTAAAGCAGATTCTTTATTAACAAATGGTAATAAAACATATTCATAGCACACAGAGGGTAATTTCACATCAACCATTAAATTATTTTTATAGCATTTCCTAATACAGATCTTCCTTTTGTCAGATATCTCTAGGATAATAAACAAAGTATATATAGATGTAGTTAATTTTGTACATACCCACCACCAAAGCATCAACTTGGACTTACATACTGTAGTATTCAGGAGTTTCCATTTCCTATAGGCCTTTCTTCTTTTCCTTCTCATTTTTGGTAGATGTAGATCACTTCATTTATCTGTACCATTTGAAAGTACCAAAGTTGAAATTATTTTCATTCAGAATTTAGATTTCATCAAATTATGAATTAGCTAATTTATCTACTTCTCAGCATTCTATCTTTCTCTGGCTTCTCTGTAGTATTCTACTTTGACTATATGATATTATCCTATGAATATTCTATCTTTTCCATCCTCCTATTTAGTTGAATTTCAACTATTTATTGCAATGAGTCATACCATGTGAAAACTCAGGTATATATAAGATATATACATGCAAGCACAAACACAAGGTTTTAGATGTTTCTGATTCAAATTATAAATTTACATTGTTTTTTTGTTTTTTTAATAGATTTTTATTGAGCTCTACATTTTTTCTCTGCCCACCCCCCCCGGCTCTCTCCTTCCCCCTTCAATCCTCCCACAGGGTCCCCATGTTCCAAATTTACTCAGGAGATCTTGTCTTTTTCTACTTTCCATGTAGATTAGATCTATGTAAGTCTCTCTTAGTTACATTGTTTAATAAATTTATTTGTATTTTATGAGTACAAGTATTTGTCTGCATGTATGCATTTATAAATAGCTAGTGTATGTCAAGTCAGGAAAGGTTATATGATATCCCAAAACTAGAGTTGTGGACTGTTATTAGTTTCCATGTGGGTGCTAGGAACAAAACCTGGGTTCTCTGCAAGAGAATAGTTCACTTTTTCGACCACTATTTAATTATTATTTGTATTTTTTATTATTGTATTTTTCTTATACTAATAAAATACTCTAATTTTTGTGATTTTGACCTAAGTTTAAAGTAATTAGATTTTTAGTCTCATTGAATTAAGTGGTATAAGAGATGATGTTTTGCCTCCATTATATTATCATCCTGCATACAATATTTAAATATTGTGAGACTGGATACACACATTAGCAAAATTGGCAGTTCTTCCTAGCAGATAAAATTCTTTACCTCTGTTGTAAAACAAAGGCTTATATTCCCTGTTGTTGATGTCTTCAGTAACAGCAAGCACTGGGAAGAGGCATTTGGGAGAGGGTAGTATCCTTACTACTCACGCAGTGCTGTTGGTAGGCATCTGATTTGTGTGCAGTCACATCTGATTTTCATTACCTTTGTGCCCTACAATGAATAAAAGTCTGCAAAATCAAAGGAAAGAAGTTTGCATGGATAGGAACAGGGGAGTTTTATGTGCAGGACTGAGCAAGCTTTGTCTGTGGACCAATCAATAAAGATGCTTATTTTGCCAAATTAAATGGGGCTGGCTTATTGCCAGTTTTAGTAAAAATATACTTAAATTCCTCTCAACTCATTTCTCCTACATTACTCACATCAAGGTGTCTATTGATTGCAAATCATCCATATTCTAAAAGGTATGGTAGTGTTATAACTTTTTGCATATAACGTTTTCTTCCTTACAGCATCTTTGTTCTCCGGAAAAGTTGACATTCAATGGCACTTCCAGCTGTCTTTCTACTCTCTCCCTAAATGCATGAATAAGTCCATAGTCCCAAAACTGATATAAAAAGTAATAATATTTTCCCCTTAGAAAGACAATGTGGGAATTTGTTTTGGGACAGATTACAAATACACAATTTGACATCTTCAATCATTTTCTTATATGTATATTGGGGTTTCAAACCTTGAAAGTGCTTCAAAATAACTTGGGTGGTTTATAAATTATTTCTGTATAGTTTTATAAAGTGGGAGCAGAAAATGTAGCGATCCTACTGTAATCAGTGGAGAACCCTTTGGGTGTACACTCAGAACATCTGGGTTTGTTGTCTGGCTCAGATGGCTACTTAGCATTTCTTACAATCTCTGTAAAACTGTTTTTTTTAACCTCTGAGATAGAGAAGGGAATACATTTTTCTTGAAATGGTTTTCTTGAAGAAACACAATGGAAAATGTTTCAAACCATCCTCGTTGAATAACACCAGTTATTCTTTATACAATCTTACTGTATATGCACACTTAATTATGTTCATAACTAGCACTGTACACTGATTAGTTATGACAGGGTCATCACATACAAGACTGTCTTTTTGAAGATGAGAAATGGAAACTCAGATTAACTAGATTTAGGCCCAGGTTATTAGGAATTAGGTGAACTCTCTCTTTGAGCAAATGCACATTGTTTAGATGCTGTGGATTGCTTCTTCTCATACTGTGAAATTTTAGAGTTGATTTGTGTTTGCACCGTGAGAGAGCACAACTTTGTTATAGAAAATTTAATGTACTGTTCTATGTGTACCCAGTATTTTGCATAGTGCTCAGCACATAAATATGCACGAATAAATGAATTTGATAGTCTGTGCCAACATGCACCTAATTATGTTTTACTATGGTGCCCTTTCTTGTTTCTAAATGTATTTGATTTGTTGGTAGCTAATAAAGTTCCAGTTTTATAACAAAAAATGTTAAAAATGTCCTCTGTATGTCCCTTGTTTCCTACTTCTACAAAGGCGCAAAAGTTAGCTCATGGTAGTGCCCAGAATAATTGGCTTATATGAGTCACATGAGCAGACAGAAGGGTATAATTAATCCTACAGTACTGGAAGCAAAGTGTATCTCTATTTGTCTGTTTGACACTGTATGCTGCAACCACATTGTCTAATGAACCTTAATAGAATGAAGGGTTGGAATAGCCAGCTGTCCCTTAGTATCCCCGACTCCTGTTTCTTTTGTCCCATGTGAGCCCTTCTTCAAGACTTTCAATCATTTGAATGCTTTTTAAAAATTATCTCTACTTTCATTAGAAAAAAATTCTAACAAATCTATCTTTGAGTCCTTAAAGAAAATAACTAAGGCAGAGGAAGATTTTTTTTACAATGTTAAAGAATTCTACTTTTCCAAAAAGATTTAAAGTTGTGATTAGAAAATCAGAGTAAAATCCTCACACATAGTTTAGGATTTTTTTTAGATTTATTTATTATGTACACAGTGTTCTGCCTGCATATACATTTGCATGACAGAAGAGGGCCCCAGATCTCATTACAGATGGTTGTGAGCCATCATGTGGTTGCTGGAAATTGAACTCAGGACCTCTGGAAGAGCAGTCAGTGCTCTTAACCTCGGAGCCATCTCTCCAGCCCCTAGTTTAGAATTTTTAAATTTTTAATTTCATTTGGAGGTGTTATAGTCATTCTAACAGTTCCCTACAAAAATTGATAACGTTTTCTTATTTCTTATCTTTTAAGCAAGAGTTTTGCTTTCTTTCTCAGCCTCCTACACCCCCCTTCCTACATATGAGAGGATGAATTTGCTAAATGCTAAATGAATTTGCTAAATGCTAAAATGAAGCTGACTATGAGTCTCTCTCCTTTTCAGCCATCATGACAAATTTCTTTGAATCTGTATCACGCTCCATCAAATTCCTTATTTTGTCAATGATGTAAGCATTTTTTGATAAAGTAAGTATCTCTGGACCCTTTTCCCCCAATTATCCCCTTTGCCTCAGTGCCATTTTCTCTCATCAGCCCGATGTGTCCATCAGCTGTCACACACCTAGACAATAACACAGATTGAAGTTTGGCTATTTTCTGACTCAACATCTTCACCTTTCGACTTCTTCTCAAGTTCCCTTCAAGCAGCCTATTATCTCTTTGGACTCCACTGACAGGACTCTTGCCTAGGTCCCAACTGACATCTAGTGCTAAAACTCAGCCACTTCTTAGTTCTTTAGTAGGTAAGAAGTGACACACAAAAAGATGCATCCTCCAGAAAATCGAACTAATATCCCCTGAGTCCTGATGACTTCCGCTTATGTTGGGAGCAGTGAGACCCCAGATCCTGAATTTCTTGTAATCCCCTGATCTGAGTGCCTACAGCTGTTCTGAGCACGAGACCTTCAGGAGTTCCTGATGGCAGAGTGGTTTCTGGTGGGTTTGGCTGGGGCGTGGCTATCTCTATATAATCTGCCCCTGAACACAATAAAGGGGGCATTCTTGGGGAATTCGAGAATGACCCGTGTCGCTGTCTGTCTGTCTGTGTGTGTTTGTGTATTTTAACCTCCTGCCCCTTGCCTGAATCTTGCGAACTGGGTACCAGCGCACCGAACGCAGACACGGGGCGCGGTGTGCGGCACGCTTACTCAGTTTTCTCCTCTGATACTGTGCAGTCTGCCAGCGGCATCTCCATCCATTCAGTCACAATCATGCTTCTATGGATCACTTTAGGTCCTTCTCTAGGCAGCTCTACCAACTCACCAGCAAGTTCGTCTCACTCTGTCCACAAGTGCACACACAGAACATGTACTATGTATAAATAAATGTTTAAAAATCTGGATTATCACAACAGCTTTTCAAGTACTTTTCTTCTAAATTCATAACCTTTTAATATTACAGAGAAGCCAGACTAATTTTTTTTAAAAAATACTAAATTATGCCACTTCCATTTTTAATGATCTTTAAGGACTCCCCCATTTCACATTTGAAAAGTTCTAAGCACTTTATTTTTTATATGCACACCCAGGATTTAGTTCTATCCACAAATAATGTGTATCGCTACTAGGGTTTAGGATATATATTGGAGGAATCCATTCTGTTATGGATTTTCTGGGTTTGTATTTTTATGAATATTTATATGGTGTGCTCCAAGAATCAGTGCAGAGCTCAAAAAGTTGCAGTTGTAGAAGCTGCTGTGTCGTATCTGGTGTGTTGTACTTGATGAGCTTCTATCCCAGCGGGCTTTGTCCCACTATGCTAATTCACAGAAGAATAAGGAAGAGTGTAAATAGGCAGTGCTAGTACCCCTTTCTGCTGCAAAACAGAGGCATGGTATCATTACACTCAGAAAACAGAAAGGTATTCTTAAATTTTTGTTACTGGTTCTGACAAATTACTTAAAATTCTTCTATTTTACTGATAAGCTGAATCATTCCCTTGAAACATTGAAAAATAATATTATGTTACCAATAAAAAAAGAAAAATTCACAAAGGCAAGATATTTGTCTGGCGACTGATGGGTGCAGAGGCAGGGCCCCGCATCAGAGCACTGGACTGAACTCCTGAGGTCAGTTGGTGGGTAGGAGGAATGAGAATGTGAGCAAAAAGGTCAAGACCATGATGGGTTCACCCACTGAAACAGTCTATATGAGCTAGTGGGAGCTCACCAACTCCAGTCGGACTAAGAAGGACCAAGCATGGGCCCAAACTGGCCCCTCTGAGTGTGGTTGACAGTTTCCTAGCTGGGGCAGACAGAGGGGCCACTGGCAGTGGCATCAGGATTTATCCCTACTGCATGTTCTGGCTTTTTGGGAACCTATTCTCTTTGGATTATGCCTTGCTCTGCCTAGATATAGTGGGGAGGGCCTTGGACCTTCCACAGGGCAGTGTGCATTGCCCTCTCTGGGATTGGATGGGGGTGGAGTGGGAGGGTGTGTGGAGGGAGTAGGGAGAAGTGAGGAAGTGGGAGCTTGGATTGGAATGTATGGTGGGAGAGGAAAGTTTTTTTTAAACATATATTAAAAAGAAGAAAAAAGCAGACTGAGCAAGTAATGGAGAACAAGACAGTAAGCAGCCTTTCTCCATGGCTTCTGCTTCAGTTCCTAAGTCTAGGTTCTACCCCTTAAGAGGCTTGGATGATGAACTTCCAAATTTGTAAGAGAAAATAAACCCTTTTCTTTCCAAATTGCTTAAGACCGCAGTGCTAAATCACAGCAATAGAAACCCTATCTAAGACATGCTGTATCTTACTATCTTGAAGAACCCGGATCTCATCGATCTGGGAAGATATCTGGGAAGTATTTTAAAGAACTTGGAGATCATCGATATACCTAGGGCTAGAAGGCTAAAGGGCTCCAAGAATCCCTGACTCCATTTCCCCAGTGCCAAAATAAAAGAAGCATTCTGTCTGTCACTCACTCCTGGGTTTCCTGTGGATTTGGGGGATCCAAGCTTAGGTTCTCATGCTTTTCTGAAAAACACTTTACTGACTGAGCTAATTTCCCAGGAAACTGTACTTTTTTTTTTTTAAACCCATACAAGTAAAACAGATTCTGAAAAGTACAAGCTTAAAAATATTAGCAGTATGGTATTCACATTCATTTTGAAAGTATGCTCAAAGCTTTGGGTAGCATGGGAGTTAAAAAAAACTATAGTCTTTTGTCCTTAATTGGTACAAACACAGAAGAAAGGGATACTGATAATTTGTAGCAAAATAGCTATTTCAGTAATGCCCACACATCACTTCATACCTGCATTCAATGGGCAGACAGTAATGAGGATTAAAACTTCCAAATACATGATGTGAGAGTAATTCTAGCTGAATTGTTTGTAGTGTCTTAGAATTAAGCATCCTTAGTGAGCATTGTTTAAGGAACCCTCAGTGCTTTTTGGAAGTTGTCCTTTACTGCTCTATTTCCTTGCCCTTGTGAAGTCTGAATACATTCATATTTTTATTTATACACATTTATATGCTCGATAGGTTGGAACACATCCAGTTGAAATAGAAACAACCAAACTTCATATCTAGTAAAAGCAATTTTCCCTTTCTCCAAACATTTTACAGATAGGTTTCTGAGGCATACGAAGAGTATTTAGGTTGATCCTCTAATGAGGCCTTTGTTGTTCACTGAGGCATGAATCTCTTAAGAATTTTGAGTTCTGAAAGCTAGGTATGAAAGAGTCCTACTATGAACGCAAGTGTGGGACCACCACCATCCTTTACACACAGCAGACCAAACATAATGAAGAGGATGAGGCTAAATCTTGAAGAGTAGAAAGGTCTACCCTGTGCATATTAAACTAGAGTCTCTAGACTTCAGAGTCTGCAGGAATAAAATGCAGGTAGGAAAGAGTACTGCCTAGTATAATTTGCTATTATTATTGGTGTTTTAAGGTGCTGGGAGACAGAATTATACTAGTGAACCAAAGAAGGATGAACTCCTCCTGTCGTCAATTCGATACATTAGGCGGCACCATGAAGAAAAGGATGAACTAAAATAAGAATCCCTTGTAGCTTCCGTGCCCATCGTGTGTTTGGGGTACCATTTATTCCCCCATTTAACATCAGGGGAAACGAAAAAGCTGCAGAGTATCCAAGGAAATAATGCACCAAGCAGCTTCACTTCCCTCTTCACCGTGTTGGACTCTAAATGTCAAGGATGGTTTTACTTAAGATGCTTTAAAGATTTCCACTGCTTTGCTCTGTTAAACACGGGAGGTCTTCTCTTACATCGGGTGCTCTTGGCTTCCCTCTCACTCTCCTACAGGATGACTCCAGTGGAAAATAGGAAATTAAAATTGGGAAAACCTAGTATGCTTATAATAGGTGTAATCTTCAAATTTGGCATATCGAGGCATGGGTTAGGATGTAGGTTAGACTTGATGTAAAAACGTGAATATAATACAAATTTCGAGGACTGTACTCCAATTTGAATGTATTTGAGTTGAGCAACATATATATTTATATTTACGGCCATATCTTTAAGTTTTAGGATTCAAGCATATGCATTTTTAATAAATACGTACTCTTCTGCTCCACACATACCAGGAAGCTTTGGATTCCAGAGCTTTGAGTTGTCCCACCCCAACATCTACCCCATCTATGATCTGCTGGATTATAGGGGACCAGTCCTGCAGACCCAAAGCTGCAGGATCTCTATGATTTGGAGCAACATCAGCATATCCAAGAGGAGTTTTATAAGGCTCCAGCATTGATGGTGTAGTAGAAGCCAGAGGCTTTGAACCAGACCGACAACTCATTGCAATGAACATTTGCAAGTAAAGTTGCTTAGGCAAAAGGGTCTCCTGCTTGGCACACTGCAGCTTTCAATGGCTCTACGATAAATGAATATGTGATGGAGAGGCAGGTAAGATGGAGGAGCACAATTCTTGTTTATTTTTTTGTTTATGTTTCTTTTGCCAGGAGGGTTACTACAAGGGTGGAGAGCAGATATGGAATGACTGGGAAGTGAGTGGGATTGGGGCCCATGATGTGAAAGTCCTAAAGAATTAATGAAAAAGGTATATTAAAAAAAGTTAAAATTGAACAGGGTAAATGGAACTTTATCCAGAGAATCTTGGCTATGTTAATATGCCAAGGTCTGGAAGCCCAGAGAAAACTTGCTACGGATTCAGTTTTGCTTTGTTCCATTCTACGTTCCTTCTTTCTATCCTGGCACACTGAGCTTATATATATTTTTCAACGTTTTGATGCAACAGCAGATTCTATTTCTTCCTGTATCAACAAGTTTCTAGGAAGAAGACTTAGTGACAGATAATTAAATTCTCCCCTTCAGTCCCGTGGATGTTCACAGGCTGTACCCAAACTGTGTTCTAATCTCAGGTGTTACCTCCCCAATATCATTTCACCTCCTGCTAACCATGACTTGTGACAAAAATCTAGCAAGTCAAATTAGCAGGCCAGGGTTGCTGGAGTAAGAAGACAAATCATGTTGACTTTTTGATTGCTTGTGTTTCTTGTGACATTGTGTTGACATTCAGCTTCACAGAGTCAAGGGTTCCTATGATTTGAACCTAACTGTCTGCATGAGCTGAAATTGTTGGTGAGTACATGGGGGATTATAACACAGTAGAAGTGTTTGGATTGCTCAGTGCAAAACCCTGCAGCATCTTTTTTTTCCCTGCCTGAGACTCAAGGGATGCTGATCTATAACCACGCCAATCAATTACAGGCAGCAATAAAAATCTCACATACTATTAATGAATACCAAACAATCTTTACAAAGTCCTGCTTTGCTTATTGGATGCTAAGAAGTGTCTGTGACTTAATTTTACATCTTCAAGTCATTTTGATGAACATTACAAACTTTATTTAAAATGTTTTAATGGCAATAATATTGCCTGCTACTTATTGAGTCAAGAATTTTAAACAATATTTAAAGAACTGTGAGCAATATCGTACCTTAAAATATTTTTACATCAGATAAGTGATTTGGTAAGAATATTAATGTAAGGAATATAAAACTGCCCCAAAGAGACTTGAACTAAAGGATTTAATAGAGAATTTCCAATAAGGTTAGAAACAACATTTAAAATATTTCCTATGTTTACTTTATCCATTAATAACCTTCTGCAGAATAATCCAAACACTTTTGCTTATAAGCAAGGAGAAGTTGTTTTTAAAAAGTCATATGCTTTGTATTTTCTGCATTATCTTATTTTTGTTTGCAAATTGGACCAGCAGGAAGGCTCAGTGTGGAAAGAGGCTTGCTTCTGCACAGTCTGATGACCTGAGTTTGAGACACTGAACCCACACGGTGGAATAAGAGAAGAGACTTCTAAATGTTGTTTTCTGACCTCCACATGCTGCTTTGGGGTGCACACGCACATACACATACACGCACATGCATGTTCAAGTGCACAAAAACACTCAGGAACACCAAATTAATATACTAAGTTAACAGAGTTTGCAAATTGCACTCTGGCCAATGGCGAAGGAAAACGCACCGTTGTTTAGGATTACTTTAGGGCTGTGTTTATGTTAGACAAATAATCAATGTTAGCATTCCACCTTAGAATCTCTGAAGTCTGGCCATTCTCAGAAGAATATCAGTGCACATTTGACAGCATATGCATTTCACAAATCAGAACACATGCAGAACTTTTATTCTGCACGTTGTGAAAATAATCAAGAACCAGATCATGAAAGAAGCATATTTTATGAAAGAGTTTAGAAGCTTATCCACTGAAGTTACATTCCTGTTGTATCATTTTAAAGAAATTTGCAAACTTACTAATTGAACAACTTTTTTTCTAGAAGAGAAAGAAGCCAAGTCTATTTCATAAGCACCCTAATTGAAAGTTCATTCACAGGTTATTAAAATCTTATTTGAATAGTTAAAAGGCTTTATCTTATAGTTAGTATAAAGGTCAGCTTCTAGCAAGAAGAACAAATAAGGGCAGATGGTAGAGACTGGTTTTTTTTTTAGCTTTGTTTACAAAACAAAATAGTCTAGTCTGTCTTTGGTATTATGAACTTATACTAGGAGAAATGAAGTTAAAATTCTCAGAGAAGAAACAAAGGTTAGAAAGTATCTGTTAAATTCTGTTTTGTTTTTGTTTACCCAGAGAAGGCTTCTCTGTGTAGCTCTGGCTATCCTGGGAGAACAGGCTGCCCGGAACTCAAAGAAATCTGCCTGCCTCTGCCTTGTTCTAGGATTAAAGACATGCACTGCCTGGCTAAATAGTTAGAGTCTTAATGAGGAAAATGAGGATGTTTTTGAGTCCTAAGTGATGAAAGAAGTCTTGCAGAGAAAATGTATATTGTCATAAAAATCTTGGGGCACATAAAATTATCTGGCAGCAACATTAGTTTATTTTAATAAGGTCTGATTAGAGACTATTTACCCCACACGCCATGGCCAGAATATCTTCCTATAAAATGGACATAAACCGTATAACATTTGAGACTGTCATTAAAAATTTTATATCCTTAGCTTTTCTTTTTCTTGAGCTCAGTTTAATCTTTGAGATGATTAATATAAGGCACAAGTGAGCGCTCACGTAGTATTAACTCTGAAGTAAAGAAACATTCTATGAACATAGAGAAAATCATTTTCATTCTCATTGGTGAGTTTAATTTTGCAATAGAAACAAGGCAGAGTATAGGAATTCAAAACAAGGTCTACAGCTTAGAAATGAAACTGACCCTTTCTGCATTTAGAGTGAATTTCAATTATGCTTAGAAGCTTGGCTTGTCATTTGCATTTTCCTTGCTTTCCAAACGCACAATGTATTTGGAATAACCAAATTACGATATGGATAATGCCTCTTCAAATGAACATGTGATGTCTTTCTTAGCATAAATAAAAGCAGCCTGAATTCTTTGTTTAGGCTACTTTGTTAGGCTACTGTTTCCATCTTATTTGTTCACAGAGTAAGTTACAAACACTGTTGGATAGTTTGTCATTGGAAGGAAACATAGTGAAAATTGTCTCATATACAACATTCAAGTCATTTTTCTTAGCTATTATCCTTTGTCACACAAACATCTCAGACCAGCAAATATTAAAATAGACAGTATTTCAGTTCTGAAATATACACTTACATATAATCATACATACATATAGTCAGATTACCTGAACAAAGCCTTCACAAATTGCTCAGCTCTGAGGGAAACATTGATAAAATTCAAGTATGCAGCTTGAATGGCAAGAAGATGAAGTAGGTTTTGAGTGGCTAGTCTTGTTCTATTTTGGTTTTATCTGGGTTTTCCAGGTCCCAAATCTGATTAGCATATTTAATCTTATGCAGTGTCAGGAATGGTTTATCATCCCTTAATCAGTCTATTATTAGCAGTCTTAATTGCTCCTAATAGCTTATTTTTAAACACACCATTAGTATACAAAGAAGTATTATGGAATTTTTTTATGGCTTGGATTTTGATAGGGGTAGGTGAGAAACATAGGCATGGCATGCACATGATGCATACAAGGAAACCTAAACCAACACGAACATGTAAATGATCTAATTCATTGTTTATGAGTTGGGTTAATTAATAAGGGATTGCCATATCTTTGTGTTGCTGTCAGGGATGGAAGAAGCAAGTTGCATAAGGGTTAGAGCTGATAAGGATTTTGATCTGGAAGGCTAGAACTAGAGCCCCATTTCCCATTCCATGACCCAGAATTTTTGAAATTCCATGAAAGGTATAGTGCAGTTTAGGATTTTCGAATGAACAAAAGTCTGATTGCTATTTATGTTATGGAAGGGGAGGAAGAATGGAATTGGAAGGGGAGACATATTTTTCAGAGGCATCTTGAGACTTCCAGCCAGGCAATGGTGGCACAAACCTTTAACGCCAGCACTCTGGAGGCAGAGGTAGGTGGGTCTCTGTGACTTTGAGGCTAGCTCAGTCTACATAGCTAGTGCCCAGACAGCCAGGGCTACACAGAGAAAACTTATCTTGAAAAACAAAAATAACAAGAAACCAGCAAGCAAGCAAACAAACAAACAAAAAACAAAAAACCCCCCAAAACAAAACAAAACAAAAAAAACCAAAGCCAGCCAGCAAACCAAACCAAACCAAACCAAAACAAAAAATTTCTTTCAAACACCAGCACTTCAGTACCCGTCAAACTGCTTGTCATGCTAAAAAAAAAAAAAAAAATTGTGAGCCAGAAGAGAAGAGAATCTTGGGGTCCTAGACTATCCACAAAACTGAAGGCCCACAAATCACAATCCCAGAGAACCTAGACAACAATGGGGTCCCTAAGAGAGACATACATAGATCTAAACTACATGGGAAGTAGAAAAAGACAAGATCTCCTGAGTAAATTGGGAGCATGGGGACCTTGGGAGAGGGTTGAAGAGGGAAGGGGAGAGACAGGGAAGGGGGCAGAGAAAAAAATGTAAAGTTCAATAAAAATCAATTAAAAAAATCTTAAAAAATTAGAAAAAAAACAAAAGACTGAAGCGGAAACTGGTGACAATGGACACATGAGCTGTCCCTTCATGGTCCAAAGCTAAAGAAAGCTAAATGGTGAACTCAGGTAATAGTTGTGGTTAACCAGTCCTGTCAAACACCCATCCTGAGTTTGGTGCTGCACACCACAGTCTTTAACTGAAGGCAAAGTTAAACCACAGCAACAGAATGTGGTTAATTATTTCTCTGTTGGGTGCGAGTGGAATGTAGTTTAGTGCCTAAGGTTCCTGTTGTCCTGGCAAGTTCAGAGCTAATTCCCACACCTGAAATAGCCTATACAAGGGTCTGAGACTCACAATTCTATGATCTCTTTGCTGTGCTCATCTGACCTTCCATGCAGAATGTCCCTATTTAGACTGTATTAAAAGCCACCTTAACCTGTCCTCTGTACTTGAGTTCATTCTTTAGTAAGACACCACTGAGAGTGGTTTTCTTAAGCTTAGATTTCTCATCCAAGCACTAAGGTGATACTCCAGTTCTCTAGGAATAGTAGCATATGATTTTGGACATAATTATTAGGGATATTTTTATCTTTCTGGAAAAAAAAATTGAGACAATGGGACAAAGTGCCGTTGTGTAGCCCAGGCTTGACTTAAACTCAAGACATTTTAAGGAGCCTCAGCCACTCAAAGGCTAGGATTACAGCATGCAATACCATACAGGTTCCCTACGGTAATCTTTAATGAATGTTATCAATGCATAAAAATTAGCAACTTCTGTCATTCTTTTCAAGGTCTTAAATTATGATACACGAGTTTCAAAAAGAAGCGGTGAGTTGAAATTGGGGAGCTAAGTTATGCTAAACAATAGGTTGCTTCCTTTTCCCAAAAAAGGCTTTCTTTAGAAGAACTTTTAAAACATTTAAAGCATTCTATTTTATTTTTATTATGAGCATGTGCATATGGGTGTTGGATGAGTATGCCAATACAGTCGTCTACAAGAGGCCAGAGGAGGGGACTGAATCCCCTGAGCTGGAGATACAGACAGGTGAGGTCCTTGATGTAGGTGCTGAGAAATGAGCTTGAATCCTTTAAAAGATACACTCTTTTTGTTGTTGTTGTTGTTTTTCGAGACAGGGTTTCACTGTAGTTTTAGAGCCTGTCCTGGAACTAGCTCTTGTAGACCAGGCTGGCCTCGAACTCGCAGAGATCTGCCTGCCTCTGCCTCCCAAGTGCTGGGATTAAAGGCCTGCGCCACCACCGCACGGCTAAAAGATACACTCTTAACCACCGAGCCTCTCCCAGTCCCTTTTTCAGTGGTCATTTCTAACATGGGAGCTTAGGCATCATGATCTTTAACTTCCTTCCTTAAATCCCTCACAAAATTGCACCTTTTCATCATTAATGCTTGAATCTCAGTATCTCCCTCTCCTACTCAGACATACTTTTCCTCCTCCCCTTTCCCACTCTTCCTTTCCCTCCTCCCTCCTGCCCTCTACCTCTTCCTCCCATTTCTCCCATTTCTCCCTTCACTGCCGCTATCTTTTTCCCACCATTCATCTGGATTTTACATCGTCTTCCACACTTGTCTCTCTGCACACGGTTTTGGTCCAAACCCATACTTTATCTAAGAAGGATTTCCTCTGGGGAATTAATCCCATTCTTCAGCCTCACTGAAAACTTCAAGGGAGGATCGAAGACCAGAGGAGAGGAGGATGCCAGGGGCCAGCCACCCAGCCACCCAGCCAGCCACTGAGGAATGCCTGGCTTCAGCTTGGCTTGTTTCTAGTCAGTTTTCTAACTTATCCCATTTCTCTTTATGTTTTTTCCTTTCTTTATTCTATATATCTTTCTTTATTATTCCATGGCTGGCTGTGTGGTTGGGTGGCTTGCCCCTGGCATTCTCCTTTCCTCCATTTCTTACTCCTTTTCCTTCTCTCTAGAGGCTATATTTCTCCTCCCATTCATTCTCTCCATCTGGCAGCCCTCCTATCTCTTTCCCGTCTTGCTAGGCTGTTCAACTCTATCAGGTGTTTTAGACAGGTAAAGAAACACAACTTTATGAACTTAAACAAATGCAACCTATCTTTGCATTATTAAACTAATATTCCACAGCATAAGTGAATATAGCACATCTAAACCTAATTCCACAACTGATGTGGGAGAGTCTTCTGTTTGTATTGATTTCATTGGTTAATAAAGAAACTGCCTTGGCCCATTTGATTGGCCAGCCCTTAGGTGGGCAGAGTAAACAGAACAGAATGCTGGGAAGGGAAGTTAATAAATCGCCATGCCTCTGCTCTCTGGGTCAGATGTGATGAAGCTCCAGCTCAAGATGGACATGCGCTAGAATCTTCCCGGTAAGCCACCACCTCATGGTGCTACATAGATTATTAGATATGGGTTAAAGCAAGATATGTGAGAATTAGCTAATAAGAGGCTGAAATTAATGGGCCAGGGAATGTTTAAATGAATACAGTTTGTGTGTTGTTATTTTGGGGCATAAGCTAGCCAGGCAGCTGGGAGCTGGGCAGCAGGAACACGGCCTGCCGCCTCCTCACTACACACAACACTAACCAATTGATTAGCTAACTAAATTTGAAGTAGAATACTTGGCCTCAAGTTCTGGCTCACCTATTTATAAGCAATGTGCCTCTAGGAATGGTATCCTCTGTTTAGACCATTGTCCAATCTGGGATAATATAAACAAACATAAGTAAGGTAGTTGTGAAGTCCAAGCTCCAAAACCAAGAAAGAAGATGCAGGAATCATGATGAAATGACATAAACTTTATGCAGTAGGGGTAAATGCTACTCTAGATGCCAATAGGCATACAGGCGGGCACAAAGCAGTGGGCTACACAGATGGGTAAAGTTACCAATGCAAACCTGCACACATACCACAGGTAGGGACACACAAGCAAAGGCAGAGGCAAAAAAAGGCAAAGTCACTTGTTTTGGACCTCAAGGACATGTTTCCAAAATCTCATGAAGAAACCATTCTGCCAGACATGCGTATTTAATAGGTTACAGGACAATCTACTTCAGCTTCCCTGGATGTCCAGTGTCAGCCCTGCGTTTACTAATTCATACTGGATAGCCATAACAACGTCAGTCTAAGTGTCAATAGGCCCTTGTGGCCTCATGTTCTCTATAGTTATGCATTTTGCTATTTTTCACTCTGCTAGAATACTGCACCTGACAAACACAATATCAGGAAGTGCACCATTTTGTTTTGTCTCAGTCCATCATCATAGGGAAGGTGGGGCAGTAGGAGTGTGAGACTCCTTGTCACTTTGCACTCACAGTCAGGAGGCAGAATCACCAACGTGGTACCCTGCTTGCCTGCTCCTCTTTGGTCTGGAATTTCAGCCTCCAGAATGATGTCACTCTTATTCAGAACAGGTCTTTGCACTTTCACTGAGAACTTGTCCAGAGGTTTGTCTTGTAGGTGATTCTAGATCCTCTCTAGATGACAGTAATAACCATAACAGGTTATTTAAAGAGAAAACTATTAGAACATTAATCATATAATACCCTGTGTAAGTAAGTCTTACTGTGAGAATAAGGTAACCAGAGAGTTGTGTCCTTAGTAGCTGGCTATAAATAGAGACCCGCGGTTTGATGTGAGATGCTACCTATAGGCTTATATGTGCGAACACTTGGTCCCCAGATGTCAGTATTATTTGGAAAGTACAGGGACCAATTGGAGGGAGAGCCTTGCTAGGGGAAGTGTGTCACTAGGGAAAGGACATGAAGTTTTCTGGCTGTGCCTCTCTTCTTGTTTCCTGAATATGGATCAAATACGACTACTGGCCTCCCATTTCTACCTTCATGTCTACCTGCCATGTCTTGAGTTATAATACAAAATAAACCATTCCTCCTTTGTTTCTAACCGGGTATTTTGGTCATAGCAATGAGGAAAGTAAGTGGTGTAAAACCCTTACTTTAACACTTAGAAGCAACATGGAAAGAAAGGTAAAATAACCTATAAAGCCCTGAAGAATGTGAATAAAATGTACAGTTTATCAATATCAATATGTTAATGATAGATGAAGTGGCTAGGAACTTGAGAGAATAACATGACAAAGATAGAAATATGTACAAAACAAATGAAAGGTCTCTTTGGAAGTGACCTTATCCTACAGCAAAGGCAACTTTGAGGTTTCCAGACATGTATTTTCTCAACACTGCACAGCCCACAGGATTTCTTTCTGGCTTCACAAGGACGGTGACACTTTCAGTGGCATCCATATCCATGATGTAGAGGAGATGGCAGTGGTCAGGACCAACCAAGCCCCTGGGGTTTCAATTTACTCATGTCTTTGGGGGCATCTTTTTAAAATGCTGTTCACAATTTTTCAAAACAAAACCACCAAAACCAAAAGCCAAACAAACAAAAGAACTGGCGCCAACTAGAATCTTCAAACCTGTTCTACAACAATGGAAGTGTAACTAAAAACTGCAGTAAAGCTGCTGGGTCAATTGCATTTAATTCACCACTGTCTCCATTGACAGAGAGGACATCTACCACCCGAGTGAATAAATATTTATAAGGCTCTCTACTGAGTCTGCAGGACACCACATTGCTCCAATAGACAACAATCTCAGGATAGAGTGGAATAGGCAGGTTAAAAACAACAACAAAAACCGCATTCCATCAGCGGCCCATTTTCTCCTCTAGTACAGGTAAGAGCACTATTTTCAATTTCTAGTCCTGGGTGGGAAGTCGTCCTGAAATTGAAGCCACTTCACGGGCTAAGTGGTTAGAAGAAAGTTAATCCATCAGGACTGAGACAGCAAGTTGGACAAGTAAAGTTCCCTTGAGCTACCAAGAAAAGTCAGGACATTTTTCCATTCCTTCAGCTGCAGTTTTTCTATCAGACTTCTAGTTAAAAGAAAAAAATTCATTAGCAAATAGATTTATTTTTTTAACTTAAATGTTATGATAAAATTTCATAGCCACCATAAGTCCCAAGTCCTGGTCTCTGGCCTCCATCTTTGGAGGCCCCGTCCCTATGCCTGCCAAGCCTTGATCCCTCTCAGGAGAAGGGTCAAGACAGCCTGCCAAAATCTTGACCACTCCTACTCCCCCAGTCTACTTAAACTGCTTCCCCAGGTCTTTTTCATTTGGCTTGTTGTGATTTGGCTTGATTGGGATTTTTGCATCAGCAGAAAGCTTGCGTTAGGAAAATTCCTAACAGCCACACCATAATATTCTGTAGCACATTACTATCATGGGACTTGTGAAAAGGAAAAATGCGTATTGATTTTGCCTTGGATTCACTGAGCAATGAAACATAAAATATAGTGTGAAGGAACAAAAAAAAGTTCACAATGCTAGTTCTACCCATGAATAGTAAGTTCCTTCAGTTGTATGCATGCATAGAATGAGCAAAGTACATGCTGGTCCAGTTAACATGTCCAGATGCATATTCTACAGCTGAAAATAAAATGCTTTCCAAACAAGAATTCATGGTGTTGATTATATATTTTCCCATGTCTTTGTCTTTGATTATTTGTATTTAAATAACAACAAAGAATCACTTGAAAACCTGTTATATCTGATAAAAGTCTGTACAAAATTTAGCCATCATTTCAGCTTAGATGGGAGTGGGCCAGGAGGCCTTACCTCTCCTGGGGGAATTACTGGCAGTTAATGTTAGCTGGGGGTGGCGGTTGGTGGGTGGGGGCATTTTCTTCAGTGGTCCAGTCGCTGAAACGGTACCCATGCTTCAGTAAATAACTTCCTCCTCAAGATCATAAGAGTAACTCCAAACTCACGGGTCATACACAAAATAGAACACGAATAGAGGAGGATTTGTTGCAAGATGGAGGTGGTAAAAGAGAGGAATGGGGATACAAGATGGTTAAAATTCATTAGATAAACACACACATATGAAACCATTAAAAGACTTTAAAATTAAAAATCAACAAATCAATGTTTATATTTTGGAAACCATTTTATTTCTACCTTAATATTCGAAGAAGGAAGAATACAAAGAGCAGTACAGAAGAGGGAAGATTGCTTTTGGTATTTGTCGTCACAACTGCTTTCTGCAGTTCTTGCCTGTCCAACAACTTTATTATTATTATTATTTTTTTTTGAGACAGGTTTTCTTTGTAGCTTTGGGACCTGTCTTGGAACTAGCTCTTGTAGATCCGCCTGCCTCTGCCTACCGAGTGCTGGGATTAAAGGCATGCGCTACCACCGCCCGGCATTTAACAACTTTTGGAAAATACGGGCATTTGCTACCATTACATAGAAGCTCTGCCTCCTATAAACAGCCCAGCTCTCATTTGCCCCTTTGGCATCAAGCTTATGTCTTCCTTCTCTCTCATGGTCTCATCTGTTCCATTCTCTTTTCTCTCTGCTCACAGCTCTTTTTTTTTTTTTTTTTTTTTTTTTTTTTTTTTTTTTTTTGGTTTTTCGAGACAGGGTTTCCCTGTAGTTTCTAGAGCCTGTCCTGGAGCTAGCTCTTGTAGACCAGGCTGGCCTCGAACTCAGAGATCCGGGCGGTGGTGGCGCACGCCTTTAATCTCAGCTCTATCTTTAACAGGCTGACTGGTTTTCACAGCAGTGCGAGTTGCTACTCTCTCTGTGTTGATGTAGCTGTGGGTTGAAGCACATGCCCCGTGAGGCTTCGACTGCTGAGTGCTTGTGTCGCCACTTTTATTTCTTATTTGGAGACAGGGTTTCACTAAGTGTCCCAGCGTGGTTTCAAAGTCACTCTGTAGTTCAGATAGCTCTTGAATGTGAATCCTCCAGCCTCAGGCCTGATTTTCAGAAATTATAGGCTTGCTTTGCCAGGTCAGGCCATGGGCTTTCTATGCATCACAAACTATGAAGAAGTGAAAACGTAAAAATGCAAATACTGACCACAGTAGACAAGTAATTAAAGTAGACTGTGCTACACAAATAGCTTCAAATCTGAAGACTTTAATTATTGATGACATAAGTCCACACAGTCCCACGTGTTGGTATATTTTACCACAAACTACAAAACTTAAGATCCAAATTGATTTCTTTTTTAAAATGCTTAAGTTCAAACCCAGAGCCTTGGAGACATTACATACGTATATTAGCACTGGGAAACACCCCAGCACCAAATCAAAATTTTAATTTTCTCATCAGGTAAGGTTGGACACACCTATAATTCAAGAATTCTACAGGCTATGGCATGAAAATTGCAATTTTGGATATTTCTTGGGATACAATGAAACTACAGCTCAACAAAAAAAAAGAGGAAAAAACAATCTTCCATGCACATGAAAATGGTAAAATTACTGTCAAAGAAACTCATCAGGACATTAAAAACACACACAATCCACAAACAGAATATATTTTATTGCATTGTTACAATGATTTCTTGAATACCTGTGTGATATTTGTCCCTCTAGAACTGGTTAAAATAGCAATCATTACTATGAACATCTAACCTTACCTCTCAAAGGTCACAGTTTAGGAATGATTATTAAAAAAACAATAATTTACTCAAACTGGGTGGTGGTGGTGCACACCCTTAATCCCAGCACTTGGGAGGCCGAGGCAGGCAGATCTCTGTGAGTTCAAGGACAGCCTACAAGAGCTAGTTCCAGGATAGCCAGGGCTGTTACAGTGAAACCCTGTGTCAAAAAAAAAAAAAAAATCAGAACCAAAACCAAAACCAAACCAAACACAATAATATACTCATTGATTTTCTTCAAGTACAGAAGGAACCTAAAACTAAATCTATACAGGTTGACATCTGTATTTTACTCTGCTTTTTAACATTAAGGACATTAGATTCTACAAGTACTTAAAAGCACATTTGGAACAAAAATGAACTTCAATAGATCATATTTCATAATAATCAAAGTATATTAGTTCAATATAGTTATATAGCTCCAACTTACCATGTATATAAATGTCCTGTATAGGTTTTGGTTTGATCTAAGGTTCTGATTCTAATAAGATTTCATTAACTAGACAAGAGTATTCATTAGTGAAATAAATTCTCTGAGAAAGTTATATTTCAGTTAAAAAAATCTGAATGATTATTTGATAAACAAATTCTTCCTATCAGCACTCCTTTTAACCTATTCACCGTGTGTGTGTGTGTGTGTGTGTGTGTGTGTGTGTGTATGTATATGTGTGTAGGGCAGAGGTGGAAGTCAGGATCTTCTTCAGTCATCCTATGCATGTGTCTGTGTCTCATGTAAACATGCATGCAGGTACCTGAGGAGATCAGGAGATGGTGCTGGATGCCATGGGGGCTGTAGTTGCAGGTTGTTGTGAGTTGCCTAAGGGAAGATCTTGAGAACCAAACTCTGGTCCTCCCTAAGAATGGAAAGTGCTCTTCATCACTGAGCCGTCTCCAGTCTTCCACCTTGTGTTTTGAGACAAGGACTCTCACTGAGTTTACTGATTCATTAGACTGACTGGACAAGCCCCCAGGATACACATTTCTGCCTCTTTAAATCTGGGATTAGATATTCATGTCTGTAAATCCAATCCTTAAAGGGTGCAGAGGATCTGAACTGAAGTCCTCATGCTTGTATAGCAAGCGCCTTAATGATGGAGCCATTTTCTAGCCCCTATTCTATAGATGTTTTTGGTAATAACTTCTATTTCCCATTACAGAAAAAAAATCTAGTTCTTACATGCAGACTACAAACTGTTACATTCATTATGTTCAACATTTATTGTGCCTAAGGTCTCTTCAAGTTCAAACAGAAGGGCGAAGATGGAAAATTTGTACATTTATATAAACAACTGCAGAACAACCAAGTAAAATATATGTGTCTATATTCTAAAACGGTGACATACTCCAATTACTTTCCCAAAGATTTTAGCAATTTGATTCTAAAATATACTAATTAAGGGTGCTTAGAATGTGATGAAATAAGGTCAAAACTAAGATTTCATATTTCAGTGTAATGAATACTGATGGGAATTTTTATATAATTTTGCCAAAAGAAATATATAATACATCCCTCTTCACAAAATTAAATACAACCAGTGATTTATTTAGTATGTAAATATACTTGAAATGTAGTTCCTGACCTTCAGGATTTCTTTTCTAAAATGTTAAAGTCCAGTGGAAAATTATAGACTCTTCACTTAACTTAGTCACAATTTTAACTTGAATTAAACCAGACAGATGTAGTAGTTAGCTTTTGATTTAACAGTGAGGCCCTAGAAACAGTGGTGTGCATGGAGTCCTTAGTTCCCCACACATGACTATTGTATTCTGAGGTCAGTAAGGGGAAATTGTTAGAATAAACCATTCTGAACGCTAGTCAGATTAAACTAGAAGTAACGCTAACAGTCCTACCACTAGTCCACGGGGCCAGGGAAACAGGAATGAGATGACATTAAAGCTATGTTGACGCATTTCTCCAACACGGAATCTCATCTTTGCAAGTGGTAGCTTCATGTTCCTCCTGTTTCTAGAGCACACTTCATCCCAACATGACCTTTCTTTGTAGGAATGCAGTTTGATGAGATAAAATTGTGACCCACAACAAAATTGTTCACAGGCTTGCTCTAAATTTAAGAAACTCTGAGGCATCATTCTAATTTACAAAACTATGGATTTCATAATTAATAATGAAAAGAATACTTAAAATATTTTTGAGGCCCCCGAATTTTACAAGATTTCATGATTAATAAATACATCTAAGCTTATTTGAAAGTAGATCGTATTAGAAATGAAATAATACTCCAACAGATGCTATTATTTTTCATTCAGAGACTGGGGTTCATTCCAACCCAGTGCTTGATTAACTGGTGAGCAATAGCCCGGCTTGGTGGTACAAAGAAGGCTTGCTGCTTCCCTTTGGTAATAACATCCATAACCTACAACACAACCAGGAGACAACACAGGTAATACAGCAGTTTCAGTTGCTGCAGTTCTGCATTTAACTTCAAAGCAAGGTGAACTTTTTGATATAGGTTCCTTTTTCAGTAATTCTGAAACAACAATCTAATTTTTTTTTGTGTGAATACAAAATAAAAATCAATTTTATACAGGCAAAGGCATAAATGATTCTACATCTTTAATACTACATTGTATCCTTTTTCTATACAAATTTTGGGCATTGTAAAAAAACCAAACATAACAAAACAAAAACAAAAATACCCAAACTAGCCAATTATTTTATCTCTTTTACTTAGAGATATAATTATAAAAAGTTCATAAGAATACATATTATAACAGATTTATATACTTAATGACATCTTTGTCTTTCTTGCCCTTAGGTTTCTTTTTTCCCCATTTCTTGCTACTTCTTCACACACACACACACACACACACACACACACACACACTTTAAAGTTGGAGTCTCACTATGTAGTGCAGGATGGCCTGGGGATCACTATATATTATACTCAAACTCTTGGCAATCCATATGCTTCAGCATTATCTTTCAGAATACAAAAGAACTTCAAAAACTTCAAGCTCGTTTACTATATGTTTTGCAAATATCTGATAAAATAGCTTTAGTCTAAACATCTAATATTAATATTTGATATGTCTGACCTAATAATATAAGTACTTAAATTGAGTAAAAGGGATCATCATTCATTCATCAGCCAGTATGAACGTGTGCAATTTGAAATGGTACAGAATCATCGTTCTAGGAGAATCTCACAGAATAAGTCAAACAGGACACATCAGCAACACACATTTTTCTATATGGAATTATCAATTACATTATCATCTATCTATTCATAATGAGAGGGCTGCAGCCATTCATTTGACTTGCTGGAATTTGCTTCCTTGCTGCACGCCCATACCAATACTATCAGGGAACAATCAATAGAATAAGGAAATTAAATTGAACTTTACCTGTTCTCTAGTGAACCAACGGGCATCCTCTATTTCATTCTTGTCAACTTTAATTTCTGTAGACACTGCCGCAGCTAAACAACCAATCATTAAAGAGGAGGGCATCGGCCATGGCTGACAAGAGACATACTGAACATGGCCAACTTTGACTCCGCTTTCCTCCTCTACTTCTCTCCGCACGGCATCTTCTATTGTCTCCCCTAATCAGATGAGGCAGAGGAACAAGTGGCTGGTCAACACGGCTTGGACACCGTGAGTGCCAGACACTTCAAACATTTTGAAATCACTCTGGAAAGAGCCCCCACTCAATGAATGCTACCTCTCGACTGGAAGTGAAGAAAGCGTTACACGTGGAATTCTGTAGCCACAAATAGAATATCAAAATGCCAACAATCAACTTACATTTCCTAAAAGTTCTGTTAAAAAATAATTACAAAATCTACAACTATCTATCACATACTGTTGACTAAACATAATTAAAAATTTTATTATTTCATGCACCACTATTTATAGGCCATTATTTCCCAAGTTTTATAAATGGTTAGTTTTCCCTTTAAAAAATCATCTTTTGTATAAGTACTGCCAACTAAGCAATTACTGGGCTGAGCTCCTGGAGTCCAGGCATAGAGAGGAAGGAGCGATAATATGAGCAAAGGGGTCAAGACCACGATAGGGAAACCCACAGAAACAGCTGACCTGAGCTAGTGGGAGCTCATTGATTCTGGACTGACACTTGGGGAACCTGCATAGGATCAAATCTAGACCCTTTGAATGTGGGTGACAGTTGTGTGGCTTGGGCAGGACCACTGACCAAGAGACAGTATTTATCCCTAGTGCATGAACTGGCCTTCTGGAGTCCATTTCCTATGGTGGAATACCCTGTTTAGCCTAGGTACAGGGAGAAAAACCTTGGTCCTGCCTTAAGTAATATGACAGACTTTGTTGATTCCCCATGTGAGGCCTCACCTTCTCTGTATAATAGATAGGGAGTGAGATGGGGGGAAGGTGGGAGGAACAAGAGGAAGGGAGGGAGTGGGAACTGATATTGGTATATAAAATAAAAATGACTGTCTTGATAAAATAAAATCATCTTTTGTTTTACTCTAAGAAAGGGTCTTCTGTAGCTGATGTTGGCTTTGAACTCACTATGCAGCTGAGGCAAGCCTCCATCCACTGATTCTAGTGCCTCCACTTTTCAAGTGTTGGAGCTGCAGACAAGCATGTACTATGACATGCAGTGTTCATTAAAACTTTGAAACTCAAATCACAATTCAGTCTTTCTAAGCATTGATTTCTTTGTGAATAAATGTTCTGGGTTTGCTAGAACTCTAAATAATAAAAATAGTTTGAGTAAAATTAATTTGAATGTTTACAAACAAAATTTAAATTTATAACAATATTTAATGATATATTTTAAAATACAACTTTTATTTCAAATAGATTGATGCATTCTCCAGACCTAAGTTCTTGTATTTACTATACAAAGTACACAGGAAAACAAGTGATAGACTAATAGATGAGATCTGTCACGCCATAATAACAATAAATGCCTAAAATCAATTTTAACTAAGGCTAAGAGACTGGAACAAAATAGACCAAGGACACAATTCTCTACTATGAAAAGAGCAGGAATCCTGGATGTAAGAAACACATTTGACTATGATGCACCATCAGTGGAGCAATAGAAACACACACAGCAATGACACACTATTTCCTACCCCTTTGAAGCACAAACTATAAAATCTGAAAATTAGAAACTTCGTGCTGGGCTGGGTGGCACTTGCCTATAATTCCAATACTTGGTAGGCAAGAGGATAATCTGGAAGCTCGTCTGGGCTATGGAGCAAACACTCTTTCAGGTACTAAAGTGTGAAAATTCCAAGGTGGTAAGGATATGGACTAATGTAACATTCATGCACTACTGGTGGGGGTGTGAGCTATCGGGGCAATATGCTAATATATGCAGTGACAACTCTCCTCTGTATACACTTGGAATAGCTCTTGCAAAAATACATAAAGAGAGGAACAAAAATACCACACATGTGCTAGTTTCAATAGTCAAAATCTTTAAATAAATTAAATATCCATAGCAGAACAAATGAATATACACCAGAGGACATTCAGATAGGAATGTGAAATGCTACTTAGTAGTTCAAAAATGTCTTACACTTTAAAAAAGTATTCATTTTTTCATATATTATGTTTTGATTATATTCTTTCCTTTCCCTTAGTTCTCCCCAGAGCCTCATCTCCACATCCATCCAACTTCATGTTCTCACGCTCAAAGAAGCAAAGAGCAAAGCAATGAAAATCAAAGCAGACAAGGAGAGAGAGGAAGAAGGTGTAGAAAAAGGAGATCAATAGATGAAGAACTACCAAAACAAAACAAAAACACATGGCGTCAATGTAGTGTTGGCCAGCACGTCCTGGGGATGGGGCTGGCTCTGGATTGTGGTTGACACACTCAGTGACGCTCCAGTGACGAAAACCGATTTTCCCTTTCACGGAAGGTATTGATTGCAAATAGCTTCTTTGTGAGAGGTGGTACTTTGTGTCCACATCCCCTCCCCAGAGCAATGTGGTGATTAGGAGCTCGTACTCAGAAGTGGAACTCCCTGGGTTTGAATCCCTTCTCTATCACCTTAATTTGGGGCAAGTTATGCAGCCCTTGTGTGATGCTCCCTCCCTTGTGAAAGTGCTGTAGCAGGGTCACTTTATAAGGCTGCAAAAGGATCACAAGATTTAACAGAGGCAAGCTTCCGGCTGAGTGCCAGGTAATATACATTTACCTCCATAATTACCAAACAGTGCAGACTAACAGTGTATGTTGAGATTAAACATTACTAATCCAGATATCCATTCATTTGCTCTGGGATAGCTAATAAAATCCTATTACGTGTGAGGCATTGGCTTTGACTGATGTGTAAAAATGGTTGTAAGAGAACTTTCATCTTACAGAAATGAAGTGATATTAAAGTGGATAATCTATACATATGTATTGTAAGGTGAAGCTGATCACCGTAGGGATAGTAAGGTAGGATGCCTAGGATTGTGAAGGCAGGTATGGAGGCTAATGGCTATTTGGGAAAATCATATAACCCTTAGAAGGGGTGCCATTTACATGTAGCACTGAAGCGAGGTACAACCACCTGGATTTCTAGCCAAAAAGCAATGTATGACAAATCAAATACTAAATTTTTAATATAACAGATTATCTTGTCAAAATTTCAAAATGAAACAATGCTTAAATTGTGTGATTAAAATACTGTTTAAAATATTTCGGGGTTAACCAGATGGTTTAGCAGGTAAAGGCACTTGCCGCCAAGCTGGATGACTTAAGTCTGGGACACACACGGATGAGGGAGAAAACTGACAAAATGGTCTGTCTGTCTTAACAGTTCACACCCTCACACACACACACACACACACACACACACACGTACATACACTAAAAAATGCAGTAAAAATTTTTAAATTTAAATGTTTTCATTTTATAGCATGGTTTTTAATGGAGATAATATAGCTCATGAGTGATCTGTTTCAGAATTCTAAAAATTATTCATAAAAGGCTTACCAGGTTCAATAAATCCAGCGAGACAAGTAAACATGCCTGGGGGAAATCGCTTTTGCCTGCCTAAAAGACATTTGGTTCCATCTGGATGGATAACCTGCATGATTACTACTGGATCTGTTTAAAAACCAAAAAAAAAAAAAAAAAAGACACACAAGTAACAGGAAATATAATTAGATACATTATGCAATAATAATATGCAGGTATATTTCTTATAGGAACAAGATTTCTGTTTATATGACATCTCTTTTCTGCTCTCATGTGCTTGACAAATATCTGAGAAACTGCAAAAATACTTTTAGTGAGTGATTTTGCCATCCTTCCTTCCAATCTTAGCAACATTCACTCTGTACTTAGGCCATACTTGGCACAAGTTCAAGTAGATCATGGACAGTGAAAAATGCAAACTTTACAGTGAATTTCTTTCCCCCTTTTATCCCAGTCCTCAGTAAAGTGCTTTTAAAGGTGAGCATGGCTTTTTAGTTAGGTTTGAATCACCTAAATAATAACACTTAGATAACAGCCAATCTCTCTAGGAGTCATGAGCTTAAACCCCGCCCCCCCCCCCCCCCCCCACTAGATCCTGAGGAGAGCCAGGAACTACATTTCTTAAGAAGGAAATCAGACAGTCATTAAGCCACCCACTTCCTCTCTGGAAACTTCATCTGGGCTTGCCGAGTTAATCTACTTCCCCAGCAATTTTAAGGGCGAGATTATGAGATTTCTCCAGTTAGAGCAGAAACAGCAGCAAGTAGGAGAGGTGTAACCACAAGAACGGGTAATGTCCCAACAGGCACTGAATCACTGGAGACTTCATTTTCTCTGCCTCAAGAGGAGTCACACTGACTATACATGACGTATTCCAACACAGCAAATTCATGAACCGATTAAACTAAAGGTAAGACATGACTAGTTGTGAACAACGCACCCTGTTACTGAGTAATCATGACAGACGTTCAATAAAATGTAAACATTTTAGTTTCATAAAAATTTGTTTCCAGACTATCTTCTGCCCCAAGATTCCAGGTAGCTGAGATCTCTTTATCAAATGAGGAAACAACCGCCCCCCTCCCAAAGACAAAAACCAAAAAAACAAAGCCTTGGGGCTGCAAAAGCAGCTCAACAGTTAACAGCTGCTCTTAGAATTTTTATCCTGACCCACACTGGGTAGCTCTTAATGAACTGTGACTTCAGCTCAGTGGAATGACTCTCTCTTCTGGTCTATAGGGCACACACGTTCATACCTACATGCAAGCACACACACACACACACACACACGCACGCACACGGACACATACACTTACCAACTCTTGGATAAGATGTATTGTGGACGCCATGGAGACTGGGACAGTTTTCTCTCAAACACACCCTTTTATAGCCACCTTCTTCGATTTTGGTTGCGCTGCCACAGGTTGGGCAGAACTTGTATCGACTGTGCCATGCAAGGACAGATCTTGCTTGAGCTACAACACCTTTTAAAAAGAAGTATGACAAGATTTATTTCCATGCAAAACTAAGTAATATGTTGAGCACAATGCTTTGAAACTACAGTAAGCACATACATTGTTTTCTGAGCTGCTGCTTGACCGATGGCTTTAGAATTTATTTTGTGATGTAGCATTATTAATTTTTACATTTTGTTTTTAAACACTTTATTGTAACAATCTCACAAATAAAAATGTGACTATATGATTATACAGCTAGATTATGATAGTCACTCAAAAAAAGCTATTTTCCTTTTTCTATTTAATTTTCAATATGACAAGTGAAAATCTATCTTCCCTGTCACCATTCTAATCCGCTGTGTCTCCTAGGCCATTGCAGTGACGAATCCACTCTTAATAAGGCTCCTCACATCCACTCTACCTATATACCTACAACTCATGCTTTATGACGTATCTATCATTAACCTTGTTCCTTAACACACACACACACACACACACACACACAAACAACCACACATACAAATTCACAGGCACACACAATGTGGGTGTGCAGGGGAGGCACTGTTTTCCTACAGGCGCAATAAATGGGCACTCCAGCTGCTTTTCTTTTTCTTTCTTTCTTTGCTTCATGATAATGAAAAGCACAACAGAATGAGGTCTTTGGCATCACGTTCAAAATATAACAGGGACTCAAACATCAGGAAGAATTAAACGAAACCATCCCACATGGAGGTCCACTCTAAGGAAACTGATCTTGGCTGGCTGAAACTGCTGCCAGCACTACAAGAGTGTCCTAGCATGTAAACTCGAGGGAGTTCTCATGCCTACTGCTCACTGGCATGTACCACCCAGATGCCACACCAGCACACAACTCCACACTTGCTTTAAAACCAGACTGCTCCCGACAGGCGCACACTTCCTTTCCTCACCAGCTTCTTTTTCTTTCAACTGCAAAAGAGCTGGCATTGGAGGGTGAAGAAAATAACAGTTTTCATGTCTTTGCTTAAACTCCTCAGCAGCCACAGGTTCTATGCTGAGGGCAAACCAAGCAACCAAACCATCTTCATCGTCGGAGGGAACTCCTCCAGAATCATTGTGCAATCCTTTTCTCATCTCAAGTTCAACTCCAAGGAACACCAATGTGATCTTCTCAGGGTGAGCCAAGTACTCCTTGACATCTGCATAGTTCAGCTGGCAGAGCCTGACTTCTGGCTGCTGCGAACTCTCCTTGTTGCCACTCAGAGTAACCAGGGGGTTTAAGTCTGAGAAGAGGATATAGACCGTGGCTGGGTGGCTCTCTTTAGCTTGCAGCCAATCAGAATTATTTCTTTTTTCACTTTTCCGGTCCAGTAGTGTTCTGCTAAAATAATTTTCACATTCGTCCACTTCATTGGTTAGGAACCATGGCTTCTTCCCACCTTTTGCATTAGCTAACATGTTAGCTATATGCTTATAGCCCCAGAATACAGCGATATCTAGTGCGGTTTGTCTTGATTTATTGACAAGTGATCTGTCACATCTAGACAGAAGAAAACAAATGGGAAGGAAAATAAAATGAGCAGTAAAATTTTTTGCCTTTATTTTAGTAAAATGCATACATTGCAACACTATTTAATGTGTTTTTTTTTTTCACTATCTGGTTCATAATTTACTACTGAAGGTTAAAAGAATCATGTAACAGTTGTAAGAAATGGGTTCATAGTGTACTACTGAAGGTTAAAAGAATCATGTAACAGTTTTAAGAAATGACAGGTTAATGACAGTAGACATTTAAATAAAATGAAAATGTGTCTACACATGCCATAAAGAAATGCAAACATTCTATATAATCTACAGTAGCCAGAATGAGACTCCCACTTTTTACTTAGAAGAAAGGCATTAATGTTTTCATAGACATTCTTTTTTGACAAAGCATGAAGGGTTAATTTCTCAGTTAAGGAAGCTCTTTCTCAAATGTAGCTCAGAGCTAGAGAGCTTGCTTGATAAGCACGAAGACTTGTGTTCAATTCCTAACACTGACCAAAAAAGAAAAAAAAAAAACTTGCTTTAGTGAGAATTTCGGCTACCTTCCATATGATAAACTATAAAGGCATCTACAGGAAAATGGGAAGGGTCACAATAGCAGACATGAAAGCACAAACCCTTTTCGGCGGTACTGTACACCCTGAGATGTTTACCCTTTCTCAAGCAGAAGCTGGACGACATCGGCATGCCCGTTCCTTGCGGCGTACATTAAGGCAGTCCAGCCATTGTCAGAGGCTGCGTTGAGAAGAGAAGGAGAATGGCTCAGTATGCCTGCCAACTTGGCAATATCTCCTTCTGCAGCAGAACAGTGGAGTCCAGAAATTATCTCCTTTTTTATGGACGACATTTCTCCCTTAAAATAAAACAAAATCCAAGAAAAAACCTTATTTGCCATTGCTTTTTGCATGAATGCATGAACATTATTTAAGTGCTGCTCTGGGAAAGATGTAAGTTTCCAAACCAATACACCTGTCAAGAGATAATTCATAGTCAACTGCTGTTGCCATACAGATTTTGAAATTGTTACCAGTTGAGATTTATAATTCAATATATGTGACTAAAAGTAGGTTCATAGAATAACAAAAGAGCTCTGGTACTAGAGACGAAGAGCTTGGGATGGTAGAGGAGCAGTAACCACACAAAAAGGAGAGGGCACAGAAGAACAGGGCAGGGGCACTGGCAGGAGAGGCGAAAGCAGATGACATTAGAGGCAGGTGTCTGAGCCGATGGTAAGTAGTATCCCATACTGTGTCATAGATGGGTGTCATCCCTCAAAGAAATGACGGCTCTACAGTTATTCAAGAGCTTTTAAAACGCCACGTAACAACTTACTGGGTAACCTTACAAAATTAATTTTGCAATTCCAATGGTACTGGGTTTCTTCCACAGTGTGAGGTAGACTAGGTCGGGATTTATTTTCATTCGTGGATAATTCATGACTCAGCGCCATTCCTGAAATTATCGTTGTCTCATTGTACTGCACTGTTATCCTAGTCACAAATTAGTCAACAATGCATTTTTGTATCTATCGCTGGATACAGGCTTTGTTGGCCACTCTACAGTCCTTGAATCAGTTTTTAAAATGATTAACCTTGTCTGCCTTGGTACTCTGTTTTGTTGGAACAAAGCAGAGCTATGGTTCTCAATGAATGCTTTGTAGTCATGAGTTGTGTTTTAAAAAAAATACAGATTAAAAATGGTTCATGTTTCATCTGTCTGCTACCTACAAAATATCTGATCCTTCTTCTTAGCAATACTGCAGGTTCGACCCAGAGCCCTATCTCTTGGATTTGGAAATAGCGATCTGACTTGTTAACTTCACAGTGCAGTCTGCACAAAGTTGAGGAAAAGGATGGGTCAAAGATCAGCTTTCTGATTTGGCATCTGCTTTCCTGTCTGAGTCCTCCATTATCAATAAATAGTTTAAAACTGGCAAAGGCAACCAGGACACTTGTTTCAAATCTGTTCGCAAATGCAGCCAGGAGTAAGCGCTACATCTACCAATTTGCTTTCATTTGATTTATTTTACTTATTCCCCCACTTTTTTCGTAATGAAGTTTTAAAATACTTTAAAACATTGTAGTCACGGTTTTAATAGTCCAGGACTTTATTGTGAAGCACGGCTAAGTGTCTTCCTAACTCCCAAACTTCTCTTCAGTCACATTACCAAACCTGTCACACAGCTTCTCCAGGGACGTTGACTTTCAGTGCTTCACTGTTCCCTGTTCAGAGGTCAGGGTTTCAGAGTTCACGGTCACTCCCTCACTGTTCTCATGGACAACCCCAGGTGACTGCAACATTGGTCGTCCAAACATGTGGTGTCATACACTACCAACAATGCAATACGTATGCATAAAAAATTCTCTGGACTAAGAAGTGAAAAAATAAGCCCCCTTTCTTTTAGCTCTAAATGATACATACACTAGTCGTTTAGAAATTAATAATTTAGCCAAGACGCCTTCCAGGGAATGCGGCTGCACTACTGCAAATCATTTCTTATTGATGGTCCTGTGGAAGGCGAGGATGGGCGGGCAGGATAAAGCCTTGCCCCTGCTTTTCAAGCCTATTCGGAGAAGGCAGTCAGAAGAGCCTCGAGTTTGAAAGGAACTAGAGTTTAACCAAAGCAACATCCATTTTTACTAATAAGTAACCTAGGGCCCTAGAACTTCCCAGCATGGCTCTAGCAGGCTACAATAAATTCTCACTGTGGATCTGTCAGTTAAGACAGAAACTCATCACTTAATAAATTCCACTCGCTGGGCTGTCACGACCAATTTAACCCATTAAGAGCAACCCACGCAAGCACAGTCCGTACGGGCCAAATGCCTTGAACAGTTATTGTTTCTTCCATTGGACGATTCCTCCTTTCAAGGAGAGACACATCCGAAGTAGTTTGCTTTACCCCATCGAAAACTTGGCTGGAAATTTTAGCAGCTATGGCCCGCAGACAGCGACAGGTCCGCGTGCCGCGCCTGCGCCCTCTAAGCCCGCGCCAGGCTGCGCCACAAGCCAGAGAGGGACGCCCAGGGGCAGCACGCCCTGGAAGGTCTCGGGGTCGGCTGACGCCACTGGTGCTACTAACCCAAGGATGACCAGAGAAACCGCTACGGCGACACAAGACTCCACAGGCAAACTCAGCTCTCAACGTTTCCAGTGCTGGAGGTAACCTTTGGGACTTCCGGCGGAGGGCCACCGTTCTCGCACAGCTTTATGGGAGATGTAGTTTAAAGACCGTCCGCTGTGCCTGGCTGGAGATTGGGGTGGGGTGGGGTGGGGTGGGGTGGGAGCTGGGATGTGGACTTCTGACCGAAGGCCGCTAATCCCTCCCCCAGGTGGAGGTGTGCAGAGAAAAGTGCTGACGATGTGATGACTAGGTCTGTGGAAATTATCTTGTTTTCCAGTGTTTCTCATCCAGCTCCCCAACTTTTCTTCATATGCCTTTTCTTCCGTGCCACTGAGTTTTCTACAGTATTGTATAAAATACTAAAATCTGTTCACACGTTAGATTAGGAGAAACCTCTACATCTGCCGATTTATTTTCACTTGATTTATCTTGATTTCCCAGTTGTGGTTTTGTTTTGTTTTGTTTTGTTTTTGACGGTAATCTTTCAGGACTTTATTCTGAAACAGTGTTAAGTGTCTTCCAACCTGCCTTTCTCTCAAGCCATTTTCCACCAACTGGACTCTGTAAAAGTCTCAGTTCACATTATATGGAAAATGCCACCATTGCATGCCTACTTATTAAGTAATCCTTATAAAGTTGTGTGTGGAGCTTCCATCATCCCTCCTGGAGTGCAGGTTTACATAAGATGATGCATGAAAAGCTTTTGGGACCAGAGTTGACACCCACAATACAATGTTGTTGTTTTTATTAATTTAATTTCCTATGATTTCATCTTTCAAAGGCTGCAAAGGTTAGGCGACTGTTTGAGTAGCTTGGTGTTTAATGGTCTTCTGATTCCCACACCAGGAAATTGTACTTGTCAGTCAGCAACAACTGAGGCATACCTTGAGACTAAGGATTGCGTTCTGTATTTCCAGGCTCTTTCTCACGTTCAAGTTGCATATACATGTTGACAGTACATGTGGGATACTTGACCTAGGACTGAACCCAGAGCCTCATGTGTGCACGGCAAACTTTCTATTGCTGAACTACAACCTACTCCCCGACTGTACTTCAATGATTGTTTCTCAACTTTCTCCTATGCTTCTTTCTGCTAGTAGTTGTTTGAATAAGAATGGGCCCCACAGGCTCATATATTTGAATACTTTGTCCCCAGTTGGAAGAACTCATTAGGAAGCATTAGGGCATATTATGGCCTTGTTGGAGGACCTGTGTCACCCAAAAGTGGGATTTGAAGTTTCAAAAGCCTGTGCCCTTCCCAATTAGCCTTCTGTGCCTGCACCCCTGCATCCTGCTTGCAAATAAGAATGTAAGCTCACAGTAATGGCACCAGTGCCCTGCCTGCCTGCCTGCTACCGTGCTCTCCACTATGGTGCTTATGGCCCCTCTGTAGAAACCGGAAGGAATCTCCCATCAACCCTTTGTGTCACAGTGTTTTGTCACAGCAGTAGATAAGTCAGGCGGATGTAATTACTAGACATATCAGAAATATAGCTGTCGGATATTTCCAAATTTCAGGCATTATTCTCCCTCCTCCACCACTTGTTGGTGCCAATATCTTTCTTGTACTTCTTGCAGGAAGTTTCCTCCTCTGAGACTGCTCTAAGAGCTTCAATGGCCACCCTTTAGGTTCCTTTCTTGACTTCATTCTCAACCTCTTCAATAGATCCATGGATATTTATGGGCTTTGAAAGTACCCTAAGTAGGTGTTGCAAGCCTTTGGGATAAACAAAAGCCTATCTTCATTCCAACAACAGCATGGGGGAATGAGCCAAATCACTTTTTCTTCCTAGGTTTTGCTCTTGTCCCTTGACAACCAATGTTGTTCTGAAGCAGTGAGATCACTCTCTGTATGGTTTAAGAAATTTAGTCTAAGTAAGGCCGCGTTTAAAGAATTGGTAGGGGTAGGGAATGCTTCCCCTTTTAGTTTTTCTAATTGTTGTTTGAAACATCTATGGACTATTTCTCCCCTAGCCTCTCCCTGTGGGTTGTAAGGGATGCTTGTGCCATGAACTAGCTTATGTTGAGCAGAAAAGTTGCAAAATGCACAGGAGTTAAAGCAGGAGTGCTGTCTGTCTGTCTTGAGGCTTTGTGGACAGACCTGCACTAAGTGCATTGGTTAACTATTTGCCTAGCCTGTTCTCAGGAGAAGGAAAAATCCCTGGCTTTAAAACGGAGGCACTGTAATGATACAGAGCAAGCATGGCTATTGGGAGCTATATTAAGGTGGACTGCACAGTGGTAGGGAAACAGAATAGAGACCTCAAGCCAAGGCATTTTCTCGTGTGTTACTGTCAGCCAATGGTCAGTGAGATCTGATTTGTAAATTAATGTGCCCAGCGAAGCAAGAGCACTGGTGGTGATGGAGCTCCTGAGTCCTATGGAAAAGATGGTATCACCCGTCGATCCTGGTTCTAACAAACGTAAGCTGTCTCCACGGCTTGCATTATTCTCCCTACACAGGGGCCGTCACTGAAATACTGATGGGAGAAAAGACAAAACCTTCTAAAACCCTGCAAACTGCAAAAAGTTCTGCTCATTCACTGAAGCACTGGCACACTAGAGAGCTACATCCTGATGCACAGGTGCAGAGAGGAGAGAGAGAAAAAGAGAGGGGGGGAGACTGGGCCATGCTATGTACCCCAACCTGTAACTGTTTCTCCACCAAAGTAGCGGGAGCAGTCAATTTACCTCCACCCACATCCCAAGTTGACATAAGCCTGGCAACAAAGGCCCCTATACTCAGGTAGTAATGTCTTGGGTCTCATGCTAGGGCTTGTGATAAATTGATTGGTGTAACTTTGGTGTAACTGATGTTCAATCCCCCACTGACTGATACTGCCTGGTAGAGATGATGAATGATACAATTTGGTGGCTGAGGGTCATCTGTCTCCCCTGTTGGTTCTTGGGGCTCCACAGAGTGGTACCCCTACTGTTTGATTGGTCCAGGACTGGCCACAGAGGCAGTTTCTCCAGTTTTCCCAGAGGTTGTCCATGAATATTTGCTTTGAAAACATTCAGTATCCCAGTGGTTCTTCTCTGACATCTCAGGAATAGGGCTGTGTGAACCATCCAGGAGAAACAAGGCTCTGCTTCTCTTTTAATTTGAAATTCCTGTGGTGGTTCTCATTGGCAAAATGTCCTGTTTTTTTTTTTTTTCACATGTCTAACAGGTACCACTTGTTCCCTCAGGTCATACAACTTCCTTAAGGGTAGTTGAGACAGCCACTAACATTGACAGTGCCTAGGACATATAATGATACACAATCTAATCATCTTTTGTACATCCAAGCCTTATAGAAACTCCTGAGGGCCTCTTTACAAGTCTCGTTAGAATTTTCCGAAGTCAATTGTTTCATAAGCATCTTTTCTGCTTCAGGGTCATTTCTAAGAGCTGGGCTGTAAAATCTGTGTCACTCTTCTGGGCCCTGATGAGTACCAGTCGGTGACAAGGCCTTTGCCTTTTAGCGAGCAACTGTCTCCGTGCCCGTAAGACAGCTATACTAATTTGTTGGTAGGCCTGTGTAATCTGTAATTTAGTGGTAAGTCAGTGTTGTAATTGGTACCTAGAAACATGTCTGGAGTTGTAGAAATTTCACGGTGTAGAAATGATGCTGCTCCTGGAACCAACAGTGCTATAAACTCAATTTTTAACAACAGCAGGTAAAGTCCTGGGTTGATGTAAACTTTTGCCATGCTTAACTACTCAGACGGAAGCCAGGGAATGTTACTGAGGACACGCTGAACAAGTCCTTAGCAAAAGGAGCAGTAGCCCCGGAGAGCATAGACACAGAACAGAGATGGTTTGATCTTAAAGATTTGAAGGACAGTCTCAGGATGATGCAGCGTTCCCCCAGGGGATTTAGTCCAACTGTGGGTAAGCTGTCCAATCAACAGTGTTTCCCCCCTAATCTCTCATAAAGGAGACCCGCTGGAAGGATGGAGACCATTGTCCCTTGAGTCTGTCCATGGCCCAGTCTCAGGGAACAATATTGTCATGGGTTGGTAGCTTTGTCCTCCTAAACATTCTCTTTAGTATCAGCTTTTGCAGCTTCAGGCAAATTGGGACAAGCTTGACCTGAATCACTATCTGTGGCTGTCTCTCAGGTAGAAGTGGCCAATTCTTTGTCATCTGAGAGGAAAGATGTTTGGGACCCATCTGACAAAGTCTGCTCTCCTGTGGGATAGGGCCTCTGCATCCATGGATCATTAAATAAGGCTCTATAAACTGAAAGTGAAAACAGGTACATGTTTAAGGTTTTTTTTTTTCCCGTAAGCATCTCGGCTCTTGTCCTGTTCTCTCCCAAGTGGCTAAATGCCCTGCCTCTTGTTGTGTAATATTATTTTAGAATATGTTACATTCATTTATGCTGAGGAATATTTGTTTAATGATGCAAAGATATATTGCATTCTTTTATGTTGCATTTGTTTAACTCTGTGAAGTTGTGTTCCTGTACCTGCTTAATACAGGCACAATAATATTATTGGTCTAATAAAGAGCTGAATGGCCAATTGCTAGGCAGAAAAGGGATGGGGGGGCTGACAGGCAGAGAGAATATATAGAAGAACAAAGAGAGAAAGAGAGAGAGAGAGAGAGAGACAGAGAGAGAGAGAGAGAGAGAGAGGTGCGAGGGGGTAGGAAAGGAGGATGCCAGGGGTCAGCCACACAGCAACACAGCCAACCACAGAATCAGAAGAAAACAAAGAGATAGAGGGAAAACCCTGAGGTAGACGATATAATTTAAGTTAAGAAAAGCTGTCTAGAAATAAGCCAAGCTAAGGCCAAGCATTCATAAGTAAGAGTAAGTCTCCTTGTATTTATTTGGGAGCTGGCTGGTGGGTCTCTAAAGAGCAAAGAGTAAAAACAACAAACAAAGCCAACTACTATCCCTTCTGGAAACCATTGTGTCTCCTGAACATAATCTAAGAGTTGATTGAGCTGTACTGCTTTACTCTGCACCCATAGTTTCTCTAAATCTCTCGCAGTACTGGCATATGATGGCCTATCTCTAGATTCTGTTTGTCTGATGTTCCTGACACCCACGGACCGAGATGTGCTTCCCCATGCTTGTATTTGATTCTCTGTCCTTCTTTCCTTCTCTGCTTTGGTCCCTTCCTTTCCCTTTATTTATTTCTTTTCCTTTAATTCTTTTACTGTGTAAGAGTGCTTCTCTTGGGCTTGCTTCCCCCCCCCATCTGATGGATGTGTGCCAGTGCCCACATCCCTGTTCTGGTGTCACTTGCTACATCCAGTGTGGCTCCCCAAAAGGACCTGACTGGGGCAGTATGAACATGAAGGAAAGATGAACACACTCGTACCTGAGAGCACAGAAAATGTGAGGTCAGGTGGACCGGGTCCCCTGATGGAGAAACTGTAGCACTGGTGAGCTCAGTGTGCATCACATACAGTTGATCAGGAGGGTGGTGTTATTGCCTAAAGATGAACAAGGAGATCAGGTTAGCTCATGTCTGGAGGAGCAGCTTCAGCAGGCAGCATCCTTAAAGTAATAAGTATGCAGGGGAGGGAAGCTATCGTGAACATTTACTGTACACACTACAAACTTTCGCACAAGGGCCAGATGAAAGCTTTGCCATCTCTCTGAGCTTCACCTCTGTGGGAAGATTTTGCCATCTCTCCAAGTCTCATACCTGGGGAGAAGGCTTTGCCATTTTCCCATGAATATGAAGTTAGGGTTCATTACATGATCAGCTCATGTCAACAGCACACATTCACTGAGCACCTCTTATGCTTAGTGTTTCCTTCATGATCAGTAATATCTTTATGACTCCAGGTGGTCCTTACTACAATACAGTTTGACATGTAACTGCAAATAAAGGATTTTCTAATTAGAATTTTCTAATTTTAATATATCATCATATGTATCAATAGGAGAGCTACTACAGATTAAGAAAGGTGCATATTACGATTTGGAATATACCAGATTTGCCCTGGTCTTATAACCTTGAATCTAACTATTCTCTTGTAATCATCTTCCCCTGGGATTTTCTAGTTACAAGACCTTGCCACTCATATATAAGTTCAAATGTTCTCTAAAAGTATTCCCTCCATTCTAGAACCACTTGGGAAATAGGCACCTATGCACTTGTATGGAAAATTAATCGAGGTGACAATACCCACTCTGTGGGTGGCACAATTCCCTTGCTGGGATCCTGAACTGTGTAAAGTGATAAGGGAAACTTAGCAGCAATGTTGAATACATTACACTCCTCTTCCCAACTGTGATGAGTTGTGACCAGCAGACTAAACTGTCCGTTGCTTTGACTTCGGTGTCCTGGTGGTTCACCTTTGAACTGTGCTCTAGAATAAACCCTTTCCATCATAAGTTGTCTTTATCATGCATTTCATCACACCAGCAGGAAGAGAAACCAAAATAAGCGCCTGTTGTTATTTTATTCTCTTTTATATTTCTTGTGTCTGATGTTTATACAGTGCACTTCCCAATTAGGCTGTAACTACCGCTTAAGAAAACCCTCACCTTTCTCATTGACTCTTTCTTCTTGTACAGTTTTCACTTGACATAGAAGAAACATTCAGTGAGTGTTTGTTGATGTTGAACACATGACTGTCTTCATATCAAATCTGGTGTAATTAGGATATTGCTCCCACACTCTCTCTCAAATAACATTTACCATTCTCTTGATTTTCCGTGGTTATGTTGACTTCATGTTTGTAGAAGTTAGGTGGTGTGAAATCTCTCTCTCTCTCTCTCTCTCTCTCTCTCTCTCTCTCTATCTATCTATCTATCTCTCTTCCTTGTCTGATAAAGCAATTTAAGGGACAAATAACTGCTTGTGCTATAAAAAAAGTAGAGAATTTATTGAGCACACTAAATATAGATGCACAGGGAAGGGTCAGAAAAGGTCTAGTGGGGACTCAGTGTTTATCTTTGCTCCAGCCTTTCTGGAGAGGCCCCCTCTCTGCAAAGGAAATGTGCCTGAAGCCACTTGCATAGAAGCATGGCCTTGGGGTTTGATAATTTTTAGTTAATTGTCAGAAGTCAGTCAAGTGGTGATCTTCTGGCTGAAGCAGTTAAGGGGACAACAGTACATGACTCCACAAATCTTTGTCACCTTGTGGTTGCAGACTGGAAGCACATTAAGATAAAGGTACAAGGATACAGGACTGGCCTTCACCCTTGGAAGACAGGCGTCAGGGAACGCTGGCAGCTATTCAAGAGATTGGTATGAGCAAGAAATAAAGCTTTGGACAATAAGCCGTGAAGGCAGGTTTAACTTAGCCCCACACTGTGCACAGAATAGTCTCTTAGCAGTACAGAACGCAGCAACGAGATGACCTATGAACTAAGTTTTAAGGGGACAGTACAGGGCACCTCTGTAGAACCTGGTCATTAAAACAAAATAGGAAAAGTAAGCAGAATACGCTACGTGGTAAGGGGGTAGTAGCAGAGTGTGTTAGTGTCAGATGTAGGAGAAAAACACACCATAAAATCCTGACCTAAAGTTCTGATATTCAGGAGTCCTGGCTGGACAAGGGATGACAGGGCTCACTCAGCACATCCCAGCTTCTCTGCATTAAGGCCTCTCCTGCTCCCTCTGTTCTTGCAAACACCTTCGCCTTTACTGAAAATGACAGCATGTAATAAAAGTCAGTGGAGATGAGCAGAATAAAGCATCTTACCCTTTGCAATGTGTAACATCCAGAAGCGCCCTTAATCTTTAAATGCACTCATTTATGGTTTATATGGGTACCAAGCCACTTTTGTTCATTTTAATGGTGATTTCATCTGTCTTATGATGTTCCAAAACAATTTTCAGTTTTTCACTCTCGGAATACATGGAAATGACTGTATTTTTCACACACACACATCAATTTTCTCTATGCATTTAGGTCCCAAACATCACTTTATTTTTATTTACAGATCATCTCTCTACATGTGCTGTACGAGTTATGTTTTATGAAGCAACAACCATGATGTGAAGAGAAATTTGTCTGATCAGAGACAGAATTACCATTGCTTGAGAGAGCAGCATTCTTTCCGTGTACTCGAGTTAATTGATGCAGTAATTCCATCACCAAACTGCCGCTCACATTCCGTGTGTAAGTCACTTACACTTGATCTATTTTTTTTTTCATTTTTAGAATGTCTAGGTTGATGAGCGTTTATAAATGGATTTGTCGCATTTTAAAATGTCCTCAAAACTGACTCTGGCATGACATCCATCAGATTCTGTATTCACTTTTAGTTCAGTTATTTTTGAAGCCTTCAGATGAAAAAACAATCTACATTTAATATTCTGCAACACAACAGGTTGTTCCATCACCTTGCCAAAGCCCAGAGGAGCGCCACATATTTTTCTTTCTCTTTTTTGAATTTCAGTATTCTTTTTTTTTCCTCGGGATATTTTTGACCCTAGATACTTTTTCCTTTAAATTTGATGGAGCTGTGATCATGGCTCTGACCTCTAGCCTTGAAAGAAGCAGAGTTATGCCTCTCAGGAGTGATGCCTCAGGCACTTTGCAAGTAGGGGCGGGCAGGGATTATTTCCCAGGCTGTGAAGTGATGACCTTCTACTGAGAGTGAATGTCTGCAGCGCACGTAAATTCTCTCAGCCATGATTGAGAGCCTTAGGTTTGTTACCTGCTCTATGAATCAGAGTCCGTTCTTTCTCTACCGAGGATGGGTAATTTAGTGCTATATTTAAAGCCACACATTATACGCTCACAGGTGGGTTAATTTACTGTTGCAGGTGATTGTATTCTGCTTTTGTGCCCGATATAAGGTTACTTCAGATGTAAATTTAGAATTTTGGAATAAATGGCTAGAATGAAGGGCCCGTGATCCGGGGACACCTTACATATTATTTCTAAACAAAATGTTCTCTCCTGCTCTTCCAGCTGTCCACAAGTTCCCTGATTTTATACCACAGAGAGGATTTCTGGTGCCTCCTCAGCTGTCATTACAACAATAATATGTTGCTGATTGCTAAGATATTTTCAGAATACATTAAAAAGAGGAATAACATTTAGAGTGATTAGTAAACACTTTTTTGAATCTGTAAGGGAACATTTGTTTTTATTCTCTGAACAGAGCTGTCAATCTGAGCTCAATTCATTTACAGAGTTTTGAAAAAAACAATATTCTATTTCTTTTTCTAAGGAATATAGTTATTCCAAAAGCCATGCATACATGTTAATAAGTACATCTCTCTATGCATGCATATAATACACATGCACAAATATATACACATATAGGTAGATGATGATAGATAGATGGATGAAAGATAAAATGGATTTTTCAGCTTTTTCTAATGACGTTTAATGCTGGGGTCAAAATGTTTTATCTATTTTAAGTTCCCACGAAAGATTCTTGAGAATATATTTATTGTCAATATACTCTTTAGCTAGTTCCAATATAAATCCACCTGGCAGGACTGTGGGAAAGCTGGGCTTGTTACCGAAGGTCATGTGAAATACTCAGAAAGCCAGGATGAAGAATGATTGCCTGCTTAAAAAGTGCTGGTAGTGACAGCTCATAGCATATTCCATTTTGTCTTAGTTCAAAAGTTGTCTGCTGTGGGTAAAAATACCTCCGAGTTAAATCACACAGAGCTCTCGTGGAGGCAGGCCTCCAGTGTGATGCTGCCTAGGAAGGATCAGACTCGTTGACCTGCAGTAAAATTTAGACTATGACTCATTCGTTCATTGAAAAACCCATAAGGAATTCCTAAAATGTTGGTGGTGAGGAGAGCCTGAAGGAAGGCAAAAATGGATCAGATTCTGCTACCAAATCTTTTCCTTTCTCAGAATTTAAACTTAGTGAAGACCAGTTGAACAAAATATCTCTGATTTGTTAAAAGCGTATCTAACCTCTGCTGAATAAAGCGTGAGCTACATCCATTGTTTCTCGCCATTCTTTCCACTCACTATCTTATTTCCTTAGCAACGGAAATTTGATGCATTAGGATCCACATTCATTTACAAACCCCTGACCTATAGAACCTGTCAGGCACAGAGGGAAAGAGATGCAGGACCACCTTTGCCCGTTCTTAAAGGTGATGCAGGAGTAATGGGATTCCAGACTTCACTGTATGTTAGCCAGTAGCCTCCCCTTCTCCTTCACATGACCTCTGCCTCCCTCCTCTTTTCTGTGATCAAGTTTTAATTTCACCTACAGGGGAAAAACAGCTATCATAATATGGTCAGGTAGTTAAGAAATAATAGCAATTTTACCATTGTGTTTTTATGATCCCAAGTATAATAAGTATATTATAACTTGACTGTAAGCTTATGTTTTGGAAGGATGTGGAATTATCTAGAACCACAGTGTTGAAAGTCAGCCTGATTTATACTTTATAACCTCTCATCATCAGTGTTACCCTTGTCACTTTGACTGGGCCCAACGCTTCCTTAAGGACGTTTCCTGGGGATTGCTGTACTGGCTTTGTAACAGTTTATGTATCCCATAATTTACCTGCCAGAATAGGTCCAAATGGTATTTTAAAATCTACATGTTCTCCGGTTTTCTATAATGTTTAATTATTATTCATTGAGCTCAAGAGAACACACAGAAAGTCCTTCATTTTGATAATTGCAATGCGTCCCTAAGATATATATTTATATGTTCATTTACTTATACAGTTTGTACATACAAAGGATTATAATGTTTAAATATTATATATATTCTATTCTGTTTATGGAAATTTAAAAGTGGGGTGGTAAGAATTATTTTAACAAAATTATTTTATTGTTTATTTAACAACAATTGTTTTAGCAATGATTTTTTTTGGATGCTCCTCTGTCTTGTATACTTCTAGTTCCGTTTGTCAATAGCTTTGACAGACTCTACCAGTCTCACTTGCTTTGTATCAGAGACTCAATTGTGCAACACAGAAACCATCATATCTCAGCTTCTATTTCTTTTGTTAGAAATACCTAACTCTCTGCTCTCGCCTCTCTTACATGTACTATCTTTTAGTGTATGTCTCACTTTTTATATACAAGACTAAGGGATGTGTTAGCATTTCAGTAAAACATCTATATCCTGCTGTCTGCTTCCACCAAAACATTATAAACTAGTATTTCCTTATAGCATCTATCTTTTTCATACCTTTCCAAATTAGTTCTTTGAGAGTATTGTAAAACATGTTTTGAGTATTTTTATCTCTCTCCTACAACTTTTCCAAGATTTTCCCCTTTCTCCTATCCATCTTACCTTGTGTGCTTTAAAAAATTTTAACAACCAAGACCAATTTGTGCTTCATAAATAGTCTGTGAATGTGTAGTCTTCCCCTGAAGTATGGTCAACATGCCAGAGGTTACATTCTTAAAGAAAATTGTCTTTCCCTCACATAGCAGCTAAAAATTGATGACAGCCCCATGACTAGGGATAGGCCTTTGTAAGCCTCTCCCATATCTATGTGGGAGCTATCACATCTCCTGTGGTACCTGCAAGATTAGGAATTCCTTTGAAAAACAGCTATCTTTTCATCTTTCACTTTAAAGTGTGTCTCATAATTTTTATAGCCTTCGCATTGTGTCAGGTCAGGAGGAAAGAAAGAGGAGGAAAACAGAGGAAGGGAAGGGAAGGGAAGGGAAGGGAAGGGAAGGGAAAATTAAAAGGCATCTTGTTAAGAGATAGATAGGGGCCAGGGCTTAATGATCAAATGTGCTTGTTCCTAAGACTGATGACCGGAGATTGATCTTCAGGATCCACATATCAAAAGGAGAAAATCTGTTTCCACAAGTTGCCTTTTGACTTTCACATATGCATGCAACCCCCACGAAAGGAACATAATCAGCAAAAATATAAGATATGTATTCACCAGTAGAGGTATGATTTTTAATCTACATCTCTATAGTTTTGCCTGATCAATGGTAAATATTCAAGGAAGAAAACTTCGTTAATTATATATCACTACAAATCATTGTGTGGATGTTTCTTTCCCTTGGTTTTAAATACTCCCATGTAACTTTCTTATTAAAAGCTTCATTGTTGTCATTTAAAAATAATATGTTTTAAACTCAGCCTACACTTCGGTGCTCTGCCTAGCTGTTGGGCCAACAGTTTTTATCCATAGACCTAGGCTATTGTCAGTCCTGGTCAGAGAGGTGTCTTCTTGTAATGGACAGCAGTCAGCAGAGAGAAACATAGCTTGTCCAAATGCCCAGAAAAGGAAACTGAGTGCTCTGTCTCAAATGGAACATAGAAATCAAGCTTCTCTCCCAAGGCCCACAGAGCACTGCAAAAGGGAGGCAGGAAGTATGTAAGAGCTTGGGGATGGGGAGGAATGCTTGAAATGCTGTCTTCGGAACATGACTTAGCTAACACATGCATGAACCAGCTGGAATTACCTGCACAGGACCCAAATAATATCCTGTTAGCTAGAATTGTAGCATATAGGAGGTAGATCATCTCTAGCTCCTTCCTTTCCCACACCTTCTGAGAAACTATTGACAATACATAGTTACTGGATGAGGGAGAATCATCATCATCATCATAATCATGATCAAGATCATCATCATTATCATCATTATTTAATGATGCGCCCGCTAGTAGGTGTCCCATGCTCTAGTCCATGGCCACATACTCATGCACATACATGCTGCACTAGCACAATTTAATGGCTTGTGAAAAAAGGACTTGAAATTAGGAAGGAGGAATGTTGTGTGTGGAGATATGCAAAGATATAGGTGGTGGAAGATAGTAGATTGGACTGTATTTTGTTGTATACATATATAAAACTCTCAAAAATAAAGAAAATTTAAGAATAATACTTTCTTTTAGTTTTCATATAATGCCACATTGCTAGCATATGCACACAAAATATCAAAGTCCTTACAGTTCTTTTCCAAATGCGTGAGGATAGAGTGGATCGCAGGGAGCACATTATGGGGAAGGATAATGTATTTTGATGATATTCAAATTCATTCAGCATAGTCTAAGTAAGTCAGAGCAGATTTGCTGGTTCATCAGTTGTGCCGCTTCTGCATTCTTAGTAGTAAACTGTAGCACATTTTACAAAGACTCAATTTTCCCCACAGGTCACAGCTCTAGGTTAAGCCTAAAGAGCAGCTTTCATTATAGATCACTTATTGAAAGTGGGCTGAAGCAATTGCAATATTTCTCTGGAGCAGTATTTTGGTAACACATTTGACTTTGGAATAGTGGATTAGTTACTTAATACATTAACTGTTATTAAGACTTACAGATATCCCTTGGATTTACTGACAGAAAAGCAACAGATACATGGAGAAAAAAAAAACCTTCGCCGGAACTCTTAAAAAATTAAAATATAAATATCTTCCAATTATTGCTTTGGTAAGAAAACTTTCTTTGGGAATTTACAGAAGCTGATATTTATTGATTTAATCCAGAATAGTGATCATTATTCAGTTGCATATTAAAACAATCCATTTTCCATTATTTTGGTATCTTTATTTTGAGCAAAGTTAGATATGAAAATGTAGGGTTTTTCCCTATATTTAGTGTATCTGAGCATTCTCATTTCAAAATTAGGATTAAAACATAAAATCTTTTTATAATATAACAACCAGAATTTCAATTCTTGATCATTTAAATTAGTTTTTTGGATAAAATTTAATAATCTCCATCTAAGTGGATGGCTTGAGCAAATAAAATTTTGTCACTTTCTCTGATAATTCCTTCTATAATTTTTTTGAATGCCAAACTAACACTTATATGAAGACATTAAATTTTAGTTTTAAATTAAACTGTATTTTTGTGATTCTTTTTTGATGTTTAAAAATATTCAAACTAGAAATACAGATTTTTGTCAACTAATTAATGATTTTATCAAACCACGAATTGAAAAATTTCTACTTGAGTAACGTATCGTTTCAACAAAAACAACTGTTTCTGAGAAGTTGCCAGTGATGTTCAGACCTCAATCTAAGAATTCTTTAATAAGCATTTTCACACAGTAGTTGTATTTATATGAAGAAAACCATGCCTTATTTTACATTATCATTGTTATTGAATGAATTAGCTAGGTGACCGATGGTGCCAGATAGGCAAGACAGAGAGCTCGGTGCACGCCAAGTCCACCCTGAGCTATAGCCTAGACCTCAAGCATTCTGTCTTAAAAGTTACGACAGACATGCACTGTCTTACAGCCTGGGTAGATTCCTGCATGCCATACTGTGCTGCAGCAGGGACTTGATCTCGGCCGTGTGGTGTAGCCATTCCTTCCACTTACATCACGACTGTATGCTTGTTCCTGGCTTGAACTTTTCCAGCTATATGTTTTCATGACCGCAAACAAAGTCTGTTTTATAAGCTCATATTTTCTAACCCCATCAGTGAAATAAAAATGGATTCTTCAAAGACAACAAAGAAAATACATTACAGCAATTGTTTTCGTTTTATTTCTGGTTGCTGTGATAAAACACTCTGCTAAAAGCAACATAAGGAAGAAAGGGTTATTTGGTTTATGATCCCGGGTTATGGTTGATCATTGTGAGTAAATCAAGACAGCAGGAACTTGAAGCAGTTAATCAAATTACCTTCATGGTTAGGAGCAGAGAGTAGTGAATTAATGCTCGTATGCTAGTGCTCAACAGCTCTTTCCTTTTCATTTCAGCCCAGGACCCAGCCTTAAAATGCTGCCACCCACATTTAGGGCAGCTCTTCTTACCTTAATTAATCCGAATAAGAAAATTGCTCACAGGTGAGCCCATAGACTAACGTAATCTAGATGATTCTTCATTGAGGGTCCTTTCCCCAGTGACTCTATTTTGTGCTAAGTGGACATTCAAAACAAAACATCACAGTGCTGGAAGTGATTGATTTAGATAAAGAATACATATTGGTTGAATTCACATTCTTTCCTTTTCCTTAACAGTTTGATTTCATTGTACCTCAATGTAACAACATTTGACTGATAAAGAGTTTTGATACTGCCTGGCTGAGTTCAAACTCCTTTTGCTATTTATAATGTGTGGTTTTTGATGGAATGAATTAATCTGTGCCTCAGTTTTCTTATAGAAACACTTGGATGGTCAATATTGAATTGTTATGTTTACATATGCGAAAAGCATAGAGTAATAGTAGTTATTATAATTTAAACATTTGGTTATTTCTTAATCTCCTTATTGGTATGGAAAATGATGTAAGTCTTCAAAATGGAGAGTAGTTATCTTGTGATCACCTAGAATAACAGGGTGCACCGAAGAAGTTAGCTCTCTCATGAATGTGGTTTATCGTAGTTTTTACAATATGGGTAGTGGTGAAGTACCCATAGTTCAGAATTTGGTAGTACAAGCCTGTAATCCTTATACGGAAATAATGTCAAGGTCATCCAGGTTTATGTACTAAGTTCCAGGCTAGTTATGGCCACATAAGAATTTATCTCTAAAGAAAAAAAATAAGGAAGGAAAAGAGAAAGCTTGTGGTTCTTTAATAGCCTGAACTTCGTGCTAAGGTTTGTGTAGGATTCTAGATAGCCATCAATTCTTTGGCTTCACTTGTGACCACATGGCTCCCTTTTTAAAGATTGGTAATCACAGTTACATGCTATAGCCTTTGATTTAGACCTTTAGCATGTATAACGGGCAACCCAAGGTGCCTGAGAGTGAGGCACAATTAAGTAATTAAGTGATACCTTTAAAAAAACCAGAAAATATATTGTGATGTTTCCTACTTTATGCCCTAGGCAAATGCATAAAATATTTTTTGATGAAATCTTACCATCTTAGAGAATTAATTTGACTTATCTGGAATCAAACTGATCAGGTGACAGAATATATAGAACTGATATCACCTTTATGTTTATATTTTTTTGACAATTTTTATAGTTGCAAAAGCTCTATTAAATATGACATTGCTTTAAGAAAAAACCCGTAGTTGCAGGGGTGAGGAGATAGCTTAGCTGGTGAAAGTGCTGGCCCCTAACACTGATTACCTGAGCTTGAGTCTTGGGATCCACACGATGGAAAGAGTCTGGCAAGCTGTTCTCTGACCTCTGTATACACACTGTGACAAATGCCTCTCTAAACATGTCAATAAATAATTTCTTATTCAAGATACATAATGGTTCTATTTTGGTAAAGCTACATTTTTATTACATTTAAAGCAGTAGTCATAAAATGACTGAGAGTAGGGCTGATGTTAATTGCTAATTTTGTTGGAATTGTTGGAGTCGTACTGTTTGAAAGTCTCAGAATCTTGGTGTTAGGGGGTTTGCAACATATACAGGGAAAGTATAAACCCTGTCAAGACTTTTTTTTTTTAAATGTTTGGTTTGAAAAGTAATGCTTAGTTTTTAGTAAAGAATGTTAAAATTCAATGTCTTTGAAATATATTTTAAGAGTAACTGGTTTATTAAGATTTATTTTTATTATGAGTGGTGGTGGTGCATGCCTTTAATCCCTGTACTTGGGAGGCAGAGGGAAGTGGATGTCTGTGAGTTCGAGGCCAGCCTGGTCTACAGAGCGAGTTCCAGGACAGCCAAAGATACACAGAGAAACTCTGTCTCAAAAAAACAGAATACCAAAAACAACAAAAAGATTTATTTTTGTTAATGTTAATGTGCATGTGTCTGTCTATATGTCCACTAAAGCCAGAAGAAGATGTTGGATACCTGCAGCTGGAGTTACAGGTGTTTGTGAGTTTTCAACACGAGGTAGAAATTAAATGAGGGTCTTCTGGAAGAGCAGTAAGCGTTCTTAATTCCTGAGCTCTCTCTCCAGTTCTGGAAACAGGCCTTTTTTTGATAAATATATTATCAATTTTTAGAAATTTGGGTGAAGTATCAATGTATCCTTTAGCAAACACTGTGGGCAAAGAATTTTAAAATCATTAGCATCATAATTGCTTGAAA